>NC_080589.1:27801640-28450251 GCF_029962835.1 Magnolia sinica
TTACATTGTGATGATCACTATGAATGATGAGCCTTACACACTTTCCTAGGCATGCATTCATGTAGATTGGTAGTGCATACTGATACTCTCGTAGTGGTAGTGTCACACCCTAAACTCGAAAGTCGAACTCACAAAATTTTCGATCGCCAAATCCAACACCGAAACCTCCATAGTACCCCATTCTTGGCTCCCAGCGCCCATTCTCCAGGTTTCAATCCTGGGATGCTACGATGAAGATTCCAATGTCAGTTTGATTCATAATAAGCATAACCAAAGGCATAAGCCACAAACAACAAGCAAAAGCTCCATCACATTTTCACTATGATAAAAAATTATAAGTATAGTGTGCGTAAAGGGAAATACAATGATGATAGACAAAAGCTCCAAAATAATCTGCCATGAATTCTAGCCTCAGCTCTGCTACGATCTAACGTCACCTGCATGTAACGATCATGCATAAACTTATGAAAAGCTTAGAGGGTGGTGAAAGTGTGTGCGCAAGGTAGTAATACAATTATGCAGCATCAGAGTAACGCGGAATATTCTGATGAATCCATGAATACTATTAGTCGTACCAAGGCTATGCGATGCAAGATGCAACTCAAGCATACGAATCCTCATCTAAGTCCATATATCAATACATTTCAACTCTGGAATTTAATCAAGGTCTAGTACACTCCATGCCAGATTCCCGCCCCATCACGCGCAACAAGGTGAGTGGAAGAGACCTCACTATCCGTCTGCCAATATCAGGCCCGATTCGTCGATAGCGGACCCATTCCTCGAGCTGGTCAAACTCAGCCTAGCTTTGCCCCCTCCTCTTGAGTGGGTAAGGCCGCACCCCCTTCCGACCGACCACGACATAGTGAAAAGTGCGACCTTTTGGTAATCGGCACTTGGCGCTCATACATCCACTCGGTCTAGACGTTGGAGTAACTTCCTAGTACCATAAGAGTTTAGGGACTTCCACCTAAGGATATCTATAACACCCCATGTAGAATAAGATTTTCGGTATCTAATCCTGCCAACCACGATATGCCTGTGGAGGATATGGTCCTGATGTCGCTAGGGCATACAATATGCATGTCACACAATGCGAGATGCATGATTCACGCAACCCAGTCATACAGCAATCATGCGCGTACCGCGCGCTCATGTGGGCATCTTCCCCTTACCAGGGAGTCCCATAACAATCTCCCTAATGGCATGTGCTATGATCAATCACTCATCTCATCAAAAGCATACAGATGATGCGCATGGGCATGTGTTATGATGTTATGTTGTCACATACTCATAATTGGTATCGATAACCGGTACCGATAATCGTTATAATCGGCATCGTCCACAATAATCAGCACCAGTGATCAACATCATCAATTAGTACCGACAACCAGCATCAACAATCAGCACATAACAAGGCAGGGTCCATAGATGATCAGCCGATCAACTATAGTATAAAGGTCGGCACTCAGCCATGGTTATATCAAATCCGATAGCACAGAGTCATCCATCTATGGAGAATGGGGCCCATATATTTGGGTTAACCCTTAAAGAGAATGGGCCTAACAAGGCCTAAGGGAAGGTCACAATGAGGACATCTAACCATCATTGCTCATCAATGTGGACATCTAACCAACATTGCTCCCAAGGAGTGACCTACATAAGGAATTCATATACAACGTGATGACTACACATAAATTACATTGGGTCTCGCTCATGGGCCTCACATACATCACATCGGGCTTCATACAAGGGCCTCAACTGTACCAAGATGGGCCACGCCCATGGGCCTCAAATACATCACAATGGGCCTCTCCCATGGGCCTTGAATACATCATATTGGTCTTGCCTATTGGCCTTGAATACACCTCAATGGGCCGTGCCCATAGGCCTCAGATATATCACAATGGGCCTCGTCCCATGGGCCGTAAATGCATCACCATGGGCCTCATACGTGGACCTCATATACAACAAGTGGGCCGCACCGCTTGGATGTCATATATAATTAATGGGCAACGTGACATGGGCCTAACAATACAAACTGGTGGGCCCCGTACATGAGCTAAAAACACATCATGATGGGCCTCATGGATGGGCCGCACCAATGGCCCTCAAGTGGGTTTGGACCACACTAAAATTATTTGAATAATTGTAGGTGTAACATGTGTATCTCTGCACACTAGTAATCCATGGGGCACGTGGCCCATTAATGAAGACCAGCACTGACCAAACCTTGTCCATATAAATCAGCACCATCCAAACTTGTCCAGGTGCATCAGCACCATCCAAACTTTATCCAGCAGCAGGTCCCACCATCAGGATGGCTGGGACGCACCTATACATCACGTGGGTCCCATAGAAATTGCTGACGTTAATCAACAGGTGGGCCCCACCACCTGGATAGCTTGGATGCACAAATACATCACGTGAGTCCCACAGAACTTACTGACATTAATTAACAGGTGGGTCCCACCACCTGGTTGTTGGACGGCTTGGATGCACAAATCGATGGACGGTGTGTATATAACACACACCCCACGATCAGATCCACCGTCCCAGGCCATGGACGGTGGGAATATACAACATATATTAAGGTGGGTCCCACGTTGCTGGGCAACGTCAGTATAGCAGCTCTATAGCTATTATACACGTACAACAGCCGTCCGTTTCCAAAATAAGTGGGTCCCACGTGGGGCCCACACGTACAACATATATATATATATATATATATCTTATATATATAATATAATATTATATCATATTATATAATCATAATATAATATAATATTGTAATATATACATACTATATATATATATATTTATATAATATTTGTTTAGTGTCCAGCCACCATCCAACAAGATGGACGGTGCTGGATGATGCACCTACTTCATGGTGGTCCCACATGGTGGGCCACTAGATTTAGATCAAGCTGATATTTATCTTTCCCTATCATCCAGGCCTATGTGACCGTCCGGTCAGGTAGGCCCCAATCGGGATCAAGGTGGCCTACTTGTTGGACATCATGGATAAAATACACATATCATAGGTGAGCCATTAACCATAGAGAAAGAAAGAGAGGGAGAGAAAGAGGGAAGGAGAGAGATCGGCGGTGACGGAGGGGCCACACCACTATGGGACCCTTCTTGGATACAAGCATACATCAAGGTGGGTCCCACCATATGTGGGCCCTTAAATCAGAATATATATATATATATATATATATATATGTATGTATAAAAAGAATGAAAATGTGGGTCCAAGATCACCCACCGTCTACTTTTTCTTGCTCCCTTGGCTTCCTTTTCTCCTTAGCTTCAATCCTAACGGAAGAGATGGAGTTTGGATGGTTGAGATGGGAGATGAGACGGTAGGAAGTGGGCCACACACAAAGCTCTCTTGGAGGTTTAAAGGAGCTTGGACGTGTGATCTTTTTTTCTTGCTTGGGAAAGTGAGTTTGAGAAATGAGAGAGAGAGAGGGTTGTACAAAGAGAGAGAGAGAGAGAGAGAGAGAGAGAGAGAGAGAGAGAGAGAGAGATGGGTGTGTAAGAACTTTGTTGACTTTAGGGGTAGATTGTGTAAAAAGGGTATAGGGTGTGTAAGAAATTGTTGACTTATGGGGTTGCTTAGGGATGGGTGTGAGGTGATGGTCTACTTGACATGTACTTGGCTTTTGATGGGATTGATTGATTGATGGATGTGACATTGGGTAGAGATTTTCTTGGGTTTAGTAACGCGCGGTGTTTTCTTGAACTGAATGCGGCCCACATCTCTTGGCCTGGGTATCACTTCGGCGCGCGAGATGCGGCATCAGAACCGTGACGACGGCGCGGTCGCCAGGGTACAAGTCTTAGGTTGAGTCGACTCTGGTTTGTAGGACTCGGCTTAGGATCGCACGCAAATGTTGGATACAGGTCGAGGGTTACCGAAATTCGACAGGGAGGATCGCAGGAGCCTACGGAATGGTACGGACTATGATGGGAGTTTTACAGCTCTCCCCACCTAATAAAAATTTTGTCCTCAAAATTTATACAATCATCGTAACTAGACATAACTCATGAGGAATAAGAAACATAACATCATCATATAAAATCAGAGACAACATACAAAAGACAACACATAATCAATCATAAAAAAGATGGGGATAGCACTCTCGAATCTCGGCTACGCGCTCCCAAGAAGCCTCCTCAACAGAATGGTGACCCCACTGAACCTTCACCATTCTGTTAAAAGGTCCGGAGGACCTGCTCCTTCCGATCAAGAATGCGAACCAGCTGCTCAATATAGGAACCGTCCTCACAAACCTCTAACAGCTGCCAATCAATAACAGGAATGATGTCTGACCCACACTTCCTCAACATAGAGACATGAAAAATATTGTGAACGCAAGATAACTGAGATGGCAAGGCAAGCCAATAGGCCACGACGCCAATGCGTCCAGTGATCTTAAAAGGTCCTATGAACCTCGGGGCAAGTTTGCCCTTCGCTCCAAATCGAACTACGCCCTTCATGGGCAAGACCTTGAGATATACATGATCTCCTACCGTAAACTCTAGGGGATGACACCGGCGATCAACAAAACTCTTCTACCAGCTCTGAATTATGCGCATCCTCTGCCTGATGATATCAATAACCTCTGACATCTGCTGCACTTGCTCGGGACTAAGGAGACGGTGCTCTCCATCCTTAGTCCAACAACTCAGTGATCTTCATGGTCTGCTATATAGTGCCTCAAAAGGAGTCATGTCGATGGTCGCCTGATAACTGTTGTTATATGTGAACTAAGCCAATCGCAGATGTTCATCCCAGCTACCCCCGAAATCAATCGCGCAGGCCTGAAGCATATCCTTAAGGATCTGGTTGACCCTCTCGGTCTGGCCATCGGTCTGCGGATGGTACACAGTGCTGAGCTGTAAATTAGTCTCCATCACTCTTTGGAAGCTCCCCCAAAACTGAGACGTGAACCTCGGGTCTCGATCAGAAACGATCGAGACTGAAACGCCATACAGTCTTACAATCTCCTCGATAAATAACCTCGCAAGCCGGTCCATAGACCAAATCACACGCATCGCAAGGAAATATACTAACTTCATTAGACGATCCACAATAACCCATATGGTGTCATGACCGCGTTGAGTCCTCGACAAGCCCATAATAAAATCTGTCGACATGTGCTCTCACTTCCACATCGAGACACTCAACGGCTGTAATAGACTAGGGGGTCTCTGATGATTGACCTTAACACACTGGCACGTGTCACACTTGGCCACAAAACTGGTGATCTGGAGCTTCATCCCCGCCTAAAAATATGGTCACCTCATGTCACGGTACATCTTCGTCGAGCCAAGGTGGATAGAAAACCATGATCGATGTGCCTCGGTCATAAGAACTCTGTTCAACTCAAGAATATCTTGGATACATAAACAGCCTCTGAAGTGAAGTCCATCATCCGAACTAATCTGTCAACCTGTCTGACTCTCAGATGTCGCCTCAGCCATATAACTCTGCAACGACTCATCAGCCTGCTGAGCCTTGATTACCCTTGCGACAAGAGAGGTTTGAATCGACAGACTTGATAACTGTACGATAGAAGACTACAGACCAAACTGAAAATCATACTCTGGTAATCCTTGAGCATCCTCCACTCCTGGATTATCATATGCGCCACAGGCAGCGTGGTTGACGACTGAGGGCATCTGCCACTATGTTCGCCTTGCTCGGGTGGTGCTGAAGATCGAAATCATAGTCCTTCAGGAGCTCCATCCAGTGCTTTTGCCTTATGTTCAGTTCGGACTGAGAGATCAGGTATTTCAAGCTCTTATGGTCGGAGAAGAGCTCGAACCTAACCCCATAGAGATAGTGCCTCCACACCTTCAGTGCGAAGACAACTGCAGTCAGCTCCAAATCATGCGTGGGGTAGTTCAACTCATGAACCTTAAGCTGACGAGACGTGAAGGCCACTAGTCTCCCGTGCTGCATCAAGACAGCACCCAGACCAATATGAGAGGCATCGGTAAATACAATGAATCCATCACTCCCAGAGGGAAGAGTGAGGATAGGGGCAGACGTCAACGGTCCTTCACCTCTACAAATGCTTGCTCACATGCGTCGCTCCAAATAAATTTTGTATCCTTCTGAGTCAATTTGGTCAACGAGGCTACAAATGGGAGAAGCACTCAATGAAACACCAGTAGTAGCTCACCAAACCAAGAAAACTGTGGATTTCTAACGCGCTCGTTGGCTGGTCCCATGACGCACTGCCTCAACCTTCGAGGGGTCCACGGCGACACCCTCCCTCGTCAACACGTAACCGCCTGCCAAAACTCGCACTTCTCCAGCTTTGCATATAGCTGGTGGGCGCGGAGGGTCTACAATGTAATCTTCAAATGCTGATTGTTCTCCTCATGGGTCCTCGAATAGATCAGAATGTTATCGATGAAGACTATAACAAACTGATCGAGATACGGACGAAAGATCTCGTTCATCAACTACATGAAGACCGCGGGTGCATTGGTCAGTCTGAAGGACATGACCTGAAACTCAAGATGACCATAACGCGTCCTGAAAGCCTTCTTCGAGATGTCCTCCTCTTGGACCCGAATATGATGATAACTGGAACGCAGGTCAATCTTTGAAAAGAACTGTGCACCCTACAACTGATTAAACAAATCATCAATCCTCGGGAGCGGGTACTTGTTCTTGACCGTGACTTTGTTGAGCTTGCGGTAGTCCAAGCAGAGCCTCAATGAGCCATCCTTCTTCCTGTATCGGCGCTCCCCACGACGAATTACTCGGACGGATAAAACCTAACTTGCGCAGCTCGTCCAACTACTTCTGCAGTTCTCGTAACTCTAATGATGCCAAACGATACGGGACTTTCGAAATAGGCACGGTACCAGGCACAAGATCAATCTGAAACTCGGTGTGTCGGCGAGGTGGTAATCCTGGAATCTCCTGAAATACATCGGGGAAATCACAGACAATCAGCAACTGATCAATACAAGTGGCAACAGGCTCCTTAACGGCGTAGGACATCAAGCAAGATAATGGCTCTCCTCTGGGCTCTACAACGAATTTAAACTGCGACAAGCCTAGTATATAGAATGTGACTGTCCTCACGGAGTAGTCTAAGATAGCGTGGTACTCGGTAAGCTAATCCATGCCCAAGATAACGTCAAAATATGACATTGGCAGCACGTACAAGTCAGCGGCCAAGAAATCTCTCCCACTAACACGGGGCAAGATGAATCGAAGCGTTCTAATATTGTAGTCTTCCCCAAGGGCGTCGATATAGTCAATCCCTTTTGAGTAGACTCTGTCGGCAATTTAGTCGATCGGCAGAATTCCTCGAACATAAATAAGTGCAAAGCACCGAAATCAAATAAAACTTAAATGATGCATGTAGAGACTAGATGTATACCCTCAACGAGTCCTCCAGATGACTACGGATCCTGTTGAGCCACGTAGAACCTAGCCTGAGCCGGCTGAGGAGGTCCTGTCCCCTCTGAGTGTGCTGCTACTGCTAGTGTCGCTGAGGTGGACGAAACTGTTGCCTTTGCTGCTGTGGCCTCGGAGGTTGGTGCTGATGCTGCTGCTGAGGGGGCCTTGGTGGTGGGGCCTGATGTCGCTACTGCTGCGGGGATCTCTAATGCTGCTATGAACCTCTCAGTTACTGTTGTTGCTGGGGGCGGGGGCACTCCCACATACGGTGCCCCATTGCACCACACCCAAAACAGGTGCCGGTGAACTGCCTCGGAGGTGGTACCGGAGGTCCTGCTGATGCTCGGAAGGCTGAGTGACCTGTGTGCCTCTGCTGTGGTCGACGCTGCTGGGAGTCACCAGAGGGAGCTACCTCTTCCGGTCTCTCCTCTGACTGCGATTACTCTGGGAACTAGCCCACTTAGCCTAAAAAATCTGGGCCTTCCATACCATCCCTCAAAAGTTGGGAGCTAATGCCCAATAACACGACCTCGAAGATCGTAACGTAAGCCGTCCTCGAAGAGGCGGGCTCTCCTCTCCTCATCATCTACTAGATATAGCGCAAATCTGGATAACATTACCAAACGAGCCGTATAATGAGCCACTGTCATATCACCTTGCACCAGGGCCTCGAACTCCAACGCTCGCTGTCGTCGGATGTGATTAGGAAAATACTGTTGATCAAACTGATCAACAAAGTTCTCCCAGGTCCACTCAAAATTGACGTCTGTTGCTCAGGAGACTAATGTCCATAGTGCTCAGCCTCACCCTAGAGAAGAAACACTATTAATCGGACTCATCGCTGGGTCGTACATCCCATCGTATCAAAGATCTTCTCCACATCGGAGCGCCATCTCTCAGCTGCTGTCGGGTTTGGCTCACCTTGAAAACATGGGGGATTAAGGTGTCGAAACTCTTAAAGAAGGGCGCTCGCGTGCTCCTGCTCTGCATGAGCCGGTAAAACAATGGTGTGCCTGCCCTGCCCTTAAAGTGCGGTCATCACAACCTGCCACATCTGCTGTAATTGGGAGGCACTCACAGGTACAGTCGGATTTGCACTGGTCTCTGGTAGAGGAGTAGCATCCTCAGGCTGGGCAGTAGGAATCTCTGGTGGTGGAGCGGGGATTGTAGGTGGTAGGGTGAGAGTCTCAAGCAGTGGAGTGGGAATCTCAGGTGGTGGAGTGGGAGTCAATCGGCTTACTCTCCTGCGCGGCATGTCCTATAGGAAGGAGCAAAGGTGCTTATCAACTTTGAAAACTCTCGAAGGCACACACATTAAGGGTTTATAACAAAATATCACTAAGTTATCCGAACATCGGGACTTAGACATTCATAGCAGACATGTAATGTTGTTCTTAGTTATTCCCAAGTTATGCTTTGATACCAACTTCTGTCACGCCCCAAACTCGGAAGCCGAGCTCACAAAATTCCCTATCGCCAATTCCGGCATCGACAGCCTCCGTAGTGAGCTCAAAATAATCTATTTTCGATCACTGAAGAGAGAGTTATGAAGGTTCCTAATGGACAAGGTGATGAAGGAAAAATTGAGGTCCGACAATCAGGATCTGACTTATGGATGCGCAAATGGCCTCGGAATACGATGATACAAGTCAGGAATGAAAGAGCACTAAAGTGCCTTTCAGATGGCCAAAAATCGACCCAATCCGACATTAAACGAGGGAGTAATGAGCACCTCCATTGCATCACGCGATCTCGAAAGATTAACAAACCAAATTGCAAAATGATGATCGAGGAGTTCCAATGTACTTTTGGGATATCGAACGGTCTTAGAATTATCCAATTCTGATCCCCTTAGGAAGCTTGTCGAGTTACCATTCCAATGAGCTCAAAATAGTCTAAATTCGACCACTGATGTGAGAGTATGAAGGTTACTACTGGACAAGGAGATGAAGGAAATATTTAGGACCGATGATTGCGATCCCACTTACGGATGCGTAAATTGTCTCGGGATACGATGATTCAAGCAAGGAATGAAAGAGCACTAAATTACCTTTTAGATGACCAAAAATCGACCCAGTCCGACCTCAAACAAGGGAGTAATGTGCATCGCCGTTGGATTGTGCTATTTAGAAAGATTAATAATCCAAATTACAAAATGATGATTGAAGAGTTACCATTCCAATGAGCTCAAAATAGTCTAAATTCGACCACTAAAGAGTGAGTTATGAAAGTAACTATTGGACAAGGAGATGAAGGAAAAATTCAAGACCGACGACTGCGATCCCACTTACGGATGTGTAATTGGTATGGGAATGTAACGATTTAAGTCAAGAATGAAAGAGCACTAAATTACCTTTCATATGACCAAAAATCGACCCAATTCGACATCAAATGAAGGAGTTATGAACATCTCTATTGGATCGTGCGATTTTAAAAAATTAACAATCCAAATTGTAAAATGACGATCGAAGAGTTCCAATGTTCTTTTGGGATATCAAACGGTCTCAGAATTAGCCAATTTTGGTCCCAATAGGAAGCTTGTCGAGTTACCATTCCAATGAACTCAAAATAGTCTAAATTCGACCACTGAAGAGAGTGTTATGAAGGTGACTAATGGACGAGGAGATGAAGGAAAAATTCAAGGCCGACGACTGCGATCCCATTAACGAATGCGCAAATGGTTTCGGAATACGAAGATTCAAGTGTCAGGAATGAAACAACTTTAAAGTACCTTTCATATGACCAAAAATCAACCCAATCCGACATCAAATGAGGGAGTTATGAGCAACCCCATTGGATCATGCAATTTTGAAAGATTAACAATCCAAATTGCAAAATGACGATCGAAGAGTTCCAATGTGCTTTTGGGATATCGAATGGTCTCAGAATTAGCCAATTCTGGTCCCAATATGTAGCTTGTCGAGTTACCATCCAATGAGCTCAAAATAGCCTAAATTCGACCACTGAAGAGAGTGTTATGAAGGTTACTATTGGATAAGGAGATGAAGGAAAAATTCACGATCGATGACTGCGATCCCACCTACAGATGCGCAAATGGTCAGGTATACGATGATTCAAGTCAGGAATGAAAGAGCACTAAAGTACCTTTCAGATGACCAAAAATCGACCCAATCCGACATCAAACGAGGGAGTTATGAGCATCTCCATTGGACCGCGTGATTTGGAAAGATTAACAATCCAAATTGTAAAATGACGATCGAAGTGTTCCAACGTGGTTTTGGGATATCGAATGGTATCAGAATTAGCCAATTCTAGTCCCATTAGGAAGCTTGTCGAGTTACCATTCCAATGAGCTCAAAATAGTCTAAATTCGACCACTAAAGAGAGAGTTATGAAGGTTACTATTGGACAAGAAGATGAAGGAGAAATTTAGGATCGACGACTGCGATCCCACTTACGGATGCGTAAATGGTCTCAGAATACGATGATTCAAGTCAGGAATGAAAGGTTACTAAAGTACCTTTTAGATGACCAAAAATCAACCCAATTCGACATCAAACGAGGGAGTTATGTGCATCTTCGTTAGATTGCACGATTTGGAGAGATTTACAATGCAAATTGCAAAATGACGTTCGAAGAGTTCCAATAGGCTAATGGGATGTCGAACGGTCTCAGAATTACACAATTCTGGTCTCATTATGAAGCCAGTTGAGTAACCATTCCAATGAGAACAAAATAGTTTAAATTCGACCACTGAAGAGAGGGTTATGAAAGTAACTAATGGATAAAGAGATGAAGGAAAAATTCAGGACCGACGACTGCGATCCCACTTATAGATGTACAAATGGTCTCCGTATACAAAGATTCAAGTCAGGAATGAAAGAGCACTAAAGTACCTTTCAGATGACCAAAAATCGACACATCAAACGAGGGAGTTATGAGCATCTCCATTGGACTGCGTGATTTGGAAAGATTAACAATCCAAATTGCAAAATGACGATCGAAGAGTTCCAATGTGCTTTTGGGATATCGAATGGTATCAGAATTAGCCAATTCTAGTCCCATTGGGAAGCTTGTCGAGTAACCATTCCAATGAGCTCAAAATAGTCTAAATTCGACCACTAAAGATAGAGTTATGAAGGTTACTATTAAAAAGGATGAAGGAAAAATTCAGGATCAACTACTGCGATCCCACTTACGAATGCGCAAATGGTCTTAGAATACGACAATTCAAGTCAGGAATGAAAGAGCACTAAAGTACCTTTAAGATGACCAAAAAATGACCCAATTCGACATCAAATGAGGCAGTTATGTGCATCTCCGTTGGATTGCACGATTTGGAAAGATTAACAATCCAAATTGCAAAATGACGATCGAAGAGTTCCAACAGGCTTTTGGGATGACGAACAGTCTCAGAATTAGACAATTCTTGTCTCGTTATGAAGCTAGTTGAGTTAAACTTCCAATGATATCAAAATAGTCTAAATTCGACCACTGAAGAGAGAGTTATGAAAGTAACTAATGGATAAGTGGATGAAGGAAAATTCAGGAACGACGACTGGGATCCAACTAACGGACTCGCAAATGGTCTCGGAATATGAAGATACAAGTCAGGAATGAAACAGCACTAAAGTACCTTTCAGATGACCAAAAATCGACCCAATTTGACATCAAACGAGGGTGTTATGTGCATCTCCGTTGGATTGCGCGATTTGGATAGATTAACAATCCAAATTGCAAAATGATGATTGAAGAGTTCCAACGTGCTTTTGGGATATCGAACGGTATCAGAATTAGCCAATTCTAGTCCCATTAGGAAGCTTGTCGAGTTACCATTCCAATGTGCTCAAAATTGTCTAAATTCAACCACTGAAGAGGGTGTTATGAAGGTTACTATTGGACAAGGAGATGAAAGAAAAATTTAGTATCGACAACTGTAATCCCACCTACAGATGCACAAATGGTCTCGGTATACAACGATTCAAGTCAGAAATGAAAGAGCACTAAAGTCCCTTTTAGATGACCAAAAATTGACCCAATCAGACATCAAACAAGGGAGTTATGAGCATCTCCATTGGACCTCGCGATTTGGAAAGATTAACAATCCAAATTGCAAAATGACAATTGAAGAGTTCCAACGTGCTTTTGGGATATCGAATGGTATCAGAATTAGCCAATTCTAGTCCCAATAGGAAACTTGTCGGGTTACCATTCCAATGAGCTCAAAATTGTCTAAATTCGACCACTAAAGAGAGAGTTATGAAGGTTACTATTGGACAAGGAGATGAAGGAAAAATTAAGGATCGATGAGTACGATCCCACTTACGGATGCGTAAATGGTCTCAGAATACGATGATTCAAGTCAGGAATGAAAGAGCACTAAAGTACCTTTTAGATGACCAAAAATTGACCCAATTCGACATCAAACAAGGGAGTTATGTGCATCTTTGTTAGATTGCACGATTTGGAGAGATTTACAATGCAAATTGCAAAATGACAATTGAAGAGTTCCAACAGGCTTTTGGGATGTCGAACGGTCTCAGAATTAGACAATTCTGGTCTCATTATAAAGCTAGTTGAGTTACCTTTCCAATGAGAACAAAATAGTTTAAATTCGACCACTGAAGAGAGAGTTATGAAAGTAACTAATGGATAAGGAGATGAAGGAAAAATTTAGGACCGACGACTGCGATTCCACTAACGGATGCGCAAATGGTCTCGGAATACAAAAATTCAAGTCAGGAATGAAACAGCATTAAAGTAGCTTTCAGATGACCAAAAATTAACCCAATCCGACATCAAATGAGCGAGTTATGAGCATGTCCGTTCGATCGCGCGATTTAGAAAGATTAACAATCCAAATTCCAAAATGACGATCGTATAGTTCCAACATGCTTTTGTGATATCGAACTGTCTCAGAATTATCCAACTCTAGTCCCATTAGGAAGCTTGTCGAGTTACCATTCCAATGAGCTCAAAATAATCTAAATTCGCCCACTGTAGAGAGAGTTATGAAGGTTACTATTGGACAAGGAGATGAAGGAAAAATTCAAGTCCGATAACTTGGATCTGACTTACGGATGCGTAAAGGGTCTCGGAATACGATGATATAGTCAGGAATGAAAGAGCACTAAAGTACCTTTCAGATGGCCAAAAATTGACTCAAACCGACATTAAACGAGGGAGTAATGAGCACCTCCATTGCATCATGCGATCTCGAAAGATTAACAAACCAAATTGCAAAATGATGATTGAGGAGTTCCAATGTACTTTTTGGATATCGAACGGTCTTAGAATTAGCCAATTCTGATCCCCTTAGGAAGCTTGTCGAGTTACCATTCCAATGAGCTCAAAATAGTCTAAATTCGA
The DNA here is from genome assembly GCF_029962835.1 of Magnolia sinica. Lineage (NCBI taxonomy): Eukaryota > Viridiplantae > Streptophyta > Magnoliopsida > Magnoliales > Magnoliaceae > Magnolia > Magnolia sinica. Next base: position 27,815,409 of record NC_080589.1, read on the forward strand.
CCATTGATGTGAGAGTATGAAGGTTACTACTGGACAAGGGGATGAAGGAAATATTTAGGACCGACGACTGCGAACCCACTTACGGATGTGCCAATTGTCTCGGGATACGATGATTCAAGTCAGGAATGAAAGAGCACTAAATTACCTTTTAGATGACCAAAAATCGACCCAGTCCGACATCAAACAAGGGAGTTATGTGCATCGCTGTTGGATTGTGCTATTTAGAAAGATTAATAATCCAAATTACAAAATGATGATTGAAGAGTTCCAACAGGCTTTTGGGATGTCGAACGGTCTCAGAATTAGACAATTTTGGTCAAATTATGAAGCTAGTCGAGTTACCTTTCCAATGAGCTCAAAATAGTCTAAATTCGACCACTGAAGAGTGAGTTATGAAAGTAACTATTGGACAGAGAGATGAAGGAAAAATTCAAGACCGACGACTGCGATCCCACTTACGGATGTGTAATTGGTATGGGAATATAACGATTTAAGTCAAGAATGAAAGAGCACTAAATTACCTTTCATATGACCATCGACCCAATTCGACATCAAATGAGGGAGTTATGAGCACCTCTAATGGATCGCGCGATTTCAAAAGATTAACAATCTAAATTTCAAAATGACGATCGAAGAGTTCCAATGTGCTTTTGGGATATCAAACGGTCTCAGAATTAGCCAATTCTGGTCCCAATAGGAAGCTTGTCGAGTTACCATTCCAATGAGCTCAAAATAGTCTAAATTCGACTACTGAAGAGAGTGCTATGAAGGTGACTAATAGACAAGGTGATGAAGGAAAAATTCAAGGCCGACGACTGCGATCCCACTAACGGATGTGCAAATGGTCTCGGAATACGACGATTCTAGTCAGGAATGAAACAACATTAAAGTACCTTTCATATGACCAAAAATTGACCCAATCCGACATCAAATGAGGGAGTTATGAGCATATCCATTGGATCACGCAATTTCGAAAGATTAACAATCCAAATTGCAAAATGACAATCGAAGAGTTCCAATATGCTTTTAGGATATCGAATGGTCTCAGAATTAGCCAATTCTGGTCCCAATAGGAAGCTAGTCGAGTTACCATTCCAATGAGCTCAAAATAGCCTAAATTCGACCACTGAGGAGAGAGTTATGAAGTTTACTATTCGACAAGGAGATGAAGGAAAAATTCAGGACCGACGACTGCGATCCCACTTACGCATGCGCAAATGGTCTAGGAATACGATGATTCAAGTCAGAATGAAAGAGTACTAAAGTACCTTTCAGATGACCAAAAATTGACCCAATCCAACATCAAAAGAGGGAGTTATGAGCATCTCCATTGGATCACGCGATTTGGAAAGATTAACAATCCAAATTGCAAAATGACGATTGAAGAGTTTCAATGTGCTTTTAGGATATCGAATGGTTTCAGAATTAGCCAACTCTAGTCCCATTAGGAAGCTTGTTGAGTTACCATTCCAATGAGCTCAAAATAATCTTAATTCGACCACTGAAGAGAGAGTTATGAAGGTTACTATTGGACAAGGAGATGAAGGAAAAATTCAGGCACGACAACTTAGATCTGACTTACGGATGCTCAAAGGGTCTCGAAATACGATGATACAGTCAGGAATGAAATAGCACTAAAGTACCATTCAGATGGCCAAAAATTGACCCAATCCGACATTAAACGAGGGAGTAATGAGCACCTCCATTGCATCACGCGATCTCAAAAGATTAACAAACCAAATTGTAAAATAACGATCGAGGAGTTCCAACGTACTTTTGAGATATCGAACGGTCTCAGAATTAGCCAATTCTGATCCCCTTAAGAAGCTTGTCGAGTTACCATTCCAATGAGCTCAAAATAGTCTAAATTCGACCACTGATGTGAGAGTTATGAAGGTTACTACTAGACAAGGAGATGAAGGAAATATTTTGGACCGACGACAGCCATGCCACTAACGAATGCCCAAATGGTCTCGGGATATGATGATTCAAGTCAGGAATGAAAGAGGACTAAATTACCTTTCAGATGACCAAAAACTGACCCAGTTCGACATCAAACAAGGGAGTTATGTGCAGCTCCATTGGAATGCACTATTTAGAAAGATTAATAATCCAAATTGCAAAATGACGATTGAAGAGTTCCAACAGGCTTTTGGGATGTCGAACGGTCTCAGAATTAGACAATTTTCATCTCATTATGAAGCTAGTTGAGTTCCCATTCCAATGAGCTCAAAATAGTCTAAATTCGACCACTGAAGAGAGAGTTATGAAGGTTACTATTAGACAAGGAGATGAAGGAAAAATTCAGGATCGACGACTGCGATCCCACTTACGGATGCCCAAATGGTCTCAGAATATGATGATTCAAGTCAGGAATGAAAGAGCACTAAGGTACCTTTCAGATGACCAAAAATCGACCCAATTCGACATCAAACAAGGGAGTTATGTGCATCGCCGTTGGATTGTGCTATTTAGAAAGATTAATAATCCAAATTACAAAATGATGATTGAAGAGTTCCAACAGGCTTTTGGGATGTCGAACGGTCTCAGAATTAGACAATTTTGGTCAAATTATGAAGCTAGTCGAGTTACCATTCCAATGAGCTCAAAATAGTCTAAATTCGACCACTGAAGAGTGAGTTATGAAAGTAACTATTGGACAAGGAGATGAAGGAAAATTCAAGACTGACGACTGCGATCCCACTTACGGATGTGTAATTGGTATGGGAATGTAACGATTTAAGTCAAGAATGAAAGAGCACTAAATTACCTTTCATATGACCAAAAATCGACCCAATTCGACATCAAATGAGGGAGTTATGAGCATCTCTATTGGATAGCGTAATTTCAAAAAATTAAAAATCCAAATCGCAAAATGACGATCGAAGAGTTCCAATGTGCTTTTGGGATATCAAACGGTCTCAAAATTAGCCAATTCTGGTCCCAATAGGAAGCTTGTTGAGTTACCTTTCCAATGAGCTCAAAACAATCTAAATTCGACCACTGAAGAGAGAGTTATGAAAGTAACTAATGGGTAACGAGATGAAGGAAAAATTCAGGACCGACGACTGCGATCCCACTAATGGATGCGCAAATGGTCTCGGAATATGAAGATACAAGTCAGGAATGAAACAACATTAAAGCACCTTTCATATGACCAAAAATCGACCCAATCCGACATCAAATGAGGGAGTTGTGAGCATCTTCATTGGATCGTGCGATTTCGAAAGATTAACAATCTAAATTGCAAAATGACGATCGAAGAGTTCCAATGTGCTTTTGGGATATCGAACGGTCTCAGAAGTAGCCAATTCTGGTCCCAATAGGAAGCTGGTCGGGTTACCATTCCAATGAGCTCAAAATAGTCTAAATTTGACCGCTGAAGAGAGTGTCATGAAGGTTAGTATTGGACAAGGAGATGAAGGAAAAATTTAGGATCGACGACTGCGATCACACCTACAGATGCACAAATGGTCTCAGTATACGACGATTCAAGTCAGGAATGAAAGAGCACTAAAGTACCTTTCAGATGACCAAAAATCGACCCAATCCGACATCGAACTAGGGAGTTATGACCATCTCCATTGGATCGCGCGATTTGGAAAGATTAACAATCGATATTGCAAAATGACGATAAAAGAGTTCCAATGTGCTTTTGGGATATCAAATGGTATCAGAATTAGCCAACTCTAGTCCCATTAGGAAGCTTGTGAGTAACCATTCCAATGAGCTCAAAATAATCTAAATTCGACCACTGAAGAGAGAGTTATGAAGCTTACTATTGGACAAGGAGAATAAGGAAAAATTCAGGTACGACAACTTAGATCTGACTTACGGATGCGCAAAGGGTCTCAGAATACGATGATACAGTCAGGAATGAAATAGCACTAAAGTACCTTTCAGATGGCCAAAAATTGACCCAATCCAACATTAAACGAGGGAGTAATGAGCACCTCCATTGCATCACGCGATCTCAAAAGATTAACAAACCAAATTACAAAATAGCTATTGAGGAGTTCCAACGTACTTTTGAGATATTGAACGGTCTCAGAATTAGCCAATTCTGATCCCCTTAAGAAGGTTGTTGAGTTACCATTCCAATGAGCTAAAAATAGTCTAAATTTGACCACTGATGTGAGAGTTATGAAGGTTACTACTCTACAAGGAGATGAAGGAAATATTTAGGACCGACGACAGCGATCCCACTAATGGATGTCCAAATGGTCTCGGGATATGATGATTCAAGTCAGAAATGAAAGAGTACTAAAGTACCTTTTAGATGACCAAAAATTGACCCAATTCGACATCAAACAATGGAGTTATGTGCATCTTTGTTAGATTGCACGATTTGGAGAGATTTACAATGCAAATTGCAAAATGACAATCGAAGAGTTCCAACAGGCTTTTGGGATGTCGAACGGTCTCAGAATTAGACAATTTTGGTCTCATTATGAAGCTAGTCGAGTTACCATTCCAATGAGCTCAAAATAGTCTAAATTCGACCACTGAAGAGAGAGTTATGAAGGTTACTATTAGACAAGGAGATGAAGGAAAAATTTAGGATCGAGGACCGTAATCCCACTTACGGATGCCCAAATGGTCTCAGAATACGATGATTCAAGTCAGGAATGAAAGAGCACTAAGGTACCTTTCAGATGACCAAAAATCGACCCAATTCGACATCAAACAAGGGAGTTATGTGCATCTCCGTTGGATTGCACGATTTGGGAAGATTAACAATCCAAATTGCAAAATGATGATCGAAGAGTTCCAACAGGATTTTGGGATGTCGAACAGTCTCAGAATTTGACAATTCTGATCTCATCATGAAGCTGTTGAGTTACCTTTCCAATGAGCTCAGAATAGTCTAAATTCGACCACTGAAGAGAGAGTTATGAAAGTAACTAATGGTTAAGGAAATGAAGGAAAAATTTAGGACTGACGACTGCGATCCCACTAATGGATGAGCAAATGGTCTCGGAATACGAAGATTCAAGTCAGGAATGAAACAGCATTAAAGTACCTTTCATATGACCAAAAATTGACCCAATCCGACATCAAATGAGAGAGTTATGAGCATCTCCATTGGATCGCGCAATTTCAAAAGATTAATAATACAAATTGCAAAATGACGATCGAAGAGTTCCAATGTGTTTTTGGGATATCTAACGGTCTCCGAATTAGCCAATTCTAGTGCCAATAGGAAGCTTGTCGAGTTCCCATTCCAATGAGCTCAAAATAGTCTAAATTCGACCACTGAAGAGAGTGTTATGAAGGTAACTACTGGACAAGGAGATGAAGGAAAAATTTAGGATTGACGACAGCGATCCCACCTACAGATGCACAAATGGTCTCAGTATAGGACGATTCAAGTCAGGAATGAAAGAGCACTAAAGTACCTTTCAGATGACTAAAAATTGACCCAATCCGACATCATATGAGGGAGTTATGAGTATCTCCATTGGATCACGCGATTTGGAAAGATTAACAATCCAAATTGCAAAATGACGATCGAAGAGTTCCAACGTGCTTTTGGGATATCGAATGTTATCAGAATTAGCCAATTCTAGTCCCATTAGGAAGCTTGTCGAGTTACCAATCCAATGAGCTCAAAATAGTCTAAATTCGACCACTAAAGAGAGAGTTAGGAAGGTTACTATTGGACAAGGAGATGAAGGAAAAATTCAGGATCGACGACTGCGATCTCACTTACGGATGCGCAAATGGTCTCAGAATACGACGGTTCAAGTCAGGAATGAAAGAGCACTAAAGTACCTTTCAGATGACCAAAAATCGACCCAATTCGACATCAAACGAGGGAGTTATGTGCATCTCCATTGGATTGCATGATCTGGAAAGATTAACAATCCAAATTGCAAAATGACGATCGAAGAGTTCCAACAGGCTTTTGGGATGTCGAACAGTCTCAGAATTAGACAATTCTGGTCTCATTATAAAGCTAGTTGAGTTACCTTTCCAATGAGCTCAAAATAGTCTAAATTCGACCACTGAAGAGAGAGTTATGATAGTAATTAATGGATAAGGAGATGAAGGAAAATTCAGGACCGACGACTGCAAATGGTCTCGGAATACGAAGATTCAAGTTAGGAATGAAACAACATTAAAATACCTTTCATATGCTAAAAATTGATCAATCCGACATCAAATGAGGGAGTTATGAGCATCTCCATTAGATCACGCGATTTTGAAAGATTAACAATCCAAATTGCAAAATTAGGATCAAAGAGTTCCAATGTGCTTTTGGGATATCTAACGGTCTCCGAATTAGCCAATTCTAGTGCCAATAGGAAGCTTGTTGAGTTACCATTCCAATGAGCTTAAAATAGTATAAATTCGACCACTGAAGAGAGTGTTATGAAAGTTACTATTGGACAAGGAGATGAAGGAAAAATTGAGGATCGATGACTGCGATCCCACAGACGGATGTGCAAATGGTCTCAGAATACGACGATGGAAGTCAGGAATGAAAGAGCACTAAAGTACATTTCAGATGACCAAAAATTGACCCAATTCAACATCAAACGAGGGAGTTATGTGTATCTCCATTGGATTGCACGATTTGGAAAGATTAACAATCCAAATTGCAAAATGACGATCGAAGAGTTCCAGCAGGCTTTTGGGATGTCAAACGGTATCAGAATTAGCCAATTCTAGTCCCATTAGGAAGCTTGTCGAATTACCATACCAATAAGCTCAAAATAGTCTAAATTCGACCACTAAAGAGAGAGTTATGAAGGTTACTATTGGACAAGGAGATGTTGGAAAAATTTAGGATCGACGACTGTGATCCCACTTACGGATGTGCAAATTGTCTTAGAATATGACGATTCATGTCAGGAATGAAAGAGCAGTAAAGTACCTTTCATATGACCAAAAATTGACCCAATTCGACATCAAACAAGGGTGTTATGTGCATCTCTGTTGGATTACGTGATTTGGACAGATTAACAATCCAAATTGCAAAATGACGATTGAAGAGTTCCAACGTGCTTTTGGGATATCGAATGGTATCAGAATTAGCCAATTCTAGTCCCAGTAGTAAGCTTGTCGAGTTACCATTCCAATGTGCTCAAAATTATCTAAATTCGACCACTGAAGAGACTGTTACTATCGGACAAGGAGATGAAAGAAAAATTCAGGATCGACGACTGTGATCCCACCTACAGATGCACAAATGGTCTCGGTATATGACGATTCAAGTCAGGAATGAAAGAGCACTAAAGTCCCTTTTAGATGACTAAAAATCGACCCAATCCGACATCAGACAAGGGAGTTATGAGCATCTCCATTGGATCTCGCGATTTGGAAAGATTAACAATCCAAATTGCAAAATGACGATCGAAGAGTTCCAACGTGCTTTTTAGATATCGAATGGTATCAAAATTAGCCAATTCTAGACCCATTAGGAAGCTTGTCGAGTTACCATTCCAATGAGCTCAAAATAGTATAAATATGACTACTAAAGAGAGAGTTATGAAGGTTACTATTGGACAAGGGGATGAAGGAAAAATTCAGGATCGACGACTGCGATCCCACTTACAGATGCCCAAATGATCTCAGAATACGACGATTCAAGTCAGGAATGAAAGAGCACTAAAGTACCTTTTAGATGACCAAAAATCGACCCAATTATACATCAAACGAGGGAGTTATGTGCATCTCCGTTGGATTGCACGATTTGGAAAGATTTACAATGCAAATTACAAAATGACGATCGAAGAGTTCCAACAGGCTTTTGGGATGTTGAACGGTCTCAGAATTAGACAATTCTGGTCCCATTATAATGCTAGTTGAGTTACCTTTCCAATGAGATCAAAATAGTCTAAATTCGACCACTGAAGAGAGAGTTATGAAAGTAACTAATGGATAAGGAGATGAAGGAAAAATTTAGGACCGACGACTACGATTCCACTAACGGATGCGCAAATGGTCTCGGAATACGAAGATTCAAGTCAGGAATGAAACAACATTAAAGTACCTTTCAAATGACGAAAAATTGACCCAATCCGACATCAAATGACATAGTTATGAGCATCTCCATTTGATCGCGCGATTTGGAAAGATTAACAATCCAAATTGTAAAATGATGATCGTATAGTTCCAATAGGCTTTTTTGATATCGAACTATTTCATAATTAGACAATTCTGGTCTAATTAGGAAGCTTGTCGAGTTACTATTCCAATGAGCTCAAAATAATCTAAATTCGACCACTGAAGAGGGAGTTATGAATGTTCCTAATGGACAAGGAGATGAAGGAAAAATTGAGGTCCGACAACTGGGATTTGACTTACGGATGCGCAAATGGTCTCGGAATACGATAATACAAGTCAGGAATGAAAGAGCACTAACGTACCTTTCAGATGGCCAAAAATCGACCTAATCCGACATTAAACGAGGGAGTAATGAGCACCTCCATTGCATCGTGCGATCTCGAAAGATTAACAAACCAAATTGCAAAATGATGATCGAGGAGTTCCAATGTACTTTTGGGATATCGAACAGTCTCAGAATTAGCCAATTCTGATCCCCGAAGGAAGCTTGTCGAGTTACCATTCCATTGAGCTCAAATAATCTAAATTCGACCACTGATGTGAGAGTATCAAGGTTACTACTGGACAAGGAGATGAAGGAAATATTTAGGAGCGACGACTGCGATCCCACTTACGGATGCGCAAATTGTCTCGGGATACGATGATTCAAGTCAAGAATGAAAGAGCACTAAATTACCTTTTAGATGACAAAAAATCGACCCAGTCCAACATCAAACAAGGAAGTTATGTGCATTGCCGTTAGATTGTGCTATTTAGAAAGATTAATAATCCAAATTACAAAATGATGATTGAAGAGTTTCAACAGGCTTTTGGGATGTCGAACGGTCTCAGTATTAGACAATTTTGGTCAAATTATGAAGCTAGTTGAGTTACCATTCCAATGAGCTCAAAATAGTCTAAATTCGACCACTGAAGAGTGAGTTATGAAAGTAACTATTGGACAAGGAGATGAAGGAAAAATTCAAGACCGACGACTGCGATCCCACTTACGGATGTGTAAATGGTATGGGAATGTAACGATTTAAGTCAAGAATGAAAGAGCACTAAATTACCTTTCATATGACCAAAAATTGACCTAATTCGACATCAAATGATGGAGTTATGAGCATCTCTATTGGATAGCGCGAATTCAAAAAATTAACAATCCAAATTGCAAAATGACGATCGAAGAGTTCCAATGTGCTTTTGGGATATCAAACGGTCTCAGAATTAGCCAATTCTGGTCCCAATAGGAAGCTTGTTGAGTTACCATTCCAATGAGCTCAAAATAGTCTAAATTCGACTACTGAAGAGAGTGCTATGAAGGTGACTAATAGACAAGGAGATGAAGGAAAAATTTAAGGCCGATGACTGCGATCCCACTAACGGTTGCGCAAATGGTCTCGAAATATGAAGATTCAAGTCAGGAATGAAACAACATTAAAGTACCTTTCATATGACCAAAAATCGACCCAATCCGACATCAAATGAGGGTGTTATGAGCATCTCCATTGGATCACGCAATTTTGAAAGATTAACAATCCAAATCGTAAAATGACGATCGAAGAGTTCTAATGTGCTTTTAGGATATTGAATGGTCTCAGAATTAGCCAATTCTGGTCCCAATAGGAAGCTTGTCGAGTTACCATTCCAATGAGCTCAAAATAGCCTAAATTAGACCACTGAAGAGAGTGTTATGAAGGTTACTATTGGATAAGGAGATGAAGGAAAAATTCAGGATCGACGACTATGATCCCACCCACAGATGCACAAATGGTCTGCGTATACGACAATTCAAGTCAGGAATGAAAGAGCACTAAAGTACCTTTCAGATGACCAAAAATTGACCCAATCCGACATCAAATGAGGGAGTTATGAGCATCTCCATTAGATCGCCCGATATAGAAAGATTAACAATCCAAATTGCAACATGATGATCGAAGTGTTCCAACGTGCTTTTGGGTTATCGAATGGTATCAGAATTAGCCAATTCTAGTCCAATTAGGAAGCTTGTCGAGTTACCATTCCAATGAGCTCAAAATAGTCTAAATTCGACAACTAAAGAGAGAGTTATGAAGGTTACTATTGGACAAGAAGATGAAGGAAAAATTCAGGATCAACGACTGCGATCCCACTTACGGATGCACAAATTGTCACAAAATATGACGATTCAAGTCAGGAATGAAAGAGCACTAAAGTATCTTTTAGATGACCAAAAATTGACCCAATTCGACATCGAACGAGGGAGTTATGTGTATCTTCGATGGATTGCACGATTTGGAAAGATTTACAATCCAAATTTCAAAATGACGATCGAAGAGTTCTAACAGGCTTTTAGGATATCGAACGGTCTCAGAATTAGACAATTCTGGTCTCATTATGAAGCTAGTTGAGTTACCTTTCCAATGAGCTCAAAATAGTATAAATTCGACCACTGAAGAGAGGGTTATGAAAGTAACTAATGGATAAGGAGATGAAGGAAAAATTCAGGACCGACGACTACGATCCCACTTACAGATGCACAAATGGTCTCGGTATATCACGATTCAAGTCAGGAATGAAAGAGCACTAAAGTACCTTTCAGATGACCAAAAATCGACCCAATCCGACATCAAACGAGGGAGTTATGAGCACCTGCATTGGACCGCGTGATTTGGAAAGATTAACAATCCAAATTGCAAAATGACGATCGAAGAGTTCCAACGTGCTTTTGGGATATCGAATGGTATCAGAATTAGCCAATTCTAGTCCCATTAGGAAGCTTGTCGAGCTACCATTCCAATGAGCTCAAAATAGTCTAAATTCGACCACAAAAGAGAGAGTTATGAAGGTTACTATTAGACAAGGAGATGAAGGAAAAATTTAGGATCGACTACTGCGATCCCACTTACAAATGCGCAAATGGTCTCAGAATAAGACGATTCAAGTCCGGAATGAAAGAGCACTAAAGTACCTTTCAGATGACCAAAAATTGACTCAATTCGACATCAAATGAGGGAGTTATGTGCATCTCCATTGGATTGCACGATTTGGAAAGATTAACAATCCAAATTGTAAAATGACGAACGAAGAGTTCCAACAGGCTTTTGGGATGTCGTACAGTCTTAGAATTAGACAATTCTGGTCTCGTTATGAAGCTAGTTGAGTTACCTTTCCAGTGAGCTCAAAACAGTGTAAATTCGACCACTGAAGAGAGAGTTATGAAAGTAACTAATGGATAAGGAGATGAAGGAAAAATTCAGGACTGACGACTGCGATCCCACTAACGGATGCGCAAATGGTCTCGGAATACGAAGATACAAGTCAGGAATGAAACAGCATTAAAGTACCTTTCATATGACCAAAAATCGACCCAATTTGACATCAAATGAGGGAGTTGTGAGCATCTCCATTGGATCGCGCGATTTCGAAAGATTAACAATCCAAATTGCAAAATGACGATCGAAGAGTTCCAATGTGCTTTTGGGATATTGAACGGTCTCAGAATTAGGAAATTCTGGTCCCAATAGGAAGCTTGTCGAGTTACCATTCCAATGAGCTCAAAATAGTCTAAATTCGACAACTGAAGAGAGTGTTATAAAGGTTACTATTGGACAAGGAGATGAAGGAAAATTTTAGGATCGACGACTGCGATCCCACCTACAGATGCACAAATGGTCTCGGTATATAACGATTCAAGTCAGGAATGAAAGAGCACTAAAGTACCTTTCAGATTACCAAAAATCGACCCAATCCGACATCAAACGAGGGAGTTATGAGCATCTCCATTGGATCGCGCGATTTGGAAAGATTAACAATCCAAATTGCAAAATGTCGATCGAAGAGTTCCAACGTGCTTTTGGGATATCGAATGGTATCAGAATTAGCCAACTCTAGTCCCATTAGGAAGCTTGTCGAGTTACCATTCCAATGAGCTCAAAATTATCTAAATTTGACGACTGAAGAGAGTTATGAAGGTTACTATTGGACAAGGAGATGAAGGAAAAATTCAGGTCCGACAACTTGGATCTGACTTACGGATGCGTAAAGGGTCTCGGAATACGATGATACAGTCAAGAATGAAAGAGAACTAAAGTACCTTTCAGAAGGCCAACAATCGATCCAATCCGACATTAAACGAGGGAGTAATGAGCACCTCCGTTGCATCACGCGATCTAAAAAGATTAACAAACCAAATTGCAAAATGAGGATTGAGGAGTTCCAACGTACTTTTGGGATATCGAACGGTCTCAGAATTAGCCAATTCTGATCCCCTGAAGAAGCTTGTCGAGTTACCATTCCAATGAGCTCAAAATAGTCTAAATTCGACCACTGATGTGAGAGTTATGAAGGTTACTACTGGACAAGGAGATGAAGGAAATATTTAGGACCGACGACAGCGATCCCACTAGCGGATGCCCAAATGGTCTCGGGATATGATCATTCAAGTCAGGAAGGAAAGAGCACTAAATTACCTTTCAGATGACCAAAAACCGACCCAGTCCTACATCAAACAAGGGAGTTATGTGCATCTCCGTTGGATTGTGCTATTAAGAAAGATTAATAATCCAAATTGCAAAATGACGATTGAAGAGTTCCAACAGGCTTTTGGGATGTCGAAAGGTCTCAGAATTAGACAATTTGGGTCTCATTATGAAGCTCGTCGAGTTACCATTCCAATGAGCTCAAAATAGTCTAAATTCAACCACTGAAGAGAGAGTTATGAAGGTTACCATTGGACAAGGAGATGAAGGAAAAATTCAGGTACGACAACTTAGATCTGACTTACGGATGCACAAAGGGTCTCAGAATATGATGATTTAAGTCAGGAATGAAAGAGCACTAAGGTACCTTTCAGATGACCCAAAATCGACCTAATTCGACATCAAACAAGGGAGTTATGTGCATCACCGTTGGATTGCATGATTTAGGAAGATTAACAATCCAAATTGCAAAATGATGATCGAAGTGTTCTAACAGGCTTTTGGGATGTCAAATAGTCTCAAAATTAGACAATTCTGGTCTCATCATGAAGCTAGTTGAGTTACCTTTCCAACGAGCTCAAAATAGTCTAAATTCGACCACTGAAGAGAGAGTTATGAAAGTAACTAATGGATAAGGAGATGAAGGAAAAATTTAGGACTGACGACTGCAATCCCACTAATGGATGAGCAAAAGGTCTCAAAATACGAAGATTTAGGTCAGGAATGAAACAGCATTAAAGTACCTTTCATATGACTAAAAATTGACCGAATCCGACATCAAATGAGAGAGTTATGAGCATCTCCATTGGATCGCGCGATTTCGAAAGGTTAATAATACAAATTGCAAAATGACGATCGAAGAGTTCCAATGTGTTTTTGGGATATCGAACGGTCTCAGAATTGGCCAATTCTAGTCCCAATAGGAAGCTTGTCGAGTTACCACTCCAATGATCCCAAAATAGTTTAAATTCGACCACTAAAGAGAGTGTTATGAAGCTAACTATTGGATAAGGAGATGAGGGAAAAATTTAGGATCGACGACAGTGATCCCACCTACATATGCACAAATGGTCTCAGTATATGACGATTCAAGTCAAGAATGAAAGAGCACGAAAGTACCTTTCAGATGACCAAAAATTGATCCAATCCGACATCAAACGAGCGAGTTATGAGCATCTCCATTGGATCGCGCGATTTGGAAAGATTAACAATCCAAATTGCAAAATGACGATCGAAGAGTTCCAACGTGCTTTTTGGATATCGAATGGTATGAGAATTAGCCAATTCTAGTCCCATTAGGAAGCTGGTCGAGTTACCATTCCAATGAGCTCAAAATAGTCTAAATTTGACCACTAAAGAGAGAGTTATGTAGGTTACTATTAGACAAGGAGATGAAGGAAAAATTCTTGTTCGACGACTGCGATCCCATGTACGGATGCTTAAATGGTCTCAGAATATGACGATTTAAGTCAGGAATGAAAGAGCACTAAAGTACCTTTTAGACGACCAAAAATCGGCCTAATTCGACATCAAACAAGGGAGTTATGTGCATCTTCGTTGGATTGCACTATTTGGAATGATTAACAATCCAAATTGCAAAATGACGACCGAAGAGTTCCAACAGGCTTTTGAGATGTCAAACGGTCTCAGAATTAGACAATTCTGGTCTCATTATGAAGCTAGTTGAGTTACCTTTCCAATGAGCTCAAAATAGTCTAAATTCGACCATTGAGGAGAGAGTTATGAAAGTAACTAATGGATAAGGAGATGAAGGAAAAATTCAGGACCGACGACTACGATTCCACTAACGGTTGCGCAAATGGTCTCAGAATACGAAGATTCAAGTCAGGAATGAAACAGCATTAAAGTACCTTTCAGATGACCAAAAATTGACCGAATCCAAATCAAATGAGGGAGTTATGAGCATCTCCGTTCGATCACGCGATTTTGAAAGATTAATAATCTAAATTGTAAAATGACGATCGTATAGTTCCAACAGGCTTTTCGGAAGTTGAACTATCTCAGAATTAGACAATTCTGGTCTAATTAGGAAGCTTGTCGAGTTACCATTCCAATGAGCTCAAAATAATCTAAATTCAACCACTGAAGAGAGAGTTATGAAGGTTACTATTGGACAAGGAGATGAAGGAAAAATTCAGGTTCAACAACTGGGATCTGACTTACGGATGCGCAAATGGTTTCGAAATACAATGATACAAGTGAGGAATGAAAGAGCATTAAAGTACCTTTCAAATGGCCAAAAATCGACGCAATCCGACATTAAACGAGGGAGTAATGAGCACCTCCATTGCATCAAGCGATCTTGAAAGATTAACAAACCATATTGCAAAATGAGGATCGAGGAGTTCCAACGTACTTTTGGGATATCTAACGGTCTCAGAATTAGCCAATTCTGATCCCCTTAGGAAGATTGTCGAGTTACCATTCCAACGAGCTCAAAACAGTCTAAATTCAACCACTGATGTGAGAGTTATGAAGGTTACTACTGGACAAGGAGATGAAGGAAATATTTAGGACCGACGACTGCGATCCCACTTACGGATGCACAAATGGTCTCGGGATACGATGATTCAAGTCAGGAATGAAAGAGCACTAAATTACCTTTCAGATGACCAAAAATCGACCCAGTCCGACATCAAACAAGGGAGTTATGTGCATCTCCGTTGGATTGCGCTATTTAGAAAGATTAATAATCCAAATTGCAAAATGACGATTGAAGAGTTCCAACAGGCTTTTGGGATGTCGAACGGTCTCAGAATTAGACAATTTTGGTCTCATTATGAAGCTAGTCGAGTTACCATTCCAATGAGCTCAAAATAGTCTAAATTCGACCACTGAAGAGTGAGTTATGAAAGTAACTATTGGACAAGGAGATGAAGGAAAAATTCAAGACCGACGACTGCGATCCCACTTATGAATGTGTAAATGGTATGGGAATCTAGGGATTCAAGTCAAGAATGAAAGAGCACAAAAGTACCTTTCAAATGACCAAAAATCGACCCAATCTGACATCAAACGAGGGAGTTATGAGCATCTCCATTGGATCGCGCGATTTGGAAAGATTAACAATCCAAATTGCAAAATGACGATCGAAGAGTTCCAACGTGCTTTTCGGATATCGAATGGTATGAGAATTAGCCAATTCTAGTCCCATTAGGAAGCTTGTCGAGATACCATTCCAATGAGCTCAAAATAGTCTAAATTTGACCACTAAAGAGAGAGTTATGAAGGTTACTATTGGAGAAGGAGATGAAGGAAAAATTCAAGATCGATGACTGCGATCCCACCTACAGATGCACAAATGGTCTCGGTATATGACGATTCAAGTCAGGAATGAAAGACCACTAAAGTACCTTTCAGATGACCAAAAATTGACCCAATCCGACATCAAACGAGGGAGTTATGAGCATCTCCATTGGATCGCGCGATTTGGAAAGATTAACAATCCAAATTGCAAAATGATGATCGAAGAGTTCCAACATGCTTTTGGGATATCGAATGGTATCAGAATTAGCGAATTCTAGTCCCATTAGGAAGCATGTCGAGTTACCATTCCAATGAGCTCAAAATAGTCTAAATTTGACCACTAAAGAGAGAGTTATGAAGGTTACTATTAGACAAGGAGATAAAGGAAAAATTTAGGATTGACGACTGTGATACCACTTATGGATGCGCAAATGGTCTCAGAATTGGACGATTCAAGTCAGGAATGAAAGAGTACTAAAGTACCTTTTAGATGTCCAAAAATTGACCCAATTCGACATCAAAAGAGGGAGTTATGTGCATCTCCATTGGATTGCATGATTTGGAAAGATTAACAATCCAAATTGCAAAATGACGATCGAAGAGTTCCAACAGGCTTTTGGGATGTCGAACAGTCTCAAAATTAGACAATTCTGGTCTCATTATGAAGCTAGTCGAGTTACCTTTCCAATGAGCTCAAAATAGTCTAAATTCGACCACCGAAGAGAAAGTTATGAAACTAACTAATTGATAAGGAGATGAAGGAAAAATTCAGGACCGACGATTCCGATCCCACTAATGGATGTGCAAATGGTCTCGGAATATAAAGATTTAAGTCAGGAATGAAACAGCATTAAAGTACCTTTCATATGACCAAAAATCGACCCAATCCGATATCAAATGAGGGAGTTATGAGCATCTCCATTGGATCGCGCAATTTGGAAAGATTAACAATCCAAATTGCAAAATGACGATCAAAGATTTCCAACAGGCTTTTGGGTTGTCGAATAGTCTCAGAATTAGACAATTCTGGTCTCATTAGGAAGCTAGTTGAGTTACCTTTCCAATGAGTTCAAAATAGTCTAAATTGGACCACTGAAGAGAGAGTTATGAAAGTAACTAATGGATAAGGAGATGAAGGAAAAATTTAGGACCGACGACTGCGATCCCACTAATGGATGTGCAAATGGTCTCGGAATATGAAGATTCAAGTCAAGAATGAAACAGCATTAAAGTACCTTTCATATGACCAAAAATCGACCCAATCCGATATCAAATGAGGGAGTCATGAGCATCTCCATTGGATCGCGCGATTTGGAAAGATTAACAATCCAAATTGTAAAATAATGACCAAAGAGTTCCAATGTGCTTTTGGGATATCTAACGGTCTCAGAATTAGCCAATTCTGGTCCCAATAGGAAGCTTGTCGAGTTAGCATTCCAATGAGCTCAAAATAGTCTAAATTTGATCACTGAAGAGAGTGTTATGAAGGTTACTATTCAGCAAGAAGATGAAGGAAAAATTCAGGACCGATGACTGCGATCCCACCTACAGATGCACAAATGGTCTCAGTATACGACGATTTAAGTCAGGAATGATAGAGCACTAAAGTACCTTTCAGATGACCAAAAATTGACCCAATCCGACATTAAATGAGGGAGTTATGAGCATCTACATTTGATCGCGTGTTTTGGAAAGATTAACAATCCAAATTGCAAAATGACAATCGAAGAGTTGCAACGTGCTTTTGGGATATCGAATGGTATCAGAATTAGCGAATTCTAGTCCCATTAGGAAGCTTGTCGAGTTACCATTCCAATGAGCTCAAAATAGTCTAAATTCGACCACTAAAGAGAGAGTTAAGAAGGTTACAATTGGACAAGGAGATGAAGGAAAAATTCTTGTTCGACCGCTGCGATCCCACTTACGGATGCACAAATGGTCTCAGAATAGGATGATTCAAGTCAGGAATGAAAGAGCACTAAAGTACCTTTCAGATGTCAAAAATCGACCCAATTCGACATCAAAGGAGGGAGTTATGTGCTTCTCCGTTAGATTGCACGATTTGGAAAGATTAACAATCCAAATCGTAACATGACGATCGAAGAGTTCCAACCGGCTTTTGGGATGTCGAACAGTCTCAGAATTAGACAATTCTATTCTCATTATGAAGCTAGTTGAGTTACCTTTCCAATGACCTCAAAATAGTCTAAATTTGGCCACTGAAGAGAAAGTTATGAAACTAACTAATTGATAAGGAGATGAAGGAAAAATTCAGGACCAAGGATTGTGATTCCACTAACGGATGTGCAAATGGTCTCAGAATATGAAGATTCAAGTCAGGAATGAAATAGCATTAAAGTACCTTTCATATGACCAAAAATCAACCCAATTCGTTATCAAATGAGGGAGTTATGAGCATCTCCATTGGATCGCGCGATTTCGAAAGATTAGCAATCCAAATTGCAAAATGTTGATCAAAGAGTTCCAACAGGCTTTTAGTATGTCGAACAGTCTTAGAATTGACAATTCTGGTCTCATTAGGAAGCTAGTTGAGTTACTTTTCCAATGAGTTCAAAATAGTCTAAATTCGACCACTGAAGAGAGAGTTATGAAAGTAACTAATGGATAAGGAGATGAAGGAAAAATTCAGGACCGACGACTGCGATCCCATAACGGATGTGCAAATGGTCTCGAAATACGAAGATTCAAGTCAGGAATGAAACAGCATTAAAGTACCTTTCATATGACCAAAAATCGACCCAATTCAATATCAAATGAGGGAGTTTTGAGCATCTCCATTGGATCGCGCGATTTCAAAAGATTAATAATCCAAATTGAAAAATGACGATCGAAGAGTTCCAACGTGTTTTTGGGATATCGAATGTATCAAAATTAGCCAATTCTAGTCCCATTAGGAAGTTTGTCGAGTTACCATTCCAATAAGCTCAAAATAGTCTAAATTCGACCACTAAAGAGAGAGTTATGAAGGTTACTATTAGACAAGGAGATAAAAGAAAAATTCAGGATCGACAACTGTGATCCCACTTACGGATGCGAAAATGGTCTCAGAATACGACAATTCAAGTCAGGAATGAAAGAGTACTAAAGTACCTTTCAGATGACCAAAAATCGACCCAATTCATGATCAAACGAGGGAGTTATGTGCATCTCCGTTGGATTGCATGATTTTGAAAGATTAACAATCCAAATTGCAAAGTGACGATCGAAGAGTTCAAACAGGCTTTTGGGATGTCGAACGGTCTCAGAATTAGACAATTTTGGTCTCATTATGAAGCTAGTTGAGTTACCTTTCCAATAACCTTAAAATAGTCTAAATTCGACCACTGAAGAGAGAGTTATGAAAGTAACTAATGGATAAGGAGATGAAGGAAAAATTCAAGAATGATGACTGCGATTCCACTAACGGATGCGCAAATGGTCTCAGAATACAAAGATTCAAGTCACGAATGTAACAACATTAAAGTAGCTTTCAGATGACCAAAAATTGACCCAATCCGACATCAAATGAGGGAGTTATGAGTATCTCCGTTGGACAATGCTTGGACCAAGCTCTGCTGAAATTCCTCTGACAACTTAAGCGCATCATAGACACTCAACTGAGTCGGTATGCCCTTCAAATGACTCACTACATCATAGGTCACTTTCGTCGTCTCTCTTCTTTTCTTTCTTATCGTCATTGCTCTGCCTTTCAATGACCTCTCTTCTTGTAATCCTTATTTTCTGCTTCACAAGACTTGTTATCTTCTTTCCCAATCGTAGTGTAATTACTGCTACCTTCTTTGTCACCTTACGGTCCTCTTTCTCTTTCACTTCTCGGGCCTTTGTGTTCTTAGGGCCAAGCTAGAATACCATAGGAATGCCATCAGAATGCTTTGTGTGTTAGTGACGACCCGAACAATTGTAAGCAATACTGCGATATCGTAGAAAAATTTCCCATGCTAATAATGAAGTGCATTAAGTGTTCTTCTGGTGATCCCTCTCCATTAAACTTCTAAAAATCTGGATGCTTGAAGTTGGCTGGAAACGGGATATCTTCTACCTCTCTTGGATGCGGCGTTCGGTACCGAAAACGGCCAGTATTTTCACATTCTCTTTCTACTCTGACAACTTCTTCAACGACTTGTCTCACTTCGTCTTGTGTTACAATTTTCGCGGCTAGAACAGACCCTCATGATCCTGCCCCTTATGGTTGAAAGCCTTCGGGCTGGTTTTCTTGTCCGTTCATTGTGCCTATCATTAGTGAAGCCGCTATCTGGGCTATATTATGTGCAAGGGTCGCTAAAACCTCTCCAAGATTTTTGCACTCTTCCATTATGTCATTTGTGCTTCTGTCATTGCATTCATACGATCTTTGTAGTTGGATATTGTCCTGATTTGTCCCGGCCATATGCATTGCAGCTTCTCCAACCTTTGATGAAGCCATAGTTGGAGTGGGGCGGGAATATGTTGACGTAATAGGACATACGAAGAGAGGAGAGGATGGAGTTTAATTCTACTTCTCTATGCTTACAGTGCCATTGATCAATTGGGGAGATACAAACAGTAGTGAGCTTGTCTGGGGTGATACGAACATTGGTGAACTTGCCATTAACGCTTTACCTTTCTGCTCTCTCATCCATCCGACCCTTGGGGCAACTAAAGCTGGAAAGT
Source organism: Magnolia sinica (assembly GCF_029962835.1). NCBI lineage: Eukaryota > Viridiplantae > Streptophyta > Magnoliopsida > Magnoliales > Magnoliaceae > Magnolia > Magnolia sinica. The sequence goes on from NC_080589.1 coordinate 27,835,862, forward strand.
CACGTGACGCTAACTGCGGGACTATTCGCTCAGGATATATCACAGGAGGGGTGAGTTCAGGATTCTTTCATCTGCATTACGCGTTATCAGCCCTTTAACTCTTGGCGAAGGTAGATCCATCTTGGGGCTTCTTGTATTTCGTGCTCTCATCCTGTGAGACATTATGGCAGTCCAGCCTTATCTCCCTTTGGCGGTTGGGACGAAGCAGATACAACCCCCATTGTCACAAAAGTGAGGTTATTTTTGCTTGTAGGAAGTCGAGTCATATACTCCGGGGGTTGGTCGATGCATACTCTTCATGAATCGGGTTGGAGTGAAACAGGAGCTCACTTTTCTTACAGAAGTTGCCATTGGTTGTAACTTGTAGTTCAATTCAGAAACCTTCAAACATGAAACATAACTATAGTTAGTATTTGAAGAATCAAATAATCTAATTTAGAGATGAAGGGGAGGATGGTCCCACTGAGAGTCGCCATTTTGACGTCAAAAAGACGTCAAATTATGATGAAAGTTCTTAACTATCTCAATGTTAACGTTTAAATAAGATAAAAGATCCCCAGCAGAGTCGCCATTTTGTTTCGAACAAGAAACAAATGCATTCAGTTTGGGATATTATCTTATTCAAACATAACAGAGAGAAAATATTAAGGACAATCATCATATTTTATTCCAACTGAGTTCATTTACATCCTCAAACATCCCTTGATTCTAAGATAAATTATTTAGAATGCAGAAATTGTCAATTGACAAAGTTCAAATGTCCAAGTCAGATATCAAATCTGGCGGCCTTTCGACTCGCGATTTGATCATCTCTTTAAGAGGAATATGACATAGATCTCTTCTATGGATTCCTTCTCTTGAAGATTAGATAGAAGAAATCTGGAGACGACCATTTCTGCAGCATATCAGATCTTCTAATATCATAGACTGCAGGGCAGTCTGGTTATGCGGACCCGCGCAAACCATATCAGTTGCGCGGGTCCGCGCAAACCACCGGAACTTCCTGTCCTACCTTCAGTCTCCCTCCTTTCTCTACTTCTTCTCCAAAATCTTCAATCGGTTCAAATGAAGGGGGGAGGGGGTATGTATAGGCCCTCGCATGTGTGGTGCCTCAATTTTGGTACCATGGGACCCACCTACCATCAATCTTTAACCGTTTCAAAAAAATCATTTCCTAAAACCAGTCGCGGCAACCACGCAACTGATCTTTAGGTTGCGCAGACGAGCGCAATTAATATCGTTTGTGCGGACCAACGCAAACAACTTTAAAGACACTTCACTTTCTCCTTTCTTTTTCCTTTCTATTGTCTTACTTTCCAATCTTCCTTTCTTCAATCCTTCCTCATTTTTATGCCTTAACAAATAGTAACCCTCATAACTCTCTCTTCAGACGTGGAATTTTGACTATTTCAGGTCATTGGAATGGTAACTTGTCAAGCTTCCAAATGGGACCAAAATTGCTTAATTTAGAGACCGTTCGATATCCCAAAAGCACGTTGGAACTCTTCGATCGTCATTTTTCAATATGGATTGTTAATCTTTCCAAATAGTGTGATCTAATTGATGTTCCCTATAACTCCATCCTTTGATGTCGGATTGGATCAATTTTTGGTCATCTGAAAGGTACTTCAGTGCTCTTTCATTCCTGAATGGAATCATTGTATTCAGAGACCATTTGGGCATTTGTAAGTGGGATCGTAGTCGTCGGTCCTGAATGTTTCCTTCATCTCCTTGTCCAACAGTAACACTCATAACTCTCTCTTCAGAGGTCGAATTTAGACTATTTCAGGACATTGGAATGGTAAATGGGACCAAAATTGCTTAATTTAGAGACCGTTAGATTTCCCAAGAGCACGTTGGAACTCTTCGATCGTCATTTTTCAATATGGATTGTTAATCTTACCAATTTGTACGATCCAACGAAGACGCCTAAAACTCCATCCTTTGATGTTGGATTGGGTCAATTTTGGTCATCTGAATGGTACTTTAGTGCTCTTTCATCCTGACAGAAATCGTCGTATTCCGAGACAATTTGGGCATCTGTAAGTGGGATCGCAGTCGTCGGTCCTGAATGTTTCCTTCATCTCCTTGTCCAATAATAACCCTCATAACTCTCTCATTGGAGGTCAAATTTTGACTATTTTTGGTCACTGGAATGTTAACTTATCAAGCTTCCAAATGAGACCTGAATTGCTTAATTTAGAGACCGTTCGATATCCCAAAAGAATGATGGAACTCCTTGATCGTCATTTTTCAATATGGATTGTTAACCTTTCCAAATTGCGCGACCCAACTAAGATGCCTATAACTCCATCCTTTGATGTTGAATTGGGTCAATTTTTAGTCATCTGAATGGAACTTTGTGCTTTTTCATTCCTGACTGGAATCGTTGTATTCCTAGACCATTTGGGCATCTATAAGTGGGATCATAGTTGTTCGTCCTAAATGTTTCCTTCATCTCCTTGTCCAATATTAACCCTCATAACTCTCTCTTTAGCGGTCGAGTTTTGACTATTTCAGGTCATTGGAATAGAAACTTGTCAAGCTTCCAAATGGGACCAGAATTGCTTAATTTAGAGACTGTTCAATATCCTAAAAGCACGTTGGAACACTTCGATCGACATTTTTCAATATAGATTGTTAACCTTTCCAAATAGCCCGATTCAATTGAGTCGCCTATAACTCCATCCTTTGATTTCAGATTGGGTCAATTTTTAGTCATCTAAAAGGTACTTTAATGCTCTTTCATTCCTGACTAGAATCATCGTATTCCCAGACCATTTGGGCATCTTTAAGTGGGATCGCAATCATCGATCCTGAATATTTTCTTCATCTCCTTGTCCAATAGTAACCCTCATAACCCGCTCTTTAGAGGTCGAATTTAGACTATTTCAAGACATTGGAATGGTAACTTGTCAAGCTTCCAAATGGGACCAAAATTTCTTAATTCAGAGACCGTTCGATATCCCAAAAGTAGGTTGGAACTCTTCGATCATCATTTTTCAATATGGATTGTTAATCTTTCCAATTTGTGCGATCCAACAAAGACGCCTACAACTCCATCATTTGAAGTCAGATTGGGTTGATTTTAGCCAACTGAATGGTACTTTATTGCTCTTTCATTCCTGACTGAAATCGTCGTATTGCGAGACCATTTGGGCAACGATAAGTGGGATCGCAGTCATCGGTCCTGAATGTTTTCTTCATCTTCTTGTCCAATAGTAACCCTCATAACTCTCTCTTCGGAGGTCGAATTTTGACTATTTCTGGTCATTGGAATAATAACTTGTTAAGCTTCCAAATGAGACTTGAATTGCTTAATTTAGAGACCATTCGATATCCCAAAAGAACGTTGGAACTCTTCGATCCTCATTTTTCAATATGGATTGTTAATCTTTTCAAATTGCGTGATCCAACGAAGACGCCTATAACTCCACCCTTTGATGTCAAATTGGGTCAATTTTTGGTCATCTGAATTGAACTTTAGTGCTTTTTCATTCCTGACTAAAATCATTGTATTCCGAGACCATTTGGGCATCCGTAAGTGGGAACGCAGTCGTCGGTCCTGAATGCTTCCTTCATCTCCTTGTCCAATAGTTACCCTCATAACTCTCTCTTCAGAGGTCGACTTAGACTATTTCTGATCATTGGAATGGTAACTTGTCAAGCTTCCAAATGGGACCATAATTTTCTAATTTAGAGACCTTTCAATATCCCTAAACCACATTGGAACTCTTCGATCATCATTTTTCAATATGCATTCTAAATCTTTCTAATTTGCGCGATCCAACGAATACGCCAATAACTCCATCCTTTGATGTCAGATTGGGTCGATTTTTGCTAATCTAAATGGCACTTTAGTGCTCTTTCATTCTTGACTGGATTCATCGTATTCCAAGACCATTTGGGCATCCATAATTGGGATCGCAGTGGTCGATCCTAAATGTTTCCTTCATCTCCTTGTCCAATAGTAACCCGCTTAACTCTCCCTTCAGAGGTCAAATTTTGACTATTTCAGGTCATTAGAATGGTAACTTGTCAAGCTTCCAAATGGGATCTGAATTGCTAAATTCAGAGACCATTTGATGTCACAAAAGCATGTTGAAACTCTTCGATCGTCATTTTTCAATATGGATTGTTAGTCTTTCCAAATTGCGTGGTCCAATGAAGATGCCTAAAAGTCCATCCTTTGCTATCAGAATGGGTCAATTTTTGGTCATCTGAATGGTACTTTAGTGCGCTTTCATTCCTAACTAGAATCGTCGTATTCTGAGACCATTTGGGCATCCGTAAGTGGGATCGTAGTCGTCTGTCTTAGATGTTTCCTTCATCTCCTTACCCAATAGTAACCCTCATAACACTCTCTTCACAGGTTGAATTTTGACAATTTCTGGTCATTGGAATGGTAACTTGTCAAGCTTCCAAATGGGACCATAATGGCCTAATTCAGAGACCGTTCAATATCTTAAAAGCACATTGAAACTCTTCGATCGTCATTTTTCAATATGGATTGTTACTCTTTCTAAATTGTGCGATCCAATGAAGACAACTATAAGTCCATCCCTTGATGTTGGATTGGGTCCTTTTTGGACATCTAAATGGAACTTTAGTGATCTTTCATTCCCGACTAAATCATTGTATTCCAAGACCATTTAGGCATCCGTAAGTGGGATCGCAGTCGTCGGTCCTGAATATTTCCTTCATCTCCTTATCCAATAGTAACCCTCATAACTCTCTCTTCAGAGGTCAAATTTTGACTATTTCAGGACATTGGAATGGTAACTTGTCAAGCTTCCAAATGGGACCAGAATTGCATAATTCAAAGACCGTTCGATATCCCAAAAGCACGTTAGAACTCTTTGATCGTCATTTTTCAATATTGATTGTTAATCTGTCCAAATTACGCGATCTAACGAAGATGAAGATGCCTATAACTCCATCTTTTGATGTCAGATTGGGTCGATTTTGGATATCTGAATGGAACTTTAGTGCTCTTTCATTCCTAACTGGAATCGTCATATTCCGAGACCATTTGGGCATCTGTAAGTGGGATCGCAGTCGTTGGATCAGAATGTTTCCTTCATCTCCTTATCGAATAGTAACCCTCACAACTCTCTCTTCAGAGGTCGAATTTTCACTATTGCAAGTCATCGGAATGGTAACTTGCCAAGCTTCCAAATGGGACCTGAATTGCTTAATTCAAGGACCGTTAGATATCCCAAAAGCACGTTGGAACTCTTCGATCGTCATTTTTCAATATGGATTGTTAATCTTTCCAAATTACGCGATCCAACGAAGACGCATATAACTCCATCCTTTGATGTCCGATTGGGTCAATTTTTGGTCATCTGAATGGTACTTTAGTGCTCTTTCATTCCTAACTAGAATCATCGTATTCCAAGACCATTTGGGCATCTGTAAGTCGGATCGTAGTCGACAGTCCTGAATATTTCCTTCATCTCCTTATCCAATAGTAACCCTCATAACCCGCTCTGTAGAGGTCGAATTTAGACTATTTCAAGACATTGGAATGGTAACTTGTCAAGCTTCCAAATGGGATCAGAATTTCTTAATTCAGAGACCGTTCGATTTCCCAAAAGCAGGTTGGAACTCTTCGATCGTCATTTTTCAATATGGATTGTTAATCTTTCCAATTTGTGTGACCCAACAAAGACGCCTATAACTTCATCCTTTGATGTCAGATAGGGTCAATGTTGGTTATCTGAAAGGTACTTTATTGCTCTTTCATTCTTGACTAAAATCGTCGTATTGCGAGACCATTTGGGTAACTGTAAGTGGGATCGCAGTCGTCAGTCCTGAATGTTTCCTTCATCTCCTTGTCCAATAGTAACCCTCATAACTCCCTCTTCGTAGGTTGAATTTTGACTATTTATGGTCATTGGAATGGTAACTTGTCAAGCTTCCAAATGAGACTTGAATTGCTTAATTTAGAGACCGTTCGATATCCCAAAAGAACGTTGGAACTCTTCGATCATCATTTTTCAATATGGATTGTTAATCTTTCCAAATTGCGCGATCCAACGAAGACGCCTATAACTCCACCCTTTGATGTCGAATTGGGTCAATTTTTGGTCATCTGAATGGAACTTTAGTGCTTTTTCATTCCCGACTGGAATCATCGTATTCAGAGACCATTTAGGCATCCGTAAGTTGGAACACAATCGTCGGTCTTGAATGTTTCCTTCATTTCCTTGTCCAATAGTAACCCACATAACTCTCTCTTCAGAGGTCGACTTAAACTATTTTTGATCATTGGAATGGTAACTTGTCAAGCTTCCAAATGGGACCATAATTGCCTAATTTAGAGACCTTTCGATATCCCTAAACCACATTGGAACTATTCGATCATCTTTTTTCAATATGCATTCTAAATCTTCCTAAATTGCGTGATCCAACGAATACGCCTATAACTCCATCCTTTGAGGTCAGATTGGGTCGATTTTTGCTCATCTGAATGGCACTTTAGTGCTCTTTCATTCTTAACTGGAATCATCGTATTCCGAGACCATTTGGGGATACGTAATTGGGATTGCAGTGCTCGATCCAAAATGTTTCCTTCATCTCCTTGTCCAATAGTAACCTGCTTAACTCTCCCTTCAAAGGTCGAATTTTGACTATGTCAGGTCATTGGAATGGTGACTTGTCAAGCTTCCAAATGGGATCCGAATTGCTAAATTCAGAGACTGTTTGATATCCCAAAAGCACGTTGAAACTCTTTGATCGTCATTTTCTATATGGATTGTTAGTCTTTCCAAATTGCGCGGTCCAACGAAGATGCCTAAAACTCCATCCTTTGATGTCAGATTGGGTCAATTTTTGGTCATCTAAATGGTACTTTAGTGCTCTTTCATTCCTAACTAGAATCGTCGTATTCTGAGACCATTTAGGCATCCGTAAGTGGGATCGCAGTCGTTGGTCCTAGATGTTTCCTTCATCTCCTTGCCTAATAGTAACCCTCATAACACTCTCTTCGATCGTATTCTGTGAATTTTGACAATTTCTGGTCATTGGATTGGTAACTTGTCAAGCTTCCAAATGGGACCATAATAGCTTAATTCAGAGACCGTTCGATATCTTAAACGCACATTGAAACTCTTCGATCGTCATTTTTCAATATGGATTGTTACTCTTTCCAAATTGCGCAATCCAATGAAGATGACTATAACTCTATCCCTTAATGTTGGATTGGGTCATTTTTGGTCATCTGAATGGTACTGTAGTGCTCTTTCATTCCCGACTAGAATCGTCGTATTCCGAGACCATTAAGGCATCCGTAAGTGGGATCGCAATCGTCGATCCTGAATGTTTCCTTCATCTCCTTGTCCAATAGTAACCCTCATAACTCTCTCTTCAGAGGTCAAAATTAGACTATTTCAGGATATTAGAATGGTAACTTGTCAAGCTTCCAAATGGGACCTAAATTGCTTAATTCAGAGACCGTTCGATATCCCAAAAGCACATTAGAACTCTTTGATCGACATTTTTCAATATTGATTGTTAATCTGTCCAAATTACGCGATCCAATGAAGACGCCTATAACTCCATCCTTTGAAGTCGGATTGGGTCGATTTTGGTCATCTGCCTGACTGGAATCGTCGTATTCCAAGACCATTTGGGCATCTGTAAGTAGGATCACAGTCGTCGGTCTGGAATGTTTCCTTCATCTCCTTATCGAATAGTAACCCTCACAACTCTCTCTTTAGAGGTCGAATTTTCACTATTGCAGGTCGTTGGAATTGTAACTTGCCAAGCTTCCAAATGGGACCTGAATTGCTTAATTCAAGGACCGTTGGATATCCCAAAAGGACGTTGGAACTCTTCGATCGTCATTTTTCAATATGGATTGTTAATCTTTCCAAATTGCAGGATCCAACGAAGATGAGTATAACTCCATCCTTTGATATCCGATTGGGTCAATTTTTGGTCATCTGAATGGTACTTTAGTGCTCTTTCATTCCTAACTAGAGTCGTCGTATTCCAAGACCATTTAGGCATCTCTAAGTTGGATCGCAGTCGTCAGTCCTGAATGTTTCCTTCATCTCCCTGTCCTATAGTAACCCTCATAACTCTCTCTTCAGAGGTCAAATTTAGACTATTTCAGGACATTAGAATGATAACTTGTCAAGCTTCTAAATGGGACCAGAATTGCTTAATTTAGAAACCGTTCAATATCCCAAAAGCACATTAGAACTCTTCGATCGTCATTTTTCAATATTGATTGTTAATCTATCCAAATTACGCGATCCAACGAAGATGCCTATAACTCCATCCTTTGATGCCGGATTGGGTTGATTTTGGTCATCTGAATGGAACTTTAGTGCTCTTTCATTCCTGACTGGAATCGTCGTATTCTGAGACCATTTGGGCATCTGTAAGTGGGATCGTAGTCGTCGGTCCAAAATGTTTCCTTCATCTCCTTATCGAATATTAACCCTCATAACTCTCTCTTCAGAGGTCAAATTTTCACTATTGCAGGTCATTGGAATGGTAACTTGCCAAGCTTCCAAATGGGACCTGAATTGCTTAATTTAAGGACCGTTAGATATCCCAAAAGCACGTTAGAACACTTCGATTGTCATTTTTCAATATGGACTGCTAATCTTTCCAAATTGCGCGATCCAACGGTGTCGCATATAACTCTGTCCTTTGATGTCTGATTGGGTCGATTTTAAGTCATCTGAATGGTACTTTAGTGCTCTTTCATTCCTAACTAGAATCGTCGTATTCCAAGACCATTTGGGCATCTGTAAGTCGGATCATAGTCGTCGGTCCTGAATGTTTCCTTCATCTCCCTATCCTATAGTAACCCTCATAACTCTCTCTTTAAAGGTCGAATTTAGACTATTTCAAGTAATTGGAATGGTAACTTGTCAAGCTTCCATATGGGACCATAACTACCTAATTCAGAGACCGTTTGATATCCCAAAAGCACGTTGGAACTCTCCGATCGTTATTTTTCAATATAGATTGTTAATCTTTCCAAATTGCGCGATCTTACGAAGACACCTATAACTCCAACCTTTAATGTCAGATTGGGTCAATTTTTGGTCATCTGAAAGTTACTTTAGTGCACTTTCATTCCTAACTAGAATCATCGTATTCCAAGACCATTTGGGCATCTATAAGTCAAATCGCTGTCGTCCGTCCTGAATGTTTCCTTCATCTCCTTATCCAATAGTAACCCTCATAACTCTCTCTTTAGAAGTGGAATTTGTACTATTTCAGGTCATTAGAATGGCAACTTGTCAAGCTTCCTAACGGGACCATAATTGCCTAATTCAGAGACTATTTGATATCCTAAAAGCACAATGGAACTCTTTGATATTCATTTTTCAAAATGGATTGTTAATCTTTCCAAATTGCGCGATCCAACGAAGATGCCTATAACTCCATCCTTTGATGTCGGATTGGGTCAATTTTTGGTCATCTGAATGGTACCTTAGTGCTTTTTCATTCCTGACTAGAATCATCGTATTCCGAGACCATTTAGGCATCTGTAAGTTAGATCGCAGTCGTCTGTCCTGAATATTTCCTTCATCTCCTTGTTGAATAGTAACCCTCATAACTGTCTCTTTAGAGGTCGAATTTAGACTATTTAATGTCATTGGAATGGTAACTTGTCAAGTTCTAAATGGGAACATAATTGCCTAATTCAGAGACTGTTTGATATCCTAAAAATAGGTTGGAACTCTTCGATCGTCATTTTTCAATATGGATTTTTAATCTTTCCAAATTGTATGATCCTATGAAAATGCCTATAACTCCATCCTTTAATGTCAGATTAGGTGGATTTTTGGTCATCAGAATGGTACTTTAGTGCTCTTTCATTCCTGACTAGAATTGTCATATTCCGAGACCGTTTGGGCATCTGTAAGTCAGATCGCAGACGTCAGTCCTGAATGTTTCCTACATCTCCTTGTCCAATAGTAACCCTCATAAATCTCTGTTTAGAGGTCAAATTTAGACAATTTTAGGTCATTGGAATGGTAATTTGTCAAGCTTCTAAATCAGACCAGAATTGCCTAATTTAGAGACCGTTCGATATCCTAAAAGCACGTTGGAACTCTTCGATCGACATTTTTCAATATAGATTGTTAATCTTTACAAATAGCCCGATTCAATTGAGTCACCTATAACCCCATCCTTTGATGTCAGATTGGGTCCATTTTTGGTCATCTGGAAGGTACTTTACTGCCCTGTCATTCCTGACTAGAATCGTCATATTTCGAGACCATTTAGGCATCTGTAAGTGGGTTTGCAATCATCGATCCTGAATATTTCCTTCATCTCCTTGTCCAATAGTAACCCTCATAACCCTCTCTTCATAGGTCAAATTTAGATTCTTTCAAGACATGGGAATGGTAACTTGTCAAGCTTCCAAATGGGACCAGAATTTCTTAATTCAGAGACTGTTTGATCTCCCAAAAGCACCTTACAACTCTTCGAACGTCATTTTTCGATATGGATTGTTACTCTTTCCAAATTGCGCGATCCAACGAAGACACCTATAACTCCATCCTTTGATGTCGAATTGGGTCAATTTTTGGTCATCTGAATGGAACTTTAGTGCTCTTTCATTCCTGACTAGAATCATCGTATTCCGAGACCATTGGGGCATCCGTAAGTGGGATCGCAGTCATCGGTCCTGAATGTTTCCTTCATCTCCTTGTCCAATAATAACCCTCATAACTCACTCTTTAAAGGTCGAATTTAGACTATTTTAGATCATTGGAATGGTAACTTGTCAAGCATCAAAATAGGACCATAATTGCCTAATTCAGAGCTGTTTAATATCCCAAAAGCACGTTGGAACACTTCGATCATCATTTTTCAATATGGATTGTTAATCTTTATAAATTGCACAATCCTAAGAAGACACCTATAACCCCATCCTTTGATGTCAGATTTGGTCAATTTTTGGACATCTAAATGGTACTTTAGTGCTCTTTCATTCATAACTGGAATCATCGTATTCCAAGACCATTTGGGCAACCGTAAGTGGGATCACAGTCGTTGGTCCTAAATGTTTCCTTAATCTCCTTCTCCAATAGTAATCATCATAACTTTCTCTTAAGAGGTCGAATTTAGATTATTTCAGGACATTGGAATGGTAACTTGTCAAGCTTCCAAATGGGACTAGAATTGCTTAATTCAAAGACCGTTCAATATCCCAAAAGCACGTTGGAACTCTTCGATCATCATTTTTTAATATGGATTGTTAATCTTTCAAAAATACCCGAACCAACGAAGACGCCTATAACTCCATCCTTTGATGTCGAATTGGGTCAATTTTTGGTCATCTAAATTGAACTTTAGTGCTTTTTCATTCCTGACTGGAATCATCGCATTTCGAGACCATTTGGGCATCCGTAAGTGGGAAACCAATCGTCGGTCCTGAATGTTTCCTTCATCTCCTTGTCCAATAGTAACCCTCATAACTCTCTCTTCAAAGCTTGACTTAGACTATTTCTGGTCATTGGAATGGTAACTTGTCAAGCTTCCAAATGGGACCATAATTGCCTAATTTAAAGACCTTTCAATATCCCTAAAGCACATTGGAACTCTTAGATCATCATTTTTCATTATGCATTGTTAATGTTTCCAAATTGTGTGATCCAACGAATACGCTTATAACTCCATCCTTTGATGTCAAATTAGGTCAATTTTTGGTCATCTGGATGGCACTCTAGTGCTCTTTCATCATTCTTGACCGGTATCATCGTGTTCCGAGACCATTTGGGCATCCATAATTGGGATCGCAGTGGTCGGTCCTGAATGTTTCCTTCATCTCCTTGTCCAATAGTAACCCCCATAACTCTCCCTTCAGAGGTCGAATTTTGACTATTTCAGGTCATTGGAATGGTAACTGGTTAAGCTTCCAAATGGGACCTGAATTGCTAAATTCAAAGACCGTTCGATATCCCAATAGCAGGTTGAAACTCTTCGATCGTCATTTTTCAATATGGATTGTTAGTCATTCCAAATTACATTATCCAATGAAGATGCCTAAACTCCATCCTTTGATGTCAGATTGGGTTAATGTTTGGTCATCTGAATGGTACTTTAATGCCCTTTCATTCCTAACTAGAATTGTCGTATTTCGAGACCATTTTGGCATCCGTAAGTGGGATCGCAGTCGTCGGTCCTGAATGTTTCCTTCATCTCCTTGCCCAATAATAACCCTCATAACACTCTTCACAGGTTGAATTTAGACAATTTCTGGACATTGAAATGGTAACTTGTCAAGCTTCCAAATGGGACCATAATTGCCTAATTTAGAGACCGTTCGCTATCTTAAAAGCACATTGGAACTCTTCGATCGTCATTTTTCAATATGGACTATTACACTTTCCAAATTGTGCGATCCAATGAAGACGACTATAACTCCTTCCCTTAATGTCGGATTGGGTCAATTTTTCGTCATCTAAATGGCACTTTAGTGCTCTTTCATTCCTAACTAGAATCGTCATATTCCGAGACCATTTAGGCATCTGTAAGTGGGATCGCAATCGTCGGTCTTGAATGTTTCCTCAATCTCCTTGTCCAATAGTAATCGTCATAACTCTCTCTTAAGAGGTTGAATTTAGTCTAATTCAGGACATTGAATGATAACTTGTCAAGCTTCCAAATGGGACCGGAATTGCTTAATTCAGAGACCGTTCGATATCTCAAAAGCACGTTGGAACTCTTCGATTGTCATTTTTCAATATGGATTGTTAATCTTTCCAAATTGCGCGATCCAACGAAGACGCCTATAACTCCATCCTTTGATGACGAATTGGGTCAATTTTTGGTCATCTGAATGGTAGTTTAGTGCTTTTTCATTCCTGACTGGAATCATCGCATTCCGAGACCATTTGGGCATCCATAAGTGGGAAACCGGTCGTCGGTCCTGAATGTTTCCTTCATCTCCTTGTCCAATAGTAACCCTCATAACTCTCTCTTCAAAGCTTGACTTAGACTATTTTTGGTCATTGGAATGGTAACTTGTCAAGCTTCTAAATGGGACCATAATTGCCTAATTTATTCGATATCCCTAAAGCACATTGGAACTCTTGGATTATCATTTTTCATTATGCATTGTTAATGTTTCCAAATTGTGCGATCCAATGAATACGCCTATAACTCCATCCTTTGATGTCGGATTGGGTCGATTTTTGGTCATCTGGATGGCACTTTAGTGCTCTTTCATTCTTGACTGGTATCATTGTGTTCCGAGACCATTTGGGCATCCCTAATTGGGATCGCAGTGGTCGGTCCTGAATGTTTCCTTCATCTCCTTGTCTAATAGTAACCCGCATAACTCTCCCTTCAGAGGTCGAATTTTGACTATTTCAGGTCATTGGAATGGTAACCGGTTAAGCTTCCAAATGGGACCTGAATTGCTAAATTCAGAGATCGTACGATATCCCAATAGTACGTTGAAACTCTTCGATCGTCATTTTTCAATATGGATTGTTAGTCATTCCAAATTACGTTATCCAATGAAGATGCCTAAACTCCATCCTTTGATGTCAGATTGGGTTAATGTTTGGTCATCTGAATGGTACTTTAATGCCCTTTCATTCCTAACTAGAATTGTCGTATTTCGAGACCATTTTGGCATCCGTAGGTGGGATCGCAGTCGTCGGTCCTGAATGTTTCCTTCATCTCCTTGCCCAACAGTAACCCTCATAACACTCTTCACAGGTTGAATTTAGACAATTTCTGGACATTGAAATGGTAACTTGTCAAGCTTCCAAATGGGACCATAATTGCCTAATTTAGAGACCGTTCGTTATCTTAAAAGCACATTGGAACTCTTCGATCGTCATTTTTCAATATGGACTATTACACTTTCCAAATTGCGGGATCCAATGAAGACGACTATAACTCCTTCCCTTGATGTCGGATTGGGTCGATTTTTGTTCATCTAAATGGCACTTTAATGCTCTTTCATTCCTAACTAGAATCGTCATATTCCGAGACCATTTAGGCATCCGTAAGTGGGATCGCAGTCGTCAATCCTGAATGTTTCCTTCATCTCCTTGTCCAATAGTAACCCTCATAACTCTCTCTTCAGAGGTCAAATTTAGACTATTTCAGGACATTGGAATGGTAACTTGTCAAGCTTCCAAATGGGACCAGAATTGCTTAATTCAGAGACGGTTCGATATGCCAAAAGCACATTAGAACTCTTCTATCATCATTTTTCAATATTGATTGTTAATCTGTCCAAATTACGCGATCCAACGAAGACGCCTATAACCCCATCCTTTGATGTCGGATTGGGTCGATTTTGGTCATCTGAATGGTACTTTAGTGCTCTTTCATTCCTGACTAGAATCGACGTATTCTGAGACCATTTTTGCATCCATAAGTGGGAACGCAGTCGTCGGTCATGAATGTTTCCTTCATCTCCCTGTCCAATAGTAACCCTCATAACTCTCTCTTCATAGGTCAAATTTAGACTATTTCTAGTCATTAGAATGGTAACTTGTCAGGCTTTCAAATGGGACCATAATTATCTAATTCAGAGACCGTTCGATATCCCAAAAGAACATTGGAATGCTTCGACCATCATTTTCCAATATGGATTGTTAGTCTTTCCAAATTGTGCGATCCAAAGAAGATGACTATAACTCCATCCCTTGATGTTGGATTAGGTCGATTTTTGGTCATTTGAATGGCTCTTTAGTGCTCTTTCATTCCTGTCTAGAATCTTCGTATTCCCAGACCATTTGGGCATTCGTAAGTGGGATCGCAGTCGTCGGTCCTGAATGTTTCCTCATAACACTCTCTTCAGAGGTCAAATTTAGACTATATTAGGTCATTGGAATGCTAACTTGTCAAGCTTCCAAATGAGACCTGAATTATTTAATTCAGAGACTGTTCGATATCCCAAAAGCATGTTGGACCTCTTCAATCGTCATTTTTCGATATGGATTGTTAGTCTTTCAAAATTGCGCGATCCGACGGAGACGCCTATAACTCCCTCCATTGATGTCAGATTGGGTCAATTTTTGGTCATCTAAAAGGTACTATAGTGCTCATTTATTCCTGACTAGCAACATCGTATTACGAGACCATTTGGGCATATGTATGTCAGATAGCAGTCATCAGTCCTAAATGTTTCCTTCATCTACTTTTCCAATAGTAACCCACATAACTCTCTCTTCAGAGGTTGACTTTAGACTATTTCTGGACATTGGAATGGTAACTTATCAAGCATCCAAGTGGGACCATAATTGCTTAATTCAGAGACCGTTCGATATCCCAAAAGCACTTGGAACTCTTCGATCGTCATTTTGCAAAATTGATTGTTAATCTTTCCAAATTGCACAATCCAATGAGGGTGCCTATAACTCCATCCTTTGAAGTCAGATTGGATCAATTTTGGTCATCTGAATGATACTTTAGTGCTCTTTCATTCCTGACCAGAATCGTCATATTCCAGACCATTTGGGCATCTGTAAGTGGGATCGCAATCGTCCGTCCTGAATGTTTCCTTCATCTCCTTGTCCAATAGTAACCCTCATAACTCTCTCTTCAGAGGTCGAGTTTTCACTATTACAGGTCATTAGAATGGTAACTTGTCAAGCTTCCAAATAAACCAGAATTGCTTAATTCAGAGACCGTTAGATATCCCAAAATCATGTTGGAACTCTTCGATCGTCATTTTTAAACATGGATTATTAATCTTTCCAAATTGCGTGATCCATCGAAGACGCCTATAACTCCATCCTTTGATGTCGGATTGGGTCAATTTTTGGTCATCTTAATGGTACTTTAGTGCTCTTTCATTCCTGACTAAAATTGTGGCATTTTCAGGCCATTTGGGCATCTGTAAGTCGGATCGCAGTCATTGGTCCTGAATATTTCCTTCATCTCCTTATCCAATAGTAACCCTCATAACTCTCTTTAGAGGTCGAATTTAGAGTATTTCTGGTCATTGGAATGTTAACTTGTCAAGCTTCCTAATGGGACCATAATTGCTTAATTTAGAGACCGTTTGATATCCCAAAAGCATGTTGGAACTCGTCGATCATCATTTTTAAATATGGATTGTTAATCTTTCCAAATTGTGCGATCCTACGAAGATGCCTATAACTTCATCCTTGAATGGTGGCTTGGGTCAATTTTTGGTCATCTGAATGGTACTTTAGTGCTCCTTCATTCCTGACTGGAATAATTAGATTTCGAGACCATTTGGGCATCTGTAAGTGGGATCGCAGACGTCGGTCCTGAATGTTTCCTTCATTTCC
The DNA here is from genome assembly GCF_029962835.1 of Magnolia sinica. Taxonomy (NCBI): domain Eukaryota; kingdom Viridiplantae; phylum Streptophyta; class Magnoliopsida; order Magnoliales; family Magnoliaceae; genus Magnolia; species Magnolia sinica. The sequence goes on from NC_080589.1 coordinate 27,852,127, forward strand.
TTCTCTAATAGTAATCCTCATAACTCTCTCTTTAGAGGTCGAATTTAGACCATTTCAAGTCATTAGAATGGTAACTTGTCAAGCTTCCAAATGGGACCATAATTGCCTAATTCAGAGACCGTTCGATATCCCAAACGTACATTGGAATTCTTTGAACGTCATTTTTCAATATGGATTGTTAGTCCTTGCAAATTACGCGATCCAATGAAGACGTCTAGAACTCCATCCTTTGATGTCGGATAGGGTCAATTTTTGGTCATCTAAATGGTACTTTAGTTCTCTTTCATTCCTGAATAGAATCATCGTAATCCTAGCCCATTTTTTGCATCTGTAAGTGGGATCGCAGTCGTCGGTCCTGAATGTTTCCTTCATCTCCTTGTCCAATAGTAACTCTCAAAACTCTCTCTTCAGAGGTCGAATTTAGACTATTTCAGGTCATTGGAATGAAAACTTGTCATGTGTCTAAATCCGAACTGAATTGCTTAATTCAGAGACCGTTTGATATCCCAAAAGCACGTTCGAACTCTTCGATCGTCATTTTTCAATTTCCAAATTGTGCAATCCAACGGAGACGCCTATAACTCCATCCTTTGATGTCGGATTGGGTTAATTTTTGGTCATCTGAAAGGTACTTTAGTGCTCTTTTATTCTTGAATAGAATCATCGTATTACGAGATCATTTGGGCATCTATAAGACAGATCGCAATCGTCGGTCCTGAATGTTTCCTTCATCTCCTTGTCCAATAGTAACCCTCATAACTCTCTTTTCAGAGGATGAATTTAGACTATTTCGGGACATCGGAATGGTAACTTGTCAAGCTTCTAAATGGGACCAAAACTGCCTAATTCCGAGACCGTTCAATATCCCAAAAGCACGTTCGAACTCTTCGATCATCATTTCTCAATATTGATTGTTAATCTTTCCAAATTGTGCGATCCAATGAAGACGCCTACAACTCCATCCTTTGATGTTGGATTGGGTCAATTTTTGGTCATCTGACTGGTACTTTAGTGCTTTTTCATTCCTGACTAGAATTGTCGTATTCAGAGACTATTTGGGCGTCTATAAGTGGGATGGCAGTCGTCGGTCCTGAATGTTTCCTACATCTCCTTGTCCAATAGTAACACTCATAACTCTCTCTTCAGAGGTTAAATTTTCACTATTTAAGGTCATTTGAATGGTAACTTGTCAAGCTTCCAAATGGGACCTGAACTGCTTAATTCAGAGACCGTTCAATATCCCAAAAGCATGTTAGAACTCTTTAATCATCATTTTTCAATATGGATGTTAATCTTTTTACTTTACGCGATCCATTGAAGATGCATATAACTCCATCCTTTGATGTCGAATTCGATCAATTTTTGGTCATCTAAATGGTAATTTAGTGCTCTTTCATTCTTGACTGAAATCGACGTATTCCGAGACCATTTGGGCATCTGTAAGTCAGATCGCAGTTGTCGGTCCTGAATGTTTTCTTCATCTCCTTGTCCAATAGTAACCCTCATAACTCTCTCTTCAGAGGTTGAATTTAGATAATTTCAGGTCATTGGAATGGTAACTTGTTGAGCTTCCAAATGGGACCATAATTACCTAATTCAGAGAACATTTGATATCCCAAAAGAATGTTGGAACTCTTCGATCATCATTTTTCAGTATGGATTGTTAATCTTTCCAAATTACGCGATCCAATGAAGACGCCTATAACTCCATCCTTTGTTGTCAGATTGGCTCGATTTTGGTCATCTGAATGGTACTTTAGTGCTCTTTCATTCCTGACTGGAATCGTCATCTACCGAGACCATTTGGACATCTGTAAGTGGAATCACAGTAGTTCATCCTGAATGTTTCCTTCATCTCCTTGTCCAATAGTAACTCTCATAACTCTCTCTTTAGAGGTCAAATTTAAATTATTTCAAGACATTGGAATGGTAACTTGTCAAGCTTCCAAATGGGACTAGAATTGCTTAATTCAAAGACTGTTCGATATCTCAAAAGCACATTTGAACTCTTCAATCGTCATTTTTCAATATTGATTTGTTATTCTTTCCAAATTGCACGATCCAATGAAGACGCCTATAACTCCATCCTTTGATGTTGAATTGGGTCGATTTTGGTCAACTAAATGGTACTTTAGTGCTCTTCCATTCTTGACTAGAATCGTCTACTGCGAGACCATTTGGGCATCAGTAAGTCGAATCGCAGTCGTCGGTCCTGAATGTTTTCTTCATCTCCTTGTCCAATAGTAACTCTCATAACTCTCTCTTTAGAGGTCAAATTTAGATTATTTTAGGATATTGGAATGGTAACTTGTCAAGCTTCCAAATGGGACCAGAATTACATAATTCAGAGACCGTTCGATATCCCAAAAGCACATTGAAACTCTTAGATAGTCAATTTTCAATATGTATTGTTAATCTTTTCGAATTGCGCGTCTATCTGAGACCCCTATAACACCATCCTTTGATGTCGGATTGGGTCGATTTTTGGTCATCTGAATGGTACTTTAGTGCTCTTTCATTCCTAACCGAAATCGTCGTATTCGGAGACCATTTGGGCATCTTTAAGTGGGATCATAGTTGTCGGTCCTGAATGTTTCCTTCATCTCCTTGTCCAATAGTAACTCTCATAACTCTCTCTTCAGAGGTCAAATTTCGACTATTTCAGGACATTAGAATGGTAACTTGTCAAGCTTCCAAGTGGGACCTGAATTGCTTAATTCAGAGACCGTTAGATATCTCAAAAGAATATTGGAACTCTTCAATCGTCATTTTTCAATATGGATTGTTAATCTTTCCAAATTGTGCGATCCTATGAAGACGCCTATAACTCCATCCTTTGAAGTCGGATTGGGACAATTTTTGCTCATCTGAATGGTACTTTAGTTCTCTTTCATTCCAGACTAGAATCATCATATTCCGAGACCATTTGGGAATCTGTAAGTCGGATCGCAGTCGTTGGTCCTGAATGTTTCCTTCGTCTCCTAGTCCAATAGTAACCCTCACAATTCTCTCTTCAGAGGTCGAATTTAGACAATTTCAGGATATTGGAATTGGAACATGTAAAGCTTCCAAATGGGACCCGAATTGGTTAATTCATAGACCGTTCGATATCCCAAAATCACGTTGAAACTCTTCGATCGTCATTTTTCAATATAGATTGTTAATCTTTCTAAATTGCGTGATCCAATGAAGACACCTTTAACTCTATCCTTTGATGTCAGTTGGGTCGATTTTGGTCATCGAAATGGTACTTTAGTGCTCTTTCATTCCTGATAGGAATCATCGTATTCCGAGACCATTTGGGCATTGTAAGTGGGATCGTAGTCGTCAATCTTAAATGTTTCATTTATTTTCTTATGCAATAGTAACCCTCATAACTCTTTCTTTAGAGGTTGAATTTAGACTATTTCAGGTCATTGGAATGGTAACTTGTCGAGCTTCCAAATGGGACCATAATTGCCTAATTCAAAGACCGTTTGATATTCCAAAAGGATGTTAGAACTCTTCGATCATCATTTTTCAATAAGGATTGTTAATCTTTCCAAATTGTGTGATCCAACGAAGACACCTATAACTCCAACCTTTGATGTCGGATTGGGTCGATTTTGGTCATCGAAATGGTACTTTAGTGCTCTTTCATTCCTGACTGGAACCATCGGATTCAGAGACCATTTGGGCATCCGTAAGTGGGATAGCAGACGTCGGTCCTGAATGTTTCCTTCATCTCCTTATCCAATAGTAACCCTCATAACTCTCTCTTTAGAGGTTAAATTTAGACTATTTCAGGTCATTGGAATGGTAACTTGTCAAGCTTACAAAAGGGACATGAATTGCTTAATTTAGAGACCGTTCAATATCCCAAAAGCACGTTGGAACTCTTCAATCGTCATTTTTCAATATGGATTGTTAGTCGTTCCAAATTGCGTGATTCAAAGGAGATAACTATAACTCTATCCTCTGATGTCGGATTGGGTCAATTTTTGGTCATCTGAATGGTATTCTAGTGCTCTTTCATTCCTAACTAGAATCGACGTATTCCGAGACCATTTGGGCATCTGTAAGTCGGACCGCCATCGTCGGTCTTGAATGTTTCCTTCATCTCCTTATCCAATAATAATCCTCATAACTCTCTCTTTAGAGGTCAAATTTATTTCGGATCATTGGAATGGTAACTTGTGGAGCTTCCAAATGGGACATGAATAGCTTAATTTAGAGACCGTTCTATATCCCAAAAGCACGTTGGAACTCTTCGATCGTCATTTTTCAATATGGATTGTTAGTTGTTCCAAATTGCGCGATCCAACGAAGATGCCTATAACTCCATCCTCTGATGTCGGATTGGATCAATTTTTGGTCATCTGAAAGATACTTTAGTGCTCTTTCATTCCTAAATAGAATCGTCGTATTACGAGACCATTTGAGCATCTATAAATCAGATCATTGTCATCGATCCTGAATGTTTCCTTCATCTCCTTGCCCAATAGTAACCCTTATAACTCTCTCTTTAGAGGTCGAATTTAGACAATTTAAGGACATTGGAATGGCAACTTGTCAAGCTTCCAAATGGGACCAGAATTGCATAATTCCGAGACCATTTGATATCCCAAAAGTAGTTAGAACTCTACGATCGTCATTTTTCAATATTGATTGTTAAACTTTCCCAATTGCGAGATCCAATGAAGATGCCTACAACTCCATCCTTTGATGTTGGATTGGGTCAATTTTGGTCATCTGAATGGTACTTTAGTGCTCTTTCATTCCTGATTGGAATCATCGTACTCCAAGACCATTTTGGCATCTATAAGTGGGATTGCTGTTGTCGGTCCTGAATGTTTCTTTCATCTCCTTATCTAATAGTAACCCTCATAACTCTCTCTTTAGAGGTCAAATTTTCACTATTGCAGGTCATTGGAATGGTAACTCGTCAAGCTTCCAAATGGGACCATAATTGCCTAATTCAGAGACTGTTTGATATCCCAAAAGCACGTTGGAACTCTTTGATATTCATTTTTCAATATGGATTGTTAATCTTTCAACATTGTACGATCCAACAAAGACACCTATAACTCCATCCTTTAATGTCAGATTGGGTAGATTTTTGGTCATCGGAATGGTACTTTAGTGTTCTTCAATTCCTGACTAGAATCGTCGTATTCCGAGACCATTTGGGCATCTGTAAGTCAGATCCCAGTCATCGGTCATGAATGTTTCCTTCATCTCCTTGTCTAATAGTAACCCTCATAACTCTCTCTTTAGAAGTCGAATTTAGACTATTTCAGGACATTGGAATGGTAACTTGTCAAGCTTCCAAATGGGACCAGAATTGCTTAATTCAGAGACCGTTCGATATCCCAAAAGCACGTTGGAACTCTTTGATCGACTTTTTTCAATATTGATTGTTAATCTTTACAAATTGCGCGATCTAATGAAGATGCATACAACTCCATCCTTTAATGTCAGATTGGGTTGATTTTGGTCACTGAATGGTACTTTAGTGCTCTTTCATTCCTGACTGAAAACGTCGTATTCCGAGACCATTTTGGGCATCTAAAAGTGGGATCGCAGTCGTCAGTCCTGAATGTTTCCTTCATCTCCTAGTCCAATAGTAACCCTCATAACTCTCTCTTCAGAGGTCAAATTTTCACTATTGGAGGTCATTGGAATGGTAACTTGTCAAGCTTCCAATGGGACCTGAATTGCTTAATTTCGAGACATTAGATATCCCAAAAGCACGATGGAACTCTTCGATCATCATTTTTCAATATGGATTGTTAATCTTTCCAAATTGCGTGATCCAACGAAGACGCCTATAACTCCATCCTTTGATGTCGGATTGGGTCAATTTTTGGTCATCTAAATGGTACTTTAGTGCTCTTTCATTCCTGACTAGAATCATCGTATTCCGAGACCATTTGGGCATCCGTAAGTGGGATCGCAGTCGTCGGTCCTGAATGTTTCCTTCATCTCCTTGTCCAATAGTAACCATCATAACTCTCTCTTTAGAGGTCGAATTTAGACTATTTCAGTTCATTGGAAAGGTTACTTCTCAAGCTTCCAAATGGGACCAAAATTGCCTAATTTAGAGATATTTTGATATTCCAAAAGCACGTTGGAACTCTTCGATCGTCATTTTACAGTATGGATTGTTAATCTTTCCAAATCGTGCAATCCTATGAAGATGCCTATAACTCCATCCTTTGATGTCCGATTGGGTCAATTTTTGGTCATTTGAATGGTACTTTTAGTTCTCTTTCATTCCTGACTGGAATCCTCGTAGTCCGATACCATTTAGGCATCCGTAAGTGGGATCGCAGACGTCGGTCCCTAATGTTTACTTCTACTCCTTGTCCAATAGTAACCCTCATAACTCTCTCTTAAGAGGTCAAATTTAGACTATTTCAGGTCATTAGAATGGTAACTTGTCAAGCTTCCAAATGGGACCAGAATTGCTTAATTCAGAGACCGTTCGATATCCCAAAAACACGTTAGAACTCTTTGATCGACATTTTTCAATATTGATTGTTAATCTTTGCAAATTGCGCGATCCAATAATGATGCGTACAACTCCATCCTTTGATGTCGGATTGGGTCAATTTTGGTCACTGAATGGTACTTTAGTGCTCTTTCATTCCTGACTAGAAATGTCGTATTCTGAGACCATTTTGGGCATCTGTAAGTGGGATTGCAGTCGTCTGTCCTAAAGGTTTCCTTCATCTCCTTGTCCAATAGTAACCCTCATAACTCTCTCTTCAGAGGTCAAATTTTCACTATCGCAAGTCTTTGGAATGGTAACTTGTCAAGCTTCCAATGGGACCTGAATTACTTAATTCAGAGACCATTAGATATCCCAAAAGCACGTTGGAACTCGTCGATCGTCATCTTTCAACATAGATTGTTAATCTTTCCAAATTGTGTGATCCAACAAAGACGCCTATAACTCCATCCTTTCATGTCGGATTGGGGCAATTTTTGGTCATATGAATGTTACATTAGTGGTTTTTCATTCGTGACAAGAATCATCGTATTCCGAGTCAATTTGGGCATCTGTAAGTCGGATCGTAGTCATCGGTCCTGAATGTTTCCTTCATCTCCTCATCCAATAGTAACCCTCATAACTCTCTCTTTAGAGGTCAAATTTAAACTATTTCAGGTCATTGGATTGGTAACTTGTCAAGCTTCCAAATGGGACCATAATTGCCTTATTCAGAGACCATTAGATATCTCAAAAGCACGTTGGAACTCTTCAAACATCATTTTTCAATATGGATTGTTAATCTTTCCAAATTGCGTGATCCTATAAAGACGCCTTTAACTCCATCCTTTGATGTCCGATTGGGTCAATTTTTTGTCATCTAAATGGTATTTTAGTTCTCTTTCATTCCTGACTAGAATCATCATATTCTGAGACCATTTAGGCATCTGGAAGTTGGATTGCGGTCGTCGGTCCAGAATGTTTCCTTCATCTCCTTGCCCAATAGTAACCGTTATAACTCTCTCTTTAGAGGTCGAATTTATACTATTTCAGGTCATTAGAAAGGTAACTTGTCAAGCTTCCAAAATGGGACCAAAATTGCCTAATTCAGAGATAGTTTGATATCCCAAAAGCACGTTGGAACTCTTTGATCGTCATTTTTCAGTATGGATTGTTAATCTTTCCAAATTGCGTGATCCTATGAAGATGCCTATAACTCCATCCTTTAATGTCAGATTGGGTCGATTTTTAGTCATCTGAATGGTAGTTTTAGTACTCTTTCATTCCTGACTGGAATCCTCGTAGTCCGAGACCATTTAGGCATCCGTAAGTAGGATCGTAGATGTCGGTCCTGAATGTTTCCTTCATCTCCTTGTCCTATAGTAACCCTCATAACTCTCTCTTTAGAGGTCAAATTTAAACTATTTCAGGACATTGGAATGGTAACTTGTCAAGCTTCCAATTGGGACCAGAACTACTGAATTCCCAGACCGCTTGACATCCCAAAAGCACGTTGGAACTCTTCGATCGTCATTTTTTAATATTGATTGTTAATCTTTCCAAATTACACGATCCAAAGGAGATGCCTATAACTCCATCCTTTGATGTCAGATTGGGTCAATTTTGATCATTTAAATGGTGCTTTAGTGCTCTTTCATTCCTGATTGGAATCGTCGTATTACGAGACCATTTGGACATCTATAAGTGGGATCGCAGATGTCGGTCCAGAATGTTTCCTTAATCTCCTTGTCCAATAGTAACCGTCATAACTCTCTTTTAGAGGTCAAATTTAGACTATTTTAGGACATTGGAATGGTAACTTGTCAAGCTTCCAAATAAGACCGTATTTACTTAATTCCGAGACCGTTCAATATCCCAAAAGCACGTTGGATCTCTTCGATCGTCATTTTTCAATATTGATTGTTAACCTTTCTAAATTGCCCGATCGAAAGGAGACGCCTATAACTCCATCCTTTGATGTCGGATTATTATGATTTTGATCATCAAATGGTACTTTAGTGCTCTTTCATTCCTGACTGGAATCGTCGTATTACGAAACCATTTGGGCATCTGTAAGTGGGATCACAATCATCGGTCCTGAATGTTTCCTTCATCTCCTTGTCCAATAGTAACCTTCATAACTCTCTCTTCAGAGGTCGAATTTTCATTATTTCAGGTCATTGGAATGGTGACTTGTCAAGCTTCCAAATGGGACCTAAATTGCTTAATTAAGAGACTGTCCGATATCCCAAAAGCACGTTGGAACTCTTCAATCATAATTTTTCAATTTGGATTGTTAATCTTTCCAAATTGTGCGATCCAGCAAAGGCGCATATAACTCCACCCGTTGTTGTCAGATTGGGTCAATTTTTGGTCATCTGAATGGTACTTTAGTGCCTTTCATTCTTGACTGGAACCGTCGCATTTTGAGACCATTTGGGAATCTATAAGTCAGAACTCAGTTGTCGGTCCTGAATGTTTCTTTCATCTCCTCGTCTAATAGTAACCCTCATAACTCTCTGTTTAGAGGTCAAATTTAGACAATTTTAGGTCATTGGAATGGTAAGTTGTCGTGCTTCCAAATGGGACCAGAATTGCTTAAATCAGAGACAGTTAGATATCCGAAAAGCACATTGGAACTCTTCGATCGTCATTTTTCAATATGGATTGTTAATCTTTCCAAATTGCATGATCCAACGAAGATGCCTATAACTGCATCCTTTGATGTCAGACTGGGTCAATTTTTGGTCATCTAAATTGTACTTAAGTGCTCTTTCATTCCTGACTGGAATCGTCATATTCGGAGACCATTTGGGCATCCGTAAGTGAGATCGCAGTCATCGGTCCTGTATGTTTCCTTCATCTCCTTGTCCAATAGTAACCCACATAACTCTCTCTTCAGAGGTCAATTTTAGACTATTTCAGGTCATTGGAATGGTAACCTGTTAAGCTTCCAAATGGAACCATAATTGCCTAATTCAAAGACCATTCGATATCCCAAAAGCACGTTGGAACTCTTCAATTGTCATTTTTCAATATGGATTGCTAATCATTCTAAATTGCATGATCCAATGAAGACGCCTATAACTCCATCCATTGATGTCGGATTGGGTTGATTTTCAGTCATCTAAATAGTACTTTAGTGCTCTTTCATTCCTGACTGGAATCATCATATTCCGAGACCATTTGGGCATCTGTAAGTGGGATCATAGACATCGGTCCTGAATGTTTCCTGCATTTCCTTGTCCAATAGTAACTCTCATAACTCTCTCTTAATAGGTCGAATTTAGACAATTTCAGAACATTGGAATGGTAACTTGTCAAGCTTCCAAATGGGACCAGAATTGCTTAATTCAGAGACCCTTCCATATCCCAAAAGCACGTTGGAACTCTTCGATTGTTATTTTTTCAATATTGATTGTTAATCTTTCCAAATTGCGCGATCCAAAGAAGACGCCTATAACTTCATCCTTTGATGTCGGATTGGGTCAATTTTGGTCATCTGAATGGCACTTTAGTGCTCTTTCATTCCTGACTAGAATCATCATATTCTGAGGCCATTTAGGCATCTATAAGTAGGATCGCAGTCATCGGTCCTGAATGTTTCCTTCATCTCCTTGTCCAATAGTAACCCTCATAACTCTCTCTTCGAAGGAGGACATTGGTATGGTAACTTGTCTAGCTTCCAAATGGGACCTGAATTGCTTAATTCAGAACCGTTGGATTTCCCAAAAGCATGTTGGAACTCTTCGATCGTCATTTTTCAATATGGATTGTTAATCTTTCCAAATTGTGCGATCCTACGAAGGTGATAATAACTTCATCCTTTAATGTCAGGTTGGGTTGATTTTTGGTCACCTGATTGGTTCTTTAGTGCTCTTTCATTCCTGACTAGAATACTCGTATTCCGAGACCATTTAAGCTCCGTAAGTGGGATCGCAGACGTCGGTCCTGAATGTTTCCTTCATCTCCTTATCCAATAGTAACACTCATAACTCTCTGTTTAGAGGTCAAATTTAGACTATTTTAGGACATTGGAATGGTAACTTGTCAAGCTTCCAAATGGGACCAGAATTGCTTAATTCCTCGACCGTTCGACATCCCAAAAGCACATTGGAACTCTTCGATCGTCATTTTTCAATATTTATTGTTAATCATTCCAAATTTTTTGATCCAAAAGAGACGCCTATAACTCCATCCTTTGATGTTAGATTGTGTCGATTTTGATCATCTAAATGGTACTTTGGTGCTCTTCCATTCCTGACTGCAATCGTCATATTACGAGACCATATGGGCATCTGTATGTGGGATCGTAGGCGTCGGTCCTGAATGTTTCCTTCATCTCCTTGTCCAATAGTAACCCTCATAACTCTCTCTTTAGAGGTCGAATTTAGACTATTATAGGACATTAGAATGGTAACTTGTCATGCTTCCAAAAGGGACAAGAATTGTTTAATTGCGAGACCGTTCGATATCCCAAAAGCACGTTGGAACTCTTCGATCATCATTTTTCAATATTTATTGTTAATCATTCCAAATTCCGCGATCTAAAGGAGATGCCTATAACTCCATCCTTTGATGTCGGATTGGGTCGATTTTGAGCATCTGAATGGTAATTTAGTGATCTTTCATTCCCGACTGGAATCGTCGTATTACAAGACTATTTGGGCATCTGTAAGTGGGATCGTAGTCGTCGGTCCTAAATGTTTCCTTTATCTCCTTATCCAATAGTAACCCTCATAAATCTCTCTTCAGAGGTCGAATTTTCATTATTTCATGTCATTGGAATGGTAATTTGTCAAGCTTCCAAATGGGACGTAAATTGCTTAATTCGGAGACCGTTCGATATCCTAAAAGCACGATGAAACACTTCGATCATAATTTTTCAATTTAGATTGTTAATCTTTCCAAATTGCGCGATCCAATGAAGACGCATATAACTCCATCCTTTATTATCAAGTTGGGTCAATTTTTGGTCATCTAAATGGTACTTTAGTGCTCTTTCATTCTTGACTGGAATCGTCATATTACGAGACCATTTGGGCATCTGTAAGTCGGATCGTAGACGTCAGTCCTGAATGTTTCTTTCATCTCCTTGTCCAATAGTAACCCTCCTAACTCTCTCTTTAGAGGTCAAATTTAGACTATTTTAGGACATTGGAATGATAACTTGTCAAGCTTCCAAATGGGACCAGAATTGCTTAATTCCGAGACCGTTAGATATCCCAAAAGCACGTTAGAACTCTTCGATCATCATTTTTCAATATGGACTGTTAATCTTTCCAAATTGCGTGATCCAATGAAGACGCCTATAACTCCATCCTTTGATGTTGCATTGGGTCGATTTTTGGTTATCTGAATAGTTCTTTAACGCTTTTTCATTCTTAACTAGAATCGTCGTATTACAAGACCATTTGGGCATCTGTAAGTGGGATCGCAGTCATCGGTCCTGAATGTTTCCTTCATCTCCTTGTCCAATAGTAACCCTCGTAACTCTCCCTTCAGAGGTCAAAATTTCATTATTTTAGGTCATTAGAATAGTAACTTTTCAAGCTTCCAAATGGGACCTAAATTGCTTAATTCAGAGACCGGTCGATATCCCTAAGGCACGTTGGAACTCTTCGAACATAATTTTTCAATTTGCATTGTTAATCTTTCTAAATTGCGTGATCCAACAAAGATGCATATAACTCCATCATTTGTTGTCGGATTGGGTCAATTTTGGTCATCTGAATGGTACTTTAGTGCCCTTTCATTCTTGCCTATAACCATCATATTCCGAGACCATTTGGGCATCTGTAAGTCGGATTGCAGTCCTCGGTCCTGAATGTTTTCTTTATCTCCATGTCCAATAGTAACCCTCATAACTCTCTATTTAGAAGTCAAATTTAGACAATTTCTGGTCATTGGAATGGTAACTCGTCGAGCTTCCAAATGGGACCAGAATTGCTTAAATCCGAGACCATTTGATATCCCAAAAGCACATTGGAACTCTTCGAATGTCATTTTTCAATATAGATTGTTAATCTTTCCAAATTGCGCGATCCAACGAAGACGCCTATAACTGCAGCCTTTGATGTTAGATTGGGTCAATTTTTGGCCATCCAAATGGTACTTTAGTGCTTTTTCATTCCCGACTGGAATCGTCATATTCCAAGACCATTTGGGCATCTGTAAGTGGGACGTAGTCATCTGTCCTGAATGTTTCCTTCATCTCCTTGTCCAATAGTAACCCACATAACTCTCTCTTCAGAGGTCGATTTTAGACAATTTCAGCTCATTGGAATGGTAACTTCTCAAGCTTCCAAATGGGACCATAATTGTCTAATTCAGAGACCGTTCGATATCCCAAAAGCACGTCGGAACTTTTCAATTGTCATTTTTCAATATGGATTGTTAATCTTTGTAAATTGCGCGATCCAAAGAAGATGGTTATAACTCCATCCTTTAATGTCAGAATGGGTCGATTTTTGGTCATCTGAATGGCACTTTAGTGCTCTTTCATTCCTGACTAGAATCATTGTATTCCGAGACCATTTGGACATCCATAAGTAGGATAGCAGACGTCGGTCTTAAATATTTCCTTCATCACCTTGTCCAATAGTAATCGTCATAACTCTCTCTTAAGAGGTCGAGTTTAGACTATTTCAGGACATTGGAATGCTAACTTGACAAGTTTCCAAATGGGACCAGAATTACTTAATTCAGAGACCGTTCAATATCCCAAAAGCACATTGGAACTCTTCAATCGTCATTTTTCAATATGGATTGTTAATCTTTCCAAATTGCATGATCCAACGAAGATGCCAATAACTTCATCCTTTGAAGTCGAATTGGGTTGATTTTTGGTCATCTAAATGGTAATTTAGTGCTCTTTCATTCCCGACTCGAATCATCATATTCCGAGACCATTTGGGCATCCATAAGTAGGATCGCAATCGTTAGTCCTGAATGTTTACTTCATCTCCTTGTCTAATAGTAACCCTCATAACTCTCTCTTCAGAGGTCGAATTAGGACAATTTTAGCATGGATTGTTAATCTTTTCAAATTGCGTGATCCAACGAAGATGCCTATAACTTCATCCTTTGATTTCAGATTGGGTCGATTTTGTTCATCTGAATGGAATTTAGGGGTCTTTCATTCCTGATTGGAATCGTCGAATTACGAGACCATTTAGGCATCCACAAGTGGGATTGCAGTCGCCAGTCCTAAAGGTGTCCTTCATCTCCTTGTCCAATAGTAACCCTCATAACTCTCTCTTCTAAGGTCGAATGTAGACTATTTCAGGACATTGGAATGGTAACTTGTCCAGCTTCCAAATGGGACCATAATTGCCTGATTGAGAGACCGTTCGATATCCTAAAAGCACATTGGAACTCTTCGATCGTCATTTTTCAATTTGGATTGTTAGTCTTTCCAAATTGCGCGATCTAGTGAAGATGACTATAAATCCATCCCTTGATGTCAGATTGGGTTAATTTCTGGTCATCTGAAAGGTACTTTAGTAATCTTTCATTCCTGACTAGAAACGTCGTATTACGAGACCATTTAGGCATCTGTAAGTCAGATCACAGTCATCGGTCCTGAATGTTTCCTTCATCTCTTTGTCCAATAGTAACCCTTATAACTCTCTCTTCAGTGGTCGACTTTAAACTAATTTAGGACATTAGAATGGTAACTTGTCAAGCTTTCAAGTGGGACCAGATTACTTAATTCAAAGACTGTTCGATATCCCAAAAGCACGTTGGAACTCTTCGATTGTCATTTTTAATATTGATTGTTAATCTTTTCAAATTGCGCGATCCAACGAAGATGCCAATAACTCCCACCTTTGAGTCAGATTGGGTCGATTTTTGGTCAACTGAATGGTACTTTAGTGCTCTTTCATTCCTGATTAGAATTGTCGTATTCCGAGACCATTTGGCCATTTGTAAGTCTGATCGCAGTCATCGGTCCTGAATGTTTCCTTCATCTCCTTATCCAATAGTAACTGTAAGAACCGTATCCTAGACCGTACCGTTTACGTAGGTTCCCGCGATCTTCCCGATAGAATTCTGGCAACCTTCGACCCTTAACTAACATTTGCATGTGACCCTGATTCACACGCCGTCAACCCGAGACTTGTACCCTAACGACCGCGCCGTCGCCGCGGTTCCAATGCCACGTCTCACACACCGAGGCGATACCTGAGCCAGGAGATGTGGGCCCTCATTCAGTTTGAGAAAACACCGTGCATTTGCAAACCCAAGAAAGATTTCAAATCATGTCCCATCAATCCCATCAATCACACCTCATGTCAAGTACACATCACCCCATCCCCAAGCAACCCTTAAAGTCAACACTCTCTTACACAAAGTACACCCATCACTCACCTTTTCACCCATCACACCCATCTCTCTCTCATCTCTCTCTCTCTCTCTCTCTTTTTCCTCCCAAGCAACCCACATCCATGGCTCTCTATGGGAGAAGCTTTGTGTGGCCCACTTCTATCTCTTATCTCCACCATCCAAGTTTGATCCCAACCGTTGAAATTGTTCTTTTGGAGCTCTAGCATGCATTGGCGGAAGAAGGAAAAAGAGTCTAAGGTGGGTGAATCTTCATTATTTTTTTGTGGGTGATTTTTGGTTTGGATTTGATAAATTGAGGGCCCACATTTGGTGGGACCCATCTTGATGTATGCAAGCAGGTTCATAGAGGGGCTCATAGTGGCGGAGCCCCTTCATTGCTCGTCCCCTCTTGGCCGTCTCTCTCTCTCTCCCCCTTTCTATCTCTCTCTCTTTCCCTCTTTTTGACGTGTGGACCCACCTGATATGTACATTCTATCCATCCTGTCCGTCCAGGATGGGGACCCCACCATGGTTTATGTATTATAGTCCACCATCCAGCCTGCTTACGGTGGGATCTGTCTTGATGTATGTGGCTGTCCACATGGTGTGTGAACCCACCTTAGAGTATTTTATAACCAAGCCATCCAACAGCTGCTGGATGGTGGGTACCTTCCATGATGTGTTTGTACTCCACACCATCCATCTGAAGGTGGACCCCAATCATATGGGACACACCTTGATGTTTGTATGTCATCCATCCCGTCCATACATGGGACGTGGGGCCCATCTTGAAGATGTGCTGCTCCGCACCTGGGCAACCATGCTATGTGTTCTATCCCAGCCGTCCATCTGTTTGGACGGTGGTGGGTGAATCCACCATGATTTACATATCTTATCTCCTCTGCCCATCCATTTTCTAGGTGTGGGACCCACCTCACACGTGCTACACGTGTGAGGGTGGGGCCCACCTTATGATATGTACTATATATCCTACCGTCCTCATGGGCAGTGGGTCCAGTAGCAGCGGTTGCTGTGTAGACGTCAGCAGAGTGTCGTGGGTCCTATCATGAGGCATGTTTTAAATCCACCCCAACCTGACCGTCCATCATCTGAACGGTGGATGTGGAACACCTCACGCCCAGTCCCTGGACGTGGGGCCCACCAAGGGGATTGGCTGGTGTGTGATGCACAGCTGCATAAGCTGCTGTAGCAGCGTCAGCAGGACCTAAGGACCAGATTGGTGTATGTGGTAGATCCAATGTCCAGATGGCTGGACGGTGGACCACGTCTTGATGTATATGTTGTATTCTCACCATCCAGTACTCTGGATGGTGGAGTCGCACCTGCCACATGTGTGTAGGGCCTGCCCTGATGAATGATGGACCCCACCTAAATTATGTATTTTATTTACACCGTCCAGTGGTTTGGACGGTGAAAACCACTGTGATGTGTGTGCCATCTGCACCATCCATCTAACGGTGCTGTGCAGGCCCACCTTGGATGTATGTGTTCTCTACAAGCCGTCCACCTGTTTTACCAGCATGGGATGTGTTTATTTCATCCACACCATTCAGATAATGCTGGACGGTGTTGGACTATTTGGACGGTGCTGTCATGCCCCGCTGTGCTATATGTGATTTATTCGACGCCGTCCATCTGTTTAGAATGGTGGGATCCACCCCTGATGTATTTATTCTATATCCACGCTGTCTATCACCGGAACATAGTGGAGGTTGAACGTCCACCATTAAAACCCTTTTTGGGTCGTAGAAGTTTTAGATCTATATGAAATTTGTTTACCCTCTTAATCCAGGTCCTTATAATCTTATGACCAGATTGGATGGAGAAATGGCGTACCCTACCTTGATGTATTTATGGCCCATCCATGGGGCCCATCTTGATGTATTTATGGCCCACCCGTTAAGGCCCACCTTGATGTGTATGAGGCCCATTTAGTACGTCCCATTAATGCGGCCCGACTTGATGTACACAAGGCCCATTGTGATGTGTATTAGGCCCTTATCGTGCGTCCCATTGTGACGTGTATCAGACCCATGATGCGTGGCCCATTTGATGCATACGAGACCCATGTGTAGGGCCCACCTATTGTGTATTCGAGGCCCATCGGATGTGGCCCATTGTCGAGGCCTGATGTGATATATGTGTGGCTGTTGTGATTGCATATGAATCCCTTATATATGAATCCCTTATGTGGGCCACTCCTTAAAACCAATGTTGGTTAAATGTCCACATTGATGGGCAATGATGGTTAGATGTCCTCATTGTGACCTTCCCTTAAGCCTTGTTAAGCCCATTCTTATCAATTTCGATTGACGTGACCGATTTACCAATTCTGATTATCGATTGATTCCAATCGTCATGACCGATTGCCGATTCTGATTGACGTGACCGATTTACCGATTCTGATTATCGATTGATTCCGATTGTCATGATCGATTGATTGGCGTGACCGATTTTTCGATTCTGATTATCGATTGATTCTGATTGTCATGACTGATTGCCGATTCCGATTGACGTGACCGATTTACCAATTCTGATTATCGATTGATTCCGATTGTCATGACCGATTGATTGACGTGACCGATTTACCGACTCTGATTATCAATTGATTCCGATTTGTCGATTCTGATTATCGATTGATTCCAATTGTTATGACCGATTGCCGATTCCGATTAACGTGACCGATTTGCCGATTTAGAGTTTTTATTTCTTCGGCCGATATATCACTCGACCTAGTTCTTAGTTGGCCATAAGTTGTGGCTGATTGATGTGTAGTTCTTTTTCCTCGTAGGTCCATCGAAGAATAAAGGTAAGCTGTGATGAGTTCAACAGATGTAGTGACTAACTATTCATAATGTCCCTCTCACCATTCAAAAAAAGGTGTCCATCACGTAGGGATGATTCAGAAACACTTAGGCAGCTTAAAAGATATGATGGCCGATTAGAAAGGTAACTGAAAGGAATGATTGAGTTTGATTTGATCGATGATCGATTGAGAATAAGGAGATTAATTGCAAGTCTTCTGAGTGAAGGGATAAAGAAGGCATTGGACAAGGCCGAATTGTCAAGCAAGTAAATTTGGACAATACTGCTCGATTCCAGCATTGGCATTTCTACTAGTATATATGGTACTGACGTAGGGAAGATCCCTACAGTTGATGTAACTTGTTGTGACCGATTTACCGATTCTGATTATCGATTGATCCGATTGTCGTGATCGACTTACCGATTCTGATTATTGATTGATCTGATTGTCGTGACCGATTTGCCCATTCTGATTATCAATTAATCCGATTGTCATGACCGATTTGCCGATTATGATTATCGATTGATCCGATTGTAGTGACCGATTTACCGATTCTGATTATCAATCGATCCCGATTGTCGTGACTAATTTGTCGATTTTGATTATCGATCGATTGATCCGATTGTCGTGACCGATTTGCCGATTCTGATTGGTGTATTCGTGGCCTATGGGCAAGGCCATTGTGATATGTATTAAGCCTAGGATGTATGACACATTTGATGTATTCGTGACCCATGTGTAGGGCCCACATACCATGTATTTGAAGCCCATGAGTAGGGCCCACCTGTTGTGTATATGTGGATCTTGAGTGAGGCCCATGGTGTTGTATATTTAGCCCTTGTGAGAGGCCATGGGTCCATTATATTTTAAGCTCTATGTGGGTCATTCCTTGGGGGCAATGTTGGTTAAATGTCCACATTGTAGAGGTCGATTGTCGATGCCAGTTATTGATACCGATTATGAGTATGTGACAGCATAGCATCATGATACATGCCCATACGTATCATCTGTATGTTTGTTATGAGATGTGGTTGACCATTGCATATGTCATTGGGAAGGTTGTTATGAGACTCCTTGATAGGCAGAGATTGTCTCACCTGAGCGCATGGTCTGCGTAGGAGTGATGCATGATTGGATTGTATGACTCATGCATCTTGCATTGTGATCACTGTACGCCCTAACGACATCAGGGTCGTAGCCTCCACAGGTATTTCGTGGATGGCGGATGGGACATCGAAAATCTGTTCTACATGGGGTGCTATAGATATCCCTGGGTGAAAGTCCTTGAACCCTCTAGGTTCCAGAGGTTGCTCCAACGTCTAGACCGAGTGGATGCATGAGCGCATGAGGGCCGTATACCGTTAGGCCGCGTCTCCCACTGTGTCGTGGTTGGTTGGAAGGGGGTATGGCCTTACCTGCCCGAGAGGAGGGGATAATGTTAGGCTGAGTCTGACCAACTCGAGGAATGGGTCCGTCATCGACCAACCGGGCCCGATATTGGCAGGCAGATAGTGAGGTCTCTTCCACTCACCTATTGCGCGCGATGGGGCGGCAATCTGGTTTGGAGTGTAATAGACCCCGGTGATTTTCCAGAGAGGAACCGTACTGATATGTGGACTTATTGAGTAAGAGTTTCATACTCATACATTCATTTCATTCACTATCCACTCAGGCTGGTGGTGCCCAACTAATTGTTGTGTACCTTCGCAAGGCTAGGATTTCGGTTGGGCGCGCGACCAACCTGAGATCAGGAGTCTACCACATTGGGTCTGACTATCTAAATTTAGGTATGAGACTGCTTTGGATAGAAGCCCTTTGTGATAGACCCCATAGCTTGCGATACTATGTACTACCATCCCGACTTCACAATTCAGCTTGATCATTTCATTCGCATCGCATAATGCATTGCATCCTCAACACATTGTATTTAGCTTACTGCCTCCGCATTGCATAGCTGACCTACATCCTTCATCAATATATGATATTGGTTTATTATATTTTTACATCACATAGCCTGGATAAGGCTGATGGTATTTATGGGCCTATTAGCATGTCTTCATATTACTCTGATATCGTATGATTTATGAACTTGTTAGTACTTTTAATATTGTATGATTTATGGGCTTGTTAGTATTGTCTTCAGATTACTCTGATAACTCTGATATTGCTTACTGGGCACTTACCTTATGCACACACTTTCACCACCCACTAAGCTTTCTATAAGCTTATGCACGATAGATGCATGCAGGTGACGTTAGGTTGTAGTAGCGTTGAGCTTAGAGCGTGCAGTGGACTTCTGGAGCTTTGATTTTTGACATAGGTATTTCCCTTTCAGTATTGTATTCAAATATTTATATTAGTGGATATGTGATGATGATGTTGTTCTTGTGATTTGGGTATACTTGTGGTTATGCTTCTTATGAGACAAATGCACATTAAAATCCTCCTCGTAGCATCCCAGGATCGGAACCCGGCAAATGAGCGCTGGGAGCCGAGAATGGGGTACTATGGAGGCCGTCGGCACTAGACTCGGCGATCGAAAATTTTGTGAGCCCAGTTTTCAAATTTGGGGCGTGACAGTAACCCTCATAACTCTCTCTTTAGAGGTCGAATTTAGACTATTTCAGGTCATTGGAATGGTAGCTTGTCAAGCTTCCAAATGGGAACATAATTGCTTAATTCAAAGACAGTTTGATATCCCAAAAGCTTGTTGGAACTCGTCGATCATCATTTTTCAATATGGATTGTTAATCTTTCCAAATTACGCGATCCTAAGAAGACGCCTATAACTCCATCCTTTGATCTCGGATAGGGTCAATTTTTTGTCATCTGAATTTTACTTTAGTGATCTTTCATTCCTAACTGTAATCATCGTATTCCGAGACCATTTAGGAATCCATAAGTGGGATCATAGACGTCAGTCCTGAATGGTTCCTTCATCGCCTTATCTAATAATAACCATCATAACTCTCTCTTCAGAGGTCGAATTTAGACTATTTCAGGTCATTAGAATGGTAACATGTCAAGCTTCCAAATGGGACCATAATTGCCTAATTCAGAGACCGTTCGATATCCCAAAAGCACATTGGAACTCTTCGAACGTCATTTTTCAATATGGATTGTTAGTCTTTCCAAATTGCACGATCCAATGAAGAAGGCTATAACTCCACCCTTTGATGCTGGATTGGGTCAATTTTTGGTCATCTAAATGGTACTTTAGTTCCCTTTCATTCCTAAATAGAACTGTCATATTTCGAGCCCATTTGGGCTTCCGTAAGTGGGATCGCAGTCGCCGGTCCTGAATATTTCCTTCATCTCCTTGTCCTATAGTACCTCTTATAACTCTCTCTTCAGAGGTCGAATTTAGACTATTTTAGGTCATTGGAATGGTAACTAGTCAAGCTTCGAAATGGGACCTGAATTGCTTAATTTTGAGACCGTTCGATATCCCAAAAGCACGTTGGAACTCTTCGATTGTCATTTTTCAATATGGATTGTTAGTCTTTGAAAATTGCGGGATCCAACGGAGATGCCTATAACTCCTTCCTTTAATGTCAGACTGGGTCAAATTTTGGTCATCTGAAAGGTACTTTAGTGCATTTTTATTCCTGAATAGAATTGTCGTATTACGAGTCCATTTGGGCATCTATAAGTCAGATCACAGTCGTCAGTCCTGAATGTTTCTTTCATCTCCTTGTCCAATAGTAACCCTCATAACACTCTCTTCAGAGGTCGAATTTAGACTATTTCAGGACATTGGAATGGTAACTTGTCAAGCTTCCAAATGGGACTAGAATTGCTTAATTCCGAGACCGTTCGATATCCCAAAAGCACGTTCGAACTCTTCGATCATAATTTTTCAATATTGATTGTTAATCTTTCTAAATAGCGCGATCCAATGAAGACGCCTACAACTCCATCCTTGGATGTCAGATTGGGTTGATTTAGGTCATCTGAATGGTACTTTAGTGCACCTTCATTCCTGACTGGAATCATTGTATTCCGAGACCATTTGGGCGGTTGCAAGTGGGATCACAGTTGTCGGTCCTGAATGTTTCCTTCATCTCCTTGTCCACTAGTAACCCTCATAACTCTCTCTTTAGAGGTCGAATTTTCACCATTTCAGGTCATTGGAAAGGTAACTTGTCAAGCTACCAAAAGGGACCTGAATTGCTTAATTTAGAGACCGTTCGATATCCCAAAAGCACGTTGCAACTCTTTGGTCATCATTTTTCAATATGGTTTGTTAATCTTTCCAAATGGCTCGTTCCAACGAAGACACATATAACTCCATCCTTTGATGTCAGATTTGGTCGATTTTTGGTCATCTGAATGGTACTTTAGTGCTTTTTAATTCCTGACAAGAATCATGGTATTACAAGACCATTTGGGCATCTGTAAGTAGGATCGCAGTCGGCAGTCCATAATATTTCCCTCATCTCCTTGTCTAATAGTAACCTACATAACTCTCTCTTCAGAGGTCAAGTTTTCATTATTTTTGATCATTGGAATGGTAACTTCTCAAGCTTCCAAATGGGACCTAAATTGCTTAATTCAGAGACCGTTCGATATCCTAAAAGCACGTTGGAACTGTTCGATCTTAATTTTTCAATTTGCACTGTTAATCTTTCCAAATTGCTCGATCCAATGAAGATGCATATAACTCCATCCTTTGATGTCGGATTGGGTCGATTTTTGGCTATCTGAATGGTACTTTAGTGCTCTTTCATTCCTGACTGGAATCATTATATTCCGAGACCATTTGGGCATCCGTAAGTGGGATCACAGACGTCGGTCTTGAATGTTTCTTGCATTTCCTTGTCCAATAGTAACTCTCATAACTCTCTCTTAATAGGTCGAATTTAGACTATTACAGAACATTGGAATGGTAACTTGTTAAGCTTCCAAATGGGACCAGAATTGCTTAATTCAGAGACCCATCCATATCCTAAAAGCATGTTGGAACTCTTCGATCGTCATTTTTTCAATATTGATTGTTAATCTTTCCAAATTGTGCGATCCAATGAAGATGATGTTGGATTGGGTCGATTTTGGTCATCTGAATGGTACTTTAGTGTTCATTCCTGACTGGAATCATCATATTCCAAGGCCATTTAGGCATCTGTAAGTGGGATCGCAGTCATCGATCCTGAATGTTTCCTTCATCTCCTTATCCAATAGTAACCCCCATAACTCTCTCTTTAGAGGTCAAATTTTCACTATTGCAGGTCTTTGGAATGGTAACTTGTCAAGCTTCCAAATGGGACCTGAATTGCTTAATTCAGAGACCGTTAGATATCCCAAAAGCATGTTGGAACTCTTCGATCGTCATTTTTCAATATGGATTGTTAATCTTTCCAAATTGTGTGATCCTACGAAGGTGCCTATAACTCCATCCTTTGATGTCGGATTGGGTCAATTTTTGGTCACCTGATTGGTTCTTCAGTGCTCTCTTTCCTGACTGGAATCTTCGTATTCCGAGACCATTTAGGCATCCGTAAGTGGGATCGCAGACGTCGGTCCTGAATGATTCCTTCATCTCCTTATCCAATAGTAACCCTCATAACTCTCTGTTTAGAGGTCGAATTTAGACTATTTCAGGACATTGGAATGGTAACTTGTCAAGCTTCCAAATGGGACCAGAATTGCTTAATTCCCAGACCGCTCGACATCCCAAAAGAACATTGAAACTCTTCGATCATCATTTTTCAATATTTATTGTTAATCATTCCGAATTTCGCGATCCAAAGGAGACGCCTATAACTCCATCCTTTGATGTCGGATTAGGTCGATTTTTATCATCTAAATGGTACTTTAGTGCTCTTTCATTCCTGACTGGAATCGTCGTATTACGAGACCATATAGGCATCTGTATGTGGGATTGTACAAGTCGGTCCTGAATGTTTCCTTCATCTCCTTGTCCAATAGTAACCCTCATAACTCTCTCTTTAGAGGTCGAATTTAGACTATTACAGGACATTGGAATGGTAACTTCTCAAGCTTCCAAATGGGACCAGAATTGCATAATTTCGAGACCGTTCGACATCCCAAAAGCACATTGGAACTCTTCGATCGTCATTTTTCAATATTTATAGTTAATCATTCCAAATTCTGCGATCCAAAGGAGATGCCTATAACTCCATCATTTGATGTCAGATTAGGTCGATTTTGATCATCTAAATGGTAATTTAGTGATCTTTCATTCCTGACAGGAATCGTCGTATTACAAGACTATTTGGGCATCTGTAAGTGGGATCGCAGTCGTCGGTCCTGAATGTTTCCTTCATCTGCTTGTCCAATAGTAACCCACATAACTCTCTATTCAAAGGTCGAATTTTCATTATTTCACGTCATTGGAATGGTAATTTGTCAAGATTTCAAATGGGACGTAAATTGCTTAATTCGGAGACCATTCGATATCCCAAAAGCACGATGAAACTCTTCGATCATAATTTTTCAATTTGGACTATTAATCTTTCCAAATTGCGTGATCCAATGAAGACACATATAACTCCATCCTTTATTGTTGGGTTGGGTCAATTTTTCGTCATCTGAATGGTACTTTAGTGCTATTTCAATCTTGATTGGAATCGTCGTATTACGAGACCATTTCGGCATCTATAAGTCAGATCGCAGACGTCATTCCTGAATGTTTCCTTCATCTCCTTGTCCAATAGTAACCCTCCTAACTCTCTCTTTAGAGGTTGAATTTAGACTATTTCAGGACATTGGAATGATAACTTGTCAAGCTTCCAAATGGGACCAAAATTGCTTAATTCCGAGACCGTTAGATATCCTAAAAGCACGTTGGAACTCTTCGATTGTCATTTTTCTATATGGATTGTTAATCTTTCCAAATTATGTGATCCAACGAAGACACTTATAACTCCACCCTTTGATGTTGGATTGGGTCGATTTTTGGTTCTTTGAATAGTACTTTAGCGCTTTTTCATTCCTGACTAGAATCGTCGTATTACGAGACCATTTGGGCATCTGTAAGTGGGATCGCAGTCATCGGTCCTGAATGATTCCTTCATCTCCTTGTTCAATAGTAACCCTCATAACTCTCTCTTAGAGGTCGAATTTTCATTATTTCAGGTCATTAAAATGGTAACTTGTCAAGCTTCCAAATGGGACCTAAATTCCTTAATTCAGGGACCGGTCGATATCCTTAAAGCACATTGGAACTCTTCGATCATAATTTTTCAATTTGGATTGTTAATCTTTCCAAATTACGCGATCCAACAAAGTCGAATATAACTCCATCCTTTGTTGTTAGATTGGGTCAATTTTTGGTCATCTGAATGGTACTTTAGTGCCCTTTCATTCTTGTCCAGAATCATTGTATTCCGAGACCATTTGGGCATCTATAAGTCGGATCGCAGTCCTCGGTCTTGAATGTTTCCTTTATCTCCATGTCTAATAGTAACCCACATAACTCTCCGTATAGAGGTCAAATTTAAACAATTTCTGGTCATTAGAATGGTAACTTGTCGAGCTTCCAAATGGGAGAAGAATTGCTTAAATCAGAGACCGTTAGATATCCCAAAAGCACGTTGGAACTCTTCCATCGTCATTTTTCAATATGGATTGTTAATCTTTCCAAATTGCGCGATCCAATGAAGATGCCTATAACTCCATCCTTTGATGTCAGATTGGGTCAATTTTTGGCCATTTGAATGGTACTTTAGTGCTCTTTCATTCCTAACTAGAATCGTCATATTCCGAGACCATTTGGACATCCGTAAGTGGGATCACAGACGTCGGTCCTGAATGTTTCCTTCATCTCCTTGTCCAATAGTAACCCACAGAACTCTCTCTTCAGAGGTCAATTTTAAACTATTTCAGGTCATTGGAATGGTAACTTGTCAAGGTTCCAAATGGAACCATAATTTCCTAATTCAGAGACCGTTCGATATCCCAAAAGCACGTTAGAACTTTTCAATTGTCATTTTTCATTATGGATTGTTAATCTTTCCAAATTACGCGATCCAATGAAGATGACTATAACTCCATCCTTTAATGTTGGAATGGGTCTATTTTTAGTCATCTGAACGGTACTTTAGTGTTCTTTCATTCCTGAATAGAATCATCGTATTCCGAGACCATTTGGGCATCCGTAAGTAGGATCATAGATGTCGGTCCTGAATATTTCCTTCATCACCTTGTCTAACAGTAACCGTCATAACTCTCTCTTAAGAGGTCGAATTTAGAATATTTCAAGACATTGGAATGCTAACTTGACAAGCTTCCAAATGGGACCAGAATTGCTTAATTCAGAGACCCTTCAATATCCCAAAAGCATGTTGGAACTCTTCGATCGTCATTTTTCAATATGGATTGTTAATCTTTCCAAATTGTGCGATCCAACGAAGATGCCGATAACTCCATCCTTTGAAGTCGGATTGGGTCGATTTTTGGTCATCTAAATAGTAATTTAGTGCTCTTTCATTCCTGACTCGAATCATCGTATTCCGAGACCATTTGGGCATCCATAAGTGGGATCGCAGTCGTCAGTCCTGAATGTTTACTTCGTCTCCATGTCCAACAGTAACCCTTATAACTCTCTCTTCAGAGGTCAAATTAAGAGAATTTCAGGTCATTGGAATGGTAACTTGTCAAGCTTCCGAATGGTACCTGAATTGCCTAATTCAAAGACCGTTCGATATACCAAAAGCACATTGGAACTCTTCAATCGTCATTTTTCAATATGGATATTTTATCTTTCCAAATTGTGTGATCCAATGAAGATGCCTATAACTTCATCCTTTGATATCGAATTAGGTCAATTTTGGTCATCTGAATGGAATTTTGTGCTCTTTCATTCCTGATTGGAATCGTCGAATTACGAGACCATTTGGGCATCCGCAAGTGGAATCGCAGTCGTCGGTCCTAAATGTGTCCTTCATCTCCTTGTCCAATAGTAACCCTCATAACTCTATCTTCAGAGGTCAAATGTAGACTATTTTAGGACATTGGAATGTAACTTGTCAAGCTTCCAAATGGGACCATAATTGCCTAATTCAGAGACCATTCGATATCCCAAAAGCACATTGATACTCTTCAATCGTCATTTTTATATATGGATTGTTAGTCTTTACAAATTGCGCGATCCAATGAAGACGCCTATTGTAAGCCCCGTATCCTATACCATACCATTCCATAGACTTCCGCGGTCTTCCCGGTCGAATTTCGATAACCTTCGACCCTTAACCGGTATTTGTGCACGACCATGATTCACATGCTGTCAACCCGAGTCGACTCAACCCAAGACCTTTACCATAGCGACCGCGCCATCACCGCAGTTCCGATGCCGCGACTTGAGCGCCGAGACGATACCCTGGTGGGGAGATGTGGGCCAGCATTCAGCGCGAGAAAAATGCAGCGCGTTGTAAAACCTGAGAGAATCTCTACGACTTGTCACATCAATCAATCCCATCATATCAAGTACATGTCAAGTACACATCACCTTTCACCCTTTCCCAAGCAAGCTCCAAAAGTCAAAAAGTTCTTACAAGCTCATACCTTTCTTACACCAAAAACCCCAAAAGTCAAAAATCTCTTACACACCCATCACTCACCCATCACTCTCTCTCCCTTTACAAGTCTCTCTCTCTCATTTTCAAACTCACCTCCCAAGCAACCCAAGAGCACCATCCATCCAAGCCTCTCCCATTCCTCCCAAGCTTCAAGTGTGGCCCATTTCCCACCCTCTCATCTCCCATCTCAACCATCCAAACCTCATTTCCTCCGTTGGAATCAAAGCTAACGAGCAAAGGGAGCCATGTTTATGATGGGCCAAGTGAGGCCAACCGATCAATGGTTTGGATCTCACTTTGGACCCTAAGATGTGGCCGATGGCCCACTTGGATCATCATGATTATTCCATGATGGGGCCATTCTCCATGGACCCCATCATGATGTTTATTTTCCTTGCATACTTAGGGTCATCTAGACCGTCTATTTTAGTGGAGAAGGGATCTCCACCATTGGATTTCGATTTAATGGGCCCACATGTAATGGGACCACTTGATTTATGTTGTAGATCATTGAAGGGAGGGCCCATAGTGCCGGGGTCCCTCCATCACGCGTGTCCCAATCTCTATCTCTCTCTCTCTCCCTCTCTATTTCATTTTTTTTCTATGTGATCATAACATGGTTGTATGGCCCGCTTGGATAGACCCCACCCTGAACATGTATTTTATCCAAACCATCTTCAAGTGGAGTCCACCTTATATGTATTGTACCGACACCCCTTAAGCATGTGGTGGCCCACCTGAGCAGGGCCCACCTTAGATATGTGCGTGCCTAGACCGTCCAGCATCCCTGACGCTGGATGCTGTAATAAAAAAACATATATCACTTTGATGTAGAACTTGAAGTGGACCGCTCACATAGGCCCCACCACTAATACATTGATCCGATCCATGCCGTCCATCTCCTTCCCTAGATCATTTTAGGCGTTGAGCCGAAAAATGAAGTTGATCTGAGCATCTAGTGGGCCATAGCATAGGAAACCATGGTAGTTACCATTGAAAAATCGCCTATTGTTTCTATTCACCAAAGTATATTCAATATTGGGCTTGTTTAGTTTTTATATTAAGCCATGAGACCCGACGGTTGGGTCGGATTCATCTGATACGGGCCCCACTGAAGAAAAACCTCAGAAATCCCCAAAAAAATAAAAAATCATAAGCAGCAGTTCCTGCTGTTGTCAGAAGGCAGCAGGCAACGCCTGCTCACGCCCGGGCGGATGGGCGGATGGGCACCGCCCACGGCTCTCATGTGGGCCCCACCTTGATGTTTATTTATCATTCAACCCGTTCACGAGGTGGGCCACTCCCAGCAGTGGGCCCCCTCCAAATTTCAACTCCATCCACAACTAAGGTTGCCCACACTGCAGGAAATAGTAATATTAAATTTCTGCCGTTGAAACTGTTTTGTGGGCCATAGAAGTTTTGGATCAAGATGAAATTTGTGTTTTTCCTTTCTCTCAGGTCTGTGTGACCTTAACAACAGGTTGGATGGTGGGAAAACATTATGGTGGGCCACACACGTGGAACCCACCATTGTTGTATGTGTTACCACACCGTCCACGGCTGTGGATGGTGGAACACACCATGATGTATACGTTTTATTCACACTGTCCAGCGGACGGTGGAGCCCACGGTGATGTAGTTTTTTATTCACACTATCCAATGACAGTGGGACCCACCATGGTACATGTGTTGCATCCAAACTGTTCAACTATTTTGAAAGCTCATTTCATGGTATGAGCTAAAGAATGAGCCAGATCCATAGTCCAAGTGGACCCCACCTTGGCATGTTGTGAGGCCATTAAATGTATTTGTGGCCCATGGGTTGAGGCCCATTTGAGGTATTA
This sequence comes from Magnolia sinica, assembly GCF_029962835.1. Classification (NCBI taxonomy): domain Eukaryota; kingdom Viridiplantae; phylum Streptophyta; class Magnoliopsida; order Magnoliales; family Magnoliaceae; genus Magnolia; species Magnolia sinica. Next base: position 27,881,137 of record NC_080589.1, read on the forward strand.
GGGGCCCATGGGTTAAAGCCCATTAAGATTTATTGGGGCCTATGGGTTGAGGCCCATTTGATGTACATATGGGGCCCAATTGGTGTGGCCCATTTGATACACGTAAGACCCATGAGATTAGGCCCATTTGATGCATTCTAAGGCCCATGGGCTATGGCCCATTGCAATGTACATAAGGCCCATTGGTGAGGCCCATTAATGCGGCCCATTTGGTGAATGTAAGGCTCATGTGATACGGCCCATTTGATGTATTGAAGGCCCAATGGGATGTACCTAAGGCCCATTGTAATGTGCGATCCCAACAGGGTTTATGTAGTGATGTTTACGACGGGCTATGCCTTAGGAGCAATGGTGGTTTGACGTCCACATTGCAAGTATAGTGTTGGTTAAATGTCCGCATTATGACTTTCCCTAAGGCCCATTGTTAGGCTCGTACGTGTAATGTGTAGGCCGTCTAGGCCCATCTTCGTTATGAACATCATCCATCCCATATAACATGTTTAGTTCCATAATTCATGATCATATGCATCGTACGTATGCTTGATATGAGAAATGACTGATCATAGCATATGCCTTCGGGCAGATTGTTTAGGGGCTCCCGGATAGGGGGTGTTACCCTACATGAGCGCACGATACGCGTGGGATTGCTGCATGACTGGATAGTGTGATTCATGCATTCGCATTGTGTGACATGGTTACCGTACACCCTAGCGAGATTAGGGTTGTAGCCTCCACAGGCGTATCGTGGTTGGCAAGATTGGATACCGAAAATCTTGTTCTACATGGGGTGCTATAGATATACCTGGGTGAAAGTCCCTAAACCTTTATGGTACCAAGAGGTTGCTCGAACGTGTAGACCGAGTGGGTGCATGAGCGACGAGTGCCGATTACCAGATGGTTGCGCTTTCCACTGTATCGTGGTCGGTTGGAAGGGGGTGTGGCCTTACCCACCCGAGAGGAGGGGGCAAAGCTAGGCTGAGTCTGACCAGCTCGAGGAATGGGTCCGCTATTGACGAGCCGAGCCCGATATTGGCAGGCGGATAGTGAGGTCTTTTCCACTCACCTTATTGCACGTGATGGGGCGGCAATCTGGCTTGGAGTGTACTAGACCCCGGTGATATTCCAGATTTGAGCTATATTGATATGTGGACTTAGATGAGGATTTATATGCTTGAGTTGCATTTCATATATATGGTCTTAGTATGGCCGATATCATTCATGCTTTGCACTGCATGGCCTTGGTATGGCTAATTGCATTCTTGGCTTTCATTAGCATGTTCGGCATTACTCTGATACTGCATAACTACATTACCACCTTGAGCACACACTTTCACCACCCTCTAAGCTTTCTATAAGCTTATGCACGACTGTTGCGTGCAGGTGACGTTGGATCGCAGCAGCGCTGAAGCTTGAGCACGTGGCAAATTATTTTGGAGTTTTGTTCATCATTATTGTATTTCCCTTTATACTCATTGTACTTGTTAAGTTTTTGATCATAGTGGAAATGTGATAGAGTGTTTGGTTGTTATTTGTGGGTTATGCCTCTAGTTATGCTTAATACGAATCAAACTGGTGTTGAAAATCCTCCTCGTAGCATTCCAGGATCAGAACCTGGTGAATGGGCATTGGGAGCTGAGAATGGGGTTCTACAGAGGCTGTCGGCTCCAGATTCGGCGATCGAAAATTTTGTGAGCCCGATTTCTGAGTTTGGGGCGTGACAGAAGTTGGTATCAGAGCATAACTCGGGAATAACCAAAAACAACATTACATGTCTGCTATGAATGATTAAGTCCTAAGTTCGAATAGCCTAGCGATCTTTTATTACCGACCCTTAACGAGCGTGCCTTCCAGAGTTTTCAAAGTTGATAGGCGCCTTCGCTCTTTCCTATAAGACATGCCGCGTAGGAGAGTGACCCGATCGACTCTTGCACCACCACCTGAGACTCCAGCTCCACTACCTGCGGCTCCCGCCCTACCACCTACGATCCCTGCTCCACCACCTGAGATTTCCACTACCCATCCTATGGATGTAGCTCCTCCACCAGAGACCAGTGCGGATCCGACCGTATCTGTGAGTGCCTCCCAGTTGTAGTAGATGTTGCAGGCTATGACGGTCGCACTTCAGGGGCAGAGTAGACACCCCATCGTTTCCCCAGTCCAGGCAGAGCAGGAGCGCATGAGTGCCCTCCTTCGAGAGTTCCGACGACTCGATCCCCTACATTTCTAGGGTGAGCCAGACCCGACGGTAGCTGAGAGATGGTGCGCCGATGTTGAGAAGATATTTGAGACGATAGGATGCACGACTGAGCGGCAAGTCCGATTAGCCATATTTCTCCTCCATGATGAGGTTGAGCACTGGTGGACGTCAGTCTCCCGAGCAGCGGGTGCTGATTTTGTATGGACTTGGGAGGATTTTGTAGATCGGTTTGACCGACAGCATTTTCCTGATCACATCCAATGACAGCGGGCATTGGAGTTCGAGGCCTTGGTGCAGGGTGATATGACGGTGGCTCAGTATACCACTCGTTTTGTAGCACTGTTAAGATTTGCACCATACTTGGTGGATGATGAGGAGTGGAGAGCCCGACGATTTGAGGGCGACTTGCGTTACGATCTTCGAGGCCATGTTATTAGGCAAGAGCTCTCGACTTTCGAGGGAGTGGTATGGAAGGCCCAGATTTTTGAGGCTGAGTGAGACAGTTCTCAGTCTGATCGTGGTCAGAGGAAGGACCGAAAGAGGCAGGCTCCTTCCAGTGATTCCCAGCGGGGTCAACCATAGTAGAGGCGCACAGGTCACCCAGCCTTCCGAGCACCAGCACCACCTCCAGCACCACCTCCGAGGCAGTTCACCGACTCTTGTTTTAGGTGCGGTGCAACGGGGCATCGTATGTGGGAATGTCCTCGCCCCCAGCAGCAGCAGTAGTAGCCGAGAGGTTTACAACAGCCTCCACTGCGCAGCAGCAGCGACAGCAGCCCCCACCACCGAGGCCACCTCAGCAGCAGCATCAGCACCAGCCTCTGAGATCGCAACAGCAATGGCAGTAGTTTCGACCGCCTCAGCGATAGCAGTAGCAGCAGCACTCTCAGAGGGGACAAGCACCTCCCCAGCCAGCTCAGGATAGATTCTATGTGGCCCAGTAGGATCCTCAGTCATTTGGAGGAGTTGTTGAGGGTATACTTCCAGTATCCGCATGCATTGCAAGTGTTTTGTTTGATTCTGGTGCATCGCATTCTTTTGTGGCCGAGAGTTTTTGCCGATCGACTGGTTTGCCATTGGATTCTGCTCGTGAGGGTTTGTCAGTATCGACTCCCTTGGGAAAGACTACAGTGTTGGGCCGATTTTACTTGTCTTGCCCCATTCTAATTGGGGATATCTTTTTATTTGCTGATCTGTTTGCTTTACCAATGTCCGAGTTCGACATCATCCTGCGCATGGATTGGCTTGTCAAGTACTACGCCATATTGGATTACTCCATGAGGACAGTCACATTTTGTATACCCAGCTTGCCACAGTTCCAGTTCATTGCTGAGCTCAGAGGAGAGCCGTTGTCTTGTATGATGTCGTGTGCCATAGAGGAGCCCATAGCAGTGAGCATTGACCAATTGCCTGTGGTTTGTGATTTTCCTGATGTATTTCAGGAGATTTCAGGATTACCGCCTCGTTGACTCACTGAGTTTCAGATTGATCTTGTGCAGGGTACTGCACCTATTTCGAAGGCCCCGTATCGTATGACACTGTTGGAGTTGCGGGAACTGCAAAAGCAGTTGGACGAGTTGTGCGAGTTGGGCTTTATCCATCCGAGCAGTTCACCATAGGGACCACCGGTACTCTTCGTGAAGAAGAAGGATGGCTCGTTGAAGCTCTGCATAGATTACCGCGAGCTCAACAAGGTCACAATCAAGAACAAGTACTCGCTCACAGGATTGATGATTTGTTTGATCAGCTGCAGGGTGCACAGTTCTTTTCGAAGATTGACTTGCGTTCTGGTTATCATCAGATTCGGGTCCGAGAGGAGGACATTCCGAAGACAGCATTCAGGACGCGTTATGGTCATTTCGAGTTTCAGGTCATGTCCTTCGGACTGACCAATGCGCCCGCAGTGTTCATGCAGTTGATGAACGGGTCTTCCGCCCTTATCTCGATCAGTTTATTGTAGTCTTCATTGATGACATTCTGATCTATTCGAGGATCGTGAGGAGCACGAGCAGCATTTGGAGGTTACGTTGCAGACCCTCCACGCACACTAGCTGTATGCGAAGCTGGAGAAGTGCAAGTTTTGGCAGGAGGAGGTGAAGTTCCTCAGTCACGTGGTGACGAGGGAGGGTGTCGCAGTGGACCCCTCAAAGGTTGAGGCAGTGCGTCAGTGGGGCCAGCCCACGAACGCGTCCAACATCCGCAGTTTCCTTAGTTTAGTGGGCTACTACCAGCGTTTTATTGAGGGCTTCTCTCGTATTGCAGCTCCGTTGACCAGGTTGACTCGGAAGGGCGCAGAGTTTATTTGAAGCGACGCCTGCGAGCGAGCATTTATGAAGTTGAAAGACCGCCTTACATCCGCTCCTGTCATCACTCTTCCCTCTGGGAGTGATGGTTTTATTGTATTTACCGATGCCTCGCATATTGGTTTGAGTGCTGTCCTGATGCAGCACGAGAGACCAGTGGCCTTCGCATCTCGTCAGCTCAAGGTCCATGACCCCATGCATGATTTGGAGTTGGCTGCAGTTGTCTTCGCACTGAAGGTGTGGAGACACTATCTTTATGGGGTTAGGTTCGAGCTCTTTTCTGACCACAAGAGCTTGAAGTACCTCTTCTCGAAGTCTGAGTTGAACATGAGGCAGAGGCGCTGGATGGAGCTCCTGAAGGACTATGATTTCGATCTCCAGTACCACTCGGGTAAGGCAAATGTAGTGGCGGATGCCCTCAATCATCAGCCACGAGGCCTGGTGGCGCATATGATGATTCAGGAATGGCGGATGCTCAAGGATATAGCAGAGTACGACTTTGAGTTTGGCTTGTAGTCTTCCATTGTGCAGTTATCAAGCCTGTCGATTCAACCCTCTTTTGTCGCAAGGGTGATCGAGGCTCAGCAGGCAGGCAAGTCGTTACAGGATTACCGAGCAAAGACAGCATCTGATAGTCAGGCTGATTGACAGATTGGTACAGATGGTGGACTTCGCTCCAGAGGCCGATTATGTGTCCTGGATATTCTTGAGCTACGCAGAGATCTTATGACCGAGGCACATCGATCGTAGTTTTCTATCCATCCTGGCTTGACAAAGATGTACCGCGATATGAGGCGATAGTATTTTTGGGCGGGGATGAAGCGTCAGATCTCCAGTTTTGTGGCTGAGTGTGACACATGCTAGCGTGTCAAGGCTGATCATCAGAGACCCCCTGGTCTATTGTAGCTATTGAGTGTCTCGATGTGGAAGTGGGAGCACATATCTATAGATTTCATTATGGGCTTACCAAGGACTCAGTGCGGTCATGACGCCATCTGGGTTGTTGTAGATCGTCTGACGAAGTCGGCACATTTTATTGCGATACGTGTGACTTGGCCTTTGGACCGGCTTGCGAGATCATTCATCGAGGATATTGTGAGACTACATGTCGTTCCAGTCTCAATCGTTTCTGACTGAGACCGGAGGTTCATGTCTCAGTTTTAGGGGAGCTTCCTTAGAGCGATAGGGACTGATTTATAGCTCAGCACCACGTACCATCCGCAGACCGATGACCAGACCGAGAGGGTCAACCAGATCCTTGAGGATATGCTTCGGGCCTGCACGATTGATTTCGGGGGTAGCTGGGATGAGCATCTGTGATTGGCTGAGTTCGCATACAATAACAGCTATCAAGCGACCATCGGCATGACTCCTTTTGAGGCACTATATGGTAGACCATGTAGATCACCGAGTTGTTGGACCCAGGTTGGAGTGCATCGTCTCCTAGGTCCCGATCTTGTGCAGGAGACATCGGAGGCTATTGATATCATCAGGCAGAGGATGCGCACAGCTCAGAGCCGGCAGAAGAGTTTTGCTAATCGTCGGCGTCGTCCCTTGGAGTTTGATGTAGGGGACCATGTGTATCTCAAGGTCTCACCCATGAAGGGCGTAGTTCGATTTGGAGCAAAGGGCAAGCTTGCCCCGAGATTCATAGGACCTTTTGAGATCACTGGGTGTGTTGGCGCTGTAGCCTATTGGCTTGCCTTGCCATCTTAGTTGTCTGGCATCCACAACGTTTTCCATGTCTCCATATTGAGGAAGTGTGGGTCAGACATCGTTCCTGTTATTGATTGGCAGCCGTTAGAGATTTGTGAGGACGCTTCTTACATCAAGCAGCCAGTCCGTATCCTTGATCGGAAGGAGCAGGTCCTCCGGACCAAGGTCATTCCGTTGGTAAAGGTTCAGTGGAGTCACCATTCTGTTAAGGAGGCTTCTTGGGAGCGCAAGGCTGAGATTCAAGAGCGTTATCCTCACTTTTTTGATGATTGATTGTGTTGTATGTTGTATATTATCTCTGATTTTATATAGTGATGTTATGTTTCTTCACCCTCTTGAGTTATGTCTAGCTGTGATGATTGCATAAATTTTGAGGATGAAATTTTTATTAAGAGGGGAGAGCTGTAAGCCCCGTATCCTATACCGTACCGTTTTTTAGACTTCCGCGGTCTTTCCGGTCGAATTCCGGCAACCTTCGACCCTCAACCGGTATTTGCATGCGACCCTGATTCACATGCCGCCAACCCGAGTCGACTCAACCCAAGACCTTTACCATAGCAACCGCGCTGTCACCGCGGTTCCGATGTCGCGATTCGCATGCCGAGGCGATACCCTGGTCGGGAGATGTAGGCCAGCGTTCAGCGCGAGGAAAACGCCGCGCGTTGCAAAACCTGAGAGAATCTCTATGACTTGTCACATCAATCAATCTCATCATATCAAGTACATGTCAAGTACACATCACCTTTCACCCTTTCCCAAGCAAGCTCCAAAAGTCAAAAAGTTCTTACAAGCCCATATCTTTCTTACACCAAAAACCCCAAAAGTCAAAAATCACTTATACACCCATCACTCACTACATCCATCACTCCATCACTCATCACTCTCTCTCCCTTTACAAGTCTCTCTCTCTCATTTTCAAACTCACCTCCCAAGCAACCCAAGAGCACCATCCATCCAAGCCTCTCCCATTCCTCCCAAGCTTCAAGTGTGGCCCATTTCCCACCCTCTCATCTCCCATCTCAACCATCCAAACCTCATCTCCTCCATTGGAATCAAAGCTAAGGAGCAAAGGGAGCTAAGGGAGCAAGAAGATCAAGTGATGGGTGTGTCATAGGCTAGATTTTCATGTGTTTATGATGGGCCAAGTGAGGCCAACCAATCAATGGTTTGGATCTCACTTTGGACCCTAAGATGTGGCCGATGGCCCACTTGGATCATCATGATCATTCCATGATAGGGCCATTCTCCATGGACCCCATCATGATGTTTATTTTCCTTGCATACTTAGGGTCATCTAGATCGTCTATTTTAGTGGAGAAGGGATCTCCACTGTTGGATTTCGATTTAATGGGCCCACATGTAATGGGACCACTTGATTTATGTTGTAGATCATTGAAGGGAGGGCCCATAGTGCTAGGGTCCCTCCATCACGCGTGTCCTACTCTCTATCTCTCTTTCTCTCCCTCTCTATTTCATTTTTTTCTATGTGATCATAACATGGTTGTATGGCTCACTTGGATAGACCCCACCTTGAACATGTATTTTATCCAAACCATCTTCAAGTGGAACCCACCTTATATGTATTGTACCCACACCACTTAAGCATGTGGTGGCCCACCTGAGCAGGGCCTACCTTAGATATGTGTGTGCCTAGACCGTCCAGCGTCCCTGACGCTGGACGCTGTAATAAAAAAAAAACATATATCACTTTAATTTAGAACTTGAAGTGGACCGCTCACACAGGCCCCACCACTAATCCATTGATTCGATCCATACCGTCCATCTCATTCCCTGGATCATTTTAGGCGTTGAACTGAAAAATGAAGTTGATCTGAGCATCTGGTGGGCCATAGCATAGGAAACCGTGGTAGTTACCGTTGAAAAATTGCCTATTGTTTCTATTCACCAAAGTATATTTAATATTGGGCTCGTTTAGTTTGTATTAAGCCATGAGACCCGACGGTTGGGTCAGATTCATCTGATATGGGCCCCACTGAGGAAAAACCTCAGAAATCCCAAAAAAAAATAATTCGGGAGCTGAGTTATGCTCGACTCCCGAATTTCAGGGCGTTAAACGGACAGGCGGATGGGCACCGCCCACGGCTCTTCATGTGGGCCCCACCTTGATGTTTATTTGTCATTCAACCCGTTCAAGAGGTGGGCCACTCCAAGCAGTGGGCCCCCTCCAAATTTTAGCTCCATCCACAACTAAGGTGGCCCACACTGCAGGAAATAGTAATATTAAATTTCTACCATTGAAACTGTTTTGTGGGCCACAGAAGTTTTGGATCAAGATGAAGTTTGTGCTTTTCCTTTCACTCAGGTCTGTGTGACCGTATCAACAGGTTGGATGGTGGGAAAACATTATGGTGGGCCACACACGTGGAGCCCACCATTGTTGTATGTGTTACCACACCGTCCACGGCTGTGGACGGTGGAGCCCACGATGATGCAGTGTTTTATTCACACTGTCCAATGACAGTGGGACCCACCATGGTACATGTGTTGCATCCAAACCATTCAGGTAGTTTGAAAGCTCATTTCATGATATGAGCTAAAGAATGAGCCACATCCATAGTCCAAGTGGACCCCACCTTGGCATGTTGTGAGGCCATTAGATGTATTTGTGGCCCATGGGTTGAGGCCCATTTGAGGTATTAGGGTCCAATGGGTTAAGGCCCATTAATATGTATTGGGGCTTATGGGTTGAGGCCCATTTGATGTACATATGGGGCCCAATTGGTGTGGCCCATTTGATACACGTAAGACCCATAAGATTAGGCCCATTTGATGCATTCTAAGGCCCATGGGCTATGGCCCATTGCAATGTACATAAGGCCCATTGGTGAGGCCCATTAATGCGGCCTATTTGGTGAATGTAAGGCTCATGTGATATGGCCCATTTGATGTATTGAAGGCCCAATGGGATGTACCTAAGGCCCATTGCAATGTGCGATCCCAACATGGTTTATGTAATGATGTTTACGACGGGCTATGCCTTGGGAGCAATGGTGGTTTAACGTCCACATTGCAAGTATAGTGTTGGTTAAATGTCTGCATTATAACTTTCCCTAGGGCCCATTGTTAGGCTCGTATGTGTAATGTGTAGGCCGTCTAGGCCCATCTTCGTTATGAACATCATCCATCCCATATAACATGTTTAGTTCCATGGTTCATGATCATATGCATCGTACGTATGCTTGATATGAGAAATGACTGATCAGAGCATATGCCTTTGGGTAGATTGTTTAGGGGCTCCCGGATAGGGGGTGTTGCCCTACATGAGCGCACGATACGCGTAGGATTGCTACATGACTGGATAGTGTGATTCATGCATTCGCATTGTGTGACATGGTTACTGTACGCCCTAGCAACATCAGGGCCGTAGCCTCCATAGGTGTATCGTGGTTGGCATGATTGGATACCGAAAATCTTGTTCTACATGGGGTGCTATAGATATCCCTCGGTGAAAGTCCTTAAACCCTTATGGTAATAAGAGGTTGCTCGAACGTCTAGACCGAGTGGGTGCATGAGCGCCGAGTGCCGATTACCAGACGGTTGCGCTTTCCACTGTGTCGTGGTTGGTTGGAAAGGGGTGCGGCCTTACCCGCCCGAGAAGAGGGGCAAAGCTAGGCTGAGTCTGACCAGCTCGAGGAATGGGTCCGCTATTGATGAGCTGAGCCCGATATTGGCAGACGGATAGTGAGGTCTTTTCCACTCACCTTATTGCGCGCGATGGGGCGGCAATCTGGCTTGAAGTGTACTAGACCCTGGTGATATTCCAGATTTGAGCTGTATTGATATGTAGACTTAGATGAGGATTTGTATGCTTGAGTTGCATTTCACATTACATGGCCTTAGTATGGCCGACATCATTCATGATTTGCACCTTATGGCCTTGGTATGGCTAATGGCATTCTTGGCTTTCATTAGCATGTTCCGCATTACTCAGATACTGCATAACTACATTACCCACCTTGAGCACACACTTTCACCACCCTCTAAGCTTTTTATAATCTTATGCACGACCGTTGCGTGCAGGTGACGTTGGATCGCAGAGCACTGAGGCCTGAGCACGTGGCAGATTATTTTGGAGTTTTGTTCATCATCATTATATTTCCCTTTATGCTCATTGTACTTGTAAAGTTTTTAATCATAGTGGAAATGTGATGGAGTTTTTAGTTGTTGTTTTTAGGTTATGCCTCTAGTTATGCTTAATATGAATCATACTGGTGTTGAAAATCCTCCTCGTAGCATCCTAGGATCGAAACCTGGCGAATGGGCGCTGTGAGCTGAGAATGGGGTTCTACGGCGGCTGTCAGCGCCGGATTCGGCGATCGGGAATTTTGTGAGCCCGATTTTCGAGTTTGGGGCATGACACCTACAACTCCATCTTTTGATGTCGGATTGGGTCTATTTTTGGTCATCTGAATGGTACTTTAGTACTCTTTCATTCCTGATAAGAATCTTCGTATTCCGAAACCATTTGTGCATCAGTATGTGGGATCGCAGTCACCGGTCCTGAATGTTTCTTTCATCTTCTTGTCCAATAGTAACCCTCATTGCTCTCTCTTCATAAGTCGAATTTAGACTGTTTCAAGTCATTAGAATGGAAACTTGTCCAGGTTCCAAATGGGACCATAATTGCCTAATTCAGAGACCGTTCGATATCCTAAAAGCACATTGGAACTCTTCGATCGTCATTTTTCAATTTAGATTGTTAGTCTTTCCAAATTGCGCAATCCAATGAAGATGAATATAACTCTATCCCTTGATGTCGGATTGGGTTAATTTCTGGTCATCTGAAAGGTACTTTAGTAATCTTTCATTCCTAACTAGAAATGCCGTATTACGAGCCCATTTAGGCATCTGTAAGTCGGATCGTAGTCAACGATCCTAAATGTTTCCTTCATCTCTTTGTCCAATAGTAACCCTCATAACTCTCTCTTCAGTGGTCAACTTTGAACTAATTTAGGACATTGGAATGTTAACTTGTCAAGCTTCCAAGTGGGACCAGAATTGCTTAATTCAAAGACCGTTCGATATCCCAAAAGCACGTTGGAACTCTTCGATCGTTATTTTTAATATTGATTGTTAATCTTTCCAAATTGCATAATCCAACAAAGATGCCTATAACTCCCACCTTTGATGTCGGATTGGGTCAATTTTTGGTCAAGTGAATGGTACTTTAGTGTTCTTTCATTCCTGGGTATAATTGTCATATTCCGAGACCATTTGGACATTTGTAAGTCTGATCGCAGTCGTCGGTCCTGAAAGTTTTCTTCATCTCCTTATCCAATAGTAACCCTCATAACTCTCTCTTTAGAGGTCAAATTTAGACTATTTCAGGTCATTGGAATGGTAACTTGTCAAGCTTCCAAATGGGACCATAATTGCCTAATTCAGAGACCGTTTGATATCCCAAAACCATGTTGGAACTCGTCCATCGTCATTTTTTAATATGGATTGTTAATCTTTCCAAATTGCGTGATCCTAAGAAGACGCCTATAACTCCATCCTTTGATCTCGGATAGGGTCAATTTTTGGTCATCTGAATTGTACTTTAGTGCTCTTTCATTCTTGACTGGAATCATCGTATTCTGAGACCATTTAGGAATCCGTAAGTGGGATTGCAGATGTCGGTCCTGAATGGTTCCTTCATCACCTTGTCTAATAATAACCCTCATAACTCTCTCTTCAGAAGTTGAATTTAGACTATTTCAGGTCATTAGAATGGTAACATGTCATGCTTCCAAATGGGACCATAATTGCCTAATTTAGAGACCGTTCGATATCCCAAAAGCACATTGGAACTCTTCGAACATCATTTTTCAATTTGGATTGTTAGTCTTTCCAAATTGCACGATCCAATGAAGACGCCTATAACTCCATCCTTTGATGTTGGATTTGGTCAATTTTTAGTCATCTGAATGATACTTTAGTTCTCTTTCATTCCTAAATATGACCATCATATTCTGAGCCCATTTGGGCATCCGTGTGTGGGATCGCAGTCGTCGGTCCTGAATGTTTCCTTCATCTCCTTGTCCTATAGTACCTCTTATTACTCTCTTCAGAGGTCGGATTTAGACTATTTTAGGTCATTGGAATGGTAACTTGCCAAACTTCGAAATGGGACCTAAATTGCTTAATTCTGAGACCGATCGATATCCCAAAAGCACGTTGGAACTCTTCAATCGTCATTTTTCAATATGGATTGTTAGTCTTTCCAAATTGCGCGATCCAACGGAGATGCCTATAACTCCTTCCTTTGATGTTAGACTGGGTCAAATTTTGGTCATCTGAATGGTACTTTAGTGCACCTTCATTCTTGACTAGAATCATCGTATTCCGAGACCATTTGGGAGTCTGTAAGTGGAATCGTAGTTGTCGGTCCCGAATGTTTCCTTCATCTCCTTGTCCAATAGTAACCCTCATAACTCTCTCTTTAGAGGTCGAATTTTCACCGTTTCAGGTCATTGGAATGGTAACTTGTCAAGCTTCCAAAAGGGACCTGAATTGCTTAATTTAGAGACCGTTCGATATCCCAAAAGCACGTTGGAACTCTTTGGTCATCATTTTTCAATATGGATTGTTAATCTTTCCAAATTGCTCGATCCAACGAAGACGCATATAACTCCATCCTTTGATGTCGGATTTGGTCGATTTTTGGTCATCTAAATGGTACTTTAGTGGTCTTTCATTCTTAACTGGAATCATCGTATTCCAAGAACATTTGGGCATCTGTAAGTCGGATCGCAGTCATTGGTCTTGAATGTTTCCTTCATCTCCTTGTCCAATAGTAACCCTCATAAATCTCTCTTCAGAGTTCAAATTTAGACAATTTAAGGTCATGGGAATGGTAACTGGTCGAGCTTCCTAATGGGACCATAATTGCCTAATTCAGAAACCGTTTGATATCCCAAAAGCACGTTGGAACTCTTCGATCGTCATTTTTAATATGGATTGTAAATCTTTCCAAATTGCGCGATCCAATGAAGACGGCATAACTCCATCCTTTGATGTTGGAATGGGTCGATTTTTGGTCATCTGAATGGTACTTTAGTGCCTTTTAATTCCTAACTAGAATCGTTGTATTACGAGACCATTTGGGCATCGTTAAGTGGGATCGCAGTCGTCAGTCCAGAATGTTTCCCTCATCTCCTTGTCCAATAGTAACCAACATAACTCTCTCTTTAAAGGTTAAATTTTCATTATTTCTGGTCATTGGAATGGTAACTTCTCAATCTTCCAAATGAGACCTAAATTGCTTAATTCAGAGACCGTTCGATATCCAAAAGCACGTTGGAACTCTTCGATCTTAATTTTTCAATTTGCACTATTAATCTTTCCAAATTGCTCAATCCAACGAAGACGCATATAACTCCATCCTTTGAGGTCGGATTGGGTCGATTTTTGGTCATCTGAATGGTACTTTAGTGCTCTTTCATTCTTAACTGGAATCGTCGTATTCTGAGACCATTTGGGCATCTGTAAGTGGGATCATAGTCGTCGGTCCTGAATGTTTCCTTCGTCTCCTTATCCAATAGTAACCGTCATAACTCTCTCTTCAGAGGTCAAATTTATGTTATTTCATGTCATTGGAATGGTAACTTGTCAAGCTTCCAAATGGGACCATAATTGCCTAATTCAGAGACCGTTTGATATCCCAAAAGCACGTTGGAACTCTTCGATCATCAATTTTCATTATGGATTGTTAATCTTTCCAAATTGCGCGATCTAACGAAGACGCCTATAACTCCATCCTTTGATGTTGGATTGGGTTGATTTTGGTCATCTGAATGGTATTTTAGTGCTCTTTCATTCCTAACTGGAATCATCGTATTCCAAAACTATTTGGGCATTCATAAGTGGGATAGCAGTCGTCGGTCCTGAATGTTTCCTTCATCTCTTTGTCCAATAGTAACCCTCATAACTCTCTCTTAAGAGTTCAAATTTAGACTATTTCAGGTCATTGGACTGGTAACTTGTCAAGCTTCCAAATGGGACCATAATTGCCTGATTCAGAGACTGTTCGTTATCCCAAAAGCACATTGGAACTCTTCAATCATCATTTTTCAATATGGATTGTTAGTCTTTCCAAATTACGCGATCCAACGAAGATGCCCATAACTCCATCCTTTGATGTCGGATTGGGTCAATTTTTGGTCATGTAAATGGTACTTTAGTGCTCTTTCATTCCAGACAAGAATTGTCGTATTTCGAGACCATTTGGGCATACGTAAGTGGGATCGCAGTCGTTGGACCTGAATGTTTCCTTCATCTCCTTGTCCAATAGTAACCGTCATAACTCTCTCTAAAGAGGTCAAATTTAAACTATTTCAGGACATTGGAATGGTAACTTGTCAAGCTTCCAAATGGGACCAGAATTGCTTAATTCATAGACCGTTCGATATCCCAAAAGCATGTTGGAACTCTTCGATCGTCATTTTTCAATATGGATTATTAATCTTTCCAAATTGTGCGATCCAACGAAGATGCCCATAACTCCATCCTTTGATGTCGGATTAGGTCCATTTTTGGTCATCTAAATGGTACTTTAGTGCTCCTTCATGTCTAACTCGAATCATCATATTCCGAGACCATTTGGGCATCCGTAAGTGAGATCACAGTGGTCGGTCCTGAATGTTTACTTCACTTCCTTGTCCAATAGTAACCCTCACTACTCTCTCTTCAGACGTCAAATTAAGACTATTTTATGACATTGGAATGGTAACTTTTTAAGCTTCCAAATAGGACCAAAATAGCTTAATTCAAAGACTGTTCGATATCCCAAAAGCACTTTGGAACTCTTCGATCGTCAATTTCCAAAGACCGTTCGATATCCTAAAAGCACGTTGAAACTCTTCGAACGTCATTTTTCAATATGGATTGTTAGTCTTTCCAAATTGCGCGATCCAACGAAGACGCCTATAACTCCATCCTTTGATGTCAGATTTGGTCAATTTTTGGTCATCTGAATGGTACTTTAGTTCTCTTTCATTCCAAAATAGAATCATCATATTCCAAGATCATTTCGGCATCCATAAGTGGGATCACAGTCGTCGGTCCTGAATGTTTCCTTCATCTCCTTGTCCAATAGAAACCCTTATAACTCTCTCTTCAGAGGTCAAATTTAGACTATATTAGGTCATTGGAATGCTAGTTTGTCAAGCTTCCAAATGGGACCTGAATTGCTTAATTCAGAGACCGTTCGATATCCCAAAAGCATGTTGGACCTCTTCGATAATCATTTTTCAATATGGATTGTTAGTGTCTCCAAATTACTCGACCCAACAGAGACTACTATAACTCCATGCTTTGATGTCGGATTGGGTCTATTTTTGGTCAACTGAAAGATACTTTAGTGCTCTTTCATTCCTGACTAGAATCATCGTATTACGAGACTATTTGGGCATCTATAAGTCAGATCACAGACGTCAGTCCTGAATGTTTCCTTCATCTCCATGTCCAATAGTAACCCTCATAACTCTCTCTTCAGAGGTCGACTTTAGACTATTTTAAGATATTGGAATGGTAACTTGTCAAGCTGCCAAATGGGACCAGAATTGCATAATTCAGAGACCGATCAATATCCCAAAAGCACATCGGAACTCTTCGATCGTAATTTTTCAATATTGATTGTTAATCTTCCCAAATTGCACGATCCAATAAAGACACCTATTACTTCATCCTTTCATGTCGGATTAGGTCGATTTTTGTCATCTAAATGGTACCTTAGTGCTCTTTCATTCCAAACTGGAATTGCCAAATTCCGAGACCATTTGGGCATCTGTAAGAAGGATCGTAGTGGTCGGTCCTGAATGTTTCCTTCATCTCCTTATCTAATAGTAACCCTCATAACTCTCTCTTCAGAGGTCAAATTTTCACTATTGCAGGTCATTGGAATGGTAACTTCTCAAGCTTCCAAATAGGACCAGAATTGCTTAATTCAGAGACTGTTAGATATCCCAAAAGCACGTTGGAACTCTTCGATTGTCATTTTTTTAATATGGATTGTTAATCTTTCCAAATTGCGCGATCCATCGAAGACACCTATAACTCCATCCTTTGATGTTGGATTGGGTCAATTTTTAGTCATCTGAATGCTACTTTAGTGCTCTTTCATTCCTGACTAGAATCGTCGCATTCCGAGACCATTTGGGCATCTATAAGTCGGATTGCAGTCATCGGTCCTGAATGTTTCCTTCATCTCCTTATCCAATTGTAACCCTCATAACTCTCTCTTTAGAGGTCGAATTTAGACTATTTCAGGTCAATGGATTGGTAACTTGTCAAGCTTCCAAATGGGACCATAATTGCCTAATTCAGAAACCGTTTGATATCCCAAAAGCACGATGGAACTCTTCAATCGTCATTTTTCAATATGGATTGTTAATCTTTCCAAATTACGCGATCCTACGAAGACACCTACAACCCCATCCTTTGATATCAGATTGTGTCGATTTTTGGTCATCCGTATGGTACTTTAGTGCTCTTTCATTCCTGACTAAAGTCGTCATATTCTGAGACCTTTTGGGCATCTGTAAGTCAGATTACAGTCGTGTGTCCTGAACGTTTCCTTCATCTCCTTGTCCAATAGTAACCTTCATAACTCTCACTTCAGAGGACAATTTTAGACTATTTCAGGTCATTGGAATGGTAACTTGTCAAGCTTCCAAATGGGACCATAATTGCCTAACTTAGAGACCGTTTGATATCCTAAAAGCATGTTGGAACTCTTTGATCATCAATTTTCATTATGGATTGTTAATCTTTCCAAATTGCACAATCTAACGAAGACGCCTATAACTCCATCCTTTGATGTTGGATTGGGTCGATTTTGGTCATCTGAATGGTACTTTAGTGCTCTTTCATTCCTAAGTGGAATCATCATATTCCAAAACCATTTCGGCATTCGTAAGTGGGATAGCAGTCGTCGGTCCTGAATGTTTCCTTCATCTCGTTATCCAATAGTAACCCTCATAACTCTCTCTCCAGAGTTCGAATTTATACTATTTCAGGTCATTGGAATGGTAACTTGTCAAGCTTCCAAATGGGACTACAATTGCCTTATTTAGAGATCGTTCGATATCCAAAAAGCACATCTGAACTTTTCGTTCGTCATTTTTCAATATGGATTCTTAGTCTTTCCAAATTGCGCGATCCAATGAAGATGCCTATAACTCCATCCTTTGATGTCGGATTTGGTCAATTCTTTGTCATCAAAATGGTACTTTAGTGCTCTTCATTCTTGACTAGAATCATCATTTTGCGACACCATTTGGGCATCCGTAAGTGGGATCGCAGTCGTCGGTCCTGAATATTTCCTTCGTCTCCTTATCCAATTGTAACTGTCCTAACTCTCTCTTAAGAGGTCGAATTTAGACTATTTACGGACATTGGAATGGTAACTTGTCAAGCTTCCAAATGGGACTAGAATTGCTTAATTCAAAGACCGTTCGATATCCGAAAAGCACGTTGGAACTCTTCGATCGTCATTTTTCAATATTGATTGTTAATCTTTCCAATTTGCGTGATCCAACAATGACGCCTACAACTCCATCCTTTGATGTTGGATTGGGTCGATTTTCGTCATCTGAATGGTACTTTAGTGCTTTTTCATTACTGACTAGAATGGTCGTATTCCGAGACCATTCGTGCATCTGTAAGAGGGATCACAGTCGTCGGTCCTGAATATTTCCTTCATCTCCTTATCCAATTGTAACCCTCATAACTCTCTTTTCAGAGATCAAATTTTCACTATTGCAGGTCATTGGAATGGTAACTTGTCAAGCTTCTAAATGGGACCTGAATTGCTTAATTTAGAGACGATTAGATATCCCAAAAGCACGTTGGAACTCTTCGATCGTCATTTTTTAATATGGATTGTTAATGATTCCAAATTGTGCGATCCAACGAAGACGCCTATAACTCCATCCTTTGATGTCAGATTGGGTCGTTTTTGGTCATCTGAATGGGACTTTAGTGCTCTTTCATTCTCGACTAGAATCGTCGTATTCCGAGACGATTTAGGCATCCATAAGTGGGACCGCAGTCGTCGATCCTGAATGTTTACTTAATCTCCTAGTCCAATAGTAACCCTCGTAACTCTCTCTTCAGAGGTCGAATTTAGACTATTTCAGGACATTGGAATGGTAACTTGTCAAGCTTCCAAATGGGACCAGAATTGCTTAATTTAGAGACCGTTCGATATCCGAAAAGCACATTGGAACTATTCTATCGACATTTTTCAATATTGATTGTTAATCTTTCCAAATTGCGTTATCCAATGAAGACGCCTATAACTCCATCCTTTGGTGTTGGATTGGGTCGATTTTTGTCATCTGAATGGTACTTTTGTGCTCTTTTATTACTGACTGGAATGGTCGTATTCCGAGACCATTCAGGCATCAGTAAGTGGGATCACAGTCGTCGGTCCTGAATGTTTCCTTCATCTCCTTGTCCAATTGTAACTCTCATAACTGTCTCTTTAGAGGTCAAATTTTCACTATTGCAGGTCATTGGAATGGTAACTTGTCAAGCTTCCAAATGGGACCAGAATTGCTTAATTCAGAGACCATTAGACATCCTAAAAGCACGTTGGAACTCTTCAATCGTCCTTTTTCAATATGGATTGTTAATCTTTCCAAATTGTACGATCCAATGAAGACACCTATAACTCCATCCTTTGATGTCGGATTGGGTGGATTTTTGGTCTTCTGAATGGTACTTTAGTGCTCTTTCATTCCTGACTAGAATTGTTGTTTTCCGAGACCATTTGGGCATCTGTAAGTCGGATCGTAGTTGTCGGTTCTAAATGTTTCCTTCATCTCCTTGTCCAATAGTTACGCTCATAAGTCTCTCTTTAGAACTCGAATTTAGATTGTATCAGGTCATTGGAATGAAACATTTGTCAAGCTTCCAAATGGGACCATAATTGCCTAATTTAGAGACTGTTTGATATCCCAAAAGCACGTTGGAACTCATCGATCGTCACTTTTCAATATGGATTATTAACCTTTCCAAATTGCACGATCCTATGAAGTCACATATAACTGCATCCTTTAATGTCGTATTGGGTTGATTTTTGGTCATCTGAATGGTACTTTAATGCTCTTTCATTTCAGACTAGAATTGATATATTCTGAGACCATTTGGGCATCTATAAGTCGGATTGCAGACTGTTTCCTTCTTCTCCTTGTCCAATAGTAACTCTCATAACTCTCTCTTTAGAGGTCGAATTTAAACCATTTCAGGTCATTGGAATGGTAACTTGTCAAGCTTCCAAATGGGACCATAATTACCTAATTCAGAGACCGTTCGATATCCCAAAAGCACATTATAACTCTTCAATCATCATTTTTCAATATGGATTGTTAATCTTTCCAAATTGCGCGATCCTATGAAGATGCCTATAACTCCATCCTTTGATGTTAGATTGGGTCAATTTTTGGCCATTTGAATGGTACTTTAGTGCTCTTTCATTCCTGATTAGAATCGTCACATTCCGAGACTATTCAGGCATCTGTAAGTCGGATTGCAGTCATCGGTCCTGAATGTTTCCTTCATCTCCTTGTCCAATTGTAACCCTCATAACTCTCTCTTTATAGGTCAAATTTAGACTATTTCAGGTCATTGGAATGAAACATTTGTCAAGCTTCCAAATGGGACCATAATTGCCTAATTCAGAGACCGTTTGATATCCCAAAAGCACGTTGGAACTCTTCGATTGTCACTTTTCAATATGGATTATTAATCTTTCCAATTGCACGATCCTACGAAGTCGCATATAACTGCATCCTTTGATGTCAGATTGGGTCAATTTTTGGTCATCTGAATGGTGCTTTAGTGCTCTTACATTCCAGACTAGAATCGATATATTCCGAGACCATTTGGGCATCTGTAAGTCGGATTGCAGTCGTCGGTACTGACTATTTCCTTCATCTCCTTATCAATAGTAACTCTCATAACTCTCTCTTTAGAGGTCAAATTTAAACTATTTCAAGTCATTGGAATGGTAACTTGTCAAGCTTCCAAATGAGAACATAATTACCTAATTCAGAGACCGTTCGATATCCCAAAAGCACATTGGAACTCTTCGATCGTCATTTTTCAATATGGATTCTTAATCTTTCCAAATTGTGCGATCCTACGATGACGCCTATAACCCCATCCTTTAATGTCGGATTGGGTCAATTTTTGGTCATTTGAATGGCACTTTAGTGCTCTTTCATTCCTGATTAGAATCGTCGTATTCCGAGACCATTCAGGCATCTGTAAGTCAGATTGCAGTCGTTGGCCCTGAATGTTTCCTTCATCTCCTTATCCAATTGTAACCCTCATAACTCTCTCTTTAGAGGTCAAATTTAGACTATTTCAGGTCATTGGAATGCTAACTTGTCAAGCTTCCAAATGGGACCAGAATTGCATAATTCAGATACTGTTCGCTATCCAAAAAGCACGTTGGAACTCTTCGATCGTCATTTTTCAATATTGATTGTTAATCTTTCCAAATTGCGTGATCCAATGAAGACACCTATAACTCCATCCTTTGATGTCAGATTGGGTCGATTTTGGTCATTTAAATGGTACTTTAGTGCTCTTTCATTCCTTATTGGAATCGTCATATTCCGAGACGATTTGGGCATCTGTAAGTGGGATCGCAGTCGTCCGTCCTGAATGTTTCCTTAATCACCTTGTCCAATAGTAACCCTCATAACTTTGTCTTTAGAGCTCGAATTTAGACTATTTCAGGTCATTGGAATGGTACATTTGTCAAGCTTCCAAATGGGACCATAATTGCCTAATTCAGAGACCGTTCGATATCCCAAAAGCACATTGGAACTCTTCGATCGTCACTTTTCAATATGGATTATTAATCTTTCCAAATTGCACGATCCTACGAAGACACATATAACTGCATCCTTTGATGTCGGGTTGGGTCAATTTTTGGTCATCTGAATGGTACTTTAGTGCTCTTTCATTCCAGATTAGAATCGATATATTCCGAGACCAGTTGGCAATCTGTAAGTAGGATCGCAGTTGTCGGTCCGACTGTTCCCTTCATCTCCTTGTCCAATAGTAACTCTCATAACTCTCTCTTTAGAGGACGAATTTAAACTATTTTAGGTCATTGGAATGGTAACTTGTCAAGCTTCCAAATGGGACCATAATTACCTAATTCAAAGACCGTTCGATATCCCAAAAGCACATTGGAACTCTTCGATCGTCATTTTTCAATATGGATTGTTAATCTTTCCAAATTAAGTGATCTTACGAAGACAACTATAACTCCATCCTTTGATGTCAGATTGGGTCAATTTTTGGTCATTTGAATGGTACTTTAGTGCTCTTTCATTCCTAATTAGAATCGTCGTATTCCGAGACCATTCAGGCATCTGTAAGTCAGATTACAATCGTCGGTCCTGAATGTTTCCTTCATCTCATTATCCAATTGTAACCCTCATAACTCTCTCTTTAGAGGTCAAACTTTGACTATTTCAGGTCATTGGAATGGTAACTTGTGAAGCTTCCAAATGGGACTAGAATTGCATAATTCAGATACCGTTCGATATCCAAAAATTACGTTGGAACTCTTCGATCGTCATTTTTTAATATTGATTGTTAATCTTTCCAAATTGCGTGATCCACCGAAGACACCTATAACTCCGTCCTTTGTTGTCAGATTGGGTCGATTTTGGTCATCTTAATGGTACTTTAGTGCTCTTTCATTCCTGACTAGAATCGTCATATTCTGAGACCGTTTGGGCATCTGTAAGTGGGATCGCAGTCATCCGTCCTGGATGTTTCCTTAATCACCTTGTCCAATAGTAACCCTCATAACTCTCTCTTAAGAGGTCGAATGTTCACTATTGTAGGTCATTGGAATGGTAACTTGTCAAGCTTCTAAATGAGACCAGAATTGCTTAATTCAGAGACCTTTACATATCCCAAAAGCACGTTGGAAGTCTCTGATTGTCATTTTTCAATATGGATTGTTAATCTTTCCAAATTGCGCAATCCGACGAAGACAGCTACAACTCCATCCTTTGATGTGGAATTGGGTCAATTTTGGTCATCTGAATTGTACTTTAGTGCTCTTTCATTCCTGACTAGAATCATCGTATTCTGAGACCATTTGGGCATCCGTAAGTGGGATCGCAGTCGTTAGTCCAAAATGTTTCCTTCATCTCCTTGTCCAATAGTAACCCTTATAACTCTCTCTTCAGAGGTCAAATTTAGACTATTTCAGAACATTGGAATGGTAACTTGTCAAGCATCCAAATGGTACCATAATTGCCAAATTCAGAGACCGTTCGATACCCCAAAAGCACATTGGAACTCTTCGATCATCATTTTTCAATATGGATTTTTAGTCTTTACAAATTGCGCGATCCAATGAAGACGCCTATAACTCCATCCTTTGATGTCGGATTAGGTCAATTTTTAGTCATCTGAATGGTACTTTAATGCTCTTTCATTCCTAATAAGAATCGTCGTATTCTGAGACCATTTGTGCATTCGTTAGTGGGATCGCAGTCGTCGGTCCTAAATGTTTCCTTCATCTCCTTGTCCAATAGTAACCCTCATAACTTGTCAAGCTTCCAAATGGGACCATAATTGCCTAATTCAGAGACCGTTCGATGTCCTAAAAGCACATTGGAACTCTTTGATCAGCATTTTTCAATATGGATTTTAGTCTTTCCAAATTGCGTGATCCAATGGAGAGACCTATAACTCCAACCTTTGATGTCAGATTGGGTCAATTTTTGGTCATCTGAAAGGTACTTTAGTGCTCTTTCATTCCTGGCTCGAATCATCGTATTACGTTATCATTTGGGCATCTGTAAGTCGGAATACAGTCGTCGGTCCTGAATGTTTCCTTCATCTCCTTGTCTAATAGTAACCCTCACAACTCTCTCTTCAGAGGTCGACTTTCGACTATTTTAGGATATTGGAATGGTAAGTTGTCAAGCGTCCAAATGGGACCAGAATTGCTTAATTCAGAGACCGTTCGATATCCCAAAAGCACGTTGGAACTCTTCGATCGTCATTTTTCAATATGGATTGTTAATCTTTATAAATCGCGCGATCCAAAGAAGATGCCTATAACTCCATCCTTTGATGTCGAATTGGGTCAATTTTTTATCATCTGAATGGTACTTTAGTGCTCTTTCATTCCTGACTAAAATCATCGTATTTCGAGACTATTTGGGCATCTGAAAGTCGGATCACAGTTGTCGGTCCTGAATGTTTCCTTCATCTCCTTACCCAATAGTAATCCACATAACTCTCTCTTTAGAGGTCGAATTTAGACAATTTCAGGTCATTGGAAGGGTAACTTGTCAAGCTTCCAAATGGGACCATAATTGCCTAATTCAGACACCATTTGAAATCCCAAAACAACATTGGAACTCTTCGATTGTCATTTTGAAATATGGATTGTTAATCTTTCCAAATTGCACGATCTTATGAAGATGCCTATAACTCCATCCTTTGATATCAGATTGGGTAGATTTTTGGTCATCTGAATGGTACTTTAGTGCTCTTGCATTCCAGACTAGAATCGTCCTATTCCGAGACCATTTGGGCATCTGTAAGTCGGATCGCAGTCGTCGGTCCTAAATGTTGCCTTCATCTCGTGGTCCAATTGTAACCCACATAACTCTCTCTTTAGAGGTCAAATTTAGACTATTTCAATTCATTGGAATGGTAACTTGTCAAGCTTCCAAATGGAACGATAATTGCCTAATTCAGAGGCCGTTTAATATCCCAAAAGCACGTTGGAACTCTTCGATTGTCATTTTTCAATATGGATTGTTAATGTTTCCAAATTGCGCCATCCTATAACGACACCTATAACTCCATCCTTTGATGTCGAATTGGGTCAATTTTTGGTCATCTAAATGGTACTTTAGTGCTCTTTCATTCCTGACTGGAATCATCGTATTTCGAGACCATTTGGGCATCCGTAAGTGGGATCGCAGACGTCGGTCTTAAATGTTTCCTTTATCTACCTGTCCAATAGTAACCCTCGTAACTCTCTCTTCAGAGGTCGAATTTAGATTATTTCAGTTCATTGGAATGGTAACTTGTCAAGCTTCCAAATGGAACCATAATTGCCTAATTTAGAGGCCGTTTAATATCCGAAAAGCACGTTGGAACTCTTTGATCATCATTTTTCAATATGGATTGTTAATGTTTTCGAATTGCGTTATCTTATAAAGACGCCTATAACTCCATCCTTTGATCTTGGATTGGGTCGATTTTTCATCATATGAATGGCACTTTAATGCTCTTTCATTCCTGACTGGAATCATTGTATTCCGAGACTATTTAGGCATCCGTGAGTGGGATCGCAGACGTCAGTCCTGAATGTTTCCTTCATTTACTAGCCCAATAGTAACCCTCATAACTCTCTCTTCAGAGGTTGACATAAGACTAATTTAGGATATTGGAATGGTAACTTGTTAAGCTTCCAAGTGGAACCAGAATTCCAAAATTCAGAGACCGTTCGATATCCTAAAAGCACGTTGGAACTCTTTGATCGTCATTTTTAATATTGATTGTTAATCTTTCCAAATAGCACAATGCAACGAAGACGCCTATAACTCCCTCCTTTGATGTCGGATTGGGTCGATTTTTGGTCAACAGAATGGTACTTTAGTGCTCTTTCATTCCTGATTAGAATCGTCATATTCCGAGACCATTTGGGCATTTTTATGGCGCATCGCAGTCGTCGGTCCTGAAAGTTTCCTTCATCTCCTTGTCCAGTATTAACCCTCATAACTCTCTCTTTAGAGGTCGAATTTAGACTATTTTAGGTTATTGGAATGGTAACTTGTCGAGCTTCCATATGGGACCATAATTGCCTAATTCAGAGACTGTTCGATATCCCAAAAGCACATTGGAACTTTTCGAATGTCATTTTTCAATATGGATTGTTAGTCTTTCCAAATTGCACAATCCAACGAAGATGCCTTTAACTCCATCCTTCGTTGTCGGATTGGGTCAATTTTTGGTCATCATAATGGTACTTTAGTTCTCTTTCATTCCTAAATAGAATAATTGTATTCCGAGCCAATTTGGGCATCCGTAAGTGGGATCGCAATTGTCGGTCCTGAATGTTTCCTTCATCTCCTTGTCCTATAGTAACTCTCATAACTCTCTCTTAAGAGGTCAAATTTAGACTATTTTAGGTCTTTGGAATGGTAACTTGTCAGGCTTCGAAATGCGACCTAAATTGCTTAATTCCGAGACCGTTCGATATCCCAAAAGCACATTGGAACTCTTCGATCGTCATTTTTCAATATGGATTGTTAGTCTTTCCAACTTGGTCATCCAACGGAGATGCCTATAACTCCTTCCTTTAATGTTGAACTGGGACAATTTTTGGTCATCTAAAACGTAGTTTAGTGCACTTTTATTCCTGAATAGAATCGTTGTATTATGAGACCAGTTGGGCTTCTATAAGTCAGATCGCAATTGTCAGTCCTGAATGTTTCCTTCATCTCCTTGTCCAATAATAACCCTCATAACTCTCTCTTCAGAGGTCAAATTTAGACTATTTCAAGACATTGGAATGGTAACTTGTCAAGCTTCCAAATGGGACCAAAATTGCTTAATTCCGAGACCATTCGATATCCCAAAAGCACGTTTGACCTCTTCGATCATAATTTTTCAATACTGATTGTTAATCTTTCCAAATAGCGCGATCCAAAGATGACGCCTACAACTCCATCTTTGGTTGTCAGATTAGGTCAATTTTGGTCATCTGAATGGTACTTTAGTGCTCTTTCATTCCCAACTGGAATCGTTATATTCCGAGACCATTTGGGCATCTGTAAGTGGGATCGCAGTCGTCGGTCCTGAATGTTTCCTTCATCTCCTTGTCCAATAGTAACCCTCATAACTCTCTCTTCAGAGGTCAAATTTTCACCATTTCAGGTCATTTGAATGATAACTTGTCAGGCTTCAAAAAGGGACCTGAATTGCTTAATTCAGAGACCGTTCGATATCCCAAAAGCACGTTGGAACTCTTTGATCATCATTTTTCAATATAGAATGTTAATCTTTCCAAATTGCTTGATTCTACGAAGACGCATATAACTCCATCCTTCCTTGTCGGATTGGGTCAATTTTTAGTCATCTAAATGGTACTTTACTGCTCTTTCATTCCTGATTGGAATCATCTTATTCCGAGACCATTTGGGCATTCGTAAGTGGGATCGCAGTCGTCGGTCCTGAAAGTTTCCTTCATCTCCTTGTCCAATAGTAACCCACATAACTCTCTCTTCAGAGGTCAAATTTAGACTATTTCAGGTCATTAGAATGGTAACTTGTCAAGCTTCTAAATGGGACCATAATTGACTAATTTAGAGACCGTTTCATATCCCAAAAGCACGTTGGAACTCTTCGATCGTCAATTTTCAATATGGATTGTTAAACTTTCCAAATTGTGCTATCCAACGGAGACGCCTATAACACCATCCTTTGATGTCAGATTGGGTCGATTTTGGTCATCTGAATGGTACTTTTGTGCTCTTTCATTCCTAACTGGAATCATCGCATTACGAGACCATTTGGGCATCTGTAAGTGGGATCGCAGTCATCGGTCCTGAATGTTTCCTTTATCTCCTTGTCTAGTAGGAACCCTCATAACTCTCTCTTCAGAGATCAAATTTAGACTATTTCAGCTCATTCGAATGGTAACTTGGCAAGCTTCCAAATGGGACCATAATTGCCTAATTTAGAGACCGTTCGTCATCCTAAAAGCACATTGGAACTCTTCGATCATCATTTTTCAATATGGATTGTTAGTCATTCCAAATTGCGCGATCCAATGAAGACACCTATAACTCCATCGTTTGATGTCAGATTGGGTTAATTTTTGGTCATCTAAATCGCACTTCAGTGATCTTTCATTCCTGTCTACAATCGTCCTATTTCGAAATAATTTGGGCATCCGTAAGTGGGATCGCAGTCATTGCACCTGAATGTTTCCTCCATCTCCTTGTCCAATAGTAACCATCATAACTCTCTCTTAAGAGGTCAAATTTAGACTATTTCAGGACATTGGAATGGTAACTTGTTAAGCTTCCAAATGGGACCAGAATTGCTTAATTCAGAGACCGTTCGGTATCCCAAAAGCATGTTGGAATTCTTCGAACGTCATTTTTCGATATGGATTGTTACTCATTCCAAATTCCACGATCCAACGAAGACACCTATAACTCCATCCTTTGATGTCGAATTGGGTCAATTTTTGGTCATCTAAATGGTACTTTAGTGCTCTTTTGTTGCTGACTACAATCGTTGTATTCTGAGACCATTTGGGCATCTGTAAGTCGGATCACAGTCGTCGGTCCTGAATGTTTCCTTTATCTGTTGTCCTATAGTAACCCTCATAACTCTCTCTTCAGAGGTCGAATTTAGACTATTCAGGTAATTGGAATCGTAACTTGTCAAGCTTCCAAATGGGACCATAATTGCCTAGTTAAGAGACCGTTCGATATCCCAATAGCATGTTGGAACTCTTCGAACATCATTTTTCAATATGGATTAATAGACTTTCCAAATTGCAAGATCCAATGAATACGCCTATAACTCCATCATTTGATGTCGGATTGGGTCAATTTATGGTCATTTGAATGATACTTTAGTTCTCTTTCATTACTAAATGGAAACGTCATATTCCGAGCCCATTTGGGCATTGTAAGAGGGATCGCAGTCGTCGGTCAAGAATGTTTCCTTCATCTCCTATCAAATAGTAACTCTCATAACTCTCTCTTCAAACGTCGAATTTAGACTATTTCAGGTCATTGGAATGGTAACTTGTCAAGCTTCCAAATGGGACCTGAATTGCTTAATTCAGAGATGGTTCAATATCCCAACAACACGTTGGAACTCTTCGATTGTCATTTTTCAAAATGGATTGTTAGTCTTTCCAAATTGCATGATCCAATGAAGACGACTATAACTCCTTCCCTTGATGTCAGATTTGGTCAATTTTTGGTCACCTGAATGTCAATTTAGTGCTCTTTCATTCATGATTAGAATCGTCGTATTCCAAGACCATTTGGACATTCGTAAGTGGGATCGCAGTCATCGGTCCTGAATGTTTCCTTCATCTCCTCGTCCAATAGAAACCCTCATAAATCTCTCTTTAAAGGTCAAATTTAGACTATTTCAGGTCATTGGAATGGTAACTTGTCAAGCTTCCAAATGGGACCGTAATTGCCTAATTCAGAGACCGTTCGTCATCCCAAAGGCACATCGGAACTCTTCAATCATCATTTTTCAATATGGATTGTTAGTCATTCCAAATTGCGCAATCAAATGAAGACACCATAACTCCATCCTTTGATGTTGGATTGGGTCAATTTTTGGTCATCTAAAGGTACTTCAGTGCTCTTTCATTCCTGTCTAGAATCGTCCTATTTCAAGACAATTAGGGCATCAGTAAGTGGAATCGCAGTCGTTGGACCTAAATGTTTCCTTCGTCTCCTTGTCCAATACTAACCATCATAACTCCCTCTTAAGAGGTCAAATTTAGACAATTTCAGGACATTGGAATGATAACTTGTCCAGCTTCCAAATCGGACCAAAATTGCTTAATTTAGAGACCATTTGATATCCCAAAAGCACGTTGGAATTCTTCGAACGTCATTTTTCGATATGGATTGTTACTCTTTCCAAATTGCATGATCCAACGAAGATGCCTATAACTCCATCCTTTGATGTCGAATTGGGTCAAATTTTGCTCATCTGAATGGTACTTTAGTGCTCTTTCGTTCCTGACTAGAATCGTCGTATTCCAAGACCATTTGGGCATCTGTAAGTCGGATCGCAGTCGTCGGTCCTGAATGATTCCTTTATCTACTTGTCCAATAGTAACCCTCATAACTCTCTCTTTAGAGGTCAAATTGAGACTATTTTAGGTAATTGGAATGGTAACTTGTCAAGCTTTAAAATGGGACCATAATTGCCTAGTTAAGAGACCGTTCGACATCCCAAAAGCACGTTGGAACTCTTCGAACATCTTTTTTCAATATGGATTATTAGACTTTCCAAATTGCGCGATCCAATGAAGAAGCCTATAACTCCATCCTTTGATGTCGGATTGGGTCAATTTATGGTCATTTGAATGGTACATTAGTTCTCTCTCATTACTAAATGGAAACATTGTATTCTAAGCCCATTTGGGCATCGTAAGAGGGATCACAGTCGTCAGTCAAGAATGTTTCCTTCATCTCCTATCTAATAGTAACTCTCATAACTCTCTCTTCAAAGGTCGAATTTAGACTATTTCAGCTCATTGGAATGGTAACTTGTCAAGCTTCCAAATGGGACCTGAATTGCTTAATTCAGAGACCGTTCGATATCCCAAAAGCATGTTGGAACTCGTCGATCGTCATTTTTCAAAATGTATTGTTAGTCTTTCCAAATTGCGCGATCCAATGAAGACGACTACAACTCCTTCCCTTAATGTCCGATTGGGTCAATTTTTGGTCACCTGAAGGTCACTTTAGTGTTCTTTCATTCATGACTAGAATCGTCATATTCCGAGACCATTTGGACATCCGTAAGTGGGATCGCTGTCGTCGGTCCTGAATGTTTCCTTCATCTCCTTGTCCAATAGTAACCCTCATAACTCTCTCTTTAAAGGTCAAATTTAGACTATTTCAGGTCATTGGAATGGTAACTTGTCAAGCTTCCAAATGGGACCATAATTGCCTAATTCAGAGACCGTTCGTCATCCCAAAGGAACATCGAAACTCTTCAATCATCATTTTTCAATATGGATTGTTAGTCATTCCAAATTGCGCGATCTAACGAAGACACCTATAACTCCATCCTTTGATGTTGGATTGGGTCAATTTTTGGTCATCTAAAGGTACTTCACTGCACTTTCATTCTTGTCTAGAATCGTCCTAATTCGAGGCAATTTGGGCACCAGTAAGTGGGATCGCAGTCGTTGGACCTGAATGTTTCCTTCATCTCCTTGTCCAATATTAACCATCATAACTCTCTTAAGAAGTCAAATTTTGACTATTTCAGGACATTGGAATGGTAACTTGTTAAGCTTCCAAATGGGATCAGAATTGTTTAATTAAGAGACCGTTCGATATCCCAAAAGCACGTTAGAATTCTTCGAACGTCATTTTTCGATATGGATTGTTACTCTTTCTAAATTGCACGATCAAATGAAGACGCCTACAACTCCATCCTTTGATGTCGAATTGGGTCAATTTTTGGTCATCTGAATGGTACTTTAGTGCTCTTTCGTTCTTGACTAGAATTGTCATATTCTGAGACCATTTGGACATTTGTAAGTTGGATCGCAGTCGTCGGTGCTGAATGTTTCCTTTATCTACTTGTCCTATCGTAACCCTCATAACTCTCTCTTTAGAGGTCAAATTTAGACTATTTCAGGTAATTGGAATGGTGACTTGTCAAGCTTCCAAATGGGACCATAATTGCCCAGTTAAGGGACCGTTCGATATCCCAAAAGTACGTTGGAACTCTTCGAACGTCATTTTTCAATATGGATTATTAGACTTTCCAAATTGCGTGATCCAATGAAGAAGCCTATAACTCCATCCTTTGATGTCGGATTGGGACAATTTATGGTCATTTGAATGGTACTTTAGTTCTCTTTCATTCCTAAATGGAAATGTCATATTCCGGGCCCATTTGGGCATCCGTAAGAGGGATCGTAGTCGTCGGTCCTGAATGTTTCCTTCTTCTCCTGTCCAATAGTAACTCTCATTACTCTCTCTTAAGAGGTCGAATTTAGACTATTTCAGGTCATTGGAATGGTAACTTGTCAAGCTTACAAATGGGGCCTGAATTGCTTAATTCAGAGACCGTTCGATATCCTAAAAGCACGTTGGAACTCTTCGATCATCATTTTTCAAAATGGATTGTTAGTCTTTCCAAATTATGTGATCCAATGAAGACGACTATAACTCCTTCCCTTAATGATGGATTTTGTCAATTTTTGGTCACCTGAATGTCACTTTAGTGCTCTTTCATTCATGACTAGAATCGTCGTATTCCGAGACCATTTAGACATTCGTAAGTGGGATCGATGTTGTCGGTCCTGAAAGTTTCCTTCATCCCCTTGTCCAATAGTAACCCTCATAACTCTCTCTTCAGAGGTCGAATTTAGACAATTTTAGGATATTGGAATGGTAACTTGTCAAGCTTCCAAATGGGACCATAATTGCCTAATTCAGAGACTGTTCGTCATCCCAAAGGCACATCGGAACTCTTTGATCATCATTTTTCAATATGGATTGTTAGTCATTCCAAATTACGCGATCTAACGAAGACACCAATAACTCCATCCTTTGATGTTGGATTGGGTCAATTTTTGGTCATCTAAAGGTTCTTCAGTACTCTTTCATTCCTGTCTAGAATCGTCCTATTTCGAGACAATTTGGGCATCAGTAAGTGGGATCGCAGTCGTTGGACCTGAATGCTTCCTTCATCTCCTTGTCCAATACTAACCGACATAACTCTCTCTTATGAGGTCGAATTTAGACAATTTCAGGACATTGGAATGGTAACTTGTCAAGCTTCCAAATGGGACTAGAATTGCTTAATTCAGAGATCGTTCGAAATCTCAAAAGCACGTTCGAATTCTTTGAATGTCATTTTTCGATATGGATTGTTACACTTTCCAAATTGCATGATCCAATGAAAATACCTATAACTCCATCCTTTGATGTTGAATTGGGTCAATTTTTGGTCATTTGAATGGTACTTTAGTGCTCTTTCGTTCTTGACTAGAATCTTCGTATTCCGAGACCATTTGGGCATCTGTAAGTCAGATCGCAGTTGTTGGTCTTGAATGTTGCCTTTATCTACTTGTCCAATAGTAACCCTCTTAACTAGAATGGTAACTTGTCAAGCTTCCAAATTGGACCATAATTGCCTAGTTAAAAGACCATTCGATATCCCAAAAGCACGTTGGAACTCTTCGAACATCATTTTTCAATATGGATTATTAGACTTTCCAAATTACATGATCCAATGAAGAAGCCTATAACTGCACCCTTTGATGTCGGATTGGGTCAATTTATGGTCATTTGAATGGTACTTTAGTTCTCTTTCATTACTAAATGGAAACGTCGTAGTCTGAGCCCATTTGGGCATCGTAAGAGGGATCGCAGTCGTCGGTCAAGAATGTTTCCTTCATCTCCTATCCAATAGTAACTCGCATAAATCTCTCTTCAGAGGTCGAATTTTCACTATTTCAGGTCATTGGAATGGTAACTTGTCAAGCTTTCAAATGGGACCTGAATTGCTTAATTCAGAGACCGCTCGATATCCCAAAAGCACGTTGGAACTCTTCGATCGTCATTTTTCAAAATGGATTGTTAGTCTTTTCAAATTGCGTGATCTAATGAAGACGACTATAACTTCTTCCCTTGATGTCGGATTTGGTCAATTTTTGGTCACCTGAATGTCACTTTAGTGCTCTTTCATTCATGACTAGAATCGTCGTATTCCGAGACCATTTAGTCATCCGTAAGTGGGATCAATGTCGTCGGTCCTGAATGTTTCCTTCATCCCCTTGTCCAATAGTAACCCTCATAACTCTCTCTTCAGAAGTCGAATTTAGACAATTTCAGGATATTGGAATGGTAACTTGTCAAGCTTCCAAATGGGACCATAATTGCCTAATTCAGAGACCGTTCGTCATCCCAAGGGCACTTTGGAACTCTTCAATCGTCATTTTTCAATATGGATTGTTAATCTTTGTAAATTGCGTGATGCAACAAAGACACCTATAAGTCCATCCTTTGATGTTGGATTAGGTCAATTTTTGGTCATCTGAATGGTACTTTAGTGTTCTTTCATTCCTGATTGGAATCATCGTATTCCGAGACCATTTGGGCATCCGTAAGTGGGATCACTGACGCCGGTCCTGAATGTTTCCTTCATTTTTATGTCCAATAGTAACTCTCATAACTCTCTCTTCAGAGGTCGTATTTAGACTATTTCAGAACATTGGAATGGTAACATGTCAAGCTTCCAAATGGGACCAGAATTGCTTAATTCAGAGACCCTTCCATATCCCAAAAGCATGTTGGAACTCTTCGATCGTCATTTTTCAATATTGATGGCATATACCAAACATATTGGGCACCACATACGATTTGGAAGGTTTTTAATGGTGGGCATGGCCCATATGAGTTTTTCATTTAATGGATTTTTGTATACATGGATAATATTAGTGGCTGAACATGATGGATGGTTCCTTCATCTCCTTTCCAATAGTAACCCTCATAACTCTTTTTGCAGATATACAATTTTAAGGCATTGGAATGGTAACTTGTCAAGCTTCCAAATGGGACCTAAGTTGCTTTAACCATAGATAACTCTTTTTCAATATGGATATGTTTTCAAATTGTGAGATCCAATGAAGAAGCCTATAACTCCATCCTTTGATGTGGATTGGGTCAATTTTTGGTCATTTGAATGGTACTTTAGTTCTCTTTCATTCTAAATGGAATCGGATTCGAGACCATTTGGGCATCGTAAGAGGGATCCATCGGTCAAGAATGTTTCCTTCATCTCCTTCCAATAGTAACCTCATAAATCTCTCTTTGAGGTCGAATTTTCACTATTTGGTCATTGGAATGGTAACTTGTCAAGCTTCCAAATGGGACTAAATTGCCTAATTCGAGACCGTCGATATCCCAAAAGGGGAACTCTTCGATCGTCATTTTTCAAATGGATTGTTATCTTTCCAAATTGCGCGATCTTGAGAGACCTATAACTCCATCCTTTGATGTGGATTGGGTCAATTTTTGGTCATCAATGGTACTTTAGTGCTTTTCATTCATGACTGGAATCTTTTTGAGACCATTTAGTCATCCGTAAGTGGGATCACTGTCGTCGGTCCTGAATGTTTCCTTCATCCCCTTGTCCAATAGTAACCCTCATAACTCTCTCTTCAGAAGTCGAATTTAGACAATTTCAGGATATTGGAATGGTAACTTGTCAAGCTTCCAAATGGGACCATAATTGCCTAATTCAGAGACCGTTCGTCATCCCAAGGGCACTTTGGAACTCTTTAATCATAATTTTTCAATATGGATTGTTAGTCATTCCAAATTACGTGATCCAACGAAGACACCTATAACTCCATCCTTTGATGTTGGATTGGGTCAATTTTTGTTCATCTAAAGGTACTTTAGTACTCTTTCATTCCTGTCTAAAATCATCCTATTTCGAGACAATTTGGGCATCAGTAAGTGGGATCGTAGTCGTTGGACCTGAATGTTTCCTTCATCTCCTTGTCCAATAGTAACCATCATAAATCTCTCTGTAAAGGTCGAATTTAGAGTATTTCAGGTCATTGGAATGGTAAATTGTCAAGCTTCCAAATGGGACCTGAATTGCTTAATTCAGAGACCGTTCGATATTTGAAAAGCACGTTTGAACTCTTCGATCGTCATTTTTCAATATGGACTGTTAATCTTTCCAAATTGCGCGATCTAAGGAAGATACCTACAACTCCATCCTTTAATGTCGGAGTGGGTTGATTTTGATCATCTAAATGGTACTTTAGTGCTCTTTCATTCCTGACTAGAATCATCGTATTCCGAGACCATTAGGGTGTCTGTAAGTGGGATCGCAGTTGTCGGTCCTGAAAGTTTCCTTCATATCCTTGTCCAATAGAAACCCTCATAACTCTCTCTTCAGAGGTCAAATTTTCACTTTTGCAGGTCATTGGAATGGTAACTTGTCAAGCTTCCAAATGGGATTAGAATTGCTTAATTCGAAGACCGTAAGGTATCCCAAAAGCACGTTGGAACTCTTCGATCATCATTTTTCAATATGGATTGTTCATCTTTCTAAATTGGGCAATCCAATGAAGACGCATATAACTCCATTCTTTGATGTTGGATTGGGTCAATTTTTGATCATCTGAATGGTACTTTAGTGATCTTTCATTCCTGACTAGAATCATTGTATTCCGAAACCATTTGGGCATCTGTAAGTCGGATCGCATTCGTCGGACCTGAATGTTTCCTTCATCTCCTTGTCCAACAGTAACCCTCATAACACTCTCTTTAGAGCTCGAATTTAGACTATTTCAAGTCATTGGATTGGTAAACTTGTCAAGCTTCCAAATGGGACCATAATTGCCTAATTCAGATACTGTTTGATATCCCAAAAGCACATTGGAACTCTTCGATTGTCATTTTTCAATATGGATTGTTAATCTTTCCAAATTGTACAATCCTACGAAGACGTCTATAACTCCATCCTTTGATGTCGTATTGGGTCGATTTTTGGTCATCTAAATGGTACTTTAGTGTTCTTTCATTCTTGACTAGAATCGTCATATTCTGAGACCATTTGGGCATCTGTAAGTCGGATCGTAGTCGTCGGTCCTGAATGTTTCCTTCATCTCCTTGTCCAACAGTAACCCTCATAACACTCTCTTTAGAGGTTAAATTTAGACTACTTCAGGTCATTGGAATGGTAACTTGTTAAGCTTCCAAATGGGACAATAATTGCCTAATTTAGAGACCGTTTGATATCCCAAAAGCACGTTGGAACTCTTTGATCGTCATTTTTCAATGTGGATTATTAATCTTTCCAAATTGCGTAATCCTACGAAGATGCATATAACTCCATCCTTTGATGTTAGATTGGGTCAATTTTTGGTCATCTGAATGGTACTTTAGTGCTCTTTCATTCCTGACTGGAATCATCGTATTCTGAGGCCATTTGGGCATCCTTAAGTGGAATCGCAGACGTCGGTCCTGAATGTTTCCTTCATCTACTTGTCCAATAATAACCCTCATAACTCTCTCTTCAGAGGTTGAATTTAGACTATTTCAGGTCATTGGAATGGTAACTTGTCAAACTTCCACACGGGACCTGAATTGCTTAATTCAAAGACCGTTCAATATCCCAAAAGCACGTTGGAACTCTTTGATCATCATTTTCTAATATGGATTGTTTATCTTTTCAAATTGCGCCATCCAACGGAGACGCCTATAACTCCATCCTTTGATGTCGGATTGGGTCAATTCTTGGTCATCTAAAAGGTACTTTAGTGCTCTTTTATTCCTGAATAGAATCGTCGTATTACGAGACCATTTGGGCATCTATAAGTTTGATCGCAGTCATCGGTCCTGAATGTTTCCTTCATCTCCTTGTCCAATAGTAACACTCAAAAAACTCTCTTTAGAGGTCAAATTTAAACTATTGCAGGACATTGGAATGGTAACTTGTCAAGCTTCCAAATGAGACCAGAATTGTTTAATTCCGAGACTGTTCGATATCCCAAAAGCACGTTGGAACTCTTCGATCGTCATTTTTCAATATGGATTGTTAATCTTTCCAAATTGCATGATCCAATGGAGACGCCTATAACTCCATCCTTTGATGTCGAATTGGGTGGATTTTTGGTCATCTGAATGGTACTTTAATGCTCTTTCATTCCTGACTGGAATGGTCGTATTCCGAGACCATTTGGGCATCTGTAAGTGGGATCGCAGTCGTTGGTCGTGAATGTTTTCTTCATCTCCTTGTCCAATAGTAACCCCATAGCTCTCTCTTCAGAGGTAGAATTTTCACTATTTCAGGTCATTGGAATGGTAACTTGTCAAGCTTCTAAATGGGACCTGAATTGCTTAATGCAAAGACCGTTCGATAATCCACAAGCACGTTGGAACTCTTTGATCATCATTTTTCAATATGGCTTGTTAATCTTTCCAAATTGTGCGATCCAATGAAGACACATATAACTCCATCCTTTGATGTCGGATTGGGTCAATTTTTGGTCATCTAAATGGTCCTTTAGTGCTTTTTCATTCATGACTGGAATCGTTGTATTCCGAGACCATTTGGGCATCTGTAAGTCGAATCGCAGTCGTCGGTCCTGAATGTTTCCTTCATCTCCTTATCCAATAGTAACCCTCATAACTCTCTCTTCAGTGGGCGAATTCAGACAATTTCAGGTCATTGGAATGGTAAGTTGTCAACCTTCTAAATGGGACCATAATTGCCTAATTCAGAAACCATTTGATATCCAAAAGCACGTTGGAACTCTTCAATCATCATTTTTCAATAAGGATTGTTAATCTTTCCAAATTGCGTGATCCAACGAAGACGCCTATAAGTCCATCCTTTGATGTCCGATTAGGTTGATTTTGGTCATCTTAATGGAACTTTAGCGCTCTTTCATTCCTGACTAGAATCATCGCATTTCGTGACCATTTGGGCATCTGTAAGTGGGATCGCAATTGTTGGTCCTGAATGTTTCCTTCATCTCCTTGTCCAATAGTAACCCTCATAACTCTCTCTTTAGAGGTAGAATTTAGACTACTTCATGTCATTGGAATGGTAACTTGTCAAGCTTCCAAATGGGACCGTAATTACCAAATTTAGAGACCGTTCAATATCCCAAAAGCACATTGGAACTCTTCGATCGTCATTTTTTAATATGGATTCTAAGTCTTTCCAAATTGTGCCATCCAACAAAGACGCCTATAACTCCATCCTTTGATGTTAGGTTGGGTCAATTTTTGGTCATCTAAATATAACTTTAGTGCTCTTTCATTCCTGACTAGAATCGTTGCATTTCGAGAACATTTGGGCATCCGTAAGTGGGATCGCAATCGTCGATCCTGAATCTTTCCTTCATCTCCTTCTCCAATAGTAACTGTCATACTCTCTCTTAAGAGGTCGAATTTAGACTATTTCAGGACATTGGAATGGTAACTTGTCAAGCTTCCAAATGGGACCAGAATTGCTTAATTCTGAGACTGTTCGATACCCCAAAAGCACGTTGAAACTCTTCGATCGTCATTTTTCAATATTGATTGTTAACTTTCCAAATTGCGCGATCCAATGAAGACGCCTATAACTCCATCCTTTGATGTCGGATTGGGTCGACTTTTGGCATCTGAATGGTACTTTAGTGCTCTTCCAATCCTGACTGGAATTGACATATTTTGAGACCATTTGGGCATCTGTAAGTAAGATCGTAGTCATCGGTCTTGAATGTTTTCT
The DNA here is from genome assembly GCF_029962835.1 of Magnolia sinica. Taxonomy (NCBI): domain Eukaryota; kingdom Viridiplantae; phylum Streptophyta; class Magnoliopsida; order Magnoliales; family Magnoliaceae; genus Magnolia; species Magnolia sinica. The sequence goes on from NC_080589.1 coordinate 27,919,402, forward strand.
TCATCTCCTTGTCCAATAGTAACCCTCATAACTCTCTCTTTAGTGGTCGAATTTAGACTATTTCAAGACATTGGAATGGTAACTTCTCAATCTTCCAAAAGGGACCAGAATTTTTTAATTCAGAAACCATTCGATATCCTCTAAGCATGTTGGAACCCTTCAATCGTCATTTTTTAATATTGATTCTTAATCTTTCCAAATTGCACTATCAAACGAAGACACCAATAACTCCATCCTTTGATGTCAGATTGGGTCAATTTTTGGTCATCTAAATGATAATTTAGTGCTTTTTCATTCTTGACTAGAATCGTCATATTCCGAGACCATTTGGGCATCTGTAAGTCGGATCACAGTCGTCGGTCCTGAATGTTTCCTTCATCCCCTTTTCCAATAGTAAACCTCATAACTCTCTCTTTAGAGGTTGAATTTAGACTATTTCAGGTCATTGGAATGGTAACTTGTCAAGCTTCCAAATGGGACCATAATTGCCTAATTCAGGCACCATTAGATATCCCAAAAGCAAGTTGGAACTCTTTGATTGTCAATTTTCAATATGGATGGTTAATCTTTCCAAATTGCGCGATCCTACGAAGACGCCTATAACTCCTTCCTTTGATTTCGGATTGGGTCATTTTTTTGGTCATCTAAATGGTACTTTAGTTCTCTTTCATTCCTGACTAGAATTGTCGTATTCCAAGACCATTTGGGCATCTGTAAGTTGGATCACAGTCATCGGTCCTGAATGTTTCCTTCATCTCCATGTCCAATTGTAACCGTCATAACTCTCTCTTTAGAGGTCGAATTTGGACTATTTCAGGTCATTGGAATGGTAACTTGTCAAGCTTCCATATGGGACCATAATTGCCTAATTTAGAGACCGTTTGATATCCTAAAAGCACGTTGGAACTCTTCGATTGTCATTTTTCAATATGGATTGTTAATCTTTCCAAATTGCGTCATCCTACGAAGACGCCTATAACTCCAACCTTTGATGTCGGATTGGGTCGATTTTTGGTCATCTGAATGGTACTTTAGTGCTCTTTCATTCTGAACTAGAATCATCGTATTCTGAGACCATTTGGGAATCCATAAATGGGATCACAGATGTCGGTCCTAAATGTTTCGTTCATCTACTTGTCCAATAGTAACTCCCATAACTCTCTCTTCAGAGGTCGAATTTAGACTATTTCAGGTCATTGGAATGGTAACTTGCCAAGCTTCCAAATGGGACCTGAATTGCTTAATTCAGAGACCGTTCGATATCCCAAAATCACATTGGAACTCTTCGATCATCATTTTTCAAAATGCATTGTTCCTCTTTCCAAATTGCATGATCCAATGAAGACGACTATAACTCCTTCCCTTGATGTCGGATTGGGTCAATTTTTGGTCACATAATGTCACTTTAGTACTCTTTCATTCCTGACTAGAATCGTCATATTTTGAGACCATTTGGGCATCTGCAAGTGGGATCATTGTAATCGGTCTTGAAAGTTTCCTTCATCTCCTTGTCCAATAGTTACCCTCCTACCCTTTCCTTAGACGTTGAAGTTAGACTATTTCAGTACATTCGAATGGTAACTTGTCAAGCTTCCAAATGGGACCAGAATAGCTTAATTCTGAGACCGTTTGATATCCCAAAAGCACCTTGGAACTCTTCGATTGTCATTTTTCAATATGGATTGTTAATCTTTCCAAATTACGTGATCCAATGAAGACGCCTATAACTCCATCCTTTGATGTCGGATTAGGTCAATTTTTGGTCATCTGAATGGTACTTTAGTGCTCTTTCATTCCTGACTAGAATTGTCGTATTCTGAGACCATTTGGGCATTTGTAAGTCGGACCGCAGTCGTAGGTCCTGAATGTTTCCTTGAACTCCTTGTCCAGTACTAACCCTCATAACTCTTTGTGTAGAGGTCGAATTTTGACAATTTCTGGTCATTGGTATGGTAACTTGTCAAGCTTCAAAATGGGACCATAATAGCCTAATTCAGACACCATTTGATATCCTAAACGCACGTTGGAAATCTTCGATCGTCATTTTTCAATATGGATTGTTAATCTTTCCTAATTGCGCGATCCTACGAAGACGCCTATAACTCCAACCACTGATGTCGGATTGGGTCAATTTTTGGTCATCTGAATGGAACTTTCGTGCTCTTTCATTCCTGACTAGAATCGTCGTATTCCGAAACTATTTGGGCATTTATAAATCCCATTGCAGTCGTCAGTCCTGAATGTTTCCTTCATCTCCTTGTCCAATAGTAACCCCCATAACTCTCTCTTTAGAGGTCGAATTTAGACAATTTCAAGTCATTCGAATGGTAACTTGTCAAGCTTCTAAATAAGACCATAATTGCCTAATTCAAATACCGTTTGATATTCCAAAAGCACGTTGGAACTCTTCGATCGTCATTTTCTAATATGGATTGTTAATTTTTCTAAATTGCGCCATCCTACGAAGGCGCCTATAACTCCATCATTTGATGTCGAATTGGGTCTATTTTTGGTCATCTGAAGGTATATTAGTGCTCTTTCATTCCTGGCTGGAATCATCATATTTCGTGACCATCTAGGCATCCGTAAGTGGGATCGCAGACGTCGGTCCTGAATGTTTCCTTCATTTCCTTTCCAATAATAACCCTCATAACTCTCTCTTCAGATGTCGAATTTATTCTATTTCAGGTCAATGAAATGGTAACGTGCCAAGCTTCCAAATGGGACCATAATTGCCTAATTCAGAGACCATTCAATATCCCAAGAGCATGTTGGAACTCTTCGAACGTCATTTATCCATATGGATTGTTAGTCTTTCCAAATTGCACCATCTAACGAAGATGCCTATAACTCCATCCTTTGATGTCAGATTGGGTTAATTTTTGGTCATCTGTATAGTACTTTAGTTCTCTTGCATTCCTAAATAGAATTGTTGTATTCCAGACCCATTTGGGCATCCGTAAGTGGGATCACAGTCGTCGGTCCTGAATGTTTCCGTCGTCTCCTTGTCCAATGGTAACTCTCATAACTCTCTCTTCACAGGTCAAATTTAGACTATTTCAGGTCATTTGCATGGTAACTTGTCAAGTATCCAAATGGGACCTGAATTACTTAATTCAGAGACCGTTCTATATCCCAAAAGCACGTTGGAACTCTTCGATCGTCATTTTCCAATATGGATTGTCAGTCCTTCCAAATTGTGCGATCAACGGAGATGCCTATAACTACATCCTTTGATGTCGGATTAGGTCAATTCTTGGTCATCTGAATGGTACTTTAGTGCTCTTTTATTCCTGAATAGAACCCGCATATTACGTGACCATTTAGGCATCTATAAGTTAGATCGCAGTCCGTCCTAAATGTTTCCTTCATCTCCTTGTCCAATAGTAACACTCAAAACACACTCTTCAGAGGTCAAATTTAGACTATTTCAGGACATTAGAATGATAACTTGTCAAGCTTACAAATGGGATAAAAATTGCTTACTTCCGTGACCGTTTGATATCCCAAAAGCATGTTGGAACTCTTCGATTGACATTTTTATGTATTGATTGTTAATCTTTTCAAATTGCGCGATCCAATGAAGACGCCTATAACTCCATCCTTTGATGTCAGATTGGGTCAATTTTGGTCATCTGAATGGTACTTTAGTGCTCTTTCATTCCAGACTGGAATCGTCGTATTCCGAGACGATTTGGGTGTCTGTAAGTGGGATCGCAGTCGTCAGTCCTGAATGTTTCCTACATCTCTTGTCCAACAGTAACCCTCATAACTCTCTCCTCCAAGGTCAAATTTTCACTATTTCAGGTCATTGGAATTGTAACTTGTCAAGCTTCCAAATTGGACCTGAATTGCTTATTTCAGAGACCGTTCGATATCCCAAAAGCACATTGGAACTCTTTGATCATCATTTTTCAATATGAATTGTTAATCTTTCCAAATTGTGAGATCCAACGAAGACGCATATAACTCCATCCTTTGATGTCGGATTGGGTCGATTTTGGTCATTTGAATGGTACTTTAGTGCTCTTTCATTCCAGACAGGAATCGTCGTATTCCAAGACCATTTAGGCATCTGTAAGTGGGATCACAGTCGTCGGCTCTGAATGTTTCCTTCATCTCCTTGTCCAACAATAACCCTCATAACTCTCTCTTCAGAGGTCGAATTAGGACTATTTCAGGACATTGGAATGGTAACTTGTCAAGCTTCAAAATGGGATCAGAATTGCTTAATTCTGAGACCGTTTGATATCCGAAAAGCATGTTGGAACTCATCGATCGTCATTTTTCAATATTGATTGTTAATCTTTCCAAATTGCGCGATCCAATGAAGATGCCTATAACTCCATCCTTTGATGTCGGATTGGGTCAATTTTGGTCATCTGAATGGTACTTTAGTGCTCTTTCATTCCTGACTAGAATCGTCGTATTCCGAGACCATTTGGGCATTTGTAAGTGGGATCGCAGTCGTTGGTCCAGAATGTTTCCTTCATCTCCTTGTCCAATAGTAACCCTCATAACGCTCTCTTCAGAGGTCGAGTTTTCACTATTGCAAGTCATTGGAATGGTAACTTATCAAACTTCCAAATGGGATAAGAATTCCTTAATTCTGAGACCGTTAGATATCCCAAAAGCATGTTGGAACTCTTTGATCGTCATTTTTCAATATGGATTGTTAATCTTTCTAAAGTGCGCGATCCAATGAAGATGTCTATAACTCCATCCTTTGATGTTAGAACGGGTCGATTTTTGGTCATCTGAATGGAACTTTAGTGCTCTTTCATTCCTGACTAGAATCGTCGTATTCCGAGACCATTCGGTCATCTGTATGTCGGATCGCAGTAGTCGGTCCAAAATGTTTTCTTCATCTCCTTGTCCAATACTAACCCTCATAACTCTCTTTAAAAGTTCGAATTTAGACTATTTTAGGTTATTGGAATGGTAACTTGTCAAGCTTCCAAATTGGATCATAATTGCCTAATTCAAAGAGCATTTTATATCCCAAAAGCGCATTGGAACTCTTCAATCGTCTTTTTTCAATATGGATTTTTAATCTTTCCAAATTGTGCGATCCTACAAAGATGCCTAAAACTCCATCCTTTAATGTCAGATTGGGTCAATTTTTGGTCATTTGAATGGTACTTTAGTGCTCTTTCATTACTGATTAGAATCATCGTATTCCGAGACCATTTGGGCATCCGCAAGTGCGATCGTAGTCGTCGGTCCTAAATGTGTCCTTCATCTCCTAGTCCAATAGTAACCCTCATAACTCTCTCTTCAAAGGTCGAATTTAGACTATTTCAGGACAATGGAATTATAACTTGTCAAGCTTCCAAATGGGACTATAATTGCCTAATTCAGAGACCGTTCGATATTCCAAAAGCACATTGGAACTCTTCAATCGTCATTTTTCAATATGGATTGTTAGACTTTCTAAATTGTGCCATCCTACAAAGACGCCTATAACTCCATCCTTTATTGTCGGATTGGGTCAATTTTTAGTCATCTAAATGGTAGTTTAGTGCTCTTTCATTCCTGACTGGAATCATCATATAGCAAGATCATTTGGGCATCCGTAAGTGGGATCACAGACGTTGGTCCTGAATGTTTCTTTCATGTCCTTGTTAATAAGTAACCCTCACAACTCTCTCTTTATAGGTCAAATTTAGACTATTTCAGGTCATTGGAATGGTAACTTGTCAAGCTTCTAAATGGGACCATGATTGCCTAACTTAGAGACCGTTCAACATCCCACAAGTACATTGGAACTCTTCGATCGTCATTATTCAATACGGACTGTTAGTCTTTCCAAATTGCACGATCCAACGAAGACACCTATAACTCCATCCTTTGATGTCTAATTGGGTCTATTATTGGTCATCTGAAAGGTACTTTAGTGCTCTTTCATTCCTGACAAGAATCATTGTATACCGAGACCATTTGGGCATCCGTAAGTGGGATCACAGACGTCGGTCTTGAATGTTTCCATCATTTCCTTGTCAATAAGTAACCCTCATAACTCTCTCTTCAGAGGTCAAATTTAGACTATTTCAGGACATTGGAATGGTAACTTGTCAACCTTCCAAATGGTACTAGAATTGCCTCATTCCCAGAGCGTTCGATATCCCAAAAGCACGTTGGAACTCTTCGATTGTCATTTTTCAATATTGATTGTTAATCTTTCCAAATTGCATGATCCAATGAAGATGCCAACAACTCCATCCTTTGATGTCAAATTGGGTCGATTTTGGTCATCTGAATGGTACTTTAGTGCTCTTTCATTCCTGACTAGAATCGTCATATTCCGAGACCATTTGGGCATTTGTAAGTCGGATTGCAGTCGTAGGTCCTAAATGTTTTCTTGATCTCCTTGTCTAATAGTAACCCTCATAACTCTCTCTTTAGAAGTCGAATTTAGACTATTTCAGGTCATTGGAATGGTAACTTGTCAAGCTTCCAAATGGGACCATAATTGCCTAATTCAGACACCTTTTGATTTCCCAAAAGCACGTTGGAACTCTTCGATCATCATTTTTCAATATGGATTGCTAATCTTTCCTAATTGCGCGATCCTACGAAGATGCCTATAACTCCAACCTCTGATGTTGGATTGGGTTAATTTTTGGTCATCTGAATGGAACTTTAGTGCTCTTTCATTCCTGACTAGAATTGTCGCATTCCGAGACCATTTGGGCATTTGTAAGTCGGATTGCAGTCGCCGGTCCTGAATGTTTCCTTCATCTCCTTGTCCAATATAACCCCTATAACTCTCTCTTTAGAGGTCGAATTTAGACTATTTCATGTCATTGGAATGGTAACTTGTCAAGCTTCTAAATAAGACCATAATTACCTAATTCAGATACCATTTGATATCCCAGAAGCACGTTGGAACTCTTCAATCGTCATTTTTCAAAATAGATTGTTAATCTTTCCAAATTGCGCCATCCTACGAAGATGCCTATAACTCCATCATTTGATGTCGAATTTGGTCTATTTTTGGTCATCTGAATTGTACAATAGTGCTCTTTCCTTCTTGACAGGAATCATCGTATTCCATGACTATTTGGGCATTCGTAAGTGGGATCGCAGACGTCGGTCCTGAATGTTCCTTCATCTCCTTGTCCAATAGAAACCCTCATAACTCTCTCTTCAGAGGTCGATTTATTCTATTTCAGGTCAATGAAATGGTAACATGTCAAGCTTCCAAATGGGACCATAATTGCCTAATTCAGAGACCATTCGATATCCCAAGAGCACGTTGGAACTCTTCGAACGTCATTTTTCCATATGGATTGTTAGTCTTTCCAAATTGCACCATCCAACGATGATGCCTATAACTCCATCCTTTGATGTCAAATTGGGTTAATTTTTGGTCATCTGTATGGTACTTTAGTTCTCTTTCATTCCTAAATAGAATCGTCGTATTCCGGGCCCATTTGGGCATCCGAAAGTGGGATCACAGTCGTCGGTCCTAAATGTTTCTGTCATCTCCTTGTCTAATAGTAACTCTCATAACTCTCTCTTCAGAGGTCAAATTTAGAATATTTCAGGTTATTGGAATGGTAACTTGTCAAGCTTCCAAATGGGACCTGAATTACTTAATTTAGAGACCGTTCGATATCCCAAAAGTGCATTGGAACTCTTCGATCATCATTTTTCAATATTGATTCTTAATCTTTCCAAATTGTGAATTCCAATGAAGATGCTTACAACTCCATCCTTTGATGTCAGATTGGATCGATTTTGGTCATCTGAATGGTACTTTAGTGCTCTTTCATTCCTGATTGGAATCATCGCATTCCGAGACCATTTAGGCATCTGTAAGCAAGATCGCAGTCGTCAGTCCTGAATGTTTCCTTCATCTCCTTGTCCAATAGTAACCCTCGTAACTCTCTCTTCAGAGGTTGAATTTTCACTATTTCAGGTCAATGGAATGGTAACTGGTCAAGCTTCCAAATGGGATCAAAATTGCTTAATTCAGAGACCATTAGATATCCCAAAAGCATGTTGAAATTCTTTGATCATCATTTTTCAATATGGGTTGTTAATCTTTCTAAATTGCACGATCGAACAAAGATGCCTATAACTCCATCCTTGGATGTTGGATTGGGTCGAATTTTGGCCATCTGAATGGTACTTTAGTGCTCTTTCATTCCTAATGAGAATTGTCATATTCCGAGACCATTTGGGCATCTGTAAGTCGGATCGCAGTCGTCGGTTCGGAATGTTTCCTTAATCTCCTAGTCCAATAATAACCCTCATAACTCTCTCTTCAGAGGTCAAATATAGACTATTTCAAGTCATTGGAATGTTAGCTTGTCAAGCTTCTTTATTGGACCATAGTTGCCTAATTCAGAGACCATTTGATATCCCAAAAGCACGTAAGAGCTCTTCGATCGTCATTTTTCAATATGGATTGTTAATCTTTCCAAATTGTGCGTTCTAATGAAGACGCCTATAACTCCATCCTTTAATGTCAGATTGGGTCGATTTTGGGTTATCTGAATGGTACTTTAATGCTTATTCATTCCTGACTGGAATCGTCATATTCCGAGACCATTTGGGCATCCGCAAGTGGGATCGCAGTCGTCGGTCCTAAATGTGTCCTTCATCTCCTAGTCCACTATTAACCCTCACAACTCTCTATTCAGAGGTTGAATTTAGACTATTTTAGGACATTGGAATGGTAACTTGTCAAGCTTCCAAATGGGACCATAATTGGCTAATTCAAAGACAGTTCGATATCCCAAAAGCACGTTGGAACTCTTTGATCATCATTTTTCAATATGGATTGTTAATCTTTTCAAATTGTGTGATCCAATGAAGATGCCTATAACTCCATCCTTTGATGTCGGATTGGGTCGATTTTGGTCATCTGAATGGTACTATAGTGCTCTTTCATTCCTGACTGGAATCATCGTATTCCGAGACCATTTGGGCATCTGTAAGTGGGTTCGCAGTCGTCGGTCCTGAATCTTTCCTTCATCTCCTCGTCCAATAGTAACCCTCATAACTTTCTCTTCAAAGGTCAAATTTTCAGTATTGAAGGTCATTGGAATGGTAACTTGTCAAGCTTCCAAATGGGACTAGAATTGCTCAATTCAGAGACCGTTAGTTATCCCAAAAGCACGTTGGAACTCTATGATCGTCATTTTTCAATATGGATTGTTAATCCTCCTAATTTGCGCGATCCAGCGAAGATGCATATAACTCCATCCTTTGATGTCGGATTGAGTCGATTTTTCGTCATCTGAATGACACCTTAGTTCTCTTTCATTCCTGACTAGAATCATAGTATTCCGAGACCATTTGAGCATCTGTAAGTCGGATCACAGTCATCAGTCCTGAATGTTTCCTTCATCTCCTTGTCCAATAGTAACCCTCATAACTCTCTCTCTAGAGGTCGAACTTAGACTATTTCAGGTGATTGGAATGAAAACTTGTCAAGCTTCCAAATTGGACCATAATTGCCTAATTCGGAGACCATTTGATATCCTAAAAGCACATTGGAGCTCTTCGATCATCATTTTTCAATATGGACTGTTAATCTTTCCAAATTGCACGATCTTACGAAGATGCTTATAACTTCAACGTTTGATGTCGGATTGGGTCCATTTTTGGTCATCTGAATGGTACTTTAGTGCTCTTTCATTCCTAAAAAGAATCATCATATTCTGAGACCATTTGGGCATCTATAAGTCAGATCACATTCGTCGGTCCCGAATGTTTCCTTCATCTCCCTGTCCAATAGTAACCCTCATAACTCTCTGTTTAGAGGTTGAATTTTGACTATTTCAGGACATTAGAATGGTAACTTGTCAAACTTCCAAATGGGATCATAATTGCCTAATTTGGAGACCGTTTAATATCCCAAAAGCACGTTGGAACTCTTCGATCGTCATTTCTCAATATGGATTGTTAATCTTTCCAAATTGCACCATCATATGAAGAAGCTTATAACTCCATCCTTTAATGTCGAATTAGGTCACTTTTTGGTCATCTGAATGGTACTTTAATGCTCTTTCATTCCTGACTAGAATCATTGTATTCTGAGACCATTTGGGCATCTATAAGTTGGATCACAGTCGTTGGTCCTAAATGTTTCTTTCATCTCCTTGTCCAATAGTAACTCTCATAACTCTCTCTTCAAAGGTCGAATTTAGATTATTTCAGGTCATTGGAATGGTAACTTGTCAAGCTACCAAATGGGACCTGAATTACTTAACTCAGAGACCGTTCGATATCCCAAAAGCACGTTAGAACTCTTCGATCGTCATTTTTCAATATGAATTGTTAGTCTTTCAAAATTGCGTGATCCAATGGAGACACCAATAACTCTATCCTTTGATATCAGATAGGGTCAATTTTTGGTCATCTAAAAGGTACTTTAGTGCTCTTTCATTCCTGAATAGAATTTTCGTATTACGAGACCATTTGGGCATCTATAAGTTAGATCGCAGTTGTCGGTCCTGAATGTTCCCTTCATATCCTTGTCCAATAGTAAACCTCATAACTCTCTCTTCAGAGGTCGAATTTAGACAATTTCAGGTCATTGGAATGGTAACTTGTCGAGCTTCCAAATGAGACCATAATTGCCTAATTCATAGACCGTTTGATATCCCAGAAGCACGTTGGAACTCTTCAATCATCATTTTTTAATATGGATTGTTAATCTTTCCAAATTGCGTGATCTAACGAAGACTCCTATAACTCTATCCTTTGATGTTGGATTGGGTCAATTTTTAGTCATTTAAATGGTACTTTAGTGCTCTTTTATTCCTAACTAGAATCGTCGTATTCCGAGACCATTTGGGCATCCGTAAGTGGGATCACAGTCGTCGGTCCTGAATGTTTCCTTCATCACCTTGTCCAATAGTAACCATCAAAACTCTCTTATGAGGTCGAATTTAGAATATTTTAGGACATTGGAATGCTAACTTATTAAGCTTCCAAATGAGACCAGAAAATCTTAATTCAGAGATCGTTCAATATCCCAAAAGCAAGTTGGAACTCTTCGATTGTCATTTTTCAATATGGATTGTTAATCTTTCCAAATTGCACGATCCAACAAAGATGCCTATAACTCCATCCTTTAATGTCGGATTGGGTCGACTTTTGGTCATTTAAATAGTAATTTAGTGCTCTTTCATTCCTGACTCGAATCATCGTATTCCGAGACCATTTAGGCATCCGTAAGTGGGATCGCAATCGTCGGTCCAAAATATTTTTATCCTCTCCTTGTCCAACAGTAACCCTCATAACTCTCTCTTCAGAGGTCGAATTTAGACTATTTCAGGACATTGGAATGGTAACTTGTCAAGCTTCCAAATGGGACCATAATTGCCTAGTTCAGAGATCGTTCGATATCTCAAAAGCACATTGGAACTCTTCAATGGTCATTTTTCAATATGGGTTGTTAGTCTTTCGAAATTGCGTGATCCAATGAAGACACCTATAACTCCATCCTTTGATGTCAGATTGGGTCAAGTTTTGGTCATCTGAATTGTAATTTAGTGCTTTTTCATTCCTGACAAGAATCGTCACATTCTGAGACCATTTTTGCATCCTTAAGTAGGATCGCAGTCGTCGGTCCTGAATGTTTCATTCATCTCCTTGTCCAATAGTAGCCCTCATAACTCTCTCTTCACAGGTCGAATTTAGACTATTTCAGGTCATTAGAATGGTAACTTGTCAAGCTTCCAAATGGGACCATGTCTACCTAATTTAGAGACTGTTCGTTATCATAAAAGCACATTGGAACTCTTCAATCATCATTTTTCAATATGGATTGTTGGTCTTTCAAAATTGCGCGATCTAACGAAAACGCCTATAACTCCATCCTTAGATGTCGGATTGGGTCGAGTTTTAGTCATTTGAATGGTACTTTAGTGCTCTTTCATTCCTGACTAGAATCGTCATATTCCGAGACCATTTGGGCATCTGTAAGTAGGATCGCAATCGTCGGTCCTGAATGTTTCCTTCATCGCCTTGTCCAATCATAACCCTCAAAGCTCTCTCTTCTAAGGACGAATTTAGACTATTTCAGGTCATTTGAATTGTAACTTATCAAGCTTCCAAATGGGACCTGAATTACTTAATTCAGAGACCGTTCAATATCCCAAAAGCACGTTGGAACTCTTCGATTGTCATTTTTCAATATAGATTGTTATTCTTTCCAAATTACGGGATCTAACGGAGACGCCTATAGCTCCATCCTTTGATGTTGGATTGGGGCAATTTTTGGTCATATGAAAGGTACTTTTCTGCTCTTTCATTCCTTACTAGAATCACCGTATTCCGAGACCATTTGGGCATCAATAAGTCGAATCGAAGTCGTTGGTCCTAAATGTTTCTTTCATCTCCTTATCCAATAGTAACCTCATAACTCTCTCTTCAGAGGTCAAATTTTGACTATTTCAGGACATTGGAATGGTAACTTGTCAACCTTCCAAATGGAATGAGAATTGCTTAATTTAACGACCGTTCGATATCCCAAAAGCACGTTGGAACTCTTCGATCATCATTTATCAATATGGATTGTTAATCTTTCCAAATTGCGCAATCCAACAAAGATGCTTATAACTCTAACCTTTGAAGTCGGATTGGGTCGATTTTGGTCATCTGAATGGTACATTAGTGCTCATTCATTCCTGACTAGAATCGTTGTATTCCAAGACCATTTCAGCATCCGTAAGTGGGATCACCGTCGTCGGTCCTTAATATTTTTATCATCTCCTTGTCCAATAGTAACCCTCATAACTCTCTCTTTAGAGGTCAAACTTAGACTATTTCATGTCATTGGAATGTTAACTTGTCAAGCTTCTAAATGCGACTATAATTACTTAATTCGGAGATCATTGGATATCCCAAAAGCACGTTGGAACTCTTCGATCGTTATTTTTCAATATGGATTGTTAATCTTTCCAAATTGCGAGATCTAACGAAGATGCCTATAACTCCATCCTTTAATGTCAAATTCGGTCAATTTCGGTCATCTAAATGGTACTTTAGTGCTCTTTCACTCCTGATTGGAATCATTATATTCCGAGACCATTTGGGCATCCGTAAGTAGGATCACAGTCGTCGGTCCTGAATGTTTCCTTCATCTCCATGTCGAATAGTAACCCTCATAATCTCTCTTTAGAGGTTGAATTTAGACAATTCTAGGACATTGGAATGGTAACTTGTCTTGCTTCCAAATGATACCAGAACTGCTTAATTCAAAGACCGTTCGATATCCCAAAAGCAAGTTGGAACTCTTTAATCGTAATTTTTCAATATGGATTGTTAATCTATCCAAATTGTGCGATCCAATGAAGACACCTATAACTCAATCATTTGATGTCAGATTGGGACAGTTTTGGTCATCTAAATAGTACTATAGTGCTCTTTCATTCCTGTCTAGAATCGTCGTATTTCGAGACCGTTTGGCCATCTGTAAGTAGGATTGCAGTCATCGGTCCTGAATGTTTCTTTCATCTCCTTGTCCAGTAGTAACCCTCATAACTCTCTCTTCATAGGTCAGATTTTGACTATTTCAGGTCATAGGAATCGTAACTTCTCACGTTTCCAAATGGGACCTGAATTGCTTAATTTAGAGACCGTTCGATATCCCAAAAGCACTCTGAAACTCTTCGATCATCATTTTTCAATATGGATCGTTAGTCTTTCAAAATTATGCGATCTAACAAGGACGCCTATAACTCAATCCTTTGATATCGGATTGGGTCAATTTTTGGTCATTTGAATGGTGCTTTAGTGCTCTTTCATTCCTAAATAGAATCATTGTATTCCAAGACCATTTGGGCATCCGTAAGTGGGATCGCAGTCGTCGGTTTTGAATGTTTCCTCCACCACCATGTCCAATTGTAACCCTCATAACTCTCTCTTAAGAGGTCGAATTTAGACTATTTTAGGTCATTGGAATGGTGACTTGTCAAGCTTCCAAATGGGACCATAATTGCCTAATTCAGAGACCGTTCAATATCCTAAAAGCACATTGGAACTCTTCAATCGTCATTTTTTAATATGGATTATTAATCTTTCCAAATTGCATGATCCAACAAAGACGCCTATAACTCTTTCCTTTGATGTCGAATTGGGTCAATTTTTGATCATCTGAATGGTATTTAGTGCTCTTTCATTCCTTACTAGAATCATCATATTTCGAGACCATTTGGGCATCCGTAAGTGGGATCGCAGACATTGGACCTGAATGTTTACTTCATCTACTTGTCCAATAGTAACCCTCATAACTCTCTCTTCAGAGGTCAAATTTTGACTATTTCAGGTCATTGGAATGGTAACTAACCATGCTTCCAAATGGGACCTGATTTGCTTAATTCAGAGACCGTTCAATATCCCAAAAGCACGCTGGAACTCTTCGATCATCATTTTTCAATATGGATTATTAGTCTTTCCAAATTGCGCGATCCAACGAAGATGCCTACAATCCATCCTTTAATGTCAGATTGGGTCAATTTTTGGTCATATAAAAGGTAATTTAGTGCTATTTCTTCTTGACTGGAATCATCGTATTCCAAGACCATTTAGGCTTTTGTAATTGGCAGTGCAGTCGTCGGTCTTGAATGTTTCCTTCATCTCCTTGTATATTAGTAACCCTCATAACTCCCTCTTCACAGGTTGAATTTTGACTATTTCAAGTCATTGGAATGGTAACTTCTCATACTTCCAAATGGGACCTGAATTGCTTAATTTAGAGACCGTTTGATATCCCAAAATCGTGTTGGAACTCTTTCCAAATTGCGCGTTGGAACTCCTTCCTTTGATGTCAGATTAGGTCAATTTTTGGTCATCTGAATGGTACTTTAGTGCTCTTTCATTCTTGACTCGAATTGTTATATTCCGAGATTATTTGGGCGTCCGTAAGTGGGATCACACTTGTCACTCCCAAATGTTTCCTTCATCTCCTTGTTCAGTAGTAACCCTCAAAACTCGCTCTCCATAGGTCAAATTTTGACTATTTCAGGTCATTGGAATGGTAACTTGTCAAGCTTTCAAATGGGACCATAATTGCCTAATTCAGAGACCGTTTGATGTCATAAAAGCAATGGAACTATTCGGTCATCATTTTTGAATATGGGTTATTAGTCTTTCCAAATTGCGCAATCCAACGAAGACACTTATAACTCCTTCCTTTGATGTTGGATTGGGTCAATTTTTGATCATCTGAATGGTACTTTAGTGCTCTTTCATTCCTGACTAGAATCATCATATTCCGAGACCATTTGAGCATCTATAAGTCGGATCGCAGTCTTCGGTCCTAAATGTTTCCTTCATCGCCTTGTCCAATAGTAACCCTCATAACTCTCTCTTCAGGGGTCAAATTTTGACCATTTCAGGTAATTGGAATGGTAACTTATCAAGCTTCCAAATGGGACCAGAATTGCTTAATTCAGAGACCGTTCGATATCCCAAAAGCACATTGGAACTCTTTAATCGTCATTTTTCAATATGGGTTGTTAGTCTTTCCAAATTGGGCGATCCGATGGAAACGCCTATAACTCCATCCTTTGATGTCAGATTGGGTCAATTTTTGGTCATCTGAAAGGTACTTTAGTGCTATTTCATTCTTGACTAGAATCGTCGTATTCCGAGAACATTTGGGCATCCGTAAGTGGGATCGCTGTCGTCGGTCCAGAATGTTTCCTTCATCTCCTTGTCCAATAGTAACACTCATAACTCTCTCTTTAGAGGTCAAATTTAGACTATTCCAGGACATTGGAATGGTATCTTATCAAGCTTCCGAATGAGACCAATATTACTTAATTCAGAGATCGTTCGATATCCCAAAAGCACGCTGGTACTCTTCGATCATCATTTTTCAATATAGATTGTTAATCTTTCCAAATTGCCCAATCCAACATTAACGCCTATAACTCCGTCCTATAGTGTCGGATTGGGTCAATTTTGGTCATCTAAATGGTACTTTAGTGCTCTTTCATTCATGATTGGAATCGTCATATTCCGAGACTAGTTGGGCATCTGTAAGTCGAATCGTAGTCATCGGTCCTGAATGTTTCCTTCATCTTGTTGTCTTTTAGTAAGCCTCATAACTCTCTCTTCACTTGTCGTCTTTTGACTATTTCAAGTCATTGGAATGGTAACTTGTCATGCTTCCAAATGGGACCTAAATTGCATAATTCAGAGACTGTTCGATATCCCTAAAGCACGTTGGAACTCTTCGATCGTCATTTTTCAATATGGATTGTTAATCTTTCCAAATTGCGCAATCTAATGGAGACGCCTATAACTCCATCCTTGGATGTCAGATTGGGTCAATTTTTAGTCATCTGAATGGTACTTTAGTGCTCTTTCATTACTAACTGGAATCGTCGTATTCTGAGACCATTTGGGCATCCGTAAGTGGGATCACAGTTGTCGGTCCTGAATGTTTCCTTCATCTCCTTATCCAATAGTAACCCCATAACTCTCTCTTCAGAGGTCAAATTTAGACTATTTCAAGTCATTGGAATGGTAACTTGTCAAGCTTCCAATTAGGACCATAATTGCCTAATTCAGAGACTATTCAATATCCTAAAGGCACATTGGAACTCTTCGATCGTCATTATTCAATATGGATTGTTAGTCTTTCCAAATTACAAGATCCAATGAAGACACCTTTAACTCCTTCCTTTGATGTCGGATTGGGTTGATTTTTGGTCTTCTGAATGGTACTTTAGTGCTCTTTCATTCCTGACTAAAATCATGTATTCTGAGACCATTTCGGCATCCGTAAGTGGGAACGCAGTCATCGGTCCTGAATGTTTCCTTCTTCTCCTTGTCCAATAGTAACCCTCATAACTCTCTCTTCAGAGGTTGAATTTTGACTATTTTAGGTCATTGGAATGGTAACTTATCAAGCTTCCAAATGAGACCTAAATTGCTTAATTCAGAGACTGTTCAATAACCCAAAAGCATGTTGGAACTCTTTGATCATCATTTTTCAATATGGATTGTTAGTCTTTCCAAATTGCACGATCCAATGGAGACGCCTATAACTCCATCCTTTTATGTTAGATTGGGTCGATTTTTGGTCATCTGAAAGGTACTTTAGTGCTCTTTCATTCTCGACTGGAATCTTCATATTTCGAGTCCATTTGGGCATTTGTAAGTTGGATCATAACCGTCGGTCCTGAATGTTTCCTTCATCTCCTTGTCAAATTGTAACCCTCATAACTCTCTCTTCAGAGGTCAAATTTAGACTATTTCAGGACATTGGAAAGGTAACTTGCCAAGCTTTCAAATGGGACTAGAATTGCTTAATTCAGAGATCGTTCGATATCCCAAAAGCATGTTGGAACTCTTCGATCGTCATTTTTCAATATGGATTGTTAATCTTTCTAAATTGTGCGATCCACCGAAGACGCCTATATCTCCATCCTTTGATGTCGGATTGGGTCAATTTTGGTCATCTGAATGGTACTTTAGTGCTCCTTCATTCCTGACTCGAACACGAAATAAATGCATTCGATTTGGGATATTATCTAATTCAAATATAATAGAGATAAAGTTCATTAAAAACAATCATCATATTATTAATACTGAGTTCATTTACACCCTTAGATATCCCTTGATTCTAAAATAATTTATTTAGAATACAGAAATTGACAAAGTTCCAATGTCCAAGCCGGATGTCAAATTTGGCAGCACTTTGACTCTACTTCAGTCATCTCCATAGGAGGAATGACGTGTCGATTAACTCCTTCCCTTTTTGAGCTTGTCCTTGGAGTAATGAAAGTTGAATTGGACGAACTGGAAGATTTCGGTAGCATCCCGACCCCTTTTAGAACTGGTCACATAGTGACTTGGTTACACGACCTGGGCAACTGCTTTGCCTGTTGCGTGGTCCGCGCAACCAATTAGCAAATTGCGCGGCTCACACAACTCATCCTCTCTTTTGTTTCTCACCTTCAATCTTCTTTCAGGGCTCTGCTCCTCTTCAGAATTTTTCTATCTCTCAAATGAGAGGGGGAGAGAGGTATTTATAGGCCTCCACACGTGTCAACCTCGATCTTCATGCCATGGGGCCCACTTTGCATCAAATCTGACCGTTCATCCTGATCGCCCTCTATTCTTGATTGCGCTACCCGCGCAACAAAAAAGCCAGTTGTGCGATCCATGCAACGTGCACACAAAGATGACATTTGTCACTAACTCTTTAGCCTATTTACACCATCTACGTAACTATTTCAATTAGTTATGTAGTCCGTGCAACCACTATTGGTTGCGCGACCCGTGCAACTACCAAACAAATCACTGAGTTCTTTCTCATTTCTTCACTCCATGCTTGATTTCTGATCTCCAATCTTTCTTCATAAATCTCCTGATCTTTAATCTTTCTTCATTATTTGTATGCTCCAACAGATGCCCCCTTGATCTGTTCTTTGTTCCCCTTGAATCAAAGAATCAGGATTAATCTTCATAAATTTCTAAATTTTCTGAACTCATTACGCGACCCACACAACGGCGCCCGAGTACCTACTTGACTCCATTTTCTATAAATAGTCGAGCATTTCTCATTTCTTCACTTCTTCACTCGACAATGGCAAAACTCTATCTCTCTGTCTTTACTCCGTGCAACCAGCACTTATTGTGTGACCTACACAATGAATTTTTGTTCGCGCAAGGTCCTTTAACCGTTGCACTACCCATGCAACCTAGAACTCGTTGCATGACCCGAACAATCATCACTTTGGCTAACTTTCCAAATTTATCCAAATTTCTAGATTTCTTTATCATGGCTCGTTCTCAAGCTTCCTCTTCTAGAAGAAAACACCATTCATCCACTTTTAGGTTGAAACATGTCGAGATAAATGAAGAAACTTTGGATCTCTATAACCCTTTCACCAGCCAGTAGCCGAACCATTGTCCCTATAAATTTACTTCGTCACTAGTCCATTTTACACAGCGAACCCTTTGACCGACAGAATATCTTTGTTTCAACGGATGACTGGGTCATGAGAGAACCGAGAATTCTCATAGGATATTTAGAAGAAAATGGGCTCTGTCAAAGAGCGAGTAGAATTCACAGAATGAGATTCTTGTGTCCACACTATAATCCTCAACAACCTTCTCCTTCCCACTATTTTAAAACAGCTCAGCAACTCTTCTTTCTTGAGAAACTTCCCTAGAGTATAGGGAGATTCACAATCACAGGACAGTTGTCTAGCCGTGATTTTTACACTGCTTGGGCTCGCGCTGTCGTTCGGAAACATACTGCTATACTGGAGCAGATTTCACTCTCTAATGCAATTATAGCCACATTGGAACACTTTCAAGCAAATGCTACTATCCTCAAATGCTTTCTTAATCATTGGTCTCCAACCACCAATTCGTTCCACCTTCCCCTTAGGTGAAATGAGTGTCACCTTATGGGATCTATTTTATATTGCAGGTCTTCCTATCATAGGTGATATCTTTGATGCGTATAGACCCTCCAATGAAGAGCTTGCTTTTGCATTTGTAAGAGGAAGTATATCCAAAATTTCTGAAACTACCCTTGAACTTTTCAATGCACTGGCCGCATTCCCTCACCCTAATCGCATCACTTCTCTTGAATGGTTGGCTCACTTTTCTCAAATTTTGCGGTACACTCCTTTCCTTATCTTTTATTTTCATTAATCCCATTTTCAAACAATTTTGCTGAAGTATTGCATCTATATCTTAACAGCTTCACAAGCCATAACTAGTCAGAACTCAAGGACACTCGTAAGAAAATAGAACATTTAGTAGAATACAATCCTTCTTGTGAATTAACCGCCTTTCTTGCTTACTGGTTAAGTTTAGTGGTATTCCCTGATCCTGAAAAAGCAGACATTATTGCCCTCATTCTTCATAGTTGCAGGAGCAATGGCAGAACGTCAGAGATATTCGCTAGCTCCTCTAGTTCTGTGCTCTCTTTATCGCACTTTCGGAGATGTTATTTATGGTTCGAAAGATCCTGTTCCCGAGCTTTTTCGGTCTATGCTCCTTGTCATTTCTTCATAGGTTGGCTAGGAGTATACTTTTCCTTGGATATTTGCTGACTCCGAAAGAGCATACTCAAACCCCAATCGACTCCCTCTTCAGCATTTTCAATTAAGGGACATGATTAAGGAATCAAGTGGATGGATTTCAAGAAGACTAAAAACCAATGATCCCATTGATTTCCACCACTTCCCATTGTTTAACTATCCTGAAGATGTAGATGCGATTGATGATGATTCTATCTCATTCGGTGAGCATTCCTTCCTTATTTCTATTAGATCCAGTACTCTTCCATGGAGAGAAGGTAGCATATTTTGGCGCGAACCATACTACCCTAGTAGATTCGCTTGCCAATTTGGTTTTGATCAAGCTATACCTGAGACTCATGACATTGTCACAAGAGAGATGAGAAGCTATGGTATTGGGCTGTATAAGTGGGCTCTGATATAGAAGCATCTCTTGATCATCGAGACTGGATCGCATTTCATAATTCCCAATTATAATTATCCAGTTAGCGCTTCTTACTGTTGGATGCGAGGGTGGGTTCACCAATATTACTTGGTGGACAATTATCTTCCAGCAAATCATGCCATGTGGATTCCTCCTCCTTGCCTTGGGGATTATCAGAAAGACCAGGGCATCGACTACTTTGAAGAAACGATCCCTCCCCCTTTTCCAGAGCAACTTTGTAAGAGATTTCTTTAGAAAATGTTATACGTGAAGTAAAGCTCGCTGATGTCCTTGAAGGATGGATAACTTTTGGCACTCCTCTGAAAAATACTCATTAGAATGACAATGTATCACAGTTCTATCCTCCTCCGCCTTTGCAAATATTACGAGATAATTCTCCTTTATCGTCAGAAAGGCAGGAGATGTCAGAACATTGTCATCCACCTCAAAAGGACAAACATATTACCACTGAAGACTTGTCCTCTTCAGAAGAATAAATATATTTTGAAACATTTAACTTCAGAGTAAAAGATTTCAAACATTGGATATTTGATCTAACTTAATATAATTGTGATTTCATTTACTTTAGAAGAAATGCATTTTTGCATATGGATTTTTTTTGTGATCTATATCATTATATCAAACAATTGGCATATTTTGGCATTTTTCAGATGAATACATGTTCATACATTCCTACATCATCCTAGTATTACGTGTTTTTGCATATGTGCTTATTCATTTTAACCATATTCATCTGGGTAATTATCTTGATATAATATTTAATGAGGAACTAAGTTTAAAACATCAACATTTTATGCTTGTTAGTGTGAGATTTGCTATATGATTTTTTATTATTAACGGTGCTAAGTTTCAATTCAGTCAGTTTCACACAGTTTATGCTCTTGAGTAGTGGAGCCCATGTAGTTTTTTAGACTCTTGAGTAGTGGAGTCCGGTCTCACGTGATGGTCTCTGTAACTCTTAGGAGTTCACTGGACTTCTCACAGCCTGGTGAGTTCACAAACTGTAATCCATCAGAGGGGCCTAGTGAAGCTATCGGGGCCGTAAACTCGGTTAGAATTACACATAGGGTTGGACACAGTAACTTTCTAGAGTTCACAAGGCTCACAAGGTGACCTTTGGGGTACCAAATCTAGGGTCGCCAGTCCATCAATAAGTAGGTTTAAGCCCTTCCTCATGAGTTAGTATTGAAATCAAGCCAAAAATCTTGGGGGTCTTATGCATAGTTGGCCTATCTATAGACATGGCTAAAGAGCTCACACTGCGGCCCACGTTTTCTTCGTCTGCAAGTCGGACCCATTCACGAGAGGGCATTTTCCTCCGTTCCCCATGATGCTATTGAAAAGCTATACAGACGGCATTGGTCTCACACGTGACTGGCCATTGAGGACCTTTTGGCCTTTTAGGCTTTTAGTCATTGGCTCTATCAGCTGCCCGCATGGGTATGCATATGATGGCCTTCACGGGCTTTTTAGGGCCACTGGCATCTCATTGCTACCCGAATGGTGAAAATGATAGGGCTTAAGCATAGCTGGCCATTTTAGGGCTTGGCTAGGCTACCTTTAAATGCTTTAAAAGACAATAGTAGCTATGATCATCTTTGCTGCGAGGATGATAGATATCTCTGATTGAGATTGATACGTCACCACTTCTGCTAATATCTCCAACGGTATCTGTCTGTGTTGCTCATAATATATCAGCTCGTGTTGTTCATAATATATCAGCTTGGTAACGATACCAATTTCAATAGAATTTTGCAAAGCTCGCTTGATGATGACGATGTTCACTTTCTTTTCACAATACTTGTAAGTATATAGTCTTAATATGCTTGCAAATTTCTTCTTTATTCATTTGTCTAATCATGCATAGTTGTGGTCTTGTTTATTCTTACCCCCTTTTGATATAGAATCATTATTTTGATAATATTCTGGATCAAAATCAGTAATGTCTTCAAGGACGGTATTTTTTGATGAAGCGAGCATTGATTGGTATACCGATACCTTGTCCATCTTGATCCATGACTCTGTATGCTCCATTGGAGTACACTTCTTTTATTATATACTTCTCATCCCATTTAGGCTCGAATTTGCCCCTTGTTCGACAGGTGACCACTAACCACTATCAATCTTTTCAACATCAGCACCATATTCCCTTTTTCGAAAGAGCGATATTTGACCTGTTTATCAAAGGCGGCCGATATTCTTGCTTAATATGATTGCAAGCGCTGTTGGGTTGTTAGGTGTTTCTTATCAAGAAAATCCAGCTCTTTTAGCCTTATTTTTACATTTTCATTGTCTATAATAGACTGGTGTACTGCCACTCTAAGTGACGCTACTTGTATTTCAATCAAGATAACTGCTTCTACACCATCAACCAACGAATATAGTGTTGCTCTTGTTGTCGTGCGATGAGTGGTTCTGTATGCCCATAATTCTTCTTATAATCTCTCATCCCAATCACACTTATTCCCTGTCATTGTTTTCTTCAGTATCTTGGCTATCATTTTATTAAACACCTCTGCTGATCCATTGGCCAGTGGATAATAAGGTGTTGAAAACGAACGATGAATGCTGAATTTCTGACAAAGCCTTTTCATGCCTCTATGTTTTGAAGGGAGTGCCATTATCTATAACAATTTTCTTCGAAATACCATGTAGTATATTATTGCATGTCGGCTGAAATTGACCACATCTTTTTTTTTTACATTGCGTAATGCAACTGCTTTTGTCCACTTGGCTCTTCCTCTATTCCCAGGTTTATCCCTCACAAACTATCTATCGTCGGCCGCCTCTCGTCTTCCATCTGCTTCGGAGTCATTTCAGGATGCTTGACTGTTTTAGGGTCCTCTTTCAATAATTTGTTCAGCTATAACCACATTCACCGATGACTCTGCCCCTAATCCTTGAAATCTCCTTCGCTTTTCCTGACCGACCCCAATAGGAATTAGAATTCCTCTTTCATTATTCAAGCTGGTGGGTTCTTCGTAATCAAAACCCATGTTCTTCATGATTTTCTTACTTGCTGGACTATATTTTTTGAGGTCTTGCGGTGTCATCTTACCATGACACGCATTATTTTTGGTCTCTTCTTTTGCCTTTGCTTCCACTGAGGCATGAAATTCTACCGGCTCTGGATATCTTGTGCTAGCCTCGACCTGAAATCTTTCTGGAGCGGTCAAAAATGGCTTGTGCCTTTCAACATATGGCAATGGCACTATGTAATTGGACTATAAAATTTACAATTGTTCAAGCGATAATAGGGTCAGTGGCGGTTTCCCTAGTTGTCTCAGATGTTTCAGCACAAAATAGAATTTCTTCCTTGCTTCTGCAGTCTTGGATGATTTCTGCATTTTCTGTTTCTTCTTTAATCACGTTTACTTGAATGTCCTTTAGGACTTTCCTTTCATCATTCTTTCTTTCTTTTTTAGCGAACCCTTTATAATAATTGGTGTCCACAAAGAAGGACTCGGCCTCTGTATATGGTTTCGCATTGGCCATTATTTTATACTATATTCCACCTTTACGGTATTTGAAGCATTGATGCAAAGTGGAGGGTACAATGCCGTACTAATGTATCCATGGCCTTCCTAAGAGGAGATTGTATGTCATCACCGCATTTATAACGTGGCACACGACATCAATGGTCAGTTCTCCTATCTCTAGCGTTGCTGTAATTTTACCAAGTGCATGTTGTCCATCTTGATTGAAGCCCTGTATCATCATTCCACTGGGGCGTAGGTCAGAATGACGATAACCTAGTTTACTCAACATCGAGAGTGGTAAGAGGTTCACCGCCGACCCATTATCTATCATAATCTGCTTAACCTTCTTTCCACAAATATGGCTTTCTATCATTAGCGGCCTGTTATGCTTTGCCTCGTAGATCAAACCATCATCAGAGAAGGAAACGACTGTTAAGTAGTTTTCTTCCTCATCATGTTCTTCGCATTTTAGTTCTGCTAATAAAGTTTCTCTGACATCGTGATTGGACAATGCTTGGACCAAGCTCTGTCAAAATTTCTCTGACAACTTAAGTACATCATATACGCTTAGCCGAGCCGGTATTCCCTTCAAATGGCTTACTACATCATAGGTCACCTTCACAATCTCATTCTTCTTTTCTTACTCATCATCATCGTTTTGCCTTTCAATGACCTCTCTTCTTGTAATCTCTTCTTTTTTACATCACAAGGCTTATTATCTTCTTCCCCGATCATAATGTAACCACTGCTACCTTCTTTGTTGCCTTACAGTCCTCTTTCTCTTTCACTTCTTAGGCCTTTTCCCGGATTGTAAGCATATTCACCGTCGCTATCGTACCCCTTTCTTTTTCTTTGCCAATTACTATTTCACCGTCTATCATTCATTATATTATACATTTCAATGTATAACAATTCTCCGTTGGATGCCTAACTAGGTGATGATAGCGGTAAAAATCTTTCTCTTGTTCTTGTCACATCTTCAGGGTGCTTGGGTTCTGGTAATTCTATTGTGCTGGCTTTTAGCAGTCAGTTCATCATAGGAACAACATCTTCTCTATAGAAAGTGAACCCCTCGTGAAAATTGAGCATCCTGGGCCTTTTTCTACTATATCTGCTTCTCGGCCGATTCGATTCTTCTTTCCGTTCCGGCCTCTTTTCCCTTGAGTCCCTTGTATCTTTGCTTCTCTTGTCACGATCAACAGTATTTATAGTCATCCTATTAGGTGCCCTCCTAGCTGTCTCATTGTGATACGCTAGCATTTTTCGAGTCATCAGCTCTAAAGCATGAGCCTTAGTGGCCAGGTCACGGAAAGTTCTGATATCAGTGTTGGTGAGTCTAAATGTAATTCTCGTTTTCATGGAGTTCAGACACATTTTGACCTATTCCTTTTCTTCTGGCCATTGCCTACATGAATCTCCCAATGTCTTTCATCTGTCTATAAACTTTTCTACTGGTTCTCCTTCTCTCTGCCGCACAGAAGCCAATTCTGTAATACTAACATCACGCTCTGAAGAGAAGAAGTTTGACATGAAGGCATCTTGCATTTGTTCCCAGGTACGTATCGACCCCGGGGCCAAGCTGGAATACTATCGAAATGCTTTGTTTGTCAAGGATGACCCGAATAATCGCAACCAATATTGTGGTATTGTAGAAAAATTCTCCATGCTAGTGATGAAGTGCATTAAGTGTTCCTCTGGCGATCCTTCCCCATTAAACTTCTAAAAATATGGATGTTTGACGTTAGCTGGAAACGGGATATCTTCTACCTCCCTTAGATATGGTGTTTAGTATCTGAAACGGCTGGTATTTTCATGTTCTCTCTCCATTTTGACAGCTTCTTCAGCGACTTGTCTTACTTCATCTTATGTCATGGTTCTTGTTGCCGAGATAGATCCTAGTGATCCTGCCCCCCATGGTTGAAAGCTTTCAGGCTGGTTCTCTTGTCCATTCATTGTGCCTATCATCGGAGGAGTCGTTATCTGGGCTACATTATGTGCGAGGGTCGCTAAGGCTTCTTTGAGGTTCCTGCATTCCTCCATTAATGCTCTTTGTGTTTTTTCCATCTCATTCATGCGATCCTCTGTAGTTGGCATGTTATCCTAGTTTGTCCCAGCCATATGTACTGCAGTTTCTCCACTCTTTGACGAAGCTGTAGTTGGAGTGGGGTGGGAATATGTCGACATGATGGGACTTATGAAGAGAGGAGAGGGAGGAGTTTCATTTGACTTCTCTATGCTTCTAGTGCCATTGATCGATTGGGGTGATACAAACACTAGTGAACTTTCCATTAATGCCTTACCTTTCTGCTTTGTCGTCCATCTGACCCTTGGAGCAACTAAAGCTGGGAAGTCGCGTGATGTTAACTGCAAAACTACTCACTCAGGATATATCACAGGATGAGCAAGTTCAGGATTCCTTCTAGTTGTATTGCGCGTTATCAGCCCTCTAACTCTTAGCAAAGGTAGATCCATCCCGAGGCTTCTTGCATTTCGTGTTCTTGTCCTGCAAGACATTACGACAGTGCAGCCCTCATCTCCTTTCAACATTTGAGGTGAAGCAAATACGACCCCAACTGTTGCTTAAGTCAAGTTGTTTTCACTCGCAAGATGTCGATCCATGTACTCCGGGGTTTGGTGCGGTGCATATTCTATCATGAATCCAGTCGGAGTGAAACTGAAGCTTACTTTTCTTGCAGAAGTTTCCATTTGTTGTAATTTGTAGTTGGATTTAGAAACCTTCTGGCATGAAACATAACTATAGTTAGTATTTGAAGAATCTAATAATCTATCTTAAAGATGAAGGGGAGGATGTTCCCACTGAGAGTGGCCATTTTGGCCTCAGAAAGATGCCAAACTATGATGAAAGTTCTTAACTATCTCAACGTTACTATTAAATAAGATAAAATTCCTCAACAGAGTCACCATTTTGTTTCAAATAAGAAACAAATGCATTCGATTTGGGATATTATCTTATTCAAATATAACAGAGATAGAGTTCATTAAGAACAATAATCATATTATTAATACTAAGTTCATTTATACCCTCGGATATCCCATGATTCTAAGATAGATTATTTAGAATACAGAAATTGACAAAGTTCCAATGTCCAAGCCGGATGTCAAATTCGACAGCACCTCGACTTTGTTTCGGTCATCTCCATAGGAGGAATGTCGTGTTGATTAACTCCTTCCCTTTCTGAGCTTATCCTTGGAGTAATGAAAGTCGAACTGGACAAACTGGAAGATTTTGGCAACATCCCGACCCCTTTTAGAACTAGTCACATAGTGACCTGGTTGAACGACCCGCGCAACAGGTTTGCATATTGCGCGGTCCGCGCAACCAATTAGCGAGTTGCACGGCTAACGCAACTCATCCTCTCCTTTGCTCCTCACCTTCAATATTCTCTTAGGGCTCTACTCCTCTTCCAGAATTCTTCTCTCTCAAATGAGAGGGGGAGAGGGGTATTTATAGGCATCCACACATGTCAACCCTTAATCTTTGTGCCATAGGGCCCACTTTGCATCAGATCTAACCATTCATCCTGATCGCCCTCTGTTATTGATTGCGCTACTTGCGCAACAGAAAAGTCGATTGTACAATCCGTGCAACGTGCAATCAGTTGCACGATCTGTGCAAAGATGACATTTGTCACTAACTCTTTAGCCAATTTGCACCATTTGCGCAACTATTTCAATTAGTTGTGCCATCCGCGCAACCACTACTGGTTGCGACCCGCGTAACTACTAAACAAATCACTGAGTCCTTTCTCATTTCATCACTCCATGCTTGATTATTGATCTCCAATCTTTCTTCATATATCTCCTCATCTTCAATCTTACTTCATTATTTTTATGCTCCAACAGAATCGTCGTATTACGAGACCATTTGGGCATCCGTAAGTAGGATCACAGCCGTCAGTCCTGAATGTTTCCTTCATCTCCTTGTCCAATAGTAACCCTCATAACTCTCTCTTCAGAGGTCAAATTTTGACTACTTCAGACCATTGCAATGGTAACTTGTCAAGCTTCCAAATGGGACCTAAATTGCTTAATTCAGATACCGTTTGATATCCCAAAACCACGTTGGAACTCCTTGATCGTCATTTTTCAATATGGATTGTAAATCTTTCCAAATTGCGCGATCTATCAGAGACGCCTATAACTCCATCCTTTGAAGTCGTATTGGGTTAATTTTTTGTCATCTGAACGATACTTTAGTGCTCTTTCATTCCTGACTGAAATTATCGTATTCAGAGACCATTTGAGCATCTGTAAGTGGGATCGCAGTCGTTGGTCCTTAATATTTCCTTCATCTCCTTGTCCAATAGTAACCCTCATAACTCTCTCTTCAAATGTCGAATTTAGACTACTTCAGGACATTGGAATGGTAACTTGACAAGCTTCTAAATGGGACCAGAATTGCTTAATTCAGAGACCGTTCGATATCCCAAAAGCATGTTGGAACTATTCGCTCATCATTTTTCAATATAGATTGTTAATCTTTCCAAATTTCGCGATCCAACGAAGACGCCTATAACTTCATCGTTTGATGTCGGATTGGGTCGATTTTGGTCATCTGAATGGTAGTTTGGTACTTTATGATTCCTGACTGGAATCGTCATATTCTGAGACCATTTGGGCATCTATAGGTGGGATCACAGTCGTCAGTCCTGAATGTTTCCTTCATCTCCTTGTCCAATAGTAACCCTCATAACTCTCTCTTTAGAGGTTGAATTTTGACTATTTCAAGTCATTGGAATGGTAAATTGTCATGCTTCCAAATGGGACCTGAATTGTGTAATTCAGAGACCGTTTGATATCCCAAAACCGCGTTGGAACTCTTCGATCGTCATTTTTCAATAAGGATTGTTAATCTTTCCAAATTACGAGATCCACTGAAGACACCAATAACTCCATCCTTTGATGTCAGATTGGGTCGATTTCGGTCATTTGAATGGTCCTTTAGTGCTCTTTCATTCCTGATTTGAATTGTCATATTCCGAGACCATTTGGGCATCTGCAAGTCGAATCACAGTCATCGGTCTTGAATGTTTCCATCATCTACTTGTCCAATAGTAACCATCATAACTCTCTCTTAAGAGGTCGAATTTTGACTATTCCAAATCATTGGAATGGTAAATTGTAATTCTTCCAAATGGGACCTGAATTGCTTAATTCAGAGACCATTCGATATCCCAAAAGCACGTGGAACTCTTCGATTGTCATTTTTCAATATGGATTGTTAATCTTTCCAAATTGTGTGATCCAACGGAGACACCTATAACTCCATCCTTTGATGTCGGATTGGCTAGATTTTTGGTCATCTGAATGGTACTTTAATGCTCTGTCATTCCTGACTGGAATCGTCGAATTCTGAGACCATTTGGGCATCTGTACGTGGGATCGCAGTCGTTGGTCGTGAATGTTTCCTTCATCTCCTTGTCCAATAGTAACCCTCATAACTCTCTCTTCAGAGGTTGAATTTAGACTATTTCGGATCATTGGAATGGTAACTTGTCAAGCTTCCAAATGGGACCAGAATTGCTTAATTTAGAGACCGTTCGATAACCTAAAAGCACATTGGAACTATTCAATCGTCATTATTCAATATGGATTGTAAGTGTTTCTAAATTGCACGATCCAACGAAGACACCTATAACTCCATCCTTTGATGTCGGATTGGGTCGATTTTTGGTCATCTGAATGGTACTTTAGTGCTCTTTCATTCCTGACTAGAATCATCATATTCTGAGACCATTTGGGCATCCGTAAGTGGGATCGCAGTCATCAGTCTCGTATGTTTCCTTCATGTCCTTGTTCAATAGTAACCGTCAAAACTCTCTCTTCATGGGTCAAATTTTGAATATTTCAGGTCATTGGAATGGTAACTTGTCAAGCTTCAAAATGGGACCAGCATTGCTTAATTTAGAGACCATTCGATAACCCAAAAGCACGTTGGAACTCTTCGATTGGCATTTTTCAATATGGATTGTTAATCTTTCCAAATTGTGCGATCCAACGTAGACACCTATTACTCCTTCCTTTGATGTTGGATTGGGTCAATTTTTGTTCATTTAATTGGTACTTTAATGCTCTTTCATTCCTGACTGGAACGTCGTATTCCGCGACCATTTGAGCATCTGTAAGTGGGATCTCAATCATCGGTCCTAAATGTTTCTTTCATCTCCTTGTCCAATAGTAACCCTCATAACTCTCCCTATAGATGCTGAATTTTGACTATTTTAGGTCATTGGAATGGTAACTTGTCAAGCTTCCAAATGGGGACAGAATTTCCTAATTCAGAGACCGTTCGATATGCCAAAAGCACGTTGGAACTCTTCGATCAACATTTTTCAATATGGATTGTTAATCTTTCCAAATAGCGTGATCCAATTGAGTTGCCTATAACTTCATCCTTTGATGTCGGTTGGGTCAATTTTTGGTCATCTGAAAGTATTTTAGTGCTCTTTCATTCCTAACTGGAATCGTCATTTTCCGAGACCATTTGGGCATTTGTAAGTGGGATCGTATTCGTCGTTCCTGAATGTTTCCTTCATCTCCTTGTCCAATAGTAACCCTAATAACTCTCTCTTCAGAGGACGTTGGAACATTTCATTCTTCAATTTTCATTATGGATTGATAATCTTTCCAAATTTTGGGATCCAACATAGATGCCTATTACCACATCCTTTGATGTTAGATTGGGTCCATTTTTGGTCATCTGATTGGTACTTTAATGCTCTTTCATTCCTGACTGGAATCGTCGTATTCCGAGACCGTTTGAGCATCTGTAAGTGGGATCGCAGTCGTCGGTCCTAAAATTTCCTTCATCTCCTTGTCCATTAGTAACGCTCATAACTCTTTTTACAGATGTTGAATTTTGACTATTTCAGGTCATTGGAATGGTAACTTGTCAAGCTTCCAAATGGGACCAGAATTGCCAAATTCAAAGACCGTTCGATATGCCAAAAGTACATTGGAACTCTCCGATCAACATTTTTCAATACGAATTTTTAATCCTTCCACATAACGTGATCCAATTAGTAACGTATAAATCCATCCTTTAATGTCGGATTGGGTCAATTTTTGGTCATCTGAATGGTACTTTAGTGCTCTTTCATTCCTAACTGGAATTGTTGTATTCTGAGACCATTTAGGCATTTGTAAGCGGGATCGCATTCGTCAGTCCTAAATGTTTCCTTCAACTCCATGTACAATTGTAACCCTAATAACTCTGTCTTCAGAGGTTGAATTTAGACAATTTCAGGACATTGGAATGGTAACTTGTCAAGCTTCAAAGTGGGACATGAATCGCTTATTTCAGAGACCGTTCGAGATCCCAAAAGAATGTTGGAACTCTTCGATCGTCATTTTTCAATGCGGTTTGTTAATCTTTCCAAATTGTGCGATCCAATGAAGACGCATATAACTCCATCCTTTGATGTTAGATTGGGTCGATTTTTGGTCATCTAAATGGTACTTAGTGCTCTTTCATTCCTGACTGGAATTGTCGTATTCCGAGACCATTTGGGCATCCGTAAGTGGGCTCACAATTGTCGGTCCTGAATGTTTCCTTCATTTCCTTGTCCAATAGTAACCCTCATAACTCTCTCTTCAGAGGTCGAATTTAGACTATTTCAGGACATTTGAATGGTAACTTGTCAAGCTTCCAAATGGGACTAGAATTGCTTAATTTAGAGACCGTTTGAATTCCCAAAAGCACGTTGGAACTCTTCAATCGTCATTTTTCAATATGGATTGTTAATCTTTCCAAATTGTGTGATGCAATAAAGACGCCTATAACTCCTTCATTTGACGTCGGATTGGGTCGATTTTTGGTCATCTGAATGGTACTTTAGTGCCCTTTAATTCCTGACTGGAATTGTCATATTCTGAGACCATTTGGGCATACGTAAGTGGTATCGCAGTCACCGGTCCTGAATATTTCCTTCATCTCCTTGTTCAATAGCAACCCTCATAGCTCTCTCTCTAGAGGTAGAATTTAGACTATTTCAAGACATTGGAATGGTAACTTGTCAAGCTTCCAAATGGGACATGAATTGCTTAATTCAGAGACCGTTCAATATCCCAAAAGCACGTTGGAACTCTTCCATTGTCATTTTTCAATATGGATTGTTAATCTCTCCAAATTGCGCGATTCAATGAAGATGCCTATGACTCCATCTTTTGATGTCGGATTGGGTCGATTTTGGTCATCTGAATGGAACTTTAGTGCTCTTTCATTCCTGACTGGAATCATCGTATTTCGAGACTAATTGGGCATTAGTAAGTGGGATCATAGTCTTTTATCCTGAATGTTTCCTTCATCTCCTTGTCCAATAGTAACCCTCATAACTCTCTCTTCAGAGGTCAAATTTTAACTATTTCAAGTCATTGGAATGGTAAATTATCATGCTTCCAAATGGTACCAGAATTGCTTAATTCAGAGACCGTTCGATATCCCAAAAGCACGTTCGAACACTTCGATCGTCATTTTTCAATATGGATTATTAATCTTTCCAAATTGCATGAACCAATAGAGACACCTATAACTCCATCCTTTGATGTCGGATTGGGTCAATTTTTGGTCATCTGAATGGTACTTTAGTGCTCTTTCATTCCTGACTGGAATCGTTGCATTCCGAGACCATTTGGGCATCCGTAAGTGGGATCGCAGTCGTCAGTCCTGAAAGTTTCCTTCATCTCCTTGTCCAATAGTAACCCTCTTTATTATCTCTTCAAAGGTCGAATTTAGACTATTTCAGGTCATTGGAATGGTAACTTGTCAAGCTTCCAAATGGGACCAGAATTGCTTAATTCAGAGACCGTTCGATATCACAAAACCACATTGGAACTCTTCGATCGTCATTATTCAATATGGATTGTTAGTCTTTCCAAATTGTGCGATCCAACAGAGACGCTTATAACTCAATCCTTTGATGTCGGATTGGGTCGATTTTTGGTTATCTAAATGGTACTTTAGTGCTATTTCATTCCTGACTGGAATCATCATATCACGAGACCATTTGGGCATCCGTAAGTGGGATCACAGTCGTCGGCCCTGTATGTTTCCTTGATCTCGTTGTTCAATAGTAACCTTGAAAACTCTCTCTTTATAGGTCAAATTTTAAATATTTCAGGTCATTGGAATGGTAACTTGTCAAGCTTCCAAATGGGAACAGCACTGCTTAATTCAGAGACTGTTTGATAACCCAAAAGCACATTGCAACTTTCAATCGTCATTTTTCACTATGAATTGTTAATCGTTCCAAATTGTGCGATCCAATGGAAATGCCTATTACTCCATCCTTTGATGTTGGATTAGGTCAATTTTTGGTCATCTGATTGGTACTTTGTTGCTTTTTCATTCCTCACTGGAATCATCGTATTCCGAGACCATTTGAGCATCTGTTAGAGGGATCACAGTCGTTGGTCCTAAATGTTTCCTTCATCTCCTTGTCTAATAGTAACGCTCATAACTCTCTCTACAGATGTTGAATTTTGACTATTTCAAGTCATTCGAATGGTAACTTGTTAAGCTTCCAAATGGGACCAGAATTGTCTAATTCAGAGACCGTTCAATATGCCAAAACCATGTTGGAACTCTTACCGACATTTTTCAATACGGATTGTTAATCTTTCCAAAGAGCGTGATTTAATTGAGTGTGTATAACTCCATCCTTTGATGTCGGATTGGGTCAATTTTTGGTCATCTAAAAGGTTCTTTAGTGCTCTTTCATTCCTGACCGGAATCATCGTATTCCGAGACCATTTGGTCATCTGTAAGTGGGATCGTATTCAACGGTCCTGAATGTTTCCTTCATCTCCTTGTCCAATAGTAATGCTCATAACTCTCTCTACAGATGTTGAATTTTGACTATTTTAGATCATTGGAATGATAACTTGTCAAGCTTCCAAATGGCACCAGAATTCCCTAATTCAGAGATCGATCGACATGCCAAAAGCACGTTGGAACTCTCATTGACATTTTTCAATACGGTTTGTTAATCATTCCAAATAGTGTGATCCAATTAAGTAGCGTATAACTCCATCCTTTGATGTCGGATTGGGTCGATTATTCGTCATCTGAAAGGTACTTTAGTGCTCTTTCATTCCTGACTGGAATCGTCATATTCTGAGACC
The DNA here is from genome assembly GCF_029962835.1 of Magnolia sinica. NCBI lineage: Eukaryota > Viridiplantae > Streptophyta > Magnoliopsida > Magnoliales > Magnoliaceae > Magnolia > Magnolia sinica. The sequence goes on from NC_080589.1 coordinate 27,953,484, forward strand.
ATTTGGGCATCTGTAAGTGGGATCGTATTCATCGGTCCTGAATGTTTCCTTCATCTCCTTGCCTAATAGTAACCCTCATAACTCTCTTTTCAGAGATAGAATTTAGACTATTTTAGGACATTGGAATGGTAACTTGTCAAACTTCCAAATGGGACATGAATTGCTTAATTCAGAGACCGTTTGATATCCCAAAAGCATGTTGGAACTCCTCGCTCGTCATTTTTCAATATGGTTTGTTAAACATTCCAAATTGCGAGATCTAATGAAGGTGCCTATAACTCCATCCTTTGATGTTGGATTGGGTCGATTTTGGACATCTGAATGGTACTTTACTGCTCTTTCACTCCTTACTGGAATCATCGTATTCCGTAAGTGGGATCGCAGTCGTTGGCCCTCAATGTTTCCTTCATCTGCTTGTCCAATAGTAGCCCTTATAACTCTCTCTTCAGAGGTCAAATTTTGACAATTTCAGGCTATTGGAATGTTAGCTTGTCAAGTTTCCAAATGGGACTTGAATTGCTTAATTCAAAGACCATTCGATATCCTAAAAGCACGTTGGAACTCTTTGATCATCATTTTTCAATATGGATTGTTAATCTTACCAAAATGTGTAATCCAATGGAGACGCCTGTAACTCCATCCTTTGATGTCAGATTGGGTCAATTTTTGGTCATCTGAATGGTACTTTAGTGCTCTTTCATTCCTGACTGGAATCATCGTATTCCGACACCATTTGGGCATCCGTAAGTGGGATCGCAGTCGTTAGTCCTGAATGTTTCCTTCATCTCCTTGTCAAATATAACCCTCATAACTCTCTCTTTAGAGGTCAAATTTAGACTATTTCAAGACATTGGAATGGTAACTTGTCAAGCTTCCAAAAGGGACCAAATTTGCTTAATTTAGAAACCGTTCGATATCCCAAAAGCACGTTAGAACTCTTCGATTGTCATTCTTCAATATGGATTGCTAATCTTTCCAAATTACATGATCCAACAGAGACGCCAATAACTCCATCCTTTGATGTCAGATTGGGTCAATTTTTGGTCATCTGAATGGTACTTTAGTGCTCTTTCATTCCTGACTGGAATCATCGTATTCTGAGACCATTTGAGCATCTATAAGTCGAATCGCAGTCGTCGGTCTTGAATGTTTCCTTCATCGCCTTGTCTAATAGTAACCCTCATAACTCTCTCTTCAGAGGTCGAATTTAGATTATTTCAGGTCATTAGAATGGTAACTTGTCAAGCTTCCAAATGGGACCAGAATTGCTTCATTCATAGACTGTTCGATATTCTAAAAGCACAATGGAACTCTATGATCGTCATTATTCAAAATGTATAGTTTGTTTTTCCAAATTGCGCGATCTAGCGAAGATGCTTATAACACCATCCTTTAATGTCGGATTGGGTAGATTTTTGCACATCTGAATGGTACTTTGGTGCTCTTTCATTCTTGACTAGAATCATCATATTCCGAGACCATTTGGGCATCTGTAAGTGGGATCACAGTCGTCGGTCTTGAATGTTTCCTTAATCTCCCTATTCAATAGCAACCCTCATAACTCTCTCTCCAGAGGTCAAATTTTGTCTATTTCAGGTCATTGGAATGGCAAGTTGTCAAGCTTCCAAATGGGACTCGAATTGCTTAATTTAGAGACCGTTCGATATCCCAAGAGCACATTGGAACTCTTCGATCATCATTTTTCAATATAGATTGTTAGTATTTCCAAATTGCATGATCCAACGGAGACGCCTATAGCTCCATCCTTTGATGTCGGATTGGGTCAATTTTTGGTCATATGAATGGTACTTTAGTGCTCTTTCATTCCTGACTGGAATTGTCATATTCCAAGACCATCTGGGCATCCTTAAGTGGGATCGCAGTCGTCGGTCCTGTATGTTTCCTTCATCTCCGTGTTCAATAGTAACCCACAAAACTCTCTCTTCAGAGGTCGAATTTTGACAATTTCAAGTCACCGGAATGGTAAATTGTCATGCTTCCAAATGGGACCTGAATTCCTTTATTTAAAGACCGTTCGATATCCCAAAAGCACGTTAGAACTCTTTGATTGTCATTTTTCAATATGGATTGTTAATCTTTCCAAATTGTACGATCCAACGGAGACTCCTATTACTCCATCCTTTGATGTCGGATTGGGTTGATTTTTGCTCATCTGAATGGTACTTTAGTGCTCTTTCATTCCTGATTGGAATCATCGTATTCCGAGACCATTTCGGCATCCATAAGTGGGACCGCAGTCATCAGTCCAGAATGTTTCCTTCATCTCCTTGTCCAATAGTAACCCTCATAACTCACTCTTCAGAGGTTAAATTTAAACTATTTCAGGGCATTGGTATGGTAACTTGTCAAGCTTCCAAATGGGGCCAAAATTACTTAATTCAAAGACCATTTGATATCCCAAAAGCACGTTAGAACTCTTCGATCGTCATTTTTCAATATGGATTTCTAATCTTTCCAAATTGCGTGATCCAACAGAGATGCCTATTACTCCATCCTTTGATGTCGGATTGGGTCAATTTTTGGTCATCTAAATGGTACTTTTGTGATTTTCATTCCTAACTGGAATCGTCGTATTCCGAGACCATTTGAGCATCGATAAGTCGAATCACAGTCTTCGGTACAGAATGTTTCCTTCATCTCCTTGTCTAATAGTAACCCTCGTAACTCTCTCTTCAGAGGCCGAATTTAGACAATTTCAGGTCATTAGAATGGTAACTTGTCAAGCTTCCAAATGGGACCAAAATTGATGCATTCATAGACCGTTCGATATTCTAAAAGCACATTGGAACTCTTCGAACGTCATTATCCCAAATGGATTGTTAGTTTTTCCAAATTGTGTGATGCAACGAAGACGCCTATAACTCCATCCTTTGAGGTCAGATTGGGTAGATTTTTACACATCTGAATGGCATTCCTGACTAGAATCATCATATTCCGAGACCATTTGGGCATCTGTAAGTGGGGTCGCAGTCATCGGTCTTGAATGTTTCCTTAATCTCCCTATTCAATAGAAACCCACATGACTCTCTCTCTCCAGAGGTCGAATTTTGGCTATTTCAGGTCATTGGAATGGTAAGTTGTCAAGCTTCCAAATGGGACTTGAATTGCTTAATTCCGAGACCGTTCGATATCCCAAAGCATGTTGGAACTCTTCGATCGTCATTTTTCAATATGGATTGTTAGTATTTCCAAATTGCATGATCCAATGGAGACGCCTATAACTACATCCTTTGATGACGGATTGGGTCAGTTTTTAGTCATCTGAATGGTACTTTAGTGCTCTTTCAGTCCTGACTGGAATCGGCATACTCTGAGACCATTTGGGCATCCATAAGTGCAATCGTAGTCGTTGGTCCTAGATGTTTCCTTCATCTCCTTGTTCAGTAGTAACCCTCAAAACTCTCTCCTCAGAGGTTGAATTTTGACTATTTCAAGTCATTAGAATGGTAAATTGTCATGCTTCCAAATGGGACATGAATTGGTTTACTCAGAGTCCGTTCGATATCCCATAAGCGCGTTGGAACTCTTCGATCGTCATTTTTCAATATGGATTTCCAAATTGTGTGATCCAATGGAGACGCCTATAACACCATCCTTTAATGTCGGATTGGGTTGATTTTTGGTCATCTGAATGGTACTTTAGTGCTCTTTCATTCCTGACTGGAATCGTCAAATTCCGAGACCATTTAGGCATCCCTATTGGGCATCCATAAGTGAGATCGCATTCGTCGGTCCTGAATGTTCCCCTCATCTCCTTGTTCAATAGTAACCCTCATAACTCTCTTTAGAGGTCGAATTTAGAGTATTTCAGGAAATTGGAATGGCAACTTTTCAAGCTTCCAAATGCGACTAGAATTGCTTAATTCAGAGACCGTTCGAATTCCCAAAAGCACGTTGGAACTCTTCAATCGTCATTTTTCAATATGGATTGTTAATCTTTCCAAATTGCGTGATCCAATGAAGACGCCTATAACTCCTTCGTTTGATGTCAGAGTGAGTTGATTTTTGTTCATCTGAATGGTATTTTGTGCTCTTTCATTCCTGAAATGAATTGTCGTATTCCGAGACCATTTGGGCATCCGTAAGTGGGATCGCAGTCATCGGTCCTGAATATTTCCTTCATCTCCTTATCTAATAGTAACCCTCATAACGCACTTCAGAGGTCGAATTTAGATTATTCCAGGACATTGGAATGGTAACTTAACAAGCTTCCAAATGGGACCAGAATTGCTTAATTCAGAGACCGTTCGATATCCCAAAAGCATGTTGGAACTCTTCGATCATTATTTTTGAAAAGGCCAAGCTATATGTCCTAGAGGGGGGGTGAATAAGACAATGCCAAATAAAAACTTATAACAGCGGAATAATAAAGAATATGATAGCCAAAGTAAATCACAATGCAGGAAAGTAAAATAACCTCAAAATTCAGATCTTGAGAGGTTGATACAAACGTTGCTCTAAGGACAACCTTACACCAAAAACCAGAGTTTAAGGTAGGACAACCTTATTTCTAGAAAGATCTTTGTATCAAATCTCAAACCGAAGAGGAATACAAAAATAAATACAAATGGAATTGAAATAACTTGTAATAAAAAATGTATTGTTCTAGGGACAGCCATACACCATAAAAATGGCAGGGCAACCTTGCTGGAACAACTTTCAAATGAAATTGAAAATCAAGCTGATAAAGGAATAGCTGAAAATAAATTCTAAACTATTACAAAATTCTCACAAAGCTTGAATTAAATGATTACAACATTCACCACCATACATACATCCCACAAAAGAATAATTAAAGATTAGAAGTATAAATCATTCAACCACAACACAAGGGTTTATAGTGGTTCGCCTGTGTGTTCACCAACTGTTAAACAACAGCCACACAAAATACTACTCCACTCCTAATATCCTCACACAGGGGATATTAGCGTTCACTAACAAAATAGGTTTTCCCAGGTTCACCCAAAATCTTTACAATTGTATCTTTGTCTGTGGGCTTACATAATTAAAAAACTCTACTTCTGAGTTTTCCTGGCTCTCCTCAGAAAACCAATACAACAAGATTTTTCTGGCAAATCTTGAAAGAAACCAAAACAAAAGGGAATTTACAATTAAATGTAAAATACCTGATTATCTCCTTCGTTGTAGCAGCCCGGTAGAACCAAATCAGAGTAGATGATTGAATGTCCAAGTTCAATGTCCAGTACTCAATTACAATGGTTTTAATTCTAATAGATTTTAAATTAAATCAAATAGGGCTTGCCTTAATTGATTTTGATTCCAAAGAAAGGGAATAACGATTCCTCTTATCAAATCAGATTGGAATAGCAGAAACAAAATCAATTAAATAAAGCTAAGGAAAGAGAATATTAAATAAGTACACTTAGCTTAGATAGATCACAGAATTATCTCTCAGAAGTTCGACGAAGATTGGCTTGAAAGGATTAATTAATTCGATGATTTCTTCTGAGATTCGTGCACTATTTATAAGTAAGAAGATCGTGTCTTCGACTGGTCTAGAGTGCTCTTCGACTAGTCGAAGCAATAACAGATATTTGAAAAATCTGGTGGGATTTGCTTTGACCATTCTACGACTGGTCAAAGGTCTCCTATGACTGGTCGTAGGTCACCTATGACTGGTCGTAGGTTTCCTTCGACTGGTTGTAGGTCCTGCAAAACTTCGCTGGAATTCGAGTCGAAGATTTTCGACTGGTCGTAAATGCAGTCGACACTGTTCCTACGACTGGTCGAACAAATTCCTGGACTGGTCGAAGCCTAACAGATTTCATCCGGAATTTGTAACAAACTCACGACTGATCGAGAAATTTCTTAGACTGGTCGAAGCAAGTCTAGGACTAGTCGAAGAAGGCCTAGGACTAGTCGAAGAACAGGCCAATCACATATAAAATAAACATTTGGTTTATGTATCCAAAATGACCTACTTCTAAGGTCAACCTATGGTCAGTCAACCTCAACCATGAAGTATGGACATTGAAACATTTAGAACTTGTGACCTTGAAGTATGAGCCTTGTAATCTTGATGTAAATCAATCTTGAAATCTTGATGTAGCTCAATCTTGAAAGTATCTTGAGTTCTTTACCAACTGCCTTGTACTCTTCAGCTTGAGTCTTGTCTTGTGAGCTTTACTTGTTGTGAGCTTAGCTTGTTCATGAATGTTGATCCTTGAGAGAGCTTCACTTATGCAAGTTATATATAACATAACAGTGATTTTGTCACCACAAATTTGACAACAGACAGGGATATAAACTATAGCACTTACAATCTCCCCCCTTGTCAAATTAGTGACAAAACACATAACCAAGATAAACAAAAGTAAAACAACTGGTTAATACCTGCAAATCAATATTTAATATTCAACATTCAACCAGTTTCAACATTCAACCATTTTCATTCAACAAGATCAAACATATACTCCCCCTGACTCCCCCTGAGTAACATAACCAATGCTACTCCTCTCACAATCACATTAAGAACAAACCATTCTCCCCCTTTTTGTCACAATATGACAAAGGAGAACTAAATAAAGGAATTCATGAGAGTAAACATGAGGAGGTAAGAGAGTATAGCAAAAGAGTGATAGAGATACTCAGCATAGCATCACATAGAATAAATATTCAGCATAAAACAGAAATAATATCCAAATCAAAATCAGTCAACCAAGTGCTAAGTTATAAAGTTATTACAGACCAGAAGTCTCATAAAAACTAGTCAGAACTAGAACTTGATGACGGAGCAGGAATAGAGGGATCAAGTTGGTGCATGCCTTTGTTCAAGCGCCTAAGATATTTACGCATGTACTTGAATTGTAAATCATGAGAAACAGACATATTTTCCAACTTAACATTAATATCCTCAACTTTACCCTCTAATGCACTCAGACGTGCATCAACATCAGATGGTACAAAATCTGGATCATTTGCTGAGTCAGAGACCAGTTCCTCAAAAATGTCATCCATATTAATGTCAACACCAGCTTCTTCATGACCACCACCACCACCACCACCTTGTTCAGGAAGCAGATCCAACTTCATCTTATTGATATTTGTATTGTTAAAGATCAGATGATGGATTGGTGCCTCATCAACAGGCATATCGACTAACATATGAGTAGCCAATACAGTCATAAAATAGGCAAAAGGAATGTCACTATAACCAGGATGGAGTCGAAACTGAATAATGAAATGACAGATTAAGGATGGCAAATAAATCTGAGTACCATTGGAGATAGCATGGATAACACGAACCATAAACGAAGTCAAGTCAGATTTATTACCTGATCGAGGATACAGATTAGACACAAAGATTCTGTGGAGAATTCTGTATTTGGGTAACAAATACCTTGTGGGAAGCGCATTCCCTTTTTGAGTCCATTGAACATCCATGTTGCACAAGTCTCTAGTGAGCATTCATTTTTCAGACATTGAGGGTTTATCAGTTAAGTTATGGATAGGAATACCCTCATCATTCATAGAAATTTCCATAAGGGCTGAAATTAAATTACGATCAACGTCAAAAGGCCCTTCTCTAGTAGAAATTTGAAAAGTTAAATTATCCTGTGAAAAAAGCACTAATTCATGTAAACATGGATTGGGCAGTGGACCGGTATGCAGGCCCACCCCAATGCAATAAGTTAACCCAACCTACAGCTTCAAGCATAGGAAGGATGTCAAAAGGTGCAATATGATTAACATCAACATGATGTTCAACAATAACATTACGTGATCTAATGTCCCTAACATATAATGGATCATCATTGGGAACAAGAAGATGACGTTTAGAGATAGCGGTCGATCTGGAGGAAGAAAAAGGACCACGGGAAGTAGTTTTTCTACCTCTAGAAGCTATTTGCAACAAGGATTTCAAGAAAATAGGAAGTTGCAAAGGATTGAGAAGTGGGTTTATTTAAAACAGATTTTTCAAAATCCAAACCCCAAATCTCAATGAATTTCAAAATAGAAAGCTTCAAGAGAAAAAAGGAAACAATCTTGACACAAATCTGCAAGAAAAACGGGATTCGGAACACTAACCTTGAAGAACTTGAAGAATGGGTTCGACAAGTCGAAGTTCGGCTCCAAGGAGAAGAAAGAAGAAATGAGGAAGAAAGTGAAAAATCCCCAATTTGAAGTGAAACCCGTGTTCCACGACTGGTCGTGGGTATCTACGACCGGTCGTAGGACTACTGGTCGTGTATACTCACGACTGGTCGAAGAAACCCCAAAAATTCAAATTTAATTGCAAATTTTACAAAAATTGGAAATCAATCTAGTAAATATATACACTATAATACAAGAAGGCATAAATTATCAATTTAAAATGCACATGCCAAGATCAAATTTTATCTTTTTGAACCTTCTTTTATCGAGAGGTTTTGTGAAAATGTCAGCTCGTTGATCTTCAGTAGGAATATATTCTAGAGATATAACTTTTTCTTCTACTAATTCCCTTATATAATGAAATCTAATGTCAATATGCTTAGTACGAGAATGCTGAATAGGATTTTTTGAAATATTTATCGCACTGGAATTATTACAGTGTAATAACATAGAATCCTGTTTAATTCCATAATCACTTAGCATTCGTTGCATCCAAACAAGCTGTGTACATGCATTACCAGCTGCGATATACTCAGCTTCAGCTGTTGAAAGTGATATAGAATTTTGTTTCTTACTAAACCAGGAAACTAGACAATTTCCAATGTAAAAACAACCACCACTGGTTGATTTTCTATCATCTAGATTACCAGCCCAGTCAGCATCCGAGTACCCAGCTAATTGAACATTGGTTTCATGAGGATACTAGAGACCGAGATTTACAGTACTTGCGACATATCTAATAATTCGCTTGACAGCAATCAGGTGAGATTCCTTTGGATCAGATTGATATCTTGCACAAATACCAACACTTAGAGAAATTCAGGTCTACTAGCAGTTAAATATAATAAACTACCAATCATACTCCGATAAAGTTTTGAGTCAACATTTTTACCATTAGAGTCTTTTGATAGTTTCAGGGTAGTACTCATAGGAGCATCGAAATTCTTGCCATTCTCAAATTCAAATCTCTTGATTAGATTCAAGGCATACTTAGATTGAGAAATGAATATTCCTTCAGGTTGTTGCTTTACTTGCAATCCAAGGAAATAAGTCAATTCCCTAACCATGCTCATTTCGAACTGTGATTTCATCAAATCTGCAAACTCAGTAGTCAAGTCAGTACAAGTTGATCCATAAATGATATCATCAACATAAATCTGCACCATTAAAATATGATCATTATGTTTCTTAACAAACAGAGTTTTATCAACAGATCCCATTTGAAAATTATGACTTAAAAGAAATTCGTTAGTTTCTCATACCATGCCCTAGGTGCTTGTTTTAATCCATAAAGTGCCTTTTTAAGCCGATATACATGATCAGTATTTTTGGAATCTTCAAAACCCATTGGCTGTTCAACATAGACTTCTTCATGTAAATCGCCATTTAGAAAAGCAATTTTTACATCCATCTGATAGATCTTTATCTTTCTAAAACATGCAATGGATATAAATAGTCTGATAGATTCAAGACGTGCTACTGGTGCAAAAGTTTCATCAAAATCAATCCCTTCAATTTGAGTATAACCTTGTACCACCAGTCTAGCCTTGTTTCTAATTATATTTCCACATTCGTCAGACTTATTTTTGAAAATCCATTTTGTTCCAATGATGTGTTTATCTTTAGGTCTTGGTACGAGATACTAAACATCATTTCTTACGAATTGGTTGAGTTCATCTTGCATCGCAACAATCCAGTTTTCATCAGCAAGAGCTTCTTTTACATTAGATGGTTCAATTTGGGATGTAAAACATACATAATTACATATATCCTCAAGTTGTCTACGGGTGCGAACACCGGTGAGAGGGTTTCCAAGAATGTGTGGTTGGATGATCTTTAATAGTCCTCAACTCAGAATCAGTCTGATTCGATGAAGTATCGGGTTTATCAATGATTAGTACTTCATCATTATCTGAATTAGAAATTGGTGTGTTTAAATGATCATCAATGACAACATTAATGGATTCTTGAATCACACCAGTCCTTTTGTTCAGAACCCTATAAGCTCGACTGTTTAAAGAATATCCTAGAAAAATACCTTCATCACTCTTCGTATCGAATTTTCTCAAATTTTCACGATCACGTAAAATATAGCACTTGCTGCCAAAAACTCGAAAGTATTTAACAGTAGGCTTTTTATTGAACCACAATTTGTAAGCCGTTTTATTATTATCTTTGCTAGTGTAGACTCGGTTAATAATATAGCAAGCTGTGTTGACTGCTTCAGCCCAAAGATTTTTAGAGAGCTTCATGCTATTCAACATGACATTAGCCATTTCTTGAAGCACCCTATTCTTTCTTTCTACAATTCCATTTTGTTGTGGAGTTTTGGGAGCAGAGAATTCATGTAATATTCCTTGGTCGGTACAGAACTTCTCAAAATTGCTATTCTCAAATTCAGATCCATGATCACTAAAAATTTTACTGATTTGAGAAGATTTTTCAGTTTGAATCCTTTTGAGAACTTTTCTTACTTCTTCAAGGGTTTTGAGATTTATCCCTTAAGAAGACTACCCAAGTGAATCTGGTAAAGTCATCAACTATTACCAGGATATACTTTTTACTACTACGACTTTCCGTTCTGGTAGGTCCTATCAGATCCATGTGGAGAAGTTCGAGTGGTCTTGATGTGGTATTTGAATTCACCTTTTTGTGTGAGTTCTTTGTTTGTTTGCCTATTTGGCACTCACCACATATTTTATCTAATTTCTGAAGTTTGGGTAAACCTCTTACAAGTTCTCGTTTGCTCACTCTATATAAATTTTGATAATGTACATGTCCAAGACGTTTGTGCCATAAATCAGTCTCGTCTGTATGGACCATGTAACATGTTTGATTAGATGAGCTGGATTCGCTAATAATATAGCAATTTTCAGACGTTCTACGTCCAGTTAATATTACAGAACCCTTATTGTTTAGTATTTCACAGCCTTGATTAGAAAACCGAACATTATGGTTATTATCACATATTTGTGATATACTAAGCAAGTTATGTTTTAAGCCTTCAACATATAAAACATTTTTAAACATAGGAAGATTAAAAAGTTGAACCGTACCTTGGCCTATAATCTTGCAGTTGCTACCATCACCAAATGTGACTGAACCATCAGTCATATCTTTTAGATCAGTGAATAAAGCTTTGTCACCTGTCATATGCCTGGAGCATCCACTGTCTAGGTACCACTTTGAATGACTTGTTGCTTTGAAAGCAGTGTGAGCAACCAAGCAGGTAACTTTAGGAACCCATTTCATAACTGTTTTGGGTTTAGGAACATAGTTGGTCTTCTTTTGTGTATATTTGTAGGAATGACCTATAAAGTTAGATTTTAAGAGCTCCTTGAGTAAATCAACTATCTTTTCAGCTAGTGGATTTCGTTTCTGATTAAAGTTGACATGGCTACTTCTAGGTTTTTGAAAAGTTTTTGAATTTCTAGAAAAAACTTGATAAGTACTTTTCCCTTTTGAGTTTGAGGACTCTCCTTTAACAAACATAGGAGGAGTATACTTTTGTTTAGGAGGTAGATTTTTATCATAGCCCAACCCGGATCGATCACCACATTTTCTTGATCCGGATAATAGTTTTTCTAACTTTAGATCACCTAGGGCATATTTCCATGTGTCCTTTAAACTCAGAAGAGAAGATACTTCAGTTTTAAGTTTCTCAATTTCAGATTTTAAATCAATAATTAGAGAGTTTTTGAATTCCAAATCGCATTTCGATTTTTCAAAACAATCTGAAATTTGTGATTTTTCTAAGACAAGTGATTCAAAACAATTTTTGAGTTTAGAAAACTTTTCTTTTTGAAGTTTAAGTTTGACAGCAATTTTACAACTTTCCTTATATATGGCATTGTAAGCATCTTGAAGATCATCTTCATTTTCACATTCACTATTCAGATTTTCTTCACTTGTTGAGTCATTATCTGAAAATGTGAATTTGGCTAGAGTCATAAGAGCTTTAACCTCATTGCCCGACTCAGTTTTAGAATCTTCTGATTCAGAAGAACCTTTAGAATAAGATGATTCATCCCATTTAGCCAACATACCCTTCTTCTTGGGTTTGTCCCTTTTAGGACATCTATTTGCTAAGTGCCTATATTCTTGACAGTTGTAACATTGACTATCTTTCAAAGATTTTCGAGATTTGGGTCTAAACCTTTTTTTGTCATTTGATTTTTGAAAATCAACCCTTTTCTTGCTTTTGAAAATCTTGTAAAATTTTTTAGCTAAGAGAGCCATATCATCTTCTGAATCAGAATTTTCTTCTGAATTAGAAGATTTTAGTACGATAGACTTACCTTTAGGAGCTTTAAAGTTTAACTCGTAGTTTTGTAGAGAACCAACTAGTTCTTCTACCCTCATATTATCCGTATCACGAAGTTCCTGGATCGCGGTTACTTTAGAATTGAACCGTTCAAGAAGTGAGCGTAATATTTTTGCACACACTTTACTTTTTGGGATTTTATCGCCAAGACCCCACATTGAGTTTACAATGTCATTCAATCTAGTGTAAAAGTCTATAAACATTTCATTTTCCTCCATATGAATTTCTTCAAATCTGGTTGTGAGGAGTTGGACTTTAGATTTTTTGACAATTGTAGTACCCTCGTGTGTCATTTCTAATATATCCCAAGCTTGCTTTGCAGTATCACAGGAAATGATTCTTTTGAACTCATCCGGTGATAGTGCGCAAGTAATTGCATTTAGTGCTTTAGCATTTGCACTACTCTCACTTTTTTGAAGTGTGGTCCATTGGTAATATGGTGTGACTTTCATTGATTTTGAACCGTCAACCCTAGTAACTTCCATGATAGGAAGATTCCATTCAGTCACTGTGGCTTGCCACACATTTTCATCCATTGATTTGAGGAAGATCCTCATTCTGGCTTTCCAATAGGTATAGTTGGAGCCATCAAAGGGTGGAGGCCTAGTGACTAAAAGGCTATTAAAATTTGACATCTTAAATAGCTTAAATTGTTAGTTCAGGAATTAAATCCAAGAATAAAAAAGAGCTATTAGGCTCTGATACCACTTGAAAAGGTCAAGCTATATGTCCTAGAGGGGGGGTGAATAGGACAATGCCAAATAAAAACTTATAACAGTGGAATAATAAAGAATATGATAGCCAAAGTAAATCACAATGCAGGAAAGTAAAATAACCTCAAAATTCAGATCTTGAGAGGTTGATACAAAAGTTGTTCTAAGGACAACCTTACACCAAAAACCAGAGTTTAAGGTAGGACAACCTTATTTCTAGAAAGATATTTGTATCAAATCTCAAACTGAAGAGGAATACAAAAATAAATACAAATGGAATTGAAATAACTTGTAATAAAAAATGTATTGTTCTAGGGACAGCCATACACCATAAAAATGGCAGGGCAACCTTGCTGGAACAACTTTCAAATGAAATTGAAAATCAAGCTGATAAAGGAATAGCTGAAAATAAATTCTAAACTATTACAAAATTCTCACAAAGCTTGAATTAAATGATTACAACATTCACCACCATACATACATCCCACAAAAGAATAATTAAAGATTAGAAGTATAAATCATTCAACCACAACACAAGGGTTTATAGTGGTTCGCCTGTGTGTTCACCAACTGTTAAACAACAGCCACACAAAATACTACTCCACTCCTAATATCCTCACACAGGGGATATTAGCGTTCACTAACAAAATAGGTTTTCCCAGGTTCACCCAAACCTTTACAATTGTGTCTTTGTCTGTGGGCTTACACAATTAAAAAACCCCACTTCTGAGTTTTCCTGGCTCTCCTCAGAAAACCAATACAACAAGATTTTTCTGGCAAATCTTGAAAGAAACCAAAACAAAAAGGAATTTACAATTAAATGTAAAATACCTGATTATCTCCTTCGTTACAGCAGCCTGGTAGAATCAAATCAGAGTAGATAATTGAATGTCCAAGTTCAATGTCCAGTACTCGATTACAATGGTTCTAATTCTAATAGATTTTAAATTAAATCAAATAGGGCTTGCCTTAATTGATTTTGATTCCAAAGAAAGGGAATAGCGATTCCTCTTATCAAATCAGATTGGAATAGCAGAAACAAAATCAATTAAATAAAGCTAAGGAAAGAGAATATTAAATAAGCACACTTAGCTTAGATGGAGCACAAAATTATCTCTCAGAAGTTCGACGAAGATTGGCTTGAAAGGATTAATTAATTCGATAATTTCTTCTGAGATTCATGCACTATTTATAAGTTAGAAGATCGTGTCTTCGACTAGTCTAGAGTGTTCTTCGACTAGTCGAAGCAATAATAGATATTTGAAAAATCCGGTGGGATTTGCTTTGACCGTTCTACGACTGGTCGAAGGTCTCCTACAACTGGTCGTAGGTCACCTACGACTGGTCGTAGGTTTCCTTCGACTGGTCATAGGTCCTGCAAAACTTCGCTGGAATTCGAGTCGAAGATTTTCGACTGGTCGTAGATGCAGTCGACACTGTTCCTATGACTGGTCGAACAGATTCCTGGACTGGTCGAAGCCTAACAGATTTCATCCGGAATTTGTAACAAACTCACGACTGATCGAGAAATTTCTTAGACTGGTCGAAGCAAGTCTAGGACTAGTCGAAGAAGGCCTAGGACTAGTCGAAGAACAGGCCAATCACATTCAAAATAAACATTCGGTTTATGTATCCGAAATGACCTACTTCTAAGGTCAACCTATGGTCAGTCAACCTCAACCATGAAGTATGGACATTAAAACATTCGGAACTTGTGACCTTGAAGTATGAGCCTTGTAATCTTGATGTAGATCAATCTTGAAATCTTGATGTAGCTCAATCTTGAAAGTGTCTTGAGTTCTTTACCAACTGCCTTGTACTCTTCAGCTTGAGTCTTGTCTTTTGAGCTTTACTTGTTGTGAGCTTAGCTTGTTCATGAATGTTGATCCTTGAGAGAGCTTCACTTATGCAAGTTATATATAACATAACAGTGATTTTGTCACCACAAATTTGACAACAGACAGGGATATAAACTATAACACTTACAATTTTTCAATATGGATTGTTAATCTTTCCAAATTATGTGATTCATTGAAGATGCCTATAACTCCATCCTTTGATGTCAGATTGGGTCAGTTTTTGGTCATCTGAATGGTACTTTAGTGCTCTTTCATTCCTGATTGGAATCATCGTATTTTGAGACCATTTGGGCATCCAAAAGTGGGATCGCAGTCGTCAGTCCTGAATGTTTCCTTCATCTCCTTGTCCAATAGTAACCCTCATAACTCACTCTTCAGAGGTCAAATTTAGACTATTTCAGGGCATTGGAATGGTAACTTGTCAAGCTTCCAAATGGGGCCAAAATTACTTAATTCAGAGACCGTTCGATATTCTAAAAGCACATTGGAACTCTTCGATCGTCATTTTTCAAAATGGATTGTTTGTTTTTCCAAATTGCGTGATCCAACAAAGATGCCTATAACACCATCCTTTAATGTCGGATTGGGTAGATTTTTGCACATCTGAATGGTACTTTAGTGTGCTTTCATTCCTAATTAGAATCATCATATTTCGAGACCATTTGGGCATCTGTAAGTGGGATCACAGTCATCGGTCTTGAATGTTTCCTTAATCTCCCTATTCAATAGCAACCCTCATGACTCTCTCTAGAGGTCGAATTTTGTCTATTTTAGGTCATTGGAATGGCAAGTTGTCAAGCTTCCAAATGGGACCCGAATTGCTTTATTCAGAGACCGTTCGATATCCCAAGAGCACATTGGAACTCTTCAATCATCATTTTTCAATATAGATTGTTAGTATTTCCAAATTGCATGATCCAACGGAGATGCCTATGGCTCCATCCTTTGATGTCGGATTGGGTCAGTTTTTGTTCATATGAATGGTACTTTAGTGCTCTTTCATTCCTGACTGGAATTGTCATATTCCAAGACCATTTGGGCATCCTTAAGTGGGATTGCAGTCGCCGGTCCTGTATGTTTCCTTCATCTCCATGTTCAATAGTAACCCACAAAACTCTCTCTTCAGAGGTCGAATTTTGACAATTTCAAGTCACCGGAATGGCAAATTGTCATACTTCCAAATGGGACCTTTGCTTAATTCCGAGACTGTTCGATATCCCAAAGCACGTTGGAACTCTTCGATCGTCATTTTTCAATATGGATTGTTAGTATTTCCAAATTGCATGATCCAATGGAGACGCCTATAACTCCATCCTTTGATGTCGGATTAGGTCAGTTTTTGGTCATCTGAATGGTACTTTAGGCTCTTTTAGTCCTGACTGGAATCGGCATACTCCGTGACCATTTGGGCATCCATAAGTGCGATCGTAGTCGTTGATCCTGTATGTTTCCTTCTTCTCCTTGTTCAGTAGTAACCCTCAAAACTCTCTCTTTAGAGGTCAAATTTTGACTATTTCAAGTCATTGGAATCGTAAATTGTCATGCTTCCAAATGGGACATGAATTGGTTTATTCAGAGTCCGTTCGATATCCCATAAGCGCATTGGAACTCTTCGATTGTCATTTTTCAATATGGATTTCCAAATTGCGTGATCCAATGGAGACGCCTATAACTCCATCCTTTAATGTTGGATTGGGTTGATTTTTGGTCATCTGAATGGCACTTTAGTGCTCTTTCATTCCTGACTGGAATCATCATATTCCAAGACCATTTAGGCATCCCAATTGGGCATCCATAAGTGGGATAGCATTCGTCGGTCCTAAATGTTCCCTTCATCTCCTTGTCCAATAGTAACCCTCATAACTCTCTCTTTAGAGGTCAAATTTAGACTATTTCAGGAAATTGGAATGGCAACTTGTCAAGCTTCCAAATGGGACTAGAATTGCTTAATTCAGAGACCGTTCGAATTCCCAAAAGCACGTTGGAACTCTTCAATCGTCATTTTTCAATATGGATTGTTAATCTTTCCAAATTACGTGATCCAATGAAGACGCCTATAACTCCTTCGTTTGATGTCAGAGTGGGTCGATTTTTGTTCATCTAAATGGTACTTTAGTGATCCTTCATTCCTGACATGAATTGTCGTATTTCGAGACCATTTGGGCATCCGTAAGTGGGATCGTAGTCATCGGTCCTGAATATTTCCTTCATCTCCTTATCTAATAATAACCCTCATAACGCTCTTCAGAGGTCGAATTTAGACTATTTTATGACATTGGAATGGTAACTTGACAAGCTTCCAAATGGGACCAGAATTGCTTAATTCAGAGACCGTTCGATATCCCAAAAGCATGTTGGAACTCTTCGATCGTTATTTTTCAATATGGATTGTTAATCTTTCCAAATTACGTGATCCATCGAAGATGCCTATAACTCCATCCTTTGATGTCAGATTGGGTCAATATTTGGTCATCTAAATGGTGCTTTAGTGCTCTTTCATTCCTGATTGGAATCATCGTATTCTGAGACCATTTGGGCATCCGTAAGTGGGATCGCAGTCATCGGTCCTCAATGTTTCCTTCATCTCCTTGTCCAATAGTAACCCTCATAACTCGCTCTTCAGAGGTCAAATTTAGACTATTTCAGGGCATTTGAATGGTAACTTGTCAATTCCAAATGGGACCAAAATTACTTAATTCAGAGATCGTTCGATATCCCAAAAGCACGTTGGAACTCTTCGATCGTCATTTTTCAACATGAATTTCTAATCTTTCTAAATTGCGTGATCCAACGGAGAAACCTATAACTTCATCCTTTGATGTCGGATTGGGCCAATTTTTGGTTATCTGAATGGTACTTTAGTGCTCTTTCATTCCTGACTGGAATCATCGTATTCCGAGACCATTTGAGCATCTATAAGTCGGATCGCAGTCTTCGGTCCTGAATGTTTCCTTCATCGCCTTGTCCAATAGTAACCCTCATAACTCTCTCTTCAGAGGTCAAATTTAGACAATTTTAGGTCATTGGAATGGTAACTTGTCAAGCTTCCAAATGGGACCAAAATTGCTTCATTCATAGACCGTTAGATATTCTAAAAGCACATTGGAACTCTTCGATCTTCATTATTCCAAATGGATTGTTAGTTTTTCCAAATTGCGCGATGCAACGAAGACGCCTATAACTCCATCCTTTGAGGTTGGATTGGGTAGATTTTTACACATCTGAATGGTACTTTAGTGCTCTTTCATTCCTGACTAGAATCATCATATTCCGAGACCATTTGGGCATCTGTAAGTGGGATCGCAGTCGTCGGTCTTAAATGTTTTCTTAATCTCCCTATTCAATAGCAACCCTCATGACTCTCTCTCTCTAGAGGTCAAATTTTGACTATTTCAGGTCATTGGAATGGTAAGTTGTTAAGCCTCAAAATGGGACCTGAATTGCTTAATTCCGAGACCGTTCGATATCCCAAAAGCACGTTGGAACTCTTCGATTGTCATTTTTTAATATGGATTGTTAGTATTTCCAAATTGCGCGATCCAATGGAGATGCCTATAACTCCATCATTTGATGTCGAATTCGGTCAGTTTTTGGTCATCTGAATGGTACTTTAGTGCTCTTTCAGTCCTAACTGGAATCGACATATTCCGAGACCATTTGGGCATCCATAAGTGCGATCGTAGTCGTCGGTCCTATATGTTTCCTTCATCTCCTTGTTCAATAGTAACCCTCAAAACTCTCTCTTCAGAGGTCGAATTTTAACTATTTCAAGTCATTGGAATGGTAAATTGTCGTGCTTCCAAATGGGACATGAATTGGTTTATTCAAAGACCATTCGATATCCCATAAGCACGTTGGAACTCTTCGATCTTCATTTTTCAATATGGATTTCCAAATTACGTGATCCAATGGAGACGCCTATAACTCCATCCTTTGATGTCGGATTGGGTCGATTTTTGGTCATTTGAATGGTACTTTAGCGCTCTTTCATTCCTGACTGGAATCGCCATATTCTGAGACCATTTAGGCATCCCATTTGGGCATCCATAAGTGGGATCGCATTCGTCGGTCCTGAATGTTTCCTTCATCTCCTTGTCGAATAGTAACCCTCATAACTCTCTCTTTAGAGGTCCAATTTAGAGTATTTCAGGACATTGGAATGTTAACTTGTCAAGCTTCCAAATGGGACTAGAATTGCTTAATTCAGAGACCGTTCGAATTCCCAAAAGCATGTTGGAACTCTTCAATCGTCATTTTTCAATATGGATTGTTAATCTTTCCAACTTGCGCGATCCAATGACGACGCCTATAACTCCTTCGTTTGATGTCGGAGTGGGTCGATTTTTGTTCATCTGAATGTTACTTTAGTGCTCTTTCATTCCTGACATGAACTGTCGTATTCCAAGACCATTTGGGCATTCATAAGTGGGATCGCAGTCATCAGTCCAAAATATTTCCTTCATCTCCTTGTCAAATATAACCCTCATAACTCTCTCTTTAGAGGTCAACTTTAGACTATTTCAGGATATTGGAATAGTAACTTGTCAAGCTTCCAAATGGGACCAAATTTGCTTAATTCAAAAACCGTTCGATATCCCAAAAGCACGTTGGAACTCTTCGATCGTTATTTTTCAATATAGATTGCTAATCTTTCCAAATTACATGATCCAACAGAGACGCCAATAACTCCATCCTTTGATGTCGGATTGGGTCATTTTTTGGTCATCTGAATGGTACTTTAGTGCTCTTTCATTCCTAATTGGAATCATCGTATTCTAAGACCATTTGGGCATCCGTAAGTGGGATCGCAGTCGTTGGTCCTGAATGTTTCCTTCATCTCCTTATCTAATAGTAACCCTCATAACTCACTCTTTAGAGGTCAAATTTAGACTATTTCAGGGCATTGGAATGGTAACTTGTCAAGCTTCTAAATGGGACCAAAATTACTTAATTCAGAGACCGTTCAATATCCCAAAAGCACGATGGAACTCTTCGATCGTCATTTTTCAATATGGATTTCTAATCTTTGCAAATTGTGAGATCTAACGAAGATGCCTATTACTCCATCCTTTGATGTCATCATCTGAATGGTACTTTACTGCTCTTTCACTCCTTACTGGAATCGTCGTATTCCAAGGCCATTTGGGCATCCATAAGTGGGATCGCAGTTGTTGGCCCTCAATGTTTCCTTCATCTCTTTATCCAATCGTAACCTTATAACTCTCTCTTCAGAGGTCAAATTTTGACTATTTCAGGTCATTGGAATGGTAACTTGTCAAGCTTCCAAATGAGACCTAAATTACTTAATTCAGTGACCATTCGATATCCCAAAAGCACGTTGGAACTCTTCGATCGTCATTTTTCAATATGGATTGTTAGTATTTCCAAATTGCGCAATCCAACGGAGACGCCTATAACTCCATCCTATGATGTCGGATTTGGTCGATCTTTGGTCATTTGAATGGTAGTTTAGTGCTCTTTAATTCCTTACAAGAATCATCATATTCTGAGACCATTTGGGCATCCTTAAGTGGGATCGCAGTCGTTGGTCCTCAATGTTTCCTTCATCTCCTTGTCTAATAATAACCCTCATAACTCTCTCTTCAGAGGTCGAATTTAGACTATTTCAGGACATTGGAATGGTAACTTGTCAAGCTTCCTAATGGGATCAAAATTGCTTAATTCAGCGACTGTTCGATATCCCAAAAGCACGTTGGAACTCTTCGATCGTCATTTTTCAATAGGATTGCTAATCTTTCCAAATTGCGCGATCTAACAGAGACGCCTGTAACTCCATCCTTTGATGTCGAATTGGGTCAGTTTTTAGTCATCTGAATGATACTTTAGTGCTCTTTCATTCCTGAGTGGAATCATCATATTCCGAGACCATTTGAGCATCTTCGAATCGCAGTCGTCGGTCATGAATGTTTCCGTTATTGCCTTGTCCTATAGTAACCCTCATAACTCTCTCTTTAGAGGTCGAATTTAAACTATTTCATTTCATTGGAATGGTAAGTTGTCGAGCTTCCATATGGGACCAGAATTGCTTCATTCATAGACCGTTAGACATCCTAAAAGCACATTGGAACTCTTCGATCATCATTAGTCAATATGGATTGTTAATCTTTCTAAATTGCGCGATCCAACGAAGACGCCTATAACTTCATCCTTTAACGTCGGATTGGGTCAATTTTTGAACATCTAAATGGTACTTTAGTGCTCTTTCATTCCTGACTAGAATCATCATATTCAGAGACCATTTGGGCATCTGTAAGTGGGATCACAGTCGTCGGTCTTGAATATTTCCTTAATCTCCCTGTTCAATAGTAACCCTCATGACTCTCTCTCTAGTGGTTGAATTTTGACTATTTTAGGTCATTAGAATGGTAACTTGTCAAGCTTCCAAATGGGACATGAATTGCTTAATTCAGAGACTGTTCGATATCCCAAAAGCACATTGGAACTCCTCGATCGTCATTTTTCAATATGGTTTGTTAATCTTTCCAAATTGTTAGATCTAATGAAGACACCTATAACTCCATCCTTTGATGTCGGATTGGGTCAATTTTGGTCATCTGAATGGTACTTTACTGCTCTTTCACTCCTTACTGGAATCGTCGTATTCCGAGACCGTTTGGGCATCCGTAAGTGGGATCATAGTCGTTGGTCCTCAATGTTTCCATCATCTCCTTGTCCAATAGTAACCCTTATAACTCTCTCTTTAGAGGTCAAATTTTGACTATTTCAGGCCATTGGAATGGTAACTTGTCAAGCTTCCAAATGGGACCTGAATTGCATAATTCAAAGACTGTTCGATATACCAAAAGCACATTGGAACTCTTTGATCATCATTTTTCAATATGGATTGTTAATCTTTCCAAATTGTGCTATCCAACGAAGACACCTATAACTCCATCCTTTGATGTCAGATTGGGTCAATTTTTGATCATCTGGATGGTACTTTATTGCTCTTTTTCTTCCTGACTGGAATCATCGTATTCTAAGACCAATTGGCCATTCGTAAGTTTGATCACAGTCGTCAGTCCTGAATGTTTCCTTCATCTCCTTGTCCAATAGTAACCCTCATAACTCTCTCTTCAGTGGTCAAATTTAGACTATTTTAAGACATTGGAATGGTAACTTGTCAAACTTCTAAATGGGCCCAAAATTGCTTAGTTCAGAGACCGTTCGATATCCCAAAAGCACATTGGAACTCTTCGATCATTACTTTTCAATATGGATTGCAAATCTTTCTAAATTGTGCGATCCAACGAAGACACCTATAACTCCATTCTTTGATGTTGGATTGGGTCAATTTTTGGTCATCTGAATGATACTTTAGTGCTCTTTCATTCCAGACTGGAATCGTCGTATTCCGAGACTGTTTGAACATCTATAAGTCAGATCGCAGTCGTCGGTCCTGAATGTTTCCTTCATCGCCCTGTCCAATAGTAACCCTCATAACTCTCTCTTCAAAGGTCGAATTTAGACTACTTTAAGTAATTAGAATGGTAACTTGTCAAGCTTCCAAATGGGACAAGAATTACTTCATTCATAAACCATTCGATATTCTAAAAGCACATCGGAACTCTTCGATTGTCATTATTCACTATGGATGTTAGTCTTTCCAAATTGCGCGATCCAACGAAGACGCCTATAACTCCATCATTTGATGTTGGATTGGGTCAATTTTTGGACATCTGAATGATACTTTAGTGCTCTTTCATTCCTGACTAGAATCATCATATTCCGAGACCATTTAGGCATCTGTAAGTGGGATCGCAGTCGTCGGTCTTGAATGTTACCTTAATCTTCCTATTCAATAGTAACCCTCATGACTCTCTCTCCAAAGGTCGAATTTTGACTATTTCTGCACATTTGAATGGTAACTTGTCAAGCTTCCAAATGGGACCTGAATTGCTTAATTTAGAGACCGTTCGATATCCCAAAAGCACGTTGGAACTCTTCAATCGTCATTTTTCAATATGGATTGTTAGTATTTCTAAAATGCGCGATCCAACGGAGACGCCGATAACTCCATCCTTTGAAGTCGAATTGGGTCAATTTTTGGTCATCTGAATGGTACTTTAGTGCTCTTTCATTCCTGATTGGAATCGCCATATTCCAAGACCATTTGGGCATCCTCAAGTGGGATCCCAGTCATCAATCCTGTATGTTTCATTCATCTCTTGTTCAATAGTAACCCTCAAAACTCTCTCTTCAGCAGTCAAATTTTGATTATTTTAAGTCATTGGAATGGTAAATTGTCATACTTCCAAATGGTACCTGAATTGCTTTATTCAGAGACCATTCGATATCCCAAAAGCACGTTGGGACTCTTCGATCGTCATTTTTCAATATGGATTTCCAAATTGCAGGATCCAACGGAGACGCCTATAACTCCATCCTTTGATGTCGGATTGGGTTAACTTTTCATCATCTGAATGGCACTTTAGTGCTCTTTCATTCCTGACTGGAATCGTCGTATTCCAAGACCATTTGAGCATCTATAAGTCGGATCGCAGTCGTCGATCTTGAATGTTTCCTTCATTGCCTTGTCCAATAGTAACCCTCATAACTCTCTCTTCAGAGGTCAAATTTAGGCAATTTAAGGTCATTGGAATGGTAACTTGTCAAGCTTCTAAATGGGACTAGAATTGCTTCATTCATAGACTGTTCGATATTCTAAAAGCACATTGGAACTCTTCGATCATCATTATTCAAAATGGATTGTTAGTTTTTCCAAATTACGCGATCCAATGAAGACGCGTATAACTCCATCCTTTGATGTCAGATTGGGTAGATTTTTGCACATCTGAATGGTACTTTAGGGCTCTTTCATTCCTGACTAGAATCATCATATTCCAAGACCATTTGGGCATCTGTAAGTGAGATTGTAGTCGTCGGTCTTAAATATTTCCTTAATCTCCCTATTCAATAGCAACCCTCATGACTCTCTCTCCAGAGGTCGAATTTTGACTGTTTTAGGTCATTGGAATGGTAACTTGTCAAGCTTCCAAATGGGACCAGAAATGCTTTATTCAGAGACCTTTCGATATACCAAAAGCATCTTGGAACTCATTGATCGT
This sequence comes from Magnolia sinica, assembly GCF_029962835.1. NCBI lineage: Eukaryota > Viridiplantae > Streptophyta > Magnoliopsida > Magnoliales > Magnoliaceae > Magnolia > Magnolia sinica. The sequence continues at coordinate 27,977,605 of NC_080589.1, forward strand.
CATTTTTCAATATGGATTGTTTGTATTTCCAAATTGCGTGATCCAACGGAGACACCTATAACACCATCCTTTGATGTCGGATTGGGTCAATTTTTGGTCATCTGAATGGTACTTTAGTGCTCTTTCAGTCCTGACTGGAATTGGCATATTCCGAGCCCATTTGGGCATCCATAAGTGCGATCGTAGTCGTCGGTCCTGTATGTTTCCTTCATCTCCTTGTTCAGTAGTAACCCTCAAAACTCTCTCTTCAGAGGTCTAATTATGACTATTTCAAGTCATTGGAGCGGTAAATTGTCATGCTTCCAAATGGGACCTGAATTGGTTTATTCAGAGATCGTTCGATATCCCAAAAGCATGTGGGAACTCTTAGATCATCATTTTTCAATATGGATTTCCAAATTGTGTGATCTAATGGAGACGCCTATAACTCCATCCTTTGACGTCGGATTGGGTCAATTTTTGGACATCTGAATGGTACTTTAGAGCTCTTTCATTCCTGACTGGAATCGCCATATTCCGAGACCATTTGGGCATCTATAAGTAGGATCGCAGTCGTCGGTCTTGAATGTCTCCTTCATCTCCTTGTCCAATAGTAACCCTCATAACTCTCTCTTCAGAGGTCGAATTTAAACTATTTCAAGATATTAGAATGGTAACTTGTCAACCTTCCAAATGGGACTAGAATTGCTTAATTCAGAGTCCGTTCGAATTCCTAAAAGCATGTTGGAACTCTTCAATCGTCATTTTTCAATATGGATTGTTAATCATTCCAAATTGCGCGATCCAATGAAGACGGCTATAACTCCTTCATTTGATTCAGATTGGGTCAATTTTTGTTCATCTGAATGGTACTTTAGTGCTCTTTCATTCCTAACAAGAATTGTCATATTCCGAGACCATTTGGGCATCCGTAAGTGGGATCGCACTCATTGGTCCTAAATATTTCCTTCATCTCCTTATCCAATAATAACCCTCATAACTCACTTCAGAGGTCGAATTTATACTATTCTAGGACATTGGAATGGTAACTTGTCAAGAATCCAAATAAGACCAGAATTGCTTAATTCAGAGACCGTTCGATGTCCCAAAAGCATGTTAGAACTCTTCGATCGTCATTTTTCAATATGGATTGTTAATCTTTCCAAATTGCGCGATCCAACGAAGATGCCTATAATTCCATCATTTGATGTCAGATTGGGTGGATTTTGGTCATCTGAATGGTACTTAGTGCCCTTTCATTCCTAACTGGAATCGTCGTATTTTGAGACCATTTGGGCATCTGTAAGAGGGATCACAGTCGTCGGTTCGGAATGTTTACTTCATCTCCTTGTCCAATAGTAACCTTCATAACTCTCTCATCAGAGGTTGAATTTTGACTATTCCAGGACATTGGAATTGTAACTTCTTAAGCTTCCAAATGGGACATGAATTACTTAATTCAGAGGCCGTTCGATATCCCAAAAGCACGTTAGAACTCCTCGATCATCATTTTTCAATATGGTTTGTTAATCTTTCCAAATTGCGAGATCTAACGAAGACGCCTATAACTCCATCCTTTGATGTTGTCATCTGAATGGTACTTTACTGCTCTTTCACTCCTTACTGGAATCGTCATATTCCCAGGCCATTTGGGCATCCGTAAGTGGGATCGTAGTCGTTGGCCCTCAATGTTTCCTTCATCTCCTTATCCAATAATAACCCTTATAACTCTCACTTCAGAGGTAGAATTTTGACTATTTTAGGTCATTGGAATGGTAACTTGTCAAGCTTCCAAATGGGCCCTAAATTACTTAATTCAGAGACCATTCGATATCCCAAAAGCACGTTGGAACTCTTCGATTGTCATTTTTCAATATGGATTGTTAGTATTTCCAAATTGCGCGATCCAACGGAGATGCCTATAACTCCATCCTTTGATGTCGAATTTGGTCGATTTTTGGTCATCTGAATGGTACTTTAGTGCTCTTTAATTCCTGACAGGAATCATCAAATTCTGAGACCATTTAGGCATCCTTAAGTGGGATGCAGTCGTCGCTCCTGATTGTTTCCTTCATCTCCTTGTCCAATAGTAAACCTCATGACTCTCTCTTCAGAGGTCGAATTTAGACTATTTCAGGATATTGGAATGGTAACTTGTCAAGCTTCCTAATGGGACCAAAATTGCTTAATTCAAAGACCGTTCAATATCCCAAAAGCACGTTAGAACTCTTCGATCATCATTTTTCAATATGGATTACTAATCTTTCCAAATTGCACGATCCAACGGAGACGCCTATAACTCCATCCTTTGATGTCGAATTGGGTCAATTTTTGGTCATCTGAATTGTACTTTAGTACTCTTTTATTCCTGAATGGAATCGTCGTATTCTGAGACCATTTGAGCATCTATGAGTCGAATCACAGTCGTTGGTCCTGAAAGTTTCCTTCATCGCCTTGTCCAATAGTAACCCTCATAACTCTCTTCAGAGGTCAAATTTAGACTATTTCAGGTCATTGGAATAGTAACTTGTCAAGCTTCCAAATGGGACCAAAATTACTTCATTCATAAACCGTTCGATATTCTAAAAGCACATTGGAACTCTTCGATCGTCATTATTCAATATGGATTGTTAGTCTTTCCAAATTGCGCGATCCAACGAAGACGCCTATAACTCCATCCTTTGATATCGGATTGGGTCAATTTTTGCACATCTAAATGGTACTTTAGTGCTCTTTCATTCCTAACTAGAATGATCATATTCCGAGACTAATTGGGCATCTGTAAGTGGGATCGCAGTCGTCGGTCTTGAATGTTTCCTTAATCTCCCTATTCAATAATAACCCTCATGACTCTCTCTCCGGAGGTCGAATTTTGACTATTTCAGGTCATTGGAATGGTAACTTGTCAAGCTTCCAAATGGGACATGAATTACTTAATTCATAGACTGTTCGATATCCCAAAAGCACGTTGGAACTCCTTGATCGTCATTTTTCAATACGGTTTGTTAATCTTTACAAATTGTGAGATCTAACGAAGACGCCTATAACTCCATCCTTTGATATCAGATTACGTCAATTTTGGTCATCTGAATGGTACTTTACTGCTCTTTCACACCTTACTGGAATCGTCGTATTCCGAGACCATTTGGGCATCCGTAAGTGGGATCGTAGTCATTGGCCCTCAATGCTTCCTTCATCTCCTTGTCCAATAGTAACCCTTATAACTCTCTTCTAAGGTCGAATTTTGAATATTTCACACCATTGGAATGGTAACTTGTCAAGATTCCAAATGGGACCTGAATTGCTTAATTCAAAGACAGTTCGATATCCCAAAAGCACGTTGGAACTCTTTGATCGTCATTTTTCAATATGGATTGTTAATCTTTCCAAATTGCATGATCCAATGGAGACGCCTATAACTCCATCCTTTGATGTCAAATTAGGTCAATTTCTGGTCATCTTAATGGTACTTTAGTGCTCTTTCATTCCTGACTGGAATCATCGTATTCCAAGACCATTTGGGCATCCGTAAGTTAGATCGCAGTCGTCGGTCCTGAATGTTTCCTTCATCTCCTTGTCCAATAGTAACCCTCATAACTCACTCTTCAGAGGTCAAATTTAGACTATTTGAGGACATTGGAATGTTAACTTGTCAAGCTTCCAAATGGGACCAAAATTGCTTAGTTCAGAGAACGTTCAATACCCCAAAAGCACGTTGAAACTCTTCGATCATAATTTTTCAATATGGATTGTTAATCATTCCAAATTGCGCGATCCAACAGTTACACCTATAACTCCATCCTTTGATGTCGGATTGGGTCGATTTTTAGTCATTTGAATGGTACTTTAGTTCTCTTTCATTCCTGAATGGAATCATCGTATTCCGAGACCATTTGAGCATCTATTAGTCAGATCGCAGTCGTCGATCCTGAATGTTTCCTTCATCGCCTTGTCCAATAGTAACCCTCATAACTCTCTCTCCAGAGGTCGAATTTAAACTATTTCAGGTCATTGGAATGGTAATTTGTCAAGCTTCCAAATGGGACCAGAATTACTTCATTCATAGGCCGTTCGATATTCTAAAAGCACATTAGAACTCTTCGATCGTCATTATTCAAAATGGATTGTTAGTCTTTCCAAATTGCATGATCCAATGAAGACGCCTATAACTCCATCCTTTGATGTCGGATTGGGTCAATTTTTGCACATCTAAATGGTACTTTAGTGCTCTTTCATTCCTGACTAGAATCATCATATTCCAAGACCATTTGGGCATCTGTAAGTGGGGTCGCAATCGTCGGTCTTGAATGTTTCCTTAATCTCCCAATTCAATAGTAACCCTCAAAACTCTCTCTTCAGAGGTCGAATTTTGACTATTTCAAGTCATTGGAATGGTAAATTTTCATGCTTCCAAATGGGACCTAAATTGCTTTATTTAGAGACCGTTCGATATCCCAAATGCAAGTTGGGACTCTTCGATCATCATTTATCAATATGGATTTCCAAATTGCGCGATCCAACGAAGACGCCTATAACTCCATCCTTTGATGTCGAATTGTGTTGAATTTTGGTCATTTGAATGGTACTTTAGTGCTCTTTCATTCCTGACCGGAATCGTGATATTCTGAGATCATTTTGGCATCCCATTTGGGCATCCGTAAGTGGGATCGCAGTCGTCGGTCCTGAATGTTTCCTTCATCTCCTTGTGCATTAGTAACCCTCATAACTCTCTCTTCAGAGGTCGAATTTAGACAATTTTAGGATATTGGAATGGTAACTTGTTAAGCTTCCAAATGGGACCATAATTACTTAATTCAGAGACCGTTTGATATCCTAAAAGCACGTTGGAACTCTTCAATCGTCATTTTTCAATATGGATTGTTAATCTTTCCAAATTGTACGATCTAATCAAGGCGCCTATAACTCCTTCATTTGATGTCGGATTGGGTCAAATTTTGTTCATCTGAATGGTACTTTAGTGCTTTTTCATTCTTGATAGGAATTGTCACATTCTGAGACCATTCGGGCATCCGTAAGTGGGATCGCAATCATCGGTCCTGAATATTTTCTTCAACTCCTTATCCAATAGTAACCCTCATAACTCTCTCTTCAGAGGTCAAATTTAAACTATTCTAGGACATTGGAATGGTAACTTGTCAAGCTTCCAAATGGGACTAGAATTCCTTCATTCAGAGACCGTTTGATATCCAAATAGCACGTTGGAACTCTTTGATTGTCATTTTTCAATATGGATTGTTAATCTTTCCAAATTACGTGATCCAACGAAGATGCCAATAACTCCATCCTTCGATGGCGGATTGGATCAATTTTGGTCATCTGAATGGTACTTTAGTGCCCTTCCATTTCTGACTGGAATCATCGTATTCTGAGACCATTTGGGCATCTGTAAGTGGGATCACAGTCGTCGGTCTGGAATGTTTACTTCATCTCCTTGTCCAATAATAACCCTCATAACTCTCTCTTCAGAGGTCAAATATTGACTCTTTCAGGCCATTGGAATGGTAACTTGTCAAGCTTCCAAATGGGACCTGAATTGCTTAATTCAGAGACCGTTCGATATCCTAAAAGCACATTGGAACTCTTCGATCGTCATTTTTCAATATGGATTGTTAATCTTTCCAAATTGCCCGATCCAACGGAGACGCATATAACTCCATCCTTTAATGTCGGATTGGGTCAATTTTCGGTCATCTGAATGGTACTTTAGTGTGCTCTTTCATTCCTGACTGGAATCGTCGTATTCCCAGACCATTTGGGCATTTGTAAGTTAGATCGCAATCATCGGTCCTGAATGTTTTTTTCATCTCCTTGTCCAATAGTAACCCTCATAACTCTCTCTTCAGAGGTCGAATTTAGACTATTTCAGGTCATTGGAATGGTAACTTGTCAAGCTTCCAAATGGGACCAGAATTTTTTAATTCATAGACCGTTTAATATTCTAAAAGCACATTGGAACTCTTCGATTGTCATTATTCAGTATGGATTGTTAGTCTTTCCAAATTGCGTGATCCAACAAAGACGCCTATAACTCCATCCTTTGATGTCGGATTGGGTCGATTTTTACACATTTGAATGGTACTTGTGCTCTTTCATTCCTGACTAGAATCATCGTATTCCAAGACCATTTGGGCATCCGTAAGTGGGATCGCAGTTGTTGGTCCTGAATGGTTCCTTAATCTCCTTGTTCAATAGTAACCCTCATAACTCTATCTTTAGCAGTTAAATTTTGACTATTTCAGGTCATTGGAATGGTAACTTGTCAAGCTTCCAAATGGGACCTGAATTGCTTAATTCAGAGACTGTTCGATATCCCAAAAGCACATTGGAACTCTTCGATTGTCATTTTTCAATATGGATTGTTAATCTTTCCAAATTGCCCGATCCAACAGAGATGCCTATAACTCCATCGTTTGATGTCGGATTGGGTCAATTTTTAGTCATCTAAATGGTACTTTAGTGCTCTTTCATTCCTGACTGGAATTGTCATATTCCAAGACTATTTCGGCATCCGTAAGTGGGATCGCAGTCGTCGGTCATATATGTTTCTTTCATCTCCTTGTTCAATAATAACCCTCATAACTCTCTCTTCAGAGATCGAATTTTGACTATTTCAGGTCATTGGAATGTATCTTATCAAGCTTCCAAATGGGATTGGTATTGCTTAATTCAGGGACTGTTCGATAACCCTAAAGCACGTTGGAACTCTTCGATCATCATTTTTCAATATGGATTGTTAATCTTTCCAAATTGCACGATCCAACGGAGACGCATATAACTCCATCCTTTGATGTCAGATTTAGTCTATTTTTGGTCATTTGAATGGTACTTTAGTGCTCTTTCATTCCTGACTGGAATCGTCGTATTCCGAGACCATTTGAGCATCTGTAAGTCGGATCACAGTAGTCGGTCTTGAGTGTTTCATTCATCTCCTTAACCAATAGTAACCCTCATAACTCTTTCTTCTGAGGTCAAAGTTTACTATTTCATGTCATTGAAATGGTAACTTGTCAAGCTTCCAAATGGGACCAGAATTGCCTAATTCAGAGAGACCGTTCGATTTGCCAAAAGCACGTTGGAAACTCTTCGATCAACATTTTTCAATATGGATTGTTAATCTTTCCAAATAGCGTGTTCCAATTGAGTCGCCTATAACTCCATCCTTTGATGTCAAATTGGGTCAATTTTTGGTCATGTGAAAGGTACTTAGTGCTCTTTCATTCCTGACTGGAATCGTCATATTCCGAGACTATTTGGGAATTTGTAAGTGGGATTGTATTCGTCGGTCCTGAATGTTTCCTTCATCTCCTTGTCCAATAGTAACCCTGATAACTCTCTCTTCAGAGGTCGAATTTATACTATTTCAGGACATTGGAATGGCAACGTGTTAAGCTTCCAAATGGGACATGAATTGCTTAATTTAGAGACCGTTCGATATCCCAAAAGCACATTGGAAGTCTTCGATCATCATTTTTCAATATGGTTTGTTAATCTTTCCAAATTGCGTGTTCTAAGGTAGACTCCTATAACTCCATCCTTTGATGTCAGATTGGGTCGATTGTGGTCATTTGAATGGTACTTTACTGCTCTTTCATTCCTGACTGGAATTGTCGTATTCCAAGACCATTTGGGCATCCGTAAGTGGAATCACCGTCATCGATCCTAAATGTTTCCTTCATCTCCTAATTTTATACATAACTTTCATTTGATCGAGTTGGTTCATAGTGGTCAATATTTCTCGATTCTAAGGCCCTTATTCATTGCTATAAACTATTTAAATGATTGGACATGTTTTCAATCCAAACCATTCATTCGATTGCTTCATTAATGTAATCCAAACCATCTATAGAGTTAGTCTTGTGCTCAACAAATTAATTTTTGGGTGCCTCATGTATAAAAAATCATTAGTGATTCAAATTATTCATATGATAGGCCTTGTTTTCAGTCACACAAAACTTTGAGATGAGTGCACCTATAACCTATTCACAAGATTAAAGTCATTCCTATACTTATTTGTTTTAAGTGATCTAAGCCCCTTCGTTTGATTGGAGTAAACTTAGGTCTTGTTTACTAAGCCAATGAATGAAAGTTTTATACTCTTTTGTTGGATTGCACAAGTATAAAAATTCATTATGGGAGGAGTAATCTTGTCAAATCATTGTGCTCATTTTCAACAACCCTGCTAATCATACGATTGAGAAGTTTTTGCTGATTTAAGTTGTTAATATGGTTAAGTCTGTTTCCATCAATCTACGTCATTCATCTAGTTTGCTTATTTTATGACACAACCCTTGGTGGATCTATAATTGCGGTTTCACTCATTAGAGACAATTGAATGCATGAGTCATGCACTAAGGGCCCATTTTCAATTATTCAAGCCATTAATCTCTTGTTCCATTTTTCTAGTAGAAACCGTTCTTATGGTTGGATCCCTTTGTAGTGACCTAAACCATTAATCATGTAGCTCGCTTCTAGTGATGCAAACTATTTATAAGCAGGTCCCATTTTTGCTAACCAAATCATTTATAAAGATGAGCCTATCTTTTTGAAATGCTTGGGCCATTTGAAGTTATCCAATTGAGCTAACCTTCTAAAATGCTTGGGTTGGTTGGAGTCAATCAAATCATTCATATTGCTGGCTCTTTTTAAGTGATCCAATCCCTCTATATAATTCGTGCCATTGTAGTGATCCACACCCTTCATATTATTGAGGCTATTTCTAGTGATCCAAATCAGTTAATATCCTAAGGTCCATGGTTCAACAATCCAAGCAGACTTATCCAAACCCTTTACATAATTTGACCCGTTTTAGTGATCCAAACTCGTCTTATTGTTGGGGCCCTTTTTAGTCATCTAAATTAATTGACATTTTAAGGCTTATGTTCATTAACTAAGAAAATGATCTATAGCCCATGTTGGTTGGAGTGGTACGCCGCTAATGTCAATCGTGAATATTAAGCTAAGGCCCATGTCTAGCGATTCAAATAGGTGGTGCGTTACAAAACTTGACGGATCTATAATGGTGTTTCACCCATTTGAGACAAGTAAGTGCATGAATCGTACACAATGAGCCTACTTTCAATTATCCAAACCTCTAATATCTCTTGCTCCATTTTTACTAGTAGAAACCATTCTTATGGTTGGTTCCTTTGCAATAATCCAGACCGTTAATCACTTGCTTCTAATGATGCGAGCTACTTATATGAATGGCCCCACTTTCATTAACCAAACCATTTATAGGATAATCTAACCTTTTGAAATGCTTAGGCCATTCAAAGTGATCCAATTACGCTAAACTTTTATAATGCTTAGGTTGTTTGGAATGATCTAAATTGTTCATATTAGTGGTTCTTTTTAAGTGGTCTAAATCAATCTTTAAATCATCATTGATTTATCTATGTTAAGTCAAATTGAGCGGTTGCCATTTCTCTTTTTTTAATATATAGGTTGGGAAATTTTTTTTAGCATGTTGGATGATCTTTGCAAGCTTTGAATCAACTTAGCAATTTTGCAACCTGAGGGAACTAGTTTGTTAAACTATTAATATTTTTTCAATTAAGTGATGTGTTTATTAGTGTTTAGGAAGGAATGTAACTTTTTTCTCTAATGAAACTTTGTAAGCTCGAAGTTAGCAATTTGCAACATGAGGGAACTAGCTTGGCATATTTTCTATATTTTTTAGGTTATAGTGATATGTTTATAATTAGATCAGAGGATAAAATGCACTTTGTTTCTTAATTAATCCTTTTTCTTGGCATGTTCCTAATGAAATTTGTTTCTTTTTCATCTAGTTTTGATAGGTACCTTAGCGGTTTATGACAATTGTTCTTTTATGCTTAATATATCTCCAAAAGAACTCAATTAGGCTCTTCTTTTGTCTCGTGCCTTGTCTATGGTTTTAATCAGACCAATTTTTTATTTTTAGTTTTTGGTGTTTCAGCTTCTTTGCATTCAAGCATTTTGTTAGATTTACTAAGAGAGCGATGAATCTTGTTGGTTTCCATCATATTCACCGTGTTTTTAATTCTTCTATGAGTGAGATTTTTCTTAACACTTTTCTTGTTATTAATTGATCATGGAATTATTGTTTTGAATTTTAAGGATCTTATTTGATTATATTGGGGTTTGATATGTGGAGATTCTATTCGTCCCTTTTGGTTATAATACCATGCAGTTACCATTTGTGATGGTTCAATATATGTACTTGCTATTTTTTTATACTCATCCATTATGTTTGTTTGCCTCTGCTTGTTTCAATGGTTTGCTAGTTTTAGTTAATTACGTTAAAGATACACTATTAGAATGATGTGAATAGTTTTTCATTTCTATGAAGGGGAATAGTTTCTATGATAATGTTACATTCAATTTATTAGTTGTAGTTGTAGATTGTAAGTTAAATTTTTATGGTACACTAGATTAAATTATCCAATTAGTTGAGGTGGTTAGGTGTACCTTGGGAGATGTAGAATGGCGACTTCTCTTTTTAGTGGCTTTAGTAAAATAGTCGGCTACATTCATTTATTTTATGTGACCTAATCTATTGAATATCATGCGGACCATTTCTAACGATGCAAACTATTTGCATAATTTGGTCCAATTTGAATGGTCCATCATTGATATGAGTAGGCTCATTTTATTAAATTCAAACTATTCTTGTGGTTGGCCTGTATTAAGTGATCCAAATTGCCATTATGGTTGCATTCTTTTACAATAATCCAAATTGTTCATAGGATTTAGCTCGTTTCTACTGATCTTAACCTCTAATTTGCCTGGGGCGTTTAAGTATTGGAACCTTTGCCATAATTGGGCCATTTTAATTGATTAAAACCATTCATATGATTGAGTGATTCGGTGATCCAAATGCTTCATATGTTTGGATATGCTTTTAATGATCCAAACTCTTGATATGATTGAGCTTGTTTTTAGTGATCCAAGCCAATGGATATGTTAAGTTGATCCTTAGTTGCAGGATCGCTACTCCTACTTAAAATCCTCATTTTTATATCTATCACTAGTGCTCTCACTTCCCACCTATTCATACTTGCTCACATTTTGAAAGAGATGCTTCCCTGCTCTTGCACCTGAATTTTTGTGCCACTGCGCTCATGCTTCATGCAACTATAAGTTGATCCATATCATTCATATGATTGAGGTTAGTTCTCAATGATCTATACCATTAATATAATAGGGCCCAATTCAATTTTACAAAATATTGAGATGATTGGTCAGTTTTCAGTGATCTAAGCCATACATATGGATTTCTTGTTACCACGATGCAAACCATCAATGTAATAAGGCATATACTTAACAAATCAATCAGTGAATGTCGTATGAACCAAAAGTTATTAGTGATTCAAATTTTGCTAATGATTGGGATAATTTTTAGTGGCACAAACGTTTGATGTGCTTGAACCATTTCAAGTGATCTCAACTATTCATATGCTTAGTTTTGTTTTATGTGATCCATGCCCTTCATATGATTAGAGTTGTTTCTGACATGTAAACCCCTCATTAGTTGGGGCCTTTTTTAGTGATGCAAACCAGTTGGTGCTTCTTTTTACCAATACAATAAGTTCATGTTTAATACCTAGGCCTATATTCACCAATTCGGTATGATTGTGCTTAATGCTAAGACTTTTGTTCCCTTCATATGTGAGGGAACATTTCAGTAATTGGAACCCTTCATCTGATTGGATCCAAACTAGTTGATGTACCTAGGGAATCCATTTACCAGGTCAATGAATGAATGTTTTGTACTCTTTCTTGGTTTGAACCGAGCACAGAAAATCATTTGGAGAGGAGGAATCTTGGCATATATCTTGCTAATTTTCAATAATCCAAACTACTCATGTGATGGGCTTTTGTTCAGTGATACAAGAAGTTATTATGGTAGTGTGTGTTGGGTTTCTAAACCATTCATACGATGTGGCTAGTTTTCATTATCTCAAACTTTTAATTTAATATGCATGGATCATTTCAATTGATCCTACCCATTCATGTGGTTGGTTTGTGGTGATCCAAATCCTTAATACGATTGGGGCCATTTTCAGTTTATCCAAACTCTTCATATGATTTAGGTTGTTTCTAGTGAGTCCTATGATTTAGGTCATTTCTAGCAGTGTTTTAAATATCGACGATATCGGCCGATATATCTCACGATATATCTTGTATCCCACTAGTACGATACTAAACACACGAGTAGTGCGATATATCCCACATGTTCGATCTAGTGAGCATTTTCGAATTTTGATCCTTTTATTTTCTATAAATCATGTTAAATTGGTGTCAAATTGTTACAAATCCATGATTTTTCATGTTTTGTATGAAAAATCATGGATTGGGAGCTTCAATTTTGAAATTTGGAGTGGGGCGAGTTGTGAAAAATTGAAAAAAGTAAAAAATTCTCAATTTATTGCAAGTCATTTGCAATCTGTGTCCAAACATCAAATCAAACATGTATGTAACATAATCTAGTGATTCTTCTTTTGCTTTTGAATGCATTACTTATGTTTCCAAATATCTTCTTACATTTATAAATTATATGAATAGAAATTGAATATATTTGCATCAATTCAATTAGACAACGCATAAATTAGGACCCCATACAAAGAAAACCTATTGTGTACTTGTTTTTTGAAATGTTTTGATTTATAAGTGTGAATTGATGTCTTTTTTAACAATCACCGAAGTTTCATCGAAAAATTCAACCAATTTCCCAATGTTTCCCCATGTTTCCAACAACGATGATACATTACACAATACAACCGATATATCCCATGCGATAACCGATACGTATCCGTATCCCAAGAATGCGATACGTAACGTGATACCAATATTTCAAACACTGGTTTCTAGTGATCTGAACCAAATGATATAATAATACATGTGTTCAACAATCAAATCCCTGACTAGTCACATGATTGAGTTTTTTTTCAATGACGCAAGTTGACTGATTTGTTAAGCTAATAATCTGTATCATTCACATGATTGACTATTTGTAAGCTTGTTTAAATGATTGTGCCAATTTTCAATGATCCAAACTATCCATACAATTGTTTCATTACCATGATTGTGTACATTTTTAGTGATCGAAACCGTTGGTATGGTTGGGAACTTATTTAGTATTCCAAACTGTTTATGTGATTGGGCCATTTTTAGTTCCAAACCAATTGATATGTTGTATTTTGTTTTCCGCAATTGAATCAGTTAGTTCATGTTTTGTAGCCTAGGTGGATGCCATAGACAGCGAAGTTCTTTTAGGGAGGAGGAAGCTAGACATAAAATTTGTTAACATTTTGCAATTGAATGTAGATTATTTAGGTATTCCAGTTCTTAAGTATCTATTTGTGAGCTGCTTATTCTATAGTTTCGATATTTCTTGTTTGTGATACTTGGTGCATGGGTAACCGTGCCTATGATTGATTCAAATCTCAGAGATCCTATATGTGATTGGGGCCTTGTTCAGTGTTTCGAGCCTTTCATATAATGGGGCATGTTTTAATGGTCCAATTATTATGATTGGTTTGTTTCCAATGAATGATTTGTTAAGACATGTTTTTAGTAATCTAATTGGTTGATGTGATATATCCCATGATGGATGTTGAATTGTGATTTTTCACATGTAAGAGATCGGTACATGAATCATCAACGGTGGACCATTTTCAATTATCTAAGCTAATGTTTCCTAGCCCACTATGATTGCTACAAATTGATCGTATGATTGGGTGCATTTTTAATAGTCCAAATCGTTGAAATTATTGGACTCATTTTAATTATCTAAGCCATTCTTAATGATTAGGCCTACATTTTGTGATTCAAATCGTTAATATTGTAGGGTGCCTACTATCATTATAAAAAAAATTAAGGTAGGGCCTATTTTCAATGATCTAATTAATATGGTAGGGCTTGTTTTCAATTATCCAATGGTTAATATTAATTAGGAACATTTTCACCCATACGAATATTTGATATGGTTAGGCCATTCGAAGTGATTGAAATTGTTCATTTGATTGTGCCCATTGTAAGTGATCCAAACCCTTTATATCATTGTGGCCATCTTAATGATCTGAACCAATATATGTTGAGGCCTGCGTTCACCAATCAATTTTGTTGATTATTAATAACCCTCATTGGATGTGGTAAGGACAAAAATTGTTAGTGGAGCAATCTTGACATATAATATTTTGATCTTTTATAGTTAAGTGTGGAGTGTAGCTATTTTTCTTGACTACAACGGTTGATCTAACTAGCTTATATTCAACGATCCAAATCATTAATATGATTGGCTTATACTTACTAATCCAACACTTAATATGATTGGGGTTGCTTTTAGTGACCTATGCTCTAAATATCATTAAAGTCATTTTTGGTGATGCATTATATACAATGATAGTGCCTTTTAGTTGTTCATTGTGATGGATGTTTTTAAATGGCAGTTAATTTCAATGAACGAGATGTATGAAGATATACATGAATATATTAATGAGGTCTACCAAAAATTCCAATAGGTAATACAGTATTTACAATGATAATGCCCTTTAATTGTTAATGGGGAAGAAACTATGGGGAAGATGATCAATTACCACGTCTATTCTTTTTTATATGGTCATACAAAGCTCCACCATGGGCGATAACATTCCCATACCCTTCCTAACATATGTATAATGTGTATGGGAGATGCAGAGTCAATTAATCACCTCTTCATTCATTGTGTGTTTGCTTGAAAGATGTGGGACTACTTTCTCAATGCTCTTCATACAATCTTAGGTGAAGCCAAATTTTGTTGTGGACCTTCTGTGGTTTGGCATTTAGGAGGGGTGGGAAAAGTGGGGAAAGCATTGTGGAGATTACTTTTATATAGGAGATGTTTTTAGAATAGGAGTTCGTCACATGTTGTGGCCATTAGGAAAATTAAATGTATTTTTTGGGTCGGGCTTCTTATGTAAAGCTAGTTAATCCTGCTAATCTCTCATATGTTTTTCAATTATGTAGGTGGGTTGTTTTCTTTTGCGCATTTTATGGGCTTTTATGGAAGCTCTCTCAAGAAGGGGGGGAAAAAGACAATTTGAAATGAGTCATAGCTAAATTCTTTTGTTGTTTTTAGGTTTTACTAGAAAAAATACAAAATGAAAAATAAATAGGAAGGATATGAATAAAGAAGAAATGTAAAAAAAATAAGTATGAAGAATCTAAACTAAAGATAATTTTTGAGCAAGATTTCCTAGTAAGTGAAAACTAAATGCCCCAAATTTGTTGTTGGAATGACCTTTTATCAATAAATGAAACTCCATATATAGATTAACTTCTTGATCTCTAAAAAAATGATTATTTGAAAATACCACTTATGAATAATATTTTTGTTCGAGACAAACTAATCTTCATGCTAAGTATCTTTCCTATTTTGGGATACTATTGATCTTAGTTGGGTTTGACAGTTTACACATATAGCTAATTACACCCTAAGCACACAATACACAACTTCACTAAATGTTGAATATCATTCACCTCCAATAGAAGGATAGTCAAATACATACTCAAGGATGAGCCTACCCCAATCCTTTTTTCTCATTTTACTTTGATCTTTGATAGATATGAGGTTTCGCTTCCCAAAAGGGACGGGGACAGGGACACCCTGTTGTTATTAATTTTTTTTTAAAAAAAAACTTTCCAAAACCCATCACGAGTTTGGGTGAATGGCTTTGGTCGTGGGTTTGCTCCCCATAACACTAAGTGTGATTCCCCCCTTCCCGTGAATTACCTATCATGAGTTGGGGCGAACGACTTTGGTCATGGGTATGCTCCTCATGGACACGAGTTTGATTCCCTTCCTGTGGATTACCTATTATAAGTTTGGGTAAACGACTTTGGTCGTGGGTTTGCTCCTCACAGATAAGAGTTTGATTCCCCTCCTCGTGGATTACTCAATGCATGCAGTGTTACTAGGATTTTTTTTTTTGTAATCCCCACATCTGGAGACTCGTTACACCTGACCCGACGCAGTGCTGACTCTACTCGACTCGGTACCTGTTATTGGATCAGACTTAGTCTAGATTAGTCCAGGCCAGACCTGAACTCAGATCTGGTCAGGCATGCTGGTCTTGGTACCAAGTTGAGCGAGTCAGGTCAACCCTTCAGCCCTAACTTGGTCTGACTCGACTCGTTACCCTGTTCTTCACCCTATTTAGTAGGGAAAGTTTTTGTTTTTAATTCTCACATTTGGATATTCTTGAAATTTTAACCTTCAATTTCAGTGTTCAGTATTAGGCCTACACATGTCCATTCCTTTCAAGCTTGATCCTGCCCCCATAGGCATATGCTCATGATGCTTAACGACTGAGTTCGATTTCCTCCCTATGGATTTTTCGATGCACGTAGTTGGCGGGTGATTACGTGCATTTGTAAGGAATGGTCTCACCTTAAAGGGACGGGGTTTTTTAAAAAAAAACTTCCCAAAACCCATCATGAGTTTGGGCGAATGGCTTTGGTCTTGGGTTTGCTCCCCACAAACACGAGTTCATTTCCCCTCTTCGTGGGTTACCGATCACGAGTTTGGGAGAACGACTTTGGTCGTGGGTTTGCTCCCCACAGACATGAGTTTGATTCCCTTTCCCCATGGATTACCTACTATGAGTTTGGGCGAAGAACTTTGGTTGTGGGTTTTCTCCCCACAGGCATCAGTTTGATTCCCCTCCTCGAGGATTACTCGATGCAGGTGGTGTAATAAGGGAAGTCTTTTTTTAATCCTCACATCTAGAGACTCATGAAACCCTCAATTATGCGTTCACTATTAAGCCTATGCATGTCCATTCCTTTCAAACTTCATACCGCCTTTATAGGTGTAAGATAGTGATGCTTAACGACTGAATGAGAGCTTCGTTTGTCAATGAATAATGGATTGACTCCATTGTTGGCATTACTTTATTTTTCTCTCATTTCCTATTAGCGAGTTCTGATGCACGCTGTCACTAATAGGGAGACGTAATATCTACTGAAAAATAGAGTCTCAATCTAGTAGGGTGCACTATAGCGCACTCCGGGTGGCCTAGCTTCTAGCTCTCTTGATTAGGTTGTCGTATTTTGCAATATGGGAGCTACTCATAGACCAGCAGAATTACAGGAACAGCATGGCATTTCCAGTCAAAGCCTTCAGCCCAAACTTCAATATATAGATCTCATTTTTCTTCAAAGTGGATCTATCAAGGACCAGGCTAGCCCGAACCCCCGAATGGGCTTATCATCGGGCGTTGGTTAACCTACTTTGATTGCCTTTCAGTTGTTCACTCGACCAAAAAGTCCATCTACATCCCAAATTCAAATTAGAAATCTTGCCTTGCCTCTTATCACTTCACTCCTTCCCCATGATCATTTTCAAGTTTTGGTTTGTCCTGGACGATGGGGTAAGCTCCCATGAATGTGCACATGACTTAACTTTTTATTGGACTATCTTTAATAGGCAAAATCTCACACCACTTTACACAAGGATTGATTAGCCGTGGAATCAAAGTAATAACTGTCAATCGTTAATTACGATCAAGACAAATAAGAACAGTCAGACTCTTACCCGAAGATGAAGTTAGGCTTGGATAAGGACACTATTTGGATTAGGAAGTCACTCATACCAAATGTTTTTTTTGTTTTTTTTGTTTTTTTTAAAAGCTGAAAATACTGGGGTATCATTTAAAATAGACATTTTATGCATCATCTTCAAAAGGATTCTATGCCAAAACAAACGCTAGGAAAATTTTAATGATTAAGAAATAAATTGATAAGAAGAATACCAAAGGACGATCTACACTAAAATAAAATGAATACATCAAAGCCTTTGATCCTTAGATTCCAATATTTACTTTCTATTGTCAAAGTGGCTAGGGGAAAAAATTTAGAATTCGAGTAAGAGGATTGTGGTATCTATCAATAGTGGATTAAATATTAAACTAGAATTCTATGAGCAAATTTAGATCAAATTAGTTAAAACATTGTTAGTATCGAAGTCCTCATAGGGGTAGGCGATATGACCTTGTATAAAAATTGCTTACTCTAAGTTTGATTCCCCTCCTTGTGGATTACCTGTCGCGAGTTTGGGAGTATGGCTTTGGTTGTGGGTTTGCTCCCCTTCCCGTGGATTACTCGATGTACATGGTTAGCAGGTGATTGTGTGCATTCATAGGGAATAGTCTCACCTTAAAGGGGGTGGGGACACCATGTTGTTATAAAAACAAAAGAAAATTCCAAATTCGCAAGTGTGGTATTTGTCATCATTGCTATAGCAAAATTAGAACGGTAAGAAAGAGTACAAAAAAGAGAAAAGAAAAGGCTTGAAGGAGCTTAGAAAATGAAGATAGCATAATGGGAAGTTTTTAAATACTGAACTTTACATAGAGCTTAGCTTTAAAGAGAGCTTAGAAAATATATTACTTTTGAAACTAAGGAATCCAATGGTTTGTTGGTTATTTCACATCATAATGATGTTTTTTTTTTTTTTTGGCCAATTAACTTGAAGGGCGTATAGTTCTAATAGTAAGGGTGCTTTTTTGAACTCCTTTGAAGGTTATTCTCTTTGAGAGTCCTTACGGCTCATTGGTTGTGACCTTAAGTATGTCGTAGAAAGTTGTTTATCCTGTCAGCTGAAGGCTCACTTAGTAATTGCTTCTATATAGTAAGGGTACTTTTCTGAACTCCTTTCTAATTGTGTGTTAAAATCTCATCAAGAAATATTTTTGATTTCAAGGTCAAATCAATACGGCGACCAATCTAACCTTGATGTAGTCACCTTGCTTCCTTAACTATTTGTGCACATGGTGGCAATACTGCTCTTGTTAAGCAATTGTTCATTTTTTGAATTAAGTTCATTCTCTTATGTTTTAATTTTTTTTTTCTTCCATGCACTCTCATGCTTTTGATGTTTTTCATGTGCTCTCATGCTTTTAATGTTTGTGAAAACAACTAACATCCTATAACTTGTATCACTAAGCAATTGTTTCTATTTTGGTTACGCATGTGCATCGTTTTGTTTGTTTGACCCAAATATCAAGAAGAACGAGCATCGTTGGAGCCTTTGATTCTTATGGGGTGTTTCCAAATGTTGGACTTTTGAAACTAAGGAATCCAATGGTTTGTTGGACTTTACATAAAGCTTAACTTTCAAGAGAGTTTAGAAAATATTTTACTTCTGAAACAATGGAATCCGATGGTTTGTTGGTTTTTTCACATCATAGTGATGTTTTCTTCTTCTTCTTTTTTTTTTTTTTGGCCAATTAACATGAGGGATGTCTAGTTCTAATAGTAAGGATAATTCTCTAAACTCCTTTGAAATTTATTCTCTTTGTAAAGCTGAGGATTTGAAAGTAAGACCATGACCAATCTAACTTCGATATTGTCACCTTGCTGCATAAACATTTTATACAAATGGTGGCACTCTTCTTAAGCAATAGCTTGTTTTTTTGAATTAGGGTAATTTTCTTTTTCACTTAAATTATTTTTTTCGGGCCCTTTTGTGCTCATAATGCCTATGAAACCATCATCACAACTATGATCACCCTTTCATGATCATATGGCATTTTCAACAATTGCTCCTACTATAACTTATCTGTAAGCAATTGATATGTATTGTCTTTACTTGTTTGAGATGAATCAAGAGAAGAAATAACATTTTTAGAGCCTTTAACACTTCTGGAGTAGATCATAAAGACCCAAATAAAGGGAAAAAATAAATATCAACTTGATCCAAAGCTTTTATGGCTCCCAAAACGTTTTTAATGGTCAACGTTCATTTAACACTGTTTCTTTAATGTGGTCCACTTTATATTTTGGTATACCTCAATTTTTCTCTCATAACATAAAATGATCTATAAAAATAGGTGGACATAATGGATGAAACACATACATCATGGTGGGGCCCAAACCACTAGCCATTGGCTGGTGCTCGTTGGAGTAGCCAATCCGTTTCCTCCGCGTGGCTCACTCAGTACCCCACGCATACTGTGTGAATTTTGTAGGGTCCACTGTGATTTATGTATTTTATCCACTCCATCCATCCATTTTACCAGATGATTTTGGGGCTTTAACAGAAAAATGAAGTATATATAAACCTCAAGTGGACAACACCATAGGAAATAGTGTGAATTGAACATCTACCGTTGAAAATTTCTTGGGAGCCACATAAGTATTAGATCAAGCTTGTATTTGTTGGCGCAAGTGAAGATGGTGTCAAAGTGTTTCAACTTAAATACCATATGTTGGGTTCTAAGCCTTTGTTAACTGTCTTGGGAGACTACATGGTTGATTCTTTTCTGTGGTAAGAATCATGTGAATTTGCATATTACACGATGTGTATCATTTGTTTTAATGGTATACGATAACTATTCATAGTGATAGAAAGAAATTAAGTAAGAAATACTAGTTATACATGCAAGGTATGTGATTTGATGGATGAATATAAAACATTGTGTTGTTATGGATAAGGGTGTCTCTGACCCTTATAATGCCTGGTTTGATGTATTTATCATTATATGTCATCTCTTCATATGCATTCTTTTGTTTTTGCACTAGTATTTGCGATTGCTGGAAAGGCCTCTTGATCTAACTTACAAACTTGGTGTCATCGACTAGGGGACTTCAACTGCAAGTAAATGCACTCATGGAATTTTATTTTATTTTTCATTTTTTTCATTTTGAATGATTGGGTTTGAACTTCAAAGCCAATGCTCTTTGCTAGAAGCCTCATTATGTCAATTGTGTTTTATAATGTTTACTTTTGAGGTTTGTAGCAATTTCTCACCATCACTTATGAAGACTTGTCATTCATATCCTTATGTTCGATAGTTTCTATTTATTTGTTACTATGAATAATTAGACTTCATTAAAGAAGAGGAATCCTTTAGAGAGTATGAAGAAACCCGCAACCAATAGAGGGAAATATGCCCCTTCTTGGCAAGCAAAATGTCTATGCCATTTAGACGTTATTTACCAAGCATGTTGTCTCTATAGTTCATAAAGATAACACCAAATAAAATGTTTATAGTTCTCTCTACAAAAGCCAAATGAAGTATGTAAAAAAGTAGCAACATATTTTTCAAAACATCCTTCGGGCAAGATTTTTTTTTGGAATAAGCATAAGGTAAGAGCAAAGAGCGATGGCTTCTGCTTATGCAAATGAAACACATCAACTAAACTGGAGAAAGTGGTGATTTATGTCGGTTATTTTGGCATAGCCACTTACAGTACAAAGATAATGAGTAATATTGGGCTAGGTTATTGAGAAAATGGTTAATCTCCCTCCAATCTTCCATATTTGAAACTAAGAACATTGATCATGATGGATTACAATTCAATCTTACATTATACTATGAGAAGATATTAATTGGTTCGAATACTAAAACTTCTGACTCTTTTTGCGGGATAAAAATTGTGTCAAGTTATCTTTCAAAAAAAAAGAAAGAAAAAAGAATCGTGTCAAGCTGCATGTTGCAAGGCATGCGTAACTAGCTAAGACTACAGAAGTTTTGGATCAAGCTGACATTTGTGTTTTCCCTTCATACATGTCTATGTGACCTTATAAACAGGTTGGATAGAAAATAAACATCATGGTGGGCCCTAAGAAGGTTTCAATGGCGGGCTCATTATCACCACGACTTTTTGTGGTGTAGTCCTGGATCTGCCTCATTTTTGGGCTCATGTCCTAAAATAATCTTTAAAAATGGATGAAAAGTATGGATAAAACCCATAAATCACAGAGGCCCCAGCGAGCCCCTGCCTAAATTGAATCTTGTATTTGAGATCTTGGGTGTCATCATCACAACCATCACCATGTTTATGCATGAATCGCCCTGGCCATTGGCTTTTTCTTGATACTTATTTACTTCTGCTGTTAGTTATTTCTCTCCTGAAATATTGGGCTTTTGATGAAATGTGGTTAAAATGTAGGTTTTGTTCACGTTATCTAGAACTTTAGTATTATCTAAGACCAGGATCTCGACCGGGTCCTTTTTCTCTATTTTCCCTTTCTATTCATCATCTGAATTACTTTCCATCCCATAACCACTTTTCTCCCTTTTCTTCCTTGAAAGAAGAATATCATGTGGGTTGATTGCATCGTGGAGCTATTAAATCTACTAGTTTCAAATCTAAAATTAATATAACTTGCTTTCTTAAGGTTTGTTATCGTTTTATTGTAAAATAATCATAAGAAATTGTCATCCATTACAAATGATGACTTCTGTTTGTGCTTTGACTTGGACCTTGGAAACTATGAAAGGTTCCTATATATTAAGTTGACTCATGACAACAATATCACCACTAGGAAGATTTACCAGGTATAGTTCCCATAAGAAGAAGAAAAATCTTGAAGCATATAGAGTGGAAACATTGAGATCATGCTTGGGTTTATTAAATTTGTTCTATCATTTGACTTCTTATATTTTCTAAGTTTAATCATTTTCTTTTTTCTTGGTGTATCTAGTTGATGATATAGTCTGTTATTAACAAGGAGTGAAGGGGAGATTACTTGGGGAGAACTATCTAGGTGCCTGTCCACACCATTTCTCTTACTTGTCGTTGTCTTAACATCCTTTGATGTATGATTTTGAACTTAGTATCTATTTTTTTTCTCTACCTTCCTTTAGGTTGTCCCCCACATTACAGATGTTATTCAAGAGTAGATTGAGCATGTAGCAGTTATTCTTGTGATGGTAAAGAAGGCCCAGCCGCCCAGCTGACATATGTGTCATAGAATTGGACGGAACGATAGGTAAAACTGACTTTGAAGTGCTAATTTTATGTTTGTCCTTGCATGGGATAAACAGCTCAGCATGTGGACTATCATCTTTGGTGGTATTACAATGTTGGCAATTTTTTGTGTAAGGGAGATTTTGCAACCTGATCATATTGGACCCTGATGCTTCTAGAGCTCTAGATCCATCATGCAATTAATCTTCTTCCCATTCCAGGCACTAGCAACTTTTGTCTCATTCATGTCAGTCTCGTTCCCGTTTTGAATGTCATTGGTGAACAGGTAGATAACAGTGGCTTCTGCTAGTTATTTGCACTGGTGGATACATAATCTATTCCACTTATAGGAATAAGAATTAACTCAGCTGTATGCAACCTCTTGAGTTATAACCCAGTATTGGGGCTTGACTGGTGATGCTATTGTTTTCCACCTTCAGAAAATAAAGCCAACTCATCGCAGTGTTCAGGGACTGCGAGGACTGGGATTGACTCTGCATATCTTAGCTTGTAGCAGTGCTACGGTCTCGACCTCTCTCTATGTTTCTGTTGTGCATTTTTTGTTTGTTTGTGTGTGTCAGTGCATGTAGGCACGCACATATATCGTATCTTTCATCTGATGCATATTTTCTAATGTCTTGGACAGGCACTGGATGAAAATGTCAAAGAAAAACTGTCACAGTTTTGCCATGTCCTGGTAATGTAACCAGAATATTGATATTATCACTTCTTTAAAACTGTTTTGTATTGGGTATGAGAAATTTTAACCATTCGAATACAATTTTCTTTCAGGCGGCAAACATCATCACCCTTCATGATGTTTCAAACATTTGGCACATTCTTTTGCTATTAAGGGTAGGTGATATCTTTTTCAGAGTTTGTATACATTTCTAATGAAACTTGGATACAGACGTGTGGTGGTGTCTCTTGCTTGTTAGATGAGCTGGTAGAGATAGTGTAGTGTTTGTGAGTGATCCAGGGTTCAATTCCTAATAGCTCTGTGAGGCCCACCATCATGTGTGATGGACATCCAGGCCATGCATTTGGTAGGTCCCCTCTGGGCTATTGGATGTGTGAAAAATCAGTTGTATCGAGAACTCAAGTGGGCCACACCATCTAAAACCATGGGAAATCATGCCTAAAACATCTAGAAGCACTTGATGGGGCCCATCTGAGTATTGTGATGGCCTGAAATTTGATGTGACCCCTCAACCAAGTGAGACACAATGGATGGGCTGGATGTCTAAACCACATCTCACTGGGCTCTATATACTATTAAGAAGGTTTCAATAGGCGAGCATCCACTCTCAACCGTTATCTGTGTGTGACTCACTCACCTAAGTCATGGAATGGCTTGATTTTTAAGCCCGTGGCTCATTGTGGAAGGGTGCACCTGATTGATGGGATGGATGTCTGTCACACATGGTGGTGGGGCCCACAGAGCTTGACCTCATTATATATATATATATATATATATATATATATATATATATATATATAATCAGTTTTTGCATGAGACGTGCCTAGGAGAGTCAGGCATGCTGACATGGCAGGCATATGACACAACACAATTTCAAACAAGTGTCGTGTCCTTGTTGTTTATGCATAGAGTAACGTGGAAATGAGTTGTTTTATAGTTTTACCGGTATCTTTCCTTGTGATACCTAACCACTCCAAGGATTATGTTCAACAAATTGTATATCTTCTAACAACAAGCATGTGGTTCTTTGTCTTCATAGAACCAAAAGGCACATGAGCAATTTTGAAAGTGCTGAACCTTCTATGGTTTTTCTACTGAACTCATCTCGTCTCATGTATCAACACGTTTTGCTTGGTGCTAAACTATGTCATGAATATTTACCATATGATAACATTCTCCTTGACTATGTCATTCATTACAATAGAGTTACTAGGGAGCCCATATTGGAGGAATAGACCAGCAGGGCTGAACTCTGTGACAGGTTACATGATCCTGTACGTCTCAGGCATTTTTCATGTTGGTAATCTTTGCTATAGTTTCATGTTTGGATTATTGCAAGTCAAGCACTAACATACAACAAGATCTGTAGGTCAGAATTGCCATGGTCAGAAAATATACTGGCCTTTCAGATTCTTACCTCTCTCTGTTGAAGGTGAATGCTTTTGTCACTCTATATTTCCACTTTCCAGAGCATTGAGGCAGTTGTTGTTCATGCCTTATTTCCATACGCAGTTGTCCATCCCATTTTACTATAAATTGCTGTCAGTGCGTTGGCTGTCCATCCCTTAAAATTGATTGTTTCCAGGTACCTGATCCAGTGGTTGTTGGAAGGTGTTAAAACATTGTTGGTTTTGTAAATATTATAGTAGAATATTGAGGATAGGAACCCACATAAATGCATTGCATTTATATCTAATCTAAGTAGTTTACAGCCTTTTTCATTCCAAAAGAATGACAGAAGATAGTCCGTTGTGTTCAAGTAAGTTTCACGCTTAAAATGATTGTTCTTCTTCCTTGAGAATAAATTTCAACATAGACCAAAGGAAAAGTGCATCAAGCAACTACAAGCGGAACATGATCCGTTACTCCACAAGGTTCCAATGCCTTATTAGTTTTTAAATCCTTGTTCACATATCCCTTTCATCCCATTAGTCTCACCCCTTTCAGTACCTTATCTCGCATCAAGCCCCAACAAGCCCCAACTTGAAAACATCTACCACATGAGTGGGTTGAACCTCCTACGTAATATCGTCTGAACTCCACGTCACATCCACCTCATCACACCCTCCAAAGGAATCAAATCCAACATTTTAGCATCTACCCACCCACTTGTTGAATCTATTAGGATTAGGGTGTTAAACCAACTTTTTCGCCATGAACAATTTTTCTAGGATCAACTACAGCAGGTGTATGCATGTTTGTGCTCTGTATATAATAAGAACATATACTCAATATCTAAATTAGTCTCTTTTTCTTTGTGTAGTACAAGATGATGTAGTGCTTCAGTTTCTAATTTATATGTGCAAGACCTTTTGCACGCTTCTATTGTTTGCCATAGGAAACTTATAGTGGAGTGGGTTCCAGAGACTGACTTGGAAGAAACAACTGCAAAAGAGGTTTAACGATTATAACTTCAAGCCATCTACTTATGTTTATCATAGTCACTTGAGTTGACACAATTTCCAACATTTTCTCTTTGCAGGCGCCTGATGTTTATATTGTTGCATGGAGGCCGTTGAGGGTGAGCATTTTTCTTTGGATTGAATTTTCTAATTTCATTCTTGCACTGATTTTCTTAGGATGTTGGACACTTTTATTGCCTTCATCTATCATTCACAGTTTGTTTGCTAGTCCTCTGAATAGTTTTTCAGTTCAAGGTGCAGATGGCGTTTTAGTCCTGGGGGCTTTGGTGATCGAGGGGTGCAAGGGAAAATCCTAGCTATAAAATAAGCACGAGAAAACAATAAACCATTTTTCAGCATTTGTTTAGGGATGCAAATTGCTGTGATTGAGTACTCATGTTCGTTCTTGGTCTGCAAGATGCAAACAGTACAGAGTTTGATCTATATACAAAAAACCCATGTGTTATTTTTATGCCAGAGGTGGATTTGGGTTTTATCCCCTCTCATTCTTTAAGTCTTTTATTTCTGTTGTTTTATTGCACCTAGTAAGCTGTGTTATGTAACAGAGAATCATATCATACACAAGGTTCGAAAAATCATATGGGATGGACCATGCGTCTTGGATCAAGAAGAACATATTTCGAGATCACTGATTACAAATCT
This sequence comes from Magnolia sinica, assembly GCF_029962835.1. Taxonomy (NCBI): domain Eukaryota; kingdom Viridiplantae; phylum Streptophyta; class Magnoliopsida; order Magnoliales; family Magnoliaceae; genus Magnolia; species Magnolia sinica. The sequence goes on from NC_080589.1 coordinate 28,004,089, forward strand.
GCAAAATTGTGAGGACCAACATATCACTTTATTAACTGTATCTTGTATTTGTATCCCTCTGTATGTCCTTTGTGCTGGTTGAGCATCAATGTAAGGGTGTTTTATAATCTTTTGCCAATAGGAATTATAGTCTTGATGCATCAGGACATCTATAGGGTCCTGATGTGCCCAGTCAGTAGGGTACTGATTGCAACATAGAATCTAAATATTTTCTTTGCTATCTAAAAATAGTGAAAATGTCAAGTTATGGGAAAGTGCTTCATTTTCCTTTCCTTTCCTTTCTTTTCTATTCTCACTATCTAGATAAGCCTAATTGTGCAGTGGGTCTTGAAGTCCTTGTCAGAAAGGTGAATATTGTCATTCCTTCTTATGGTGGTTGAATTATGGACCGCCAAACCACTCCAACATTTTGGGGGTTATAACTTTGACTCTTTTGTGGGGTAAGACTCGTGTGAATTTTGACTTATGTCAGTTATTTTAGCATAGTCACTTACAGTACAAAGATAATGAGTAATATTGGGCTAGGTTATTGAGAAAATGGTTAATCTCCCTCCAATCTTCCATATTTGAAATAAGAACATCGACCATGATAGATTACAATTCAATCTTACATTATACTATGAGAAGATTTAATTGCTTTGAATATTAAAACTTTTGACTCTTTTTGTTGGATAAGAATTGTGTCAGGTTATCTTTCAAAAAAACAAAAAAAAAAAAAAAGAAAAAAAAAAAGAAAAAGGAAAAGGAATCATGTCAAGTTGCATGTTGCAAGGCATGCGTAGCTAGCTAGGTATTGTCCTTGAAGCAAATAGGTTTTAAGATTTCCCCAAGTTACCATATATGAAATAAGAACATTAATTAAGTTAGATTGTTTAAGATTATAAATTATGATTATTTTGTGTAAAGCTCAATACTTCTAATATTGAATGGTTTTGTATGAATTGACAATACTTTATATGCTATATACCTTGTTTTTACTAAGAAATTGCCTAAGTGACTATCTAGTGTTGCTTGGGTATCCATGAGGCTTGATATTGGCATCAGTTAGAGGAACACAAATAAAGTCATTTGTTTTAATGGTATATGGTTGCTAGTTGTAGTGATCAAAATAAATTGAGTAATATGGATCTAGGTTATTTAGAATGAGAAAATGATTGATGGGAAAATGATTACTTTCTCCATGAACTACCATATTTAAAATAAGAACAATTGTGTTAGATTTTTTAAGATTATAAATTATGATGGAATGTTTTGTATGAAATTTAATACTTTTTTTTATTGAACTGTCATGCCTTTTCATATCCCCCTTTGATAATAAACAGCCTAGGAAAACTGACTAGGTAAACATTTCCATGAAGTTTGCCTTATTCTCAATTTTGATAAGGTGGGGGTACTATGTGTGTCTTTCTCTTTCTGTTGTTTTGTTTTGTTGAACCCATGATAATGTTCCACTTAAGTTTAAGTTGAGGTGCAAATTTTTCATATTTCATATTTTATCTTATTACATACTCCTCGACTGTATTTGGTGCAGTACACTTGCCTCTGAACGACATTAGGGAAAGCTTACAAACTCTTCAGGTACAAGATCAAACCAATTTTATTATGCAGTAATTCATTTCACAGCCAAAATTGTTGTTTGTCGTGCCACTTTGATATTACTTTTTAACTATTGATGGATTGATGAGTGGGATGCAAGTACCCTTTTACATCCCAAGGTGAGGAAAACATCAACACTTAGGTACTTACCAAATTTATAGAAATAATTTGTTCCAGTTGTAAAACAGTTCTGAATGATGTTTAGTTACTTTTTTGTATTGTTATTGTCTTTATTCAAATTAATTCTTTTGCAAATTGTATACCACGATTTCATAAAACATTGGTGAAATTTTGATGAGTTTAAACTCATCATCATTTCATTATATGCATTGTGTAATCATATCCTTTTTTGTGAATGTGCTCAAACATAAAAGGATAGAAATAATATAGGACCAAATTGCTAAAAACCAATAGAGCTAGTAATAGCTACATGAGACTGGACCCACTACTACTCCTTGATAGAATTTTATGATAATAATATTTCTTTTGTGTGCTAGCTCTAGCAAAATCATTTGTAATTAGAATTTGCTAAGCAGTGCACATGGTAGAATTTCGAAAAGTTCCAACGTTGCTGGACTTGTTCTTCGCTCGAATCCAATGAGCGTCTAGTGAGTTGACTTCAATAAGTTAAAAAGGAAAACTACCCAATTCTAGGCTTATGATAGGAATAACATTACATTAAACACTCACTTGGATTGTTGATGCTGGCTAATCGACTCCGCGCTAAGACCCTACCCGATTCAAGAGGAAGACTAGCAAGTTGACTCGAGTCAACTCAGTTGATCCTGTTTCTTCTCCTCTTTTCTTTCCTAATTCTTCTCACTCTCTCCTTTCTTCCTGGTTAAGACTCGGTAAACAAATTTTCTCTTACTATCCATCACTTGTTCTCTTTCTTTTTCATTCCGTTTTCTCTCTCTATTTGATGTGGATGGTTTCATATCACAAGGAATGATTATATATGTTCAAGGCTTTTGAAAGGGTCCTTGTGTATGGAAGAATGTCAAGTCAATGTGGTGAGTTGTTTACGCATGGATTTCACCTAGTGAAGGGTTGTTACAAGATTTCTTTTGCGCGGAGGAATCTTGGAGTGGTTGGGTGGTTGAATGATGGTTAAGAGGGCCAATGAATGGACAATTTCAATCCATGATTAGAGCACTTGCGTGAACAACCATTTCAAGCTTTTATTGAGGAAGACAATGACCTCCAATGATGTTTTTGGATCTAAGGGGTATCTCTTTAAATAGTAGCTTGTGGATCGTTTAGATGGGTCACACGAAGCTTGTGGGGCCCGCAGATCAGAGCTTTATAAACCTTTCACTAAAGGGTTTAGGTTTCAAATGCTTTCATAGTTTTGCCGCACTCGGCTATTGAATCGGCGTAAAACATAGACATAGTTTGTGTTTCCGATTCCTTGCATGGTAAGAAACACTAATGGGCAGTTTGGATTAATTTAGAATTCAAATTTTTGAAGGAAAAGATCTCCAAGATCTTCTCCTACAAAAATGCGGTTTCTATGTTGTAGGCTAACTTGAAATCGAGTTGGGTTAAGTCGCACCCATTATGTAAGATGGGGTCCACCGTGGTGTTTTGAGATATCCACATAGTCCATCAGCTTCTACGTTTTTTTGTTTGGATAGGCCTCCAAAATGGGGTAGATCTTAGGTTGCAAGTGGCCATGTCGGTGTGGTTTGGGACAAGAAATGCCTACCAGTGAAAACGTCCCTAGTGATGGCTTTTAATATAAATGGTTTGACTCATCTCCTTGGATGTGGAGTAGAGGAGAAAAGGAGAAGACAATTGATTTGACAATGTCACAAGCTTTGTCTATTTCCCTTGCATACCTCCATGGAAATTGGTGATTCACCTTAGCATTTTTTACGTTGCACATGTAAAAGAGATGCAATAATTGAGTCAACATAGTCACAAGCTTCCTCCATTTCATTTATGAATGTACATGGAAATTGTCAATCCTTGATTCATTTGATCGCGTTCTATGAATTTCTTTCGACATCAATTGGGATGTTATAGTGGATAGTGGCATGCTTAACCCATGAAGCAAGTTAGCAGAATTAGTGGCACTAGAGTCACATTCCTCACTAGACCTGGAACTCTAGGATAGTGAACCCTTGGCTATTATTTGATAGATTATCTATGCCTTCTAGCCACAGGTTCCCTAGGGAAAAACAATTAAAATTCTATTTGAAGCTTCTCATATGGGGATAGCGCCACCTTTTAAGAAACTTGTTAAGCAATCCATTGCTTTATAAAACCTCCCTAGTTGGAAGGGATAATGGCACTAGGAATTCATTCTGAGAACTTATTCTACTTGCCACGTTGCACGATCAACTAAAGGATTTTCTCCAAACTAATCCCCTCTTAGCTATTCTTTTCTTTGAAAATCCTTTTATTCCTTTCGAATCAAATGCTCTAAAGAGTGGTGTTGATGACAAATTTCCATAAGTGACCCAAAGTAGAAAACAACCAACCATGCAATCTCCTCAGCACATCTGAAATAATCTATAGGATTCCAAGCTTGTACAAATTTAAGGATTAAATTCTTTGAGAAAACCGACAATTGAGCAAATGTGTAACATTGTTTTGTTGCAAAAAACATAATGCACCAATAGGGAAAGTAGATTCTGATGCCTTGGCCATGTGTAATGAAGATAAGGAACTACATGCTTTAAAAGAGTTTGTAGGTTTCAAGTTGAATGCTCTAGAAAGTGTCAAGGTAATTATCGATGGTTTGATTGAAAATGCAAAACTTAGATTAGTTGGGATAACGCTTAGATGATGATTAATGATATACATACATACATATATCATCATCCTCGTCTCAGTCTCATCACCATCATCAAAGCATTGTACTAATTGATTGTGATCAACCACATGAATCCCTTTATGTTATGCCGTCACATACCATATCTTCAAACTATAAGTCCATCAATCATTTCCTAGTACATCCACCATTGTCCTTTTGAGCGTTAGCTTAGCCATTTTAGAGATTTTCAACTAAAACTGACTAACTCTTTCGAACTAGTGTATTCCTTATCTCCATTACACATGGCCAAATCATTTAAGTCTACTTTCTTTCCTCATCCTCATTTCGACCACGTTCATCGTATGAATGTGTTGTTCCTCGTCTTCTCACACATTCTTCTCAATCACTTCATCCTGGTTGGGCTTATGAAATAAGTGGCATGGAACATCCAATATTGTAGACCTGATGAAACCTTTGAGATGATTTTTTTTTTTTTAGCTACACATTCCAATTGTTCTTTATGATGTGGCCTTCTTGAGTTTCTATCTGGATTGATTATTAGTTCCAAGGGTCTTTAAAAATGCTATTACCATTTGTGGATGTATATAAACATCAATACAACCAAGAAGAACATGGTTGGTTTAAGTAGGAGGTATTAAGAAATGACTTGAGAAATTATGATTTAGGAGTGTGTTAGTACTAGTTAAAGGTTTTAAACGAGCAAGTGATAGTCTTAAAAGGAAATGAATGGAGCGAAGGATATTGCTTGTAAGATTTAGCGCATGGTGAATAAAGTTGAAAAGTGTTCCTCTAGAATTTTATGAAATTGCCTCAAGTACCTTTCTAAGCCACTCATCGGATAAATCCGACTAGGATGAAGTGATTGAGAAAAATGTTGCTTGTATATTTAAAGCATGGTAAATAAAGTGTATGTGTCACTCTAAAAATTTGTAAAATTGCCTTATGTAACGCCCTGAAATTCGAGGGTCGAGCATACCTCAGCTCCTGAGTTCCAAAACATCACTTATGCAACATATTTAATGATGGATGTATGTTGACTGTATTAGTACATAAAACATGGAATAGATTAAGCCAAAACACAGATATAATTTAGGGATAAGTGAAGAAAGCAAGCGGAAGACTTATAGAAATATATGTGTACAAGTGCAGATCCCTAAAGTACATATACAAACCAGTTCGTATGAAAGTGTTACTTATCGAAATTACAAGTATCAAGTTACATCATTTAAATCCCAAAAATAATCCCAGAATCCCGCGCATCAGAACAAGGCTCGCTAGAACCCGTCTGAAAACTGCATATAAGAGAAAGCAGCCTCGTCATCATCCATCTCCCGCTCTGCCTCAGAAGTCGCATCAACATCTGCAACATCAGAACCTAAGACAGAGTCTGGTGGGTGTTTAACACCGCCCCAGAACATGGAAGTGAGTGATCAACTCGGTGGAACAATAAGGCACTGGTTAACATGTTATCAGTTCAATCAAGCAGTAATGATAAAGAAGAACAATTAAACATAACCTAAGTACTCTTATTAATGCAATGATGTATGCAAAATGATGCGTGCCCTCACGCGTACACCCTCAGCATCTTCATCTTACATTACGCATGACACCACCTCAAAGTGCGCCACATCTACAAAGCACATGCAAATGCGGTGCATGTTTATGATTACCAAGTTGTTATTAGTCCATTTCATACAGTAGGATTGGGAGGATAAGGTACTTTCCTCATATCACCATCCAAACAGTGATCCATTCTAGGGTCGTCAGTCCTAGACATCTCATACGATCATATGTTTTCAGGTCATTGCAAAGGGCTCGTCACCAATCAATGCATGCCTATTATACCTTCGCTACTACACCAAGGCTCGTCACCTCAATGCGGTATCCAGGCATGCTCGAGGTCACTACAAAGGGCTCATCACCAATCAATGTAGGCCGACAGCATGAATATAGTGTCCCATACCACCATAATCAGCTCACGAGTTTAGTTGCTCAATGGTCACTACGGGGAGGCTCGTCACCCCAGCGTAGGTCGACAGCTCGACCACGGTGTCTCATACCACCATGTCCGGCTCATGAGTCTTAGCGGATCAAGGTACCATGGTTAATAGGATTTCACTGGTAAGTTCGGTACTCTAGATTCAAACAGTAGCGTCCAATACATGGTGAACATACATCGGACAATCGGGTTACTTGACGAACTCGACTAACACGAGCGCACGTTGAGTAGAACGACATAGAGTGCACAAACACTCCGCATGGCCAAACCACTGTCGCCAACTCTAATACGGCTCGGGTTCGTCTAATTACATCCGTTGTGGCGAAAGCAATCTCAGCCACAACCTTAAGGCAGATTACCGATTTTCTGGACTATTCATAGTCCCAAACACATTACGCTACAACAGATGTTCGTATTAAATGTAGGACAGTAATGGAATAACAACTTCAATCATGTGGTACTCAAGCATTTGAAGAATATCAACTTAACATAAATGTAAGCATAAGTAATGCTTGAACTTAAACAACAAGGAATGCAACCAGCAAGAAGGAAATCATACATACTAGTGGGAGAGTTGAGAATCGTTTCTCAATGCCCATACTAGGTCGAAACATCACACTTTAGATCATTCAGACATTTCTACAAACACTTAGAATACATAAAACAACATACATGGCGTATGTTGAAATACACACATTTGGACAATTCCTTTTGTCAAGGAGTTGTCGCACATACCATTAGCATAAGTACACGACAGATAATCATGGCAATCACATGTTCATATTTTATACGCATACGATACTTTATACATACATATAGAATACACAAATCTCAATATAACACATGCATATCAGGAACGCAAAGTAAACACAACATTTGGCATGTGAAATCTCATCCATAACAAGAATAAATCATTAACTGGCATTGAAAGCCTTGAAAACCATAACCTATACGCTTAAAGTTCGCACCTTAAGCCAGAAAAGAACACCGAATTGATTTCAGACGAGTTGTCTTCGTCAACGGCGACAGAATACCCTAAAGCAAGGATAGAAATGAGATACAACAACACCAAGACTATTCTAAGCTCTAACATAGATTAGGGTTAGGTTAACTTACCCAAAGATGAACTCAGAATCGTCAGAATAACGATTCAAAGTGAAGGTTCAAGGATGAAGAAGAACAGGAAAGAATCTAAGATGATTCACCAACTTCTCTCTCACTTTCTCTCTCTTTTCCACTCTCTTTCTTAGCTAGGGTTAGAGAAAATTCGTATGGAAAAGAGAGCTAGGGTTTAAGGACTATAAATAGGCTTAAAATTGATGAAAATAACCCCAGGGCCAAGGTATACTTAGGGTATAACCAAAACCTGCCTCTCACGATCCAACGAAGCACTTCTGGTGGGCCTATAACCATGAAAGGTCGGACTTAAGCTCACTGACCATGGATCTAGGTCAAGCTGAGTTTTCGTACTGACAGGATCTTCAGATCAGCCGTGGCAGACCACACTCGATTCAACAGTCACAGAATCTCGATCAGGTACATAAGCACAAGGACATGCCTAGGCCACCTTCCCTGATCAGTGGGTGAAATTGGGTCAGAATCCAACGGTCAGATAGCTTAAAATCATCGTGCAAGCGACACGACTCAAATTTCATAAAAGCTTATTAAATTTCCAATCGTTCTCACACTCTTCACTCCGAACTCAATCAAATCGACCCAGAACATCACATGGACTTGATTTTCGAGGTGATGTCAAGCCCAACATGGTGACCGCAGCAGCCTAAGATCATCGCTATCAGACTTTCGACGCGCAGTCCAGGTCCGATCCAGATCTTTCAAAAATTCTCCAAAACAACTGGGTTTAGCGATGGATCCCAGATTTTAAGAGTAACATAGCGCTAACTAATCTACAAGTTTTGAGCCATGCAGATACAATTTAAAGTGATTGATGCAGATTTCACAAGCAATCGAGTATAGCGCTAATTACCCCAAAAACAACTACTTAAGGAAAGATTAGCACAAAATTTCCAAGGTCATTACACCTTATGCTAATAAAACTAAAAGAGAAATTCTATATGATGGGTAAAAGACTGGTCATGACACATGGGGCAAAATGTTGGATAGTTGAGGAATAACAAATTCATAAGATGAGCAAGGTTGTTAAATCAAATAAAATCACATAAATTATAACCCTGGGTTGATCGCATAAGCAATTTCTCAAGTTGATAGTTTTTTTTTTAATTAAAAATTGAAAAAATGGTTAGTACAAGAAAGAAGAAAATAGAAAAGTTTTTTTAAAAAAAAATCTAAAAATTATCTAATTACTATGTATAAGAACAGTAATGATAAATGAGTTAAAATTTTGGACAGTCACAAAATGACATATTCATACGACGTGCATCACAAAAGAGGAATCGAAGATAAATGTGTGGGAAGATAAGGAATGACAAAATTAGAAATGAATGCTTTAAATGAAAGTTAAGAGTAACACCAAAGATAATAAGATTGAGATGATTTGGCCACGTGCAATTAAAAGTTTTAAACGAGCAAGCAATAGTCTTAAAAGGACAAATTAAGCGATCGAGAAAGATATATTACATATAAATTTATAGCTAGGTGAATGTATTAGAGTTATAGTTTTGTGAAATTTTTGTCTAAGAAGACAAGGAATGACATAACTAAATACAAATAATTCAACGAAAGTCATGAGTAACACTAATGAATAATAATATAAGGTAAAGTCTACCGGGATGATTTTCAAATGTAAAATCAAAAAAGAAAAGAAAATAAAGGCCAAAGGTGCAAATAAAAGGCCTTTAGGTATGTGGGTGGAGGTAGTAACAAAAGATTTAAGATTTAATAGTGTTAGTTGGTTTAAGTTGAAGGTCGTAAAAGGGCAAATAAAAGGTCTAATGGGACATGGGTGGTGGTATTAACAAAAGATTTAAAAACATATAAAGTTTAACTGATAATATAGTTTAGTATTGAGTCAGTACAAGTTAAAAGTTTTAAACAAGCAAGCGATAGTCTTAAAAGGGCAAGAGAGAAGGATATTGCTTTTTAGATTTAGAACATGGTGAATAAAGTGGAGATGTGTTCCTCTAGAATTTTGTTCATTTACCTCAAGTACCTTTTTAAACCACTCATCGAATAAACCCGACCAGGATGAAGTTATTGAGAAAGATGTTTCTTGTAGATTTAGTGCATAGCGAATAAAGTGTAGATGTGTGAGACGACCCACCCCACCGTTGTGATATTGTCCGCTTTGGGGTCTCCCCCACACGGCTTTAAAATGCGTCACAACATTTAAGGGAGAGCCTCCACATATAGCTAGGACTTTGAACGACTGCCCAAGCAATGTGGGGCAAAGTTCCGTCCACAGTCACCTGCAACAGTAGCTCGCCCAGGCACCCAGCCCCACCCACATCACGCCCGCCCACATTGGAGGAGGGACCGAGGCGTCACAATCTCCCACCATTGGAAAAGAGTCGTCCTCATCTCTGATACCAAATGAGACAACCCGCCCCACCATTGTGATATTGTCCGCATTGGGGACTCCCCCGCACGGCTTTAAAATGCGTCACAACATTTAAGGGAGAGCCTCCACATATAGCCAAGACATTGAACAATTGCCCAAGCGATGTCGGATAAAGTTCCGTCCACAGTCACCTGCAACAATAGCTCGTCTAGCGCGGTAGCTCGCCCAAGCACCCAACCCCGCCCACATCATGCCCACCCACATTGGAGCAGGGACCGGGGCGTCACAATGTGGCAGTCAAAAATTTTATAAAATTACCTTATACTAATAAAAATGAAAGAGAAATTTTATATGATAGGTAGAAGACCGGTCATGACTCATGGGTCAAATTTTTGGACAGTTGAGGAATAACAAATTCATAGGATGAGCAGTGTTGTTAAATCAAATAAAATACATAAGCCATAACCCTGTGTTGATTGCTTATGCAATCACTAAAGATGATGATTTAAAAAAAAAATTTAAAATTTTAAAAAATGGTTAATAAAGGAAAAAAATCTAATTTTTTTTGAAAAATGTCTAATTACTATTTAGAACAGTCATGATATATGGGTTAAAAAAAATTACAGTCACCAAACGACATATCATATGATGAGCATCACAAAAATGAGGAACCAGAGATGAATGTGTGTGAATACAATGAATGACAATATTAGGAATGAATCCTTTAAATAAAAGTTAGGAGTGACACCAAAGGTAATAAGATTAAGATGATTTGGCCACGTGTAATGAAGATAAGGAATTAAACGGGTTTAAAGGAGTTGATTAGTTGGTTGAAGGTTTAAAAGGGTGTATGTTCTAACAGAAGATTTAAGCGCTAATAATTTAGTTGATGAAATAACTTGGATGGATTGGAGGGACATAACATAATTATAAAGCTTAAATTAGTTGGGATAGTGCTTAGATGACGATGATGATATACATACATACGTCATCCTCATCCTCATTATCATCATCAAAGCATTTTATCCCAACTGATTTGGTCAACTACATGAATCCTATTATGTCACGCAACTCCACCAACGACCATATCATCAGTTAAACTATCGACGTTCAAGTCATTTCTTTCTACCTCCACTCTCACATGGTAATAGTTTTTTTTAAAAATTTTTAAATACCCATTGAACTAAAAATTAATCCAAATGGAAACTCAAATGGACGAGACTATAGAGAACAATTGAGAAGGGAGCAAAACCAAAAAAGTTAAATGTAGACAAATTAAGCGAATGAGAAATATATTACACATAAATTTATAGTTACGTGAATGTAGTAGAGTTGTATACCGCTATAGTTTTGTGAAATTTTTGTCCATGAAGACAATGAATGACATAATTAAAAACAAATAATTCAATGAAAGTCATGAATAACACTAATGAATAATAATATGAGGTAAAGTCGACCAGGATGATTTTCAAATGTAAAAACAAAAAAGAAAATAAAATAAAGGACAAAAGTGCAAATAAAAGGCCTTTAGGTACGTGGGTGGAGGTAGTAACAAAAGATTTAAGTTTTGATAGTGTTAGTTAGTTTAAGTTGAAAGTCATAAAAGGGCAAATAAAAGGCCTAATGGGACATGGGTGGTGGTATTAACAAAAGATTTAAGAACATATATATTTTAACTGATAACACAGTTTAGTATTGAGTTAGTACAAGTTAAAAGTTTTAAACGAGCAAGCGATAGTCCTAAAAGGGCATGCATGGAGCGAAGGATATTTCTTGTAAGATTTAGAACATGGTGAATAAAGTGGAGATGTGTTCCTCTGAAATTTTGTTCATTTACCTCAAGTACCCTTTTAAACCACTCATCGGATAAACCCGACCAGGATGAAGTGATTGAGAAAGATCTTTCTTGTAGATTTAATGCATAGCGAATAAAGTGTAAATGTCGCAGTCTGAAATTTTATAAAATTACCTTATACTAATAAAACTGAAAGAGAAATTTTATATGATAGGTAAAAGATTGGTCATGACTCATGAGTCAAATTTTTAGACAGTTGAGGAATAACAAATTCATAGGATGAGCAGTGTTGTTAAATCAAATAAAATCATATAAGCCATAACCTGTGTTGATTGCTTATGTGATCACTAAAGATGATGATTTTTTAAAAATAAAAATAAAAATTGAAAATATGGTTAATAAAGGTAAAAAAAATCTAAAATTTTTTGAAAACTGTCTAATTACTATATATTAGAACAATCGTGAGATATGGGTTAAAAATTTTTACAGTCACCAAGTAACATATCGCATGATGAGCATCACAAAAATGAGGAACCAGAGATGAATGTGTGAGAAGACAATGAATGACAAAATTAGGAATGAATCCTTTAAGTAAAGGTTAGGAGTAACACCAAGGTTAATAAGATTGAGATGATTTGGCCACGTGCAATGAAGATAAGGAACTAAACGGGTTTGAAGGAGTTGATTGGTTGGTTGAAGGTTAAAAAGGGTGTATATTCTAACAGAAGATTTAAGCACTAATAGTTTAGTTGATGATACAACCTGGATGGATTGGAGGGACATAACATAATTGTAAAGCTTAAATTAGTTGGCATAGTGCTTAGATAACAATGATGATATAGATACATACGTCATCCTTATCCTCATTATCATCATCAAAGCATTTTATCCCAACTGATTTGATTAACTACATGAATCCTATTATGTCACGCTACTCCGCCAATGATCATATCTTCAATTAAACTATCAGCGTTCAAGTCATTTCTTTCTACCTCCACGCTCACATGGTAACAGTTTTTTTTTTTTTTTTAAATACTCATGAAACTAAAAATTAATCCCAATGGAAACTTAAACGGATGAAACTACAGAGAACAATTAAGAGGGGGAGCACAACCAAAAAAGTTAAATGTAGACAAATTAAGTGATCGAGAAAGATATTACGTAAAATTTATAGTTAGGTGAATGTAGTAAAGTTGTATACCGCTATAATTTTGCAAAACTTTTGTCCATAAAGACAAGGAATGACATAATTAAAAACAAATAATTCAATCAAAGTCATGAGTAACACTAATGAATAATAATATGAGGTAAAGTTGATTGGGATGATTTTTAATTATAAAAATAAAAAGAAAATAAAATAAAGGGCAAAAGTGCAAATCGAAGGCCTTTAGGTACGTGGGTGGAGGTAGTAACAAAATATTTAAGCTTTGATAGTGTTAGTTAGTTTAAGTTGAAGATCGTAAAAGGGCAAATAAAAGGCCTAATGGGACATGGGTGGTGGTATTAACAAAAGATTTAAGAACATATACAGTTTAACTGATAATACAATTTAGTATTGAGTTAATACAAGTTAAAAGTTTTAAACGAGAAAGCGATAGTCTTAAAAGGACATGCATGGAGCGAATGATATTACTTGTAAGATTTAGAATATGGTGAATAAAGTAGAGATGTGTTCCTCTGGAATTTTTTTCATTGAGCTCAAGTACATTCTTAAACCACTAATCGGATATACCTGACCAAGGTGAAGTGATTGAGAAAGATGTTTCTTGTAGATTTAGTGCATGGCGAATAAAGTGTAGATGTGGCAGTCTGAAATTTTGTAAAATTACCTTATACTAATAAAACTGAAAGAGAAATTTTATATGATAGGTAGAAGACCGGTCATAACTCATGGGTCAAATTTTTGGACAGTTGAGGAATAAAAAATTCATAGGATGAGCAGTGTTGTTAAGTCAAATAAAATCACATAAGCCATAACCTTGTGTTGATTGCTTATGCGATTACTAAAGATGATGATTTCTTTTCAAAATTAAAATTTAAAAAAATGGTTAATAAAGGAAAAAAATCTATAATTTTTTGAAAACTGTGTAATTACTATGTATTAGAATAGTCGTGATATATAGGTTAAAAAATTTTACAGTCACCAAACGACATATCATACGATGAACATTACAAAAATGAGGAACCAGAGATGAATGTGTGGGAAGACAATGAATGACAAAATTAGGAATGAATCCTTTAAATAAAAGTTAGGAGTAATACCAAAGGTAGTAAGATTGAGATGGTTTGGCCACGTGCAATGAAGATAAAGAACTAAACGGGTTTAAAGTTGTTAATTGGTTAGTTGAAGGTTAAAAAGGGTGTATGTTCTAACAGAAGATTTAAGCACTAACAGTTTAGTTGATGATACAACGTAGATGGATTGGAGGGACATAACAAAATTGTAAAGCTTAAATTAGTTAGGACAGTGCTTATATGACGATGATGGTATACATATATATGTCATCCTCATCTCATTATCATCATCAAAGCATTTTATCCCAATTGATTTGGTCAACTACATGAATCCTATTATGTCACGCTACTCCGCCAAGGACCATATATTCAGTTAAACTATCGGCATTCAAGTCAATTCTTTCTACCTCCACGCTAACATGGTAATAGTTTTTTTTTTTAGTCCAAGTAGAATTAAAAGTTAATCTAATTGGAAACTCAAATGGACGAGACTACAGAGAATAATTGAGAGGGGGAGCACAACCAAAAAAGTTAAATGTAGACGAATTAAGCGATCGATAAACATATTACGTATAAATTTGTAGTTAGGGGAATGTAATAAAGTTGTATACCTCTATCATTTTGGGAAATTTTTGTCCATAAAGACAAGAAATGACATAATTAAGAATAAATAATTGAATGAAAGTCATGAGTAACACTAATGAATAATAATATGAGGTAAAGTCGACTGGGATGATTTTCAATTGTAAAAACAAAAAAGAAAATAAAATAAAGGGCAAAAGTGCAAATAAAAGGCCATTAGGTACGTGGGCGGAGGTAGTAACAGAAGATTTAAGCTTTGATAGTGTTAGTTGGTTTAAGTTGAAGGTCATAAAAGGGCAAATAAAAGGTCTAATGGGACATGGGTGGTGGTATTAACAAAAGATTTAAGAACATATATAGTTTAACTGATAATACAATTTAGTATTGAGGTAGTACAAGTTAAAAGTTTTAAACGAGCAAGCGATAGTCTTAAAAGGACATGCATGGAGCGAAGGATATTGATTGTAAGATTTAGAACATGGTGAACAAAGTGGAGATTGGAATTTTGTTCATTTACCTCAAGTACCTTTTTAAACCACTCATCGGATAAACACGACCGGGGTGAAGTGATTGAGAAAGATGTTTCTTGTAGATTTAGTGCATAGTGAGTAAAGTGTAGATGTGGCAGTCTGAAATTTTATAAAATTACAATATATTAATAAAACTGAAAGAGAAATTTTATATGATAAGTAGAAGACCGGTCATGACTCATGGGTCAATTTTTTAGACAGTTGAGGAATAACAAATTCATAGGATGAGCAGTGTTGTTAAATCAAATAAAATCACATAAGCAATAACCCTGTGTTGATTGCTGATGTGATCACTAAAGATGATGATTTTTTTAAAATTAAAATTTGAAAATATGGTAAATAAAGGAAAAAAAATCTAATTTTTTTGAAAAACTGTCTAATTACTATGTATTAGAACAGTCGTGATATATGGGTTAAAATCTTTTACAGTCACTAAACGAAATATCATACGATGAGCATCACAAGAATAAGGAACTAGAGATGAATGTGTGGGAAGACAATGAATGAAAAAATTAGGAATGAATCCTTTAAATAAAAGTTAGGAGTAACACCAAAGGTAATAAGAGTGAGATAATTTGGCCACATGCAATGACGATAAGGAACTAAACGGGTTTGAAGGAGATGACTGGTTGGTTGAAGGTTAAAAAGGGTGTATGTTCTAACAGACGATTTAAGCACTAAAAATTTAGTTGATGATACAACCTGGATGGATTGGAGGGATATAACATAATTGTAAAGCTTAAATTAGTTGGGATAGTGCTTAGATGACAATGATGATATACATACATACGTCATCCTCAATCTCATTATCATCATCAAAGCATGTTATCCCAACTGATTTGGTCAACTACATGAATCCTATTATGTCACGCTACTGCGCCAAGGACCATATCTTCAGTTAAAATATCGAAGTTCAAGTCATTTCTTTCTACCTCCACGCTCACATGGTAATAGTTTTTTTTTTAAATATCTATAGAACTAAAAATTAATCCAAATGGAAACTCAAATGTATGAGACTACAGAGAACAATTGAGAAGGGGAGCACAACCAAAAATGTTAAATGTAAAGAAATTAAGCGATCAAGAAAGATATTACGTATAAATTTATAGTTAGGTGAACGTAGTAGAATTGTATACCTCTATAGTTTTATGAAATTTTTGTCCTTGATAGCAAGGAATGACATAATTAAAAATAAATAATTTAATGAAAGTCATGAGTAACACTAATGAATAATAATGACGTAAAGTCGACCGGAATGATTTTTAAATGTAAAAACATAAAAGAAAAGAAAATAAAGGGCAAAAGTACAAATAAAAGGCCTTTAGGTACGTCGGTAGAGGTAGTAACAAAATATTTAAACTTTGATAGAGTGTGTTAGTTAAAGTTGAAGGTCGTAAAAGGGCAAATAAAAGGCCTAATGGGACATGGGTGGTGGTATTAACAAAAGATTTAAGAACATATATAGTTTAACTGATAATACAGTTTAGTATTGAGTTAGTATAAGGTAAAAGTTTTAAACGAGCAAGCGATAGTCTTAAAAGGACATGCATGGAGCGAAGGATATTGCTTGTAAGATTTAGAACATGGTGAATAAAGTGGAGATGTGTTCCTCTGGAATTTTGTTCATTTACCTCAAGTACCTTTTTAAACCACTCATCGGATAAACCTGACCAGGATGAAGTGATTAAGAAAGACGTTTCTTGTAGATTTAGTGCATAGCGAATAAAGTATAGATGTGGCAGTCTGAAATTTTGTAAAATTACCTTATACTAATAAAACTGAAAGAGAAATTTTATATGATAGGTAAAAGACCAGTCATGACTCATGGGTCAAATTTTTGGATAGTTGAGGAATAATAAATTCATAGGATGAGCACTGTTGTTAAATCAAATAAAATCACATAAGACATAACCTGTGTTGATTGCTTATGCGATCACTAAAGATGGTGATTTTTTTAAATAAAAATAAAATTTGAAAGTATGGTTAATAAAGGTAAAAAAATCTAAAATTTTTTGAAAACTGTCTAATTACTATCTATAGAACAATCGTGAGATATGGGTTAAAAAATTTTACAGTCACCAAACAACATATCGTACGATGAGTATCACGGAAATGAGGAACCAGAGATGAATGTATGGGGAAAAAATGAATGACAAAATTAGGAATAAATCATTTAAATAAAAGTTAAGAGTAACACCAAAGGTAATAATATTGAGATGATTTGGCCACGTGCAATGAAGATAAGGAACTAAACGGGTTTGAAGGAGTTGATTGGTTGGTTGAAGGTTAAAAAGGTGTATCTTCTAATAGAAGATTTAATCACCAACAGTTTAATTGATGATACAACCTGAATGGATTGGAGGGACATAACATAATTGTAAAGGTTAAATTAGTTCGCATAGTGCTTAGATGATGATGATGATATACATACATACGTCATCCTCATCTTCATTATCATCATCAAAGAATTTTATCCCAACTGATTTGGTGAACTACGTGAATCCTATTATGTCACGCTACTCTGTCAAGGACCATATCTTCAGTTAAACTATCGGGGTTCAAGTCATTTCTTTCTACCTCCACGCTCACATGGTAATAGTTTTTTTTTTCATTTTTTAAAATTTCCATAGAACTAAAAATTAATCCAAATGGAAACTCAAATGGACGAGACTATAGAGAACAATTGAGAGGAGGAGCACAACCAAAAAAGTTAAATGTAAACAAATTAAGCGATCAAGAAAGATATTACGTATAAATTTGTAGTTAGGTGAATATAGTAGAGTTGTATACCTCTATAGTTTTGTGAAAATTTTGTCCATGAATAGAAGGAATGACAAAATTAAAAACAAATAATTCAATGAAAGTTATGAGTAACATTAATGGATAATAATATGAGGTAAAGTCGATCGGGATGATTTTTAAATGTAAAAACAAAAAAGAAAAGAAAATAAAGAGCAAAAGAGCAAATAAAAGGCCCTTAGGTATGTGAGCGGAGGTAGTAACAAAAGATTTAAGCTTTGATAGTGTTAGTTAGTTTTAATTGAATGTCGTAAAAGGGCAAATAAAATGCCTAATGGGACATGAGTGGTGGTATTAACAAAAGATTTAAGAACATATATAGTTTAACTGATAATATAGTTTAGTATTAAGTTAGTACAAGTTAAAAGTTTTAAACGAGCAAGCGATAGTCTTAAAAGGACATGCATGGAGCGAATGATATTGCTTGTAAGATTTAGAACATAGTGAATAAACTGGAGATGTATTCCTTTGGAATTTTGTTCATTTACCTCAAGTACCCTTTTAAACCACTCATCGGATAAACCCGACTAGGATGAAGTGATTGAGAAAGATGTTTCTTTTAGATTTAGTGCATAGCAAGTAAAGTGTAGATGTGACAGTCTGAAATTTTGTAAAATTACCTTATACTAATAAAACTGAAAGAGAAATTTTATATGATAGGTGAAGACCGGTCATGACTCATTGGTCAAATTTTTGGACAGTAGAGGAACAAGAAATTCATAGGATGATCAGTGTTCTTAAATCAAATAAAATCACATAGGCCATAACCCTGTGTTGATTGCTTATGCGATCACTAAAGATGATGATTTCTTTTCAAAATTAAAATTTGAAAAATGGTTAATAAAGGAAAAAAATCTAAATTTTTTTGAAAACTATCTAATTACTATGCATTAGAACAGTCATGATATATGGGTTAAAAATTTTTACAGTCACCAAACGACATATCGGACGATGAGCATCACAAAAATGTGTAACCAGAGATGAATGTGTGGGAAGACAATGATTGAAAAAATTAGGAATGAATACTTTAAATAAAATTTAGGAATAACACCAAAGGTAATAAAATTGAGATAATTTGACCACGTGTAATAAAGATAAGGAACTAAACAGGTTTGATACATACGTCATCCTGATCCTCATTATCATCGCTAAGCATTTTATCCCAACTGATTTGGTCAACTACATGAATCCTATTATGTCACGCTACTCTGCCAAGGACCATATCTTTAGTTAAACTATCGGCGTTCAAGTCATTTCTTTCTACCTCCACGCTCACACGATAAAAGTTTTTTTTTTTAAATACCCATAGAACTAAAAATTAATCCAAATGGAAACTCAAATGGATGAGACTACAGAGAACAATTGAGAGGCGGAGCACAACAAAAAAAGTTAAATGTAAACGAATTAAGCGATCGAGAAAGATATTATATATAAATTAGTAGTTAGGTGAATGTAGTAAAGTTGTACACCTCTATAGTTTTGTGAAATTTTTGTCCATGAAGACAAAGAATGGCATAATAAAAAACAAATAATTCAATAAAAGTCATGAGTAATACTAATGAATAATAATATGAGCTAAAGTCGACCGGGATGATTTTCAAATGTAAAAACAAAACAGAAAAGAAAATAAAGGGCAAAAGCGCAAATAAAAGGCCTTTAGGTACGTGGATGGAGATAGTAACAAAAGTTTTAAGCTTTGATAGTATTAATTTGTTTAAGTTGAAGGTCATAAAAGGGTCAATAAAAGGCCTAATGGGACATGGGTGGTGGTATTAACAAAAGATTTAAGAACATATTTAGTTTAACTGATAATATAGTTTAGTATTGAGTTAGTATAAGTTAAAAGTTTTAAATGGAGCGAAGGATATTGCTTGTAAGATTTAGAACATGGTGAATAGAGTGGAGATGTGTTCCTCTGGAATTTTGTTCATTTACCTCAAGTACCCTTTTAAACCACTCATCGGATAAACCTGACCAGGATGAAGTGATTGAGAAAGATGTTTCTTGTAGATTTAGTACATAGCGAATAAAGTGTAGATGTGGTAGTCTGAAATTTTGTAAAATTACCTTATCCTAATAAAACTGAAAGAGAAATTTTATATGATAGGTAGAAGACTGGTCATGATCATGGGTCAAATTTTTGGACAGTTGAGGAATAACAAATTCATAGGATGAACAGTGTTGTTAAATCAAATAAAATCACATAAGCCATAACCTTGTGTTGATTGCTTATGCGATCACTAAAGATGACGATTTCTTTTAAAATTTAAAATTTGAAAAAATGGTTAACAAAGGAAAAAAAATCTAATTTTTTATTTAAAATTGTCTAATTACTATGTATTAGAACAGTCATGATAATGAGGAACCAAAGATGAATGTGTGGGAAGACAATGAATGACCAAATTGGGAATGAATCCTTTAAATAAAAGTTAGGAGTAACATTAAAGGTAATAATATTGAGATGATTTGGCCATGTGCAATGAAGATGAGGAACTAAACGGGTTTGAAAGAGTTGATTGGTTGGTTGAAGGTTAAAAAGGGTGTATCTTCTAATAGAAGATTTAAGCACTAACAGTTTAGTTGATGATACAACTTGGATGATTGGAGGGACATAACATAATTGTAAAGCTTAAATTAGCTGGCATAGTGCTTAGATGACGATGATGATATACATACATATGTCATCCTCATCCTCATTATCATCATCAAAACATATTATCCTAGCTGATTTGGTCAACTACATGCATCCTATTATGTCACACTACTCCGTCAAGGACCATATCTTCAGTTAAACTATCGGCGTTCAATTCATTTCTTTCTACCTCCATGCTCACATGGTAATAATTTTTTTCCATTTTAAAAAATTCCCATATAACTAAAAATTAATCCAAATGGAAACTCAAATGGATGAGGCTATAAAGAACAATAGAGAGGGGGAGCACAACCAAAAAAGTTACATGTAGACAAATTAAGCGATCGAGAAAGATATTACGTATAAATTTCTAGTTAAGTGAATGTAGTAGAGTTGTATACCTCTATAGTTTTATGAAATTTGTGTCCATGAAGACAAGGAATGGCAAAATTAAAAATAAATAATTCAATGAAAGTCATGAGTAACACTAATGAATAATAATATGAGGTAAAGTCGACCGGGATGATTTTCAAATGTAAAAACAAAAAAGAAAAGAAAATAAAGGGAAAAAGTGCAAATAAAAGGCCTTTATGTACGTGGGTGAAGGTAGTAATAAAAGATTTAAGCTTTAATAGTGTTAGTTGGTTTAAGTTGAAGGTCGTAAAAGGGCAAATAAAGGGTTTAATGGGACATGGGTGGTGGCATTAACAAAAGATTTAAGAATATATATAGTTTAACTAATAATACAGTTTAGTATTGAGTTAGTACAAGTTAAAAGTTTTAAACGAGCAAGCGAGTCTTAAAAGGATATGCATGGAGTGAAGGATATTGCTTATAAGATTTAGAACATGGTTAATAAAGTGGAGATGTGTTCCTCTGGAATTTTGTTCATTTACCTTAAGTACCTTTTTAAACCACCCATCGGATAAACCCAACCAGGGTGAAGTGATTGAGAAAGATGTTTCTTATAGATTTAGTGCATAGCAAATAAAGTGTAGATGTGGTAGTCTGGAATTTTGTAAAATTACCTTATACTTATGAAACTGAAAGATAAATTTTATATGATAGGTAGAAGACCGGTGTGACTCATAGGCCAAATTTTTGGACAGCTGA
This sequence comes from Magnolia sinica, assembly GCF_029962835.1. Classification (NCBI taxonomy): domain Eukaryota; kingdom Viridiplantae; phylum Streptophyta; class Magnoliopsida; order Magnoliales; family Magnoliaceae; genus Magnolia; species Magnolia sinica. Next base: position 28,025,630 of record NC_080589.1, read on the forward strand.
GGAATAACAAATTCATAGGATGAGCAGTATTGTGAAATCAAATAAAATCACATGAGCCATAACCCTGTGTTGATTGCTTGTGCAATCACTAAAGATGATGATTTTTTTTTTAAAAAAATAACATTTGAAAATATGGTTAATAAAGGTAAAAAAAAATCTAAAATTTTTTAAAAACTGCCTAATTACTATGTATTAGAACAGTCATGATATATGGGTTAAAATTTTTTTACAGTCATCAAACGACATATCCATATAATGAGCATCACAAAAATGAGGAACCAGAGATGAATATGTTGGAAGACGATGAATGACAAAATTAGGAATGAATCCTTTAAATAAAAGTTAAGAATAACACCAAAGGTAATAATATTGAGATGATTTGGCCATGTGCAATGAAGATAAGGAACTAAACGGGTTTGAAGGAGTTGATTGGTTGGTTGAAGGTTAAAAAGGTGTATCTTCTAATAGAAGATTTAATCACCAACAGTTTAGTTGATGATACAACTTGGATGGATTTGAGGGACATAACATAATTGTAAAGCTTAAATTAGTTCGCATAGTGCTTAGATGACGATGATGATATACATACATATGTCATCCTCATCCTCATTATCATCATCAAAGAATTTTATCCCAACTGATTTGGTCAACTACATGAATCCTATTATGTTACGTTACTCCGCCAAGGACCATATCTTCAGTTAAACTATCGGCGTTCAAGTCATTTCTTTCTACCTCCACGCTCACATGGTAATAGTTTTTTTTTCATTTTTTAAAATTCCCATAGAACTAAAAATTAATCTAAATGGAAACTCAAATGGACGAGACTATAGAGAACAATTGAGAGGAAGAGCACAACCAAAAAAGTTAAATGTAAACAAATTAAGCGATCAGGAAAGATATTACATATAAATTTGTAGTTAGGTGAATGTAGTAGAGTTGTATACCTTTATAGTTTTGTGATATTTTTGGCCATGAAGACCAGGAATGATAAAATTAAAAATAAATAATTTAATGAAAGTTATGAGTAACACTAATGGATAATAATTTGAGGTAAATTTGACTAGGATGATTTTCAAATTTAAAAATAAAAAAGAAAAGAAAAGAAACGGCAAAAGTGCAAATAAAAGGCCTTTAGGCACGTGGGTGGAGGTAGTAACAAAAGATTTAAGCTTTGATAGTGTTAATTGGTTTAAGTTGAAGGTCGTAAAAGGGCAAATAAAAGGCCTAATGAGACATGGGTGGTGGTGTTAATAAAAGATTTAAGAACATATATAGTTTTATTGATAATATAGTTTAATATTGAGTTAGTACAAGTTAAAAGTTTGAAACGAGCAAGCAATAATCTTAAAAGGACATGCATGGAGTGATGGATATTGCTTGTAAGATTTGGAACATGGTGAATAAAGTGAAAATGTGTTTTTCATGCCCCAGACTCGGTAACCGAACTCACAAGGAACCCGATGACTGGTTCTGGCTGCAAATGCCTCTGTAGTACCTTATTCTCGGCTCTTGAGGCAGGTTTCGATCCTGATATCCTACAAGGAGGATTTTCATAACAATATAATCATTTTTAATACAAGCATACCTAAGGTTACAACAATTATATCTGAGAATAACAAAGGAACATATCACAAAATCCACTATGAATTTGAACTTTTACAAATATTCATAAGGTCCAAAAGGACATACATAAATTAATAGAAGGAGGAGAGGAAAGGACAGTCTGCAACACTGAGTCCTCAAGCTCAGCGCTACTCCAATCTCTGCCACTACGACGCCTGCCTGAGATCTCCTGCACGCATCAATCATGCATAAGCTTTTAGAAGCTTAGAGGGTGGTGAAAGTGTGTGATAATGGTGTGCAGAAGAATAGGAGTTACAGGAAGAGGAACATGCTTAATGACAATATCACTAGCCTTGCCAAGGGTTCTCATGAATACGATGCAATGAGTACTGACCGCCATACCAAGGTAATGCATGAAGAGGCTTATGCAGCCAATGCTAATGCGATGCAAAGTAATGCGAGTGCTCATATCCAATCCACATATCAAGTACATGTCCAATCATAAGGAAATCACCGGGGTCCATTACACTACTGGATGACTGCCGCTCTACAGACCCCGCACTATCAAACAAGCGTAAGAGACCTCACTACCCGCATGTGGATAGTCAATCACCAATGGGGCTCGATGAGGCCACATCCCTACCCAACCGCGGACCCGTTTCACGAGCTGGTCAGACTCAGCTTAATAATGCCCTCCCTCACAGGCGGATAAGGCCACATCCCTACCCAACCGACTACAAGACAATGAGAGTTGTGGCCTAACGGTATAAGGCCCTCGTGCGCTCATAGTTTTCACTCGGTCACGGCATTGAGGCAGTCCCTTGGTGTCATGGAAGTTTTGAGAATTTTACCCATGGGCATCCTATGCACCCGGTATGCTTAAGTAATATTTCCAGTGTCCACACATACGGCCATCCACGAACATCCCTGTGGAGGCAGGGACCTAATGAAGCAAGGGTGGTATCATCATGAAATGTGATGCCAATGCATGAGTCACACATACAGATCATGCACAAGCTTCGGACACTCAACGTGCACAAGGGGAGAAACTTCGTCCCTCTATGACCACCATACAACGCAATCAATTCACACAAATGATGCATATGGGTCATAACGACATAAGTTTGCTGCCTGTAGAATGTATGTATTCCTCCTTCCCAAGGAGGGACAATGACAAGATATATATAAACAGGTACTCTAAGGAGAAATGAAGTTCTCTTAGTGAGGCCCCAACAGTTTGGAAAGACCCACAAGGTAGGGGAGTGCTAAGGCCTCAGAAAGGAAACGGGCCTAACAAGGTCCAAGGTAGGCCTTCAACCACCTATAAGGGTCTTATGGGCCTACCTTAGGGCCACCAAGGAGGACATCTAACCTCAACTGTGTCCCAAAAGGTAGCCTGCTACGTATGTAAAGTAAGGTCTAAGGCCCAAGCAATGCGTGGCCTAATGGGGTATACATAAAGCCCAACCATAGGCAATATAGTGGGCCCTCAAGTAAGGTTTGGGCCCAACCATAAAGGTCATAAATCCATATATTGTGGTAGGCTTCATGGGCAGCCCAGTAGTTCATTCTCATGGGCAAATTTCATATTTTACACAAGTGAGTTGGCCCCACTTTTTGGCCCAAGTACAGGGTCAACTTAGTGGGTAGCCAAGGGCCCAACTACTTGCATATTATAGCCCTTAAATCCATCATAATAAATAGGAGAATATAGGCCCAAGATCAATGGACCTATCTAAAAGGATTTAGTTCACAAGGCCTAAGGAACTAGTCTTTCAATCACATACAACATTCCATTAAAACTTAACTTGGGTGAGCCTCATATGGGCTCTAATTACACTCAATAATACTAAAAAATGGTAAGATAACTGATTTAAATCCTTCTTAACTCTAGTGGGCCATACTGCCCTAAAACAAATATTTATAGGCAATAATTATTGGGCTCATTGCCAAATTCTAGCCCACCCATTTTCTAAGTTGGTTGGAATCCAATAACAAAAATTATTTTATAGTATATGAAATTTCTGATGACCCACATACATAACAGTGGGTTCCACCAGATGAGAGGGGAACATACAACTCATATATCAAGTGGGCCGTGCCGTTGGAGTGCAGGCCTAGCAACAGCCCAAGACAGGGATGCCTAATGTGTAGGCAGCCCTATGGGCCCGGGTATTTAGCCCAAAATCTCATCCAAATGGGCCCCAATTGGAAACTACCAGAAGGGAAGATGATTGAGTCCCCTAAGGACCCCACATGGATGAATGATGGGATATACAACACATCTAAGTGGGCCCACAAAGCAGGCTGGACGCCCCAGCCTAGGCGTCCCTGCCTGATGGGCCACTCCAGGCCACACTGCGAGTAGTACAAGGGCCCGATGGCACTGAAATTTTTCAGGGTGATACTTCCTTGGATGGGCCACACCTTCACAAAATTTCATGATTTTTGAATATTCATAAGTATTTTAATTTATTTACGGAAAACAGTCTACCCAAAAATTTGGATCATCCTGTACGTCCCAATGTGGTCTGCTAGTCTGACCCTTACCACGGCGTGCACAGGGATCCATTGGCCCCAAAAAAAATTAGGTGGGTCCCAACATGGGTGGGACACCTTATTGTAAATTTTAATAATTTTTGGATACTCAAAAGTGTTTTAATAAATTTTGGATTTACAATCTATCCAGAGTGAAATATTGCTAGAAATATAACTGTCTTAAATTTGGGCCATCCAAATGAGTGGGTTCTGGGCCTCCAAAATTCCTGAAATTTAGACCCAAGGTCCCTCATCAAGCCTAAAACAAGGTGGGACCCAGAAAGATGGCCCAACTTCTGAGAAAATATTTTTAAAATTCTGTTTTTATGGGACTATGCTGCTGGACTGCACAGCAGAAATTTCTAGCAATCCACTATGTTGGCCCAACTTTTTGGATGCCCAAATGGGGTCTATTGGCCCTAAAATTTTGCAAGTAGGTCCTACCATTGGTGGGACACCTTTCTGCAAAATTTTAGAATTTTTGGGATGGTAAAATTATTTTATTTAATTCATGCAATTTATGGATAGCAAAGTATATTGCTGCCTAAAACAGCCCATAAATAGAAGTCCAGCAAGAAAAATCCTCATATACATTAAGGTGGGGCCACCTAAATGGGCCACACACATCCGGAACATGCTCCCAACCGATCCGTACCTTGCATGTACAAGTGGACAGCAAGATGGGCCTCCATATGTCCAACATATGGGACATGGGGGCATCCCATCAAGTGTGGACGATTAGATGTGCCTTGCACATCAGGTGGGCCACCATGATCAGCAACATTAGAGAGAAAAAGGGGGAGAAGGAGATTAATAAAGAGAGATTGGCCATTCAAGAGGAATTTCGCCACTATAAATCCCTATGCACAAATAGAGAATCAACCATACAATACTCATCTTATAGATTATGCATGCATGGACCTTCATAATAAAAATCTGAGGTAGATAAAACAAAGGTCTAGATAACCATATAAAGGCTGAGATTATGAAATGCATCATGATGGGGTCCATGGAGAATGGCCCCATCATGGAGTGACACATGCATGAAGGATGGCCAATGGCCTCATCTAAAGGGTTAGATGGGCCCCCCACCATGGATTGGTGGGTCCCACATATCCCAAGCATGAAGAAACAAAAGAAATAAGAGAGAGAGAGAGAGGAGATCAGCAATTGTAGGATCACCCACCTTAAGATCACTCCTTCCTTCTTCAAGGACTAACTCTAAAGCTTCAAGGGAAGGCCTCTAATGGTGGTGATGAGGATTAGAAGGTGGGATTGGGAGAGAGAAGAGGGAGAAGTTGCTGGAAAATGGGGAAGATAGTGGACGTCCCACCTTGCAAGAGAGGAAAATGAGAGAAATGAACGAGGAGAGAGAGGAAGGGAGAGTTGTAGAGGGGTAATCATGAGCTCTCTTGCCTTGGGTGGAAAAAATCATCATGGTAATAGGGTGATATAAACAAAGTTGTAGACTTATAGGTTTGGGTGGTGTCCAGAATAGGTGGTGTTTGTTCCATGAAATTTGTAGTGTGTATGGGTGGTGTGCATGGGAACTTGTTTCATGGGAGGTCCATATGCTTTTGTACAAAAAGTTAGCCACATGATGAAATACTCATAACTTTTGATCTATAAGTCAGATAAACACACAAGACATGTCGTTGGAACTACAACGACGATACGAACGAGATGCCATAGGTCTAGGGTCGATCCAAGTCAGGTCTACGTGACCGGACTCAAGGATGACCGCAAACACAATCCAAGGGTCGCAGGTCACCGAAATTTGACCGATAGGACCATGGGACCAAAATGAATGAGATGCGTACTCATACACACACATGCACACATGGGAACTAGGGTCGGGTTTCATAGTGTTCCTCTAGAATTTTGTTCATTTACCTCAAGTACTTTTTTAAACCACTCATCAGATAAACCCAACCAGGATGAAGTGATTGAGAAGATGCTTCTTGTAGATTTAGTGCATAACGAATAAAGTGTAGATGTGGCAGTATGAAATTACCTTGAAATAATAAAACTGAAAGAGAAATTTTATATGATAGGTGAAGACAGGTCATGACTCATTGCTCAAATTTTTGGACAGTTGAGGAATAACAAATTCATAGGATGATCAGTGTTGTTAAATGAAATAAAATCCCATAAGCCATAACCTTGTGTTGATTGCTTATGCGATCACTAAAGATGATGATTTTTTTAAAAAAAAATTGAAAAAATGGCTAATAAAGGAAAAAAATCTAATTTTTTTTGAAAACTGTCTAATTACTACTTATTAGAACAGTCATGATATATGGGTTAAAAAATTTTACAGTCACCAAATGACATATCGTACGATGAGCATCACAAAAATATGGAACTAGAGATGAATGTCTATGAAGACAATGAATGACAAAATTAGGAATGAATACTTTAAATAAAAGTTAGGAATATGACCAAAGGTAATAAGATTGAGATAATTTGGTCATGTGCAATGAAGATAAGGAACTAAATGGGTTTGATATATACGTTATCCTAATCCTCATTATCATCATCAAAGTATTTCATCCCAACTGATTTGGTCAACTACATGAATCCTATTATGTCACACTACTCCGCCAAGGACCATATCTTCAGTTAAACTATCGATGTTCAAGTCGTTTCTTTTTACCTCTGTGCTCACATGGTAATAGTTTTTTTTTTTTTTTAAATACCCATAGAACTAAAAATTAATCAAATAGAAACTCAAATGGACAAGACTACAGAGAACAATTGAGAGGGGGCACAGCCAAAAAAGTTAAATGTAAATGAATTAAGCGATCGAGAAAGATATTACCTATAAATTTAGAGTGAGGTGAATGTAGTAGAGTTGTATACCTCTATACTTTTGTGAAATTTTTATCCATGAAGACAAGGAATGACATAATTAAAAACAAATAATTCAATGAAAGTCATGAGTAACACTAATGAATAATAATATGAGGTAAAGTTGTCACGCCCCCGACTCGATAACCAGACTCACAAGGAACCCGATGGCCAGTTCTGGCCGCAACAACCTCCTTAGTACACCATTCTCGGCTCCTGAGGCAGGTTCCGATTCTGGGATCCTACAAGGAGGATTTCCATAATAGTATAATCATTCCAATACGAGCATACCCAAGATTACAACAAGTATATCTGAGAATAGCAAAGGGCACACATCATAAAATCCACTAAGAATTTGAACTTTTACAAGTTTACAATAGGCCCAAAAGGACATACATCAGATAATAGGAAAAAAGAGAGAAATTAGCAACACTGGAGTCCTCAAGCTCAACTATACTCCATGCTCTACCTCTATAATGCCTGTCTAGGATCACCTGCACGCATCAATCGTGCATAAGCTTATAGAAGCTTAGAGGGTGGTGAAAGTGTGTGTCAATGGTGCACAGAAGAATAGTAGGAGGTACAAGGAAAGAACATGCTCAATGAGAATATCACTAGCCTTACCAAGGCTTATCATGAATACCATGCAATGAGTACTGGACACCATACCAAGGCAATGCATGAAGGGGCTTACATAGCCAATGCTAATGCGATGCAAGTAATGCTAGTGCTCATATCCAAACCATATATCAAGTATATTTTCAATCATAAGGAAATCACCGGAGTCCAATACACTACTGAATGACTGTAGCTCTACAGACCCTGCACGGTCAAACGGGCGTAAGAGACCTCACGACTCGCTTGTGGACAACCAATCACCAGCAAGGCCCGATGGTAGCGGACCCATTTACGAGCTGGTCGAACTCAGCCTAGAAATGCCTCCTCACACCAGGCAGGTAAGGCTATACCCCTATCCAACCGACTACATGACAGTGGGAGTCGCGGCCTAATGGTATAAGGCCCTCGTGCGCTCATATATTCCACCCAGTCATGACATTGGAGTAGATCTGTGGTACCATGAAAGTTTTAGAAATTTCACCCACGGGTATCCTATGCACCCGGTATGCTCAAATAATATTTTCAGTGTCCACACATATGGCCATACACGAATGTCCCTGTGGAGGCAAGGCCCTAATGAAGCAAGGGCGGTATCATCATGAAATGCGATGGCAATGAATGACAGTCATACACACAAATCATCCACTAGCCGCAGGCACACAATGTGCACGAGAGGAGAAACTTTATCCCTTAATGACCACCACACAATGCAATCAATTCATATAGATGATGCATATGGGTCACGAAATGTAAGTGGGCTACCTACGGAAATTATGGAATCCTCCATCCTAAGGAGGGTCAAGGTCTAGGCATGTAAACAGGTATTCTAAGAAGAAGAGAAATCCTCTAGTGGGGGCCTAGTAATTTGGGATGGCCCACATGCTAAGAGAGAATCATGACCCTAAAGAGGGACGGTCCTAGTCAACCCAAGGTGGGCCTTTAACCACCTATAAAGGCCTCTATGGGCCTACCTTAGGGCCACCAAGGAGGACATCCAACCTCAACTAGGTCCCAAAAAGGTAGCCCGCTACGCACATGATAAGAGATCTAAAGTCTAAGCAATGTATAGTCTAGTGGGCCATACCCCAAGCCCAAATCATAGGCTATGAAGTGGGCCCTCAAGTGAAGTTTGGGCCCAACCATAAAGATCATGGGTTCACTCATTGTGGTGGGCCCAATGGATAGCCCATTTTCTTAACATATGAGAAATCCTTATATTTAACACAAGTAAGTTGGGCCTCACATCTCAGCCCAAGTATAGATTTATTATAATAGGCAAGAGCCCAACTACTTGAGTATATGGCCCATAAGACCCATCACAATGGCAAGGTAAATATAGGATCTAAGGCCCCAACGGGCCTATCAAAAATTCCAGCCCAACCAAGGCTATAAGGCTGTAAGTGCTATAGTTTCTATCCCTCTTTGTTGTCAAATTTGTAGTGCCAAAATCACTATTATACTCTGTTATATATAACTTGCATAAGTGAAGCTCTCTCAAGGATCAACATTCATAAACAAGCTAAGCTCACAACAAGCAAAGCTCTCAAGTACAAGACTCAAGATCTTGAATGAAAGAACTGCTCACAAGACAAGACTCTGGAATGAAAGAACTGCTCACAAGGCAAGACTCAAGCTGAACTCAAGACTCAAGCTGAAACTCAAGCCACTTTCAAGATTGAGTTACATGAAGAGTTCAACTACATCAAGACTTCAAGATTGATACTTCAAGGTCACTTGTTCCTAATGTTTCAATGTCCATACTTCATAGTTGAGGTTTGATTGACCATAGGTTGACCTTAGAAGTAGGTCATTTCGGATACATAAACCGAATGTTTATTTTACATGTGATTGGTCTGTTCTTCGACTAGTCCTAGACCTTCTTCGACTAGTCCTAGACTTGCTTCGACCAGTCTAAGAAATTCCTCGACCAGTCGTGAGTTTGTTACAAACTCCGGATAAAATCTGTTAGCCTTCGACTAGTCCAGGAATCTGTTCGACCAGTCGTAGGAACAGTGTCGACTGATCTTCGTCCAGTCGTACATTCTTCGACTCGAAGTCCAGCGAAGATATTCAGGACCTATGACCAGTCGAAGGAAACCTACGACCAGTCGTAGGTGACCTATGACCAGTCGTAGAACGGTCAGAGCATATCCCGCCGGATTTTTCAAATATCTGTTGTTGCTTCGACTAGTCGAAGAGCACTCTAGACCAGTCGAAGACCCGATCTTCTCACCTATAAATAGTGCACGAATCTCAGAAGAAATTATCGAATTAATTAAAGTATTCAAGCCAATCTTCGTTGAACTTCTGAGAGATAATTCTGTGCTCCATCTAAGCTAAGTGTGCTTATTTAATATTATCTTTCCTTAGCTTTATTTTAATTGATTTTGTTTCTTATATTCCAATCTGATTTGATAAAGAGGAATTATTATTCCCTTTCTTTGGAATCAAAATCAATTAAGGCAAGCCCTATTTTGGTTTAATTTAAAACCTATTAGAACTAGAACCATTGTAATCGAGTACTGGACATTGAACTTGGACATTCAATCATCTACTTTGATTTGGTTCTACCGGGCTGCTACAACGAAGGAGATTTTCAGGTATTTTACATATTGTAAATTCCTTTCTATTATTTTGGTTTCTTTCAAGATTTGCCAGAAAAATCTTGTTATATTGGTTATCTGAGGAAAGCCAGGAAAACTCAGAAGTGGGGTTTTTTTTTTAATTGTGTAAGCCCACATACAAAGACACAATTGTAAGGGTTTTGGGTGAACTTGGGAAAACCTATTTTTAGTGAACGCTAATCCCCTGTGTGAGGATATTAGGAGTGGAGTAGCATTTTGTGTGGCTGTTGTTTAACAGTTGGTAAACACACAGGCGAACCACTATAATCCCTTGAGTTGTGGTTGATTGTTTTATTCTTCTAATTTTTTATTCTTTTTGTGGGATGTATGTATGGTGGTGAATGTTGTAATTATTTTAAGCTTTGTGAGAATGTTGTAATAGCTTAGAATTTACTTTCTGCTATTCCTTTATAAGCTTGATTTTCAATTTCATTTGAAAGTTGTTCCAGCAAGGTTGCCCTGCCATTTTTATGGTGTATGGCTGTCCCTAGAACAATACATCTTTAATTACAAGTTATTTCAATTCAGTTTATATTTATTTTTGTATTCCTCTTCGATTTGAGACTTGATACAAAGACCTTTCTAGAAATAAGGTTGTCCTACCATAAACTCTGTTTTTGGTGTAAGGTTGTCCTTAGAATAACGTTTGTATCAACCTCTCAAGATCTGAATTTTGAGGTTGTTTTTCTTTCCTGCATTGTTATTTAATTTGGCTATCATTTTCTTTATTATTCCGCTGTTATAAGTTTTTATTTGGCATTGTCCTATTCACCCCCCCTCTAGGACATATAGCTTGGCCTTTTGAAAGGCCCATTAACTAGAAGACTAGCCCGAGAAGAATCTAATTGGAATGGGCCTTTAATCATGCACTAATTAAGCCCAAAAATAAAATTAAAATTGTAAGATAACTGACTTAAATCTTCACCAAATCTAGTGGGTCATACTGCCCCAAAACAGACATTTATGGGGCGGCAACTTAGGCCCATTACTGAATTTCCAGCCCACCCGCTTTCTGGGTTTGTTGGAGTCCGGCAAATAAATTGATTTATAGTATTTATTTTCTATTGACCCACACACATCACTGTGGCTCCCACCAGATGAGAGGGGAATGCATAACACAGATTAGAAGTAGGCCGTGCTGCTGGAATATAGGCCTAACAACAACCCAAGGTAGGGGCGTCCCATGGTGGTTAGTCCTACGGGCCTGGGTATTTGACCCAAAAATGACCTAAATTACAAGCCATACAACGGTCAGTACAGGGGCCCGTTGGCCCTAAAAAGTTTTAGAGTGGTCCTTCCATAGGTGGACCACACTTTCACAAAATTTCATGATTTTTGGATAACTAAAAATATTTTAATTAATTTAAATAAATAATCTATCCAGAAAATCAGACAGACCTGGATGTCCCAATGTGGTGGTCCAGTCTGGCCTTTGCCACGGTGTGCATAGGAATCCATTAGCCCCAAAAATTTGTAGGTAGGTCCCACCATGGGTGGAACACGTCTTTATAAATTTTCATGATTTTAGAAAACCCATAAATATTTTAATTAATTTGAAAAATACAATCTATCCAGGGTGGAATATTGCTGGAATACAACTGTGCTGAATTTGGGCCATCCAATGGGTGGGTTCTAGGCCTCCAAAATTCCTAGAATTTGGATCCAAGGTCCCTCATTAAGCATACAACAAGTTAGGACCTAAAAATATATCTCAACTTCTTAGAAAGTATTTTTAAAACTTTATTTTTCATGTGACTATGCTGCTAGACTGCACAATAGAAATTTCTGGCAGTCCAGTATGTTGGCCCACCCTTTTGGATGCCCAAATGGGGTCCATTGGCTTTAAAATTTTTCAGGTAGGTCCTACCATGGGTGGGACACTCCTATAAAAAATTTTAAAATTTTTTAGGATGGTAAAAATATTTTATTTAACTCCTACAATTTATGGACAGATAGGTATTCCTAAAGAAATCTACTGCTAAAAAAATGTTGCTGGAAATGTGACTGTCCCTATGTTTGGGACCACATGGGGTGGGCCTGGACCCACCCAAACCCTTGGAAAATTGGGAAAAAGGTGGCCTTACATCTGGACAACAAGTGGGGTCTACTAGGGTGGCCCACTTATTTCAGAAACTCAGGTAAAAATGCTCATTTCCAACTTATAGTGTTGCTGAACTGGACAGTTAGCCCACTTTGGCCCATCCCATGGGTCTCAATCATGGGGGAAATGGTGTGGGCCCCATTCCACATCAAAGTGGGGTCCATGCACTACAAAATCTCCAAGAAAATTTGGGAGAAAAGGGCATGTAAACTGATCCAAACATTAGCTCAAAAGTCATGTTTCAACTGGGTTTGAATTATGGACAGCAACATATGTTGTCCATATTTCAGCCCATATAAATAAATCCAAGGGTTTAATACCCTGATCCATTGAGTGAGGTCCACCTTGATGGGTTAGCAAAATTTCAGATCCATTAGTGCATTAAAATCTCCATAAAAAATCAAGTTTGGAGGCCACACAACCCATGCATGCATGGTGGGCTTGGACGTCCCATCTCCCTGATGGACTGAGATGTTGCTGACCTTCTTAGTGGGCCACACCACATTAGAAATAAATAGAAGAAAAAGGAGAGAAGGAAAAAGATTTGTCCATTGGTGGAAGGTCCCGCCACTAATGGACCTTCCATACTACAATCCATGCCATCCACATGTACATATGTTACATGCAAGCTATTATTCATCAAGAAAAGTTGCTAGAGGGTGGGGACATCTTTCCTTACTATGCATGCAAAGACCTAAATGGCTTATGAGTACTAGAATGAAGAAAAAGTACATCATGGTGGGTCCATGGAGAATGGCCCACCATGGAAGGAATGAGTAAGATCTAGGCCCATGACCTCCATCCTATGAGCTATGTAGGACCTCCACCATGGATTGGTGGGTCCTACATGCTTCCATGCAAGGAAAGGGAGAAAGGGAAGAAGAAGAAACACCCACCTTAATGGATCTTACCCCAAAGTTACATCAATCTACTCTTCATGCTCCAAGGGACATGTTTTAATGGGTGAGATGGATTGTTGAAGGTTAGATGGGAAGGGATTAGAGGGAGAAGGGGCTGGATAGAAGGAGAAGGTGGGGACATGTGGAGGTGTTGCTAGGAGAAGAGAGAGAAGAGAGTAGAGAGAAATGAGAGGGAGAGAAGAGAAATTTCTAGAAAAGAGAGAGAGAGAGAGAGAGACAGAGAGAGAGAGAGTCATCATGAGTTCTCTCTCCTAGGATAGGCAAATCCATCATGAAACTGGGATGATATAAATAATACTCATAGACTCATAGGCTTGGGGTAGGGATGGGTAGTGTGTGGGTAGTAGGTGGTGAAGAGGATGGGGTTTATGCAGTGTGTGGGTGGTGTGTGTTGGAATTTGTATAAAAGTGGGTATCCATCTTGAAAAACATGCCCTCCACACTAGGTGGGCCACATGATCATGATCAAGGGCTAGAAATGAAACGCCTACATATTATGATCTACACATCGGATGGACGTACAAGACATGGCGTTGGAACTGCAACGACGAAGTGGACAAGATGGCATAGGTCTCGGCTCGATCTGAGTTGGGTCTATGTGACCAGACTCAAGGATGATCATAAACACAATTTGAGGGTCGTGGGTCGCTGGAATTCGACCGGTAGGACCGCGGGACCACAAGAAATGAAATGCATACTCACACACACACATGCACATATGCGAACTTAGGTCAGGTCTTACAAAAGTCAACCAGGATGATTTTCAAATGTAAAAACAAAAAAGAAAGAAAATAAATTGTAAAAGTGCAAATAAAAGGCCTTTAGGTACGTGGGTGGAGGTAGTAACAAAAGATTTAAGCTTTGATAGTGTTAGTTGGTTTAAGTTGAAGGTTATAAAAGGGCAAATAAAAGGCCTAATGGGACATAAGTGGTGGTATTAACAAAAGATTTAAGAACATATATAGTTTAACTGATAATATAGTTTAGTATTGAGTTAGTACAAGTTAAAAGTTTTAAACGAACAAGCGATAGTCTTAAAAGGGCATGCATGAAGCGAAGGATATTGCTTGTAAGATTTGGAACATGGTGAATAAAGTGGAGATGTGCTCCTCTGGAATTTTGTTCATTTACCTCAAGTACCTTTTTAAACCACTCATCAGATAAACCCAACTAGGAAGAAGTGATTGAGAAAGATGTTTCTTTTAGATTTAGTACATAGCGAATAAAGTGTAGATGTGGTAGTCTGAAATTTTGTAAAATTACCTTACACTAATAAAATTGAAAGAGAAATTTTATATGATAGGTAGAAGACCGGTCATGACTCATGGGTCAAATTTTTGGACAGTTGAGGAATAACAAATTCATAGGATGAGCAGTGTTGCTAAATCAAATAAAATCACATAAGTCATGACCCTGTGTTGATTGCTTATGCGATCACTAAAGATGATGATTTTTTTAAAAAAATTAAAATTTGAAAAAATGGTTAATGAAAGAAAAAAATCTAAATTTTTTTGAAAACTATCTAATTACTATGTATTAGAACAGTCATGATATATGGGTTAAAAATTTTGCAGTCACCAAACGACATATCGTACGATGAGCATCACAAAAATGAGGAACCATAGATGAATGTGTGGGAAGACAATGGATGACAAAATTAGGAATGAATACTTTAAATAGAAGTTAGGAATTACACCAAAAGTAATAAGATTGAGATAATTTGGCCACGTGCCATGAAGATAAGGAACTAAACGGGTTTGAAGGAGTTGATTGGTTGATTAAAGGTTAAAAAGGGTGTATGTTCTAATAGAAGATTTAAGCATTAACAGTTTAGTTGATGATACAACCTGGATGGATTGGAGGGACATAACATAATTGTGAAGCTTAAATTAGTTGGGATAGTGCTTAGATGACGATGATGATATACATACACGTCTTCCTCATCCTCATTATCATCACCAAGCATTTTATCCCAACTGATTTGGTCAACTACATGAATCCTATTATGTCACGCTACTCCACCAAGGACCATATCTTCAGTTAAACTATCAGCGTTCAAGTCATTTCTTTCTACATCCACTCTCACATGGTAATAGTTTTTTATTTTTAAATACACATAGAACTAAAAATTAATCCAAATGGAAACTCAAATGGACAAGGCCACAGAGAACAATTGAGAGGGGGAACACAACAAAAAAAGTTAAATGTAGACAAATTGAGCGATCGAGAAAGATATTATGTATAAATTTATAGTTAGGTGGATGTAATAGAGTTGTATACCTCTATAGTTTTGTGAAATATGTGTCCAAGTGGAGGTAGTAACAAAAGATTTAAGCTTTGATAGTGTTAGTTAGTTTAAATAGAAGGTCGTAAAAGGTTAAATAAAAGGCCTAATGAGGCATGGGTGGGGGTATTAACAAAAGAGTTAATAAAATACAAAGTTTAACTAAGAATACAGTTTAGTAGTGAGTTAGTACAAGTTAAAAGTTTTAAACGAGCAAGCAATAGTCTTAAAAGGACATGCATGGAACTAAGGATATTGCTTGTAAGATTTTGAACATGGTGAATAAAGTGGAGATGTGTTCCTCTGGAATTTTGTTAGTTTACCTCAATTACCTTTTTAAACCATTCATTGGATAAACCCAAATAGGATGAAGTGATTGAGAAAGACGTTTCTTATAGATTTAGTGCATACCGAATAAAGTGTAGATGTGGCCGTCTGAAATTTTGTAAATTGTAAAATTACTTTATACTAAGAAAACTGAAAGAGAAAATTTATACGATAGGTAAAATACCAGTCATGACTCATGGGACAAATTGTTGGACATTTGAGGAATAACAAATTCATAAGATGAGCAATGTTGATAAATCAAATAAAATCAAAAAAGCCATAACCCTAGGTTGATTACTTATGCGATCACTAAAGCGCTGATGATTTTTTTAATTAAAATTTGCAAAAATGGTTAATAAAGGAAAAAATTCTAATATTTTTGAAAATTGTCTAATTACTATGTATTAGAATAGTCGTGATACATGGGTTAAAATTTTTTACAGTCATCAAACG
This sequence comes from Magnolia sinica, assembly GCF_029962835.1. NCBI lineage: Eukaryota > Viridiplantae > Streptophyta > Magnoliopsida > Magnoliales > Magnoliaceae > Magnolia > Magnolia sinica. The sequence continues at coordinate 28,041,911 of NC_080589.1, forward strand.
ACATATCCATATAATGAGCATCACAAAAATGAGGAACCAGAGATGAATGTGTTGGAAGACAATGAATGACAAAATTAGGAATGAATCCATTAAATAAAAGTTAGGAGTAACACCAAAGGTAATAAGATAGAGATGATTTGGCCATGCGCAATGAAGATAAGGAACTAAACGGGTTTGAAAGAATTGATTGGTAGGTTGAAGATTAAAAATGGTGGATGTTCTAACAGAAGATTTAAGCATTAACGATTTAGTTGATGATACAACCTGGATGGATTGGAGGGACATAACATAATTGTAAAGCTTAGATTAGTTGGTATAGTACTTAGATGATGATGATGATATACATACATACGTCATCCTCATCCTCATTATCATAATCAAACATTTTATCCCAATTGATTTGGTCTACTACATGAATCCTAATATGTCACGCTACTTCGCCAAGGACAATATCTTCAGTTAAACTATCGGCATTCAAGTCATTTCTTTCTATCTCCACGCTCACATGGTAATAGTTTTTTTTAAAAAAATTTAAATACATATAGAACTAAAAATTAATCCAAATGGAAACTCAAATCAATGAGACCACAGAGAACAATTGATAGGGGGAGCACAACTAAAAAAGTTAAATGTAGACAAATTAAGCGATCGAGAAAGATATTACGTATAAATTTATAGCTACGTGAATGTACTAGAGTTGTATACCTCTATAGTTTTGTGAAATTTTTGTCCAAGTAGACACGAAATGACATAAATAAAAACAAATAATTCAACGAAAGTCATGAGTAACAATAACGAATAATAATATAAGGTAAAGTCGACCGGGATGATTTTCAAATGTAAAATTTTAAAAAATAATACTAACAAAGAGCAAAATTGCAAATAAAAGGCCTTTAGGTACATGGGTGGAGGTAGTAACAAAAGATTTAAGCTTTGATAGTGTTAGTTGGTTTAAGTTGAAGGTCGTAAGATGGCAAATAAAAGGCCTAGTGGGACATGGGTGGTGGTATTAACAAAAGATTTAAGAACATATATAGTTTAACTAAGAATACAGTTTAGTAGTGAGTTAGTACGATTTAAAAGTTTTAAATGAACAAGCGATAGTCTTAAAAAGGACATGCATGGAGCGAAGGATATTGCTTGTAAGATTTAGAACATGGTGAATAAAGTGGAGATGTGTTCCTCTGGAATTTTGTTCATTTACCTAAAGTACCATTTTAAACCACTCATCGGATAAACCCAACCAGGATGAAGTGATTGAGAAAAATGTTTCTTGTAGATTTAGTGCATAGCGAATAAAGTGTAAATGTGGCAATTTGAAATTTTATAAATTTACCTTATACTAATAAAATTGAAAGAGAAATTTTATATGATAGGTAGAAGACCAGTCATGACTCGTGGGTCAGATTGGACATATGAGGAATAAAAATTCATAGGATGAGCAATGTTATTAAATCAAATAAAATCACATAAGCCATAACCATGGGTTGATTGCTTATGTGATCACTAAAGCTGATGATTTTTTTAATTAAAATTTGAAAAAATTGTTAATAAAGAAAAAAAATCTGAAATTTTTTGAATACTAACTAATTGCTATGTAGTAGAATAGTCGTGATACATGGGTTAAAAAAAATTTACAGTCACCAAACGACATATATGATGAGCATCACAAAAATGAGGAAGCAAAGATGAATATGTGGGAAGACAATGAATAACAAAATAGGAATGAATCCTTTAAATAAAATTTAGGAGTAACACCAAAGGTAGATTGAGATGATTTGGCCACGTGCAATGAAGATAAGGAACTAAACAGGTTTGAAGGAGTTGATTAGTTGGTTGAAGGGTAAAAAGGGTGGATGTTCTAACAGAAGATTTAACACTAACAATTTAGTTGATGATACAACCTGGATAGATTGGAGGGACATAACATAATTTGTCACGCCCTGAAATTCGGGGGTCGAGCATAACTCAGCTCTCGAGTTTCAAAACATCACTTATGCAACATATTTAATGATGGATGTATGTTGTCTGTAAGAGTACATAAAACATGGGATGGATTAAGCCAAACTGCAAACATAATTCAAGGATAAGTGAAAGACGCAAGCGGAAGACTTATAGAAACATATGTGTACATGTGCAAGTCCCTGAAATACGTATACATGCCAGGTCATACTTACAAGTGTTACTATCAAAAGTACAAGTATTAAATGACATCATCTATTACAATAACCCAGAATTCCCCGCACATCAGGACATGGCTCACAAGAACCCGCCTGAGAACTGCATAAAAGAAAATGTGGCCTCATCATCCTCGAACTCCTGCTCTGCCTCAGAGGTTGCGTCAACATCTGCATCTAAGACAGAGTCTGGTTGGTGTATACAACACCACCCCAGAACGTGGGAGTGAGTGATCAACTCAGTGGAACAATAAAGCAAAGGTTAACATGTTATCAATTCAATTAGTAGTAATGATTAAGCAGAACAATCAAACATGTCCTAATTACTCTTGTTAGTGCAAGGATGTATGTATAAATGATGCATGCCCTCGCCTTCCTCCCTCAGTGTCTTCATATTACGTTACGCATGACATCCTCTCGCAGTGCCAATGACTTCCACGCACATGCAAATGCGGTACATGAACATGATTACCAAGTTGTTATTAGTCCTTTTCATACAACAAGATTGGGAAGCTAAGGTACCTTCCTCATATCAAATTCCACACAGTAATCCATTCTAGGGTCGTCAGTCCTAAGCCATCTCATATGATCATATGGTTTTAGGTCGCTGCAAAGGGCTCGTCACCAATCAATGCACGCCTATCCAGGTATGCTCGAGGTCCCTATAAAGGGCTTGTCACCAATTAATGTAGGCCGACAGCACGAATATAGTGTCCCATACCACCATAATCGGCTCACGAGTCTGGTGTGCTCACTGGTCACTACGGGGAGGCTCGTCACCCCAGCGTAGGCCAACAGCTCGACCACGGTGTCCCATACCACCATGTCCGGCTCATGAGTCTTAGTGGATCAAAGCACAACAGTTAACGGGATTTCATCGGTAAGTTTAGTACCTTAGATTCAAGCAATAGTGTCCATCCATGGTTAACATACATTGGATAATCGGGTTACTTGACGAACTCGACTAGCACGAGCGCACGTTGGGTTGAACGATATAGAGTGCGCAAACACTCCGTGTGGCCAAACTACTGCCGACAACTCTAATACGACTCGGGTTCGTCAAATCACGTCCTTCGTGGCGAAAGCAACCTAAGCCACAAACTCAAGGCCGATTACCGATTTCCTGGACTATTTCATAGTCCTAAACACATTCCACTACAACAGATATTCATATCAACACTTAAAACAGTAATGGAATAACAATTCAAATCATACAGTATGTGAGCATTTGAAGCATATCAACTTAACATGAATTTCAACATAAGTAATACTTGAAGTTAAACAACAAAGAATGTGACTTGCATGTAGGAAATCATACACACTAATAGGAGAGCTGAGAATCGCTTCTCAATGCCCGCAATTAGGATAATATGCTACACTTTAGACCATTCAGACAATTTTACAAATACTTAGACTACATAGTTCAACATACATGACGTATGTTGGAATACACGCATTTGGACAATTCCTTTTGCCAAGGAGTTGACACACATACAACTAGCACAAATACACGACAGTTAATCATGACAAGCACGTGTTCATATTTTATACGTATATGATACTTCCTACATATGCATAGAATACTCAAATCTCAATATAACACATACATATCAGGAACGCAAAATGAATATAACATTTGGCATGTGAAATTGCACCCACAACAAGAATAAACTATTAACTAACATTGAAAGCCATGAAAACCATAACCTATACGAATATAGTCCGCACCTTAAACCAGAAAAAGCACACCAAACTGATTCAGACGATATGTCTTCGTCAACGGTGACTTGATAACCTAAGGCAAGAATAGAAATGAGTTACATCAATACATAGACTCTTCTAAGCTCTAAAAAAAATTAGGGTTAGATTGACTTAACTAAAAAGGAACTTAGAATCGCCGGAATAACGATTCAAAAGTGATGGTTTAAAGATGTAGAGTAACAGGAAAGAATCTTGAGACGATTCACCAACTTCTCTCTCACTTTCTCTCTCTTTTCTCCTCTCTCTTTCTTAGCTAGGGTTTAGGAAATTCGTATGGAAAAGAGAGTGAGGGTTTTAAGGTCTTTATATAGGCCTAACATTGATGAAAATAGCCCCAGGGCCAAGGTATACTTAGGTTATAACCAAATCAGGCCTCTCTCGATCCAACGGAGCACTTCCGGTGGTCCTTTCTACACATGCGGTTGGACTTAAGCTCACTGACCATGTGTCAGACCCGTGTCCTAGTCTGTACCATTCTGTTGGCTTCCGCGGTCCTTCCGGTCAAATTTTGGCAACCTTCGCACCGTATCCAGCGTTTGCGCACGATCCTAAGCCTGATCCCGCGCACCGACATCAGCTCAATCCAAAAGTTGTATCATAGTGACCGCGTCGTCGCCGCAGTTCCAACGCCATGACTTGCGCACCGAACCGATACCCGGGCTAGAAGATGTCGATCTGCGTTTATTCCGAAGAAACGTCGCGTGTTGCGAATATCGAGGGAATCTCTACGATATGTCCAATCAATCAATCAATCAATCAAGGTCAAGTACAAGTCAAGTCACACCTTACCCAAGTACAACAACCCATCCCTCTTTCTTCATAAAGTCAACTCTCTCTCTCTTCACCCATCCCTCTTTTACCCATTTTTCAAACCAACCCATGCTTCATTAATCACACCCATCACTCCATCACCTCATATCACTCCCATCCTCTCATTTTCTCTCTCATTTCTTAAAATCCCCCAAGCAACTCAAGCATCCCACGTCCAACCCTTCTCTCCCAAACCACAAGTGTGGTCCACCTTCTCATCTTCCATCTACACCCTCTCATCTCTCATCCACACCATCCAAACCCCATCATCCACCATCCAAGGCATAGGCAAGGAGCATTTGAAGCCAAGGGATCAAGAAGGAGGCCAACGAGGTGGGTGATTTGCCATTATTTTAAATTTTAGGGCCCACTTGTTGGTGGGACCCATTTGGATGTATGTGATTTAATCAAGAGGGCCCATAGTGGCAGGGTTCCTCTATCTCACCATATATATCTCTCACTCTATCTCTCTCTCTTTCTTTGTAATGATGTGGATCCCACCAATATGTGTTATATCTACCCGTCCATCTACATTAGACGGTGTGGCCCATCCTATTGTAGGTGATGATCCACACTACCCACTGCTTGGATGGGCCCAATGCACCTTTTTTTTAATGTTATATTTTATATAATATATATATATATAATATATATAATATATTATGTATTGTATATATATAATATAAGATATATTAAATGTATATGTTGGTGGGCCACGTCCACGTGGGACCCACCACGATAATGTATTTACGTGTGCCGTCCAGCGTCCCTGGACGTTGGACGTTGGCAATCAGTGAAGTGTAAATGGGCGTGGGAGCATGCTAGCAGGATAGCCAAAGAGGAGGGAGTGGTGGACCACTCATGCAGGCCCCACCTTGATGTTTTTATACAATCTAAGTCGTCCATCCTCTTCCTCAGATCATTTAAGGCGTTGAACCGAAAAATGAGGTTGATCTGGTTTCCTGGCGAGCCATGGTATAGGAAACAGTGTTTTTACTTTTGATTTACTCCCTGATGCTCCTGTATATCTGAAATATCCCAATATTGGACTCTATGGGATTGTATCAACCTACAGGGACCAGTGGCGGGATCTGATCAATCTGATGAGGGCCCTACCCCAGGAAAACCGAGGAAAAATTGGTTTTCAAAAAAAAAAACACTTAGACAGCAGCAGCTGCTGCTGTCAGTGCACGCAGCAGGCGCTGCCTGCGGGTGACGGACGGGTGACCGGGCTGGGGCTCACGGCCCCAGCTGTGGGCCCCACGTGATGCGTTTCGGACATCAAAACCATGCATTCGGTGGGTCCCCACGGACCAGCCGTCCACCCCAAAAATCAGCTGTAAACGGAACTTAGGCGGGCCATACCATCTAAAATCATGTGAAACCATACCTAAACATATAAAAACACTTGGTGGGGCCCACCTGAAATTTGGATGGAGTTGAAACTTGGTCTGAACGGTCAACCAAGTGGGATGCACCCAATGAGTGGGCTGGATCTGTGGACCACATCGCGGTGGGCCCCTGACTGTGACCTTATGGTCAGTTGGATGTCAAATAAACATTACAGTGGGCACATTTGGACGGAGAATAAATATCACAGTGGGCCCTAGCTAGGCCCACGTGACCTCCTCAACAGTTGGATGGCAAACAAATATCACAGTGGGCCCTACCCGGTCCAAGTGACCTTATGAATGGTTGGATGGCAATTAAACATTACATTGGGCTCAGGTTGGGTGGAAAATAAATATTACTGTGGGCCCCAGGTCTGAGTGACCTTGTTAATGGAATGGATGGAAAATAAACATTATGGTAGGCCCCATATGGGACCCACTTATGTATGTATTGAAAACCACACCCTGCATTAGAGCGGGCCCCACCATGATGCTTATGTTTCATCCAACCCGTCCAATCATTTGGAATTTTTTTAGACCATGCTATGAGGCCCATTGTAATGTATACAAGGCCCACTGGTGAAGCCCACTTGACGAATGCAAGGCCCATGTGACTAGACCCATCTTGATGCATTTGTGGCTCGTTATTGAGGCCCACCTTGATATGTATATGTGAGACCCATGTATAAGGCCATTTGATGTATTAGAGGCCCATGGGTCGAGGCTCAATAGGATTAACATAATGTCCCTTGTAGTGTGACTCCACCATAGCATATGTATTAACACTTATAACGGGCCACGCCTTGGGAGCAATGCTGATTTGACGTCCACATTGATAATGTTGGTTAAATGTCCGCATTATAACTCTCCCCAAGGCCCACTAATAGGCCCATACTTGTGGTAAGTAGGCTGTCTAGGCCCATCTCCGTTATATACAGAGCTCATCTCTTTATACATGTTTAGTATAGATCTATGATTCATGATCATCCGCATCATATGTATGCCTGATGTGAGGAGTGACCGATCATATCATATGCCTTCGGGCGGACTGCTTATGGGCTCCCTAATAGGCAGAGTTGCCTCATATAAGTGCATGGTACACGCAGGATTGTTGCATGACTGATAGTGTGGCTCATGCACTTGTATTTGTGTGATTGTAGTTACTGTATGCCCTAGCGACATCAGGGTCATAGCCTTCACGGACACATCGTGGATGGCAGGATTGGATACCGAAAATATTTGGCTCTAGCATAAGGGCGTCATAGATGTCCCTAGGTGAAAATTCCTAAACCCGATGGTACCAGAGGATGACTCCAACGTCGAGACCGAGTGGATATATGAGCGCATGAGGACCGAATACCAGGAGGCCGCGTCTCCCACTGTGTCGTGGTCGGTTGGAAAGGAGTGTGGCCTTACTCGCCCGAGGGTAGGGGGCAATACTAGGCTGAGTTTGACCAGCTCGCGAATGGGTCTGCTATCGACGTGCCGGATAGGTATTGGCAGACTATTGGTCAGGCGGATAGTGAGGTTTCTTATGCTCACTTAGACTGTGCGGCTAGGAGAGCGACAGTGCCATTTGGAGTGTATTGAACCCCGGTGATTATCCAGAATGAGAACTGTACTGATACATGATGAGGATTGACATGCTTGAGTTGCATCTCGCATCGCATGGCTGTGTTATGGCCGATAACATTCATATCTTGCACCGCATAGCCTTGGTACGGCTGATTGCATTCATGTGCTCATCACCATGATTCCGCATTACTCTGACCTTGCATTTTGAGTATGCTTATATTGCGCACTTACTTACACCACCCTTTAAGCTTTCTATAAGCTTATGCACGATTGATGCGTGCAGGTGACGCCAGGACACAGTCGCAGCAATAGTCTCGCCGTAGTTGGAGAGTGCAGCCGAGCTTCTGGAGTTTTGTTTCTTTTGTTACATTGTATTTTTCCTTTTAGACGCATTGTACTCAAAAGTTTTTAATCATAGTGGATTTTGTGGTGGTGTTCTTGTAGTTATTGTTCGTAGGTTATGCTTTTGGTTATACTCATTATGAATCAGACTGATGATTATAAATCCTCCTTGTAGTATCCCAGGATCGGAACCTGGTGAATGGGTGCCGGGATCTGAGAATGGGGTTCTACGGACGCTGTCGGCGCCGAATTCGGCGATCGGGAATTTTGTGAGCCCGGTTTCCGAGTTCGGGGCGTGACACTATGGATCTAGGTCAGGTTGAGTTTTCGTACCAATCGGATTTACAGATCAGCCGTGGCGGACCACTCTCAATTCAACAGTCACCGAAACTCGATCAGGTCCACAAGCATTATGACATGCCTGTGCCATCTTCCCTGATCCGAGGGTGAAATTGGGTCAGAATTCAACGGTCAGATTACTTAAAATCATCGCACAAGCGATACGACTCAGATTTCATAAAATCATATTTAATTTCTCACCGTTCTCACACTCTTCACTCAGGACTCAATCAAATCGGCCCAGGACATCATCTGAACTTGATTTTTGAGGTGATGGTCAAGTCCAACATGGTGACCATAACTATCTAAGATCATCGCTATTGGACTTTCGACGCGCGGTCCAGGTCCGATCCAAAGCTTCTAAAAATTTCCAAGAGCAACTGGATTTAGCGTTGAATCCCAGATTTCAGAGTAACATAGTGCTAACTATTCTACAGGTTTTGAGTCCTGCAGATCAAATTTAAAGTGATTGATACTAATTTCACAAGCAATCGAGTTTAGCGTTAATTAACCCATAAATAACTTCTAAGGAAAATAGAGTTAGTACTCGGGTCTTAGCACGAAATTTTTCAGGTCATTACAATCTACCCCCCTTAAAGAAAAATTTCATCCTCGAAATTTATACCTTCTCATATTCCTCAAGGATCTGAGGGCAGCTCTTTCTGACCTCAACTTCAGTCTCCCAAGTAGCCTCTTCCTCACTATGATGCGTCCATAGTACTTTCACAAGAGGGATGACCTTGCTACGCAATACATGCTCCTTCCTGTCTAGGATATGCGTCGGTCGTAGTACATATGTGGCATCCTCGCTCAACTGCACCTGCTCCCAACTGATAATATGCGAAGGATCAGGAACGTACTTCTTCAGCATATAAACATGAAATACGTTATGCACGCCCGCAAGTGGTGTGGGCAAAGCAAGGCGGTATGCTACCGCTCCCACTCGATCCAGAATTTGAAATGGACCAATAAATCTCGGCATGAGCTTTCCCTTCTTACCGAACCGCAGAACTCCCTTCATAGGGGAAACCTTAAGAAATACATGGTCTCCAACCTCAAACTCAAGCGGTCGCCACCTCGTATCAGCATAACTCTTCTACCTGCTCTGGGCTGTCAGAAGTCGACGTTAAATAATGTCAACTTTCTTTGAAGTCGCCTGCACCAACTCCAGGCCAATCAAACTGTGCTCGCCAACTTCTGTCCAGCAATGTGGTGCTTTGTACGGGCGACCATACAATGCCTCGTAGGGAGCCATGCCGATACTCGCCTGGAAGCTATTGTTATACGCGAACTCTGCATAAGGGAGACAATCATCCCAACTGTCCTTGAAATCTAAAACACAAGCTCACAACATGTCTTTCAGAATCTAATTCACATGTTCCGTCTGCCCATCTGTCTGCGGATGAAACGCTGTGCTGAACTTCAATTTCACACATATCGCTTCCTGAATACGAGTCCAGAAGATAGATGTGAAACGCGTGTCTCTGTCAGACATAATCTCCAAGGAAACTCCATGCAGACGTACAATCTCCTTGATGTACAATCTAGCCAACTCGTCTGCAGAGTTTATGACTCTGATCGGTAAGAAATGAGCCGACTTCGTCAATCGGTCAACGATCACCCAAATAGAGTCATGTCCCTTCCTCGTTCTCGGTAGCCCTGAAATAAAATCCATAGAGATAAAGTCCCACTTCCATTCTGCTATGGGCATGGGCTGAAGCAGCCTAGGAGGTCGGCGATGCTCTGCCTTGACCTGCTGGCACGTGAGACAACGAGATACAAACTCAGCAATGTGAACCTTCATGTTGTCCCACCAATAAGATCTTCTCATATCTTGATACATCTTCATGCTGCCTGGATGCATGGCAAGCTTAGAATTATGGGCTGACTCAAGAGCCTCCCGTCTCAAGTCAGGAAAGTTTGGGACACATAGCCGGCCATAAAATTGTAGGCCCCCATCTGAACCAACACTCCACTCAGAGTTCTCATCTGTACTAACCAGCTCTCTCATCTTCACCAAAAGCTCATCATCTGCCTAAGCTGCAACGATCCACTCGTCAATGAGGGGCTGTACACGAATGTGTGCGATAACCTCATACGGCTCTTCCACTGTAAGTTTCTGCTCAGAGTCTCACACAAACTCCAACATGTCCCACTCTGCTATTAATAGCGGAGCCGCAAACTCTATAGCCTTCTTGCGACTCAACGCGTCTGCCACAAGGTTCGCCTTGCCCGGATGGTAAGAAACAGCGAACTTAAAGTCTTTCAATATTTTCATCAATCGGCGTTGCCTCATATTCAAGTCACGCTGCGTGAAAATATACTCAAGGCTCTTATGGTCGCAAAAGAGCTCGAACTCCTCTCCATAGAGGTAATGTCTCCAGAGCTTTAATGCAAAAATGACAACTGCCAACTCCAGGTCATGTGTAGGGTAATTTTCTTCATTTTCCTCAACTGTCTCGAAGCATAAGCAATCACCCTGTTCTTCTGCATAAGGACACAACCCAGGCCAACGCGAGAGGCGTCAGTATATATCGTATACTTAACCCCTTGCTCTGGCAATACTAGCACAGGGTTGGACGTCAACTTGTCCTTCAGCTCTTGAAAAGCTATCTCCGCCCTCTCATTCCAAGCAAACTTCAAATCTTTCCATGTCAACTGAGACAACGGTCTAGCTATCTTCGAGAAGTCTCGTATGAAGCGTCGATAATAGCCCGCTAGACCCAGAAAGCTTCTCACCTCAGTAACCAAACCAGGCTGCTTCTAGTCCTGAACTACAACTAACTTATCAAGATCGACAGCTATTCCTTCCTTGGACATCACATGTCCTAGGAACTTGACTTTCTCTTTCCAGAAATCGCATTTCTTGAACTGTGCAAAAAGTTGATTCTTCCTGATAGTATCCAAGACCGTTCTTAAGTGCTCATCGTGCTCTTCCCGACTCGCAGAATATATCAAAATGTCATCGATAAAGACAATGACGAATCGGAATAAGAATGGCCGAAACACCCTGTTCATCAGATCCATAAACACGGTCGGTGCGTTCGTAAGACCGAACGACATCACAAGGAACTCATAGTGGCCGAAGCTAGTCCTAAAAGTGGTCTTCTGCACGTCCTCATTCTGGACGCGCAATTGATGATACCCTGACTGCAGATTAACCTTCGAAAAGTACCGTGCCCCCTTCAACTGATCAAATAGATAATCGATCCTGGGCAAAGGATACTTGTTCTTCACAGTCACCTGATTCAACCTGCGATAATCAATACATAATCGCAAGGAACCATCCTTCTTCTTCACAAACAGAACAGGTGTTCCCCAAGGAGACACACTAGGCCGAATAAAACCCAAAGTCAACAAGTCATCTATCTGCTTCCTCAATTCCTCTATTTCACTCGGAGGCATACGATAAGTGGGTAAAGAAATGGGTGCTGCACCAGGCATGAGATCGATAGTAAAATCAATCTCGCACTGAGGGGGTAATCCAGGAATCGACTCAAACACATCTTCAAACTCCCGAACTATAGGCGTGCTTTCAAACGCCGATCCAGCAATACTCTCCAACAGAGAAGTATAATAACCAAGACGAAAAGGGTAACTGACCTGAACTGGGAAAGTAACTGTCTCACCCTCAGGTCCATGGATTGTCACCGACCTAGCTTCACAATCAATCTCTGCCCGCATCCTCGTGAGCCAATCCATACCCATAATGACATTGTAATGGTAAAGAGGTGCGACAAAAAAGTCAACAAGAATCGATCCACTCCCTAGATCAATTAAACAATCCATACAACGCTTGTTCTAGCAGAGGAGATCCCTGTAGCGGTAGTGAGCGTCACTCCCTTCATAGAAACAGTGCCCAAACCTAGGCGCCTAACTGCCGCATACGATATAAGAGAGGTAGTGGACCCTATATCCACTAACATAGAAACGGAAATACCTTCAATGTGAGCAGTAACCTCAAAGGACCTTGGCACCAAGTTAGCCACAGGCGCTTCAGCTGAGAGCGCTTGAACTCGAGCCTACTGCTGGCGATTCGACGAAGGAACCATGGGTCGCTGAGGTGGCCTGAAGCGAGGTACAGGAGATCTGAAAGATGGGTGAGCTGGCGCTGACCGAAGAGGTGGAGGTGATATAACCTGAGGTATCTGATGGCTGATCCTCTACGGTGGAGTAAAACCACTGTCCCACATCCTCGTAAAGCAAGTACGATCCGAATGCCCCATCTTCCCACAATACGAACAGTACAAGTCCGATCGCATCTACTGAGCGGACGGCGCTGAACGTCTCGGAGGAGAATCTGCCCGCGGCCTCTTGCCGAGAAATGGTGCACTCTGAAAGTCAGGTCGTGGTCTGGGAACCATAGGTGATCGCATACGGGACGACCTGTCCTCGTCCTGCTCAGCTCGCAGAGACATGCTCACCAACTCCACATAGGAAGATATGCTAGCACAACACATCTTCGATCGGATCTCAGGCCTCAACCCCTCAGAAAAATGCCGCATCCTCATCGGTTGATCACTAAGAAGCAAAGGAGTATAGCGACTTAGCTCAGTAAACCGGTTCTCATACTCCGTCACCGACATCCCTCCCTGACGGAGGTGAAGGAACTCACTCTCCTTCTTGTGTCGGTACGTAAATGAAAAATACTTCTCGTGGAAGCATGCCTCAAACGCCTGCCACGACCACTCATACCCTTCCACAATAGTGAGAAGAACACTATCCCACCATAAACTGGCCTTCTTCTCAAACATGAAGGAGGCAAGCTCAACCTGCTCAACCTCAGAACAGTGCAGCGGCCTCAGCATCTTAGAGATGCGATCAATCCAGTACTCGGCCTCCTCGGGTCTATGAGAACCAGCAAATGTGAGAGGTCATAAGTGCTGGAATCGCTCAAATGTGTCGCTCTCACTAGCGCTCCCAGATGGGTCCATAGGTGAAGCAGGTAGAGTCGCCCCCATCGACTGAGCAAAGATGCCAGCCATGGAAGACAGAAACTGCTGCTGCTGCTGCATCAACAGCATCATCTGCTCAAACCTATCAGGAGGCGGAGTAGACGAAGATGCATACGGCATCGACGCAGATGCACGGTTCGGTTCAAGAACCGAAGGTGTGACTGGAGGAGCCATAGGTGGAATCACAGGTGTCAGCCCAACACCAGTATGAGACGGGCCCGACTATGGATCAGTCTGTCTATCGCTCAGGGGAGAAACCCCGGCAAGTGACTCGACCAAAGAGAGACGAGCCGAAGTCTTCAAACCCTTAGGAGGTATACCCTACATTCAACAGAGGATGCAACCTGTAAGATTCAACATCCACATAATCCACCCACACAGTATTCACAGCACAACTTCTACGATAAATAACATGCATTCCATTTAACAAAATTGTCGCAATACAAGAAGTGCAGCATTACGTGAATCGCGACAGAGAAAGCATGTGAACTAAAACATCTAAGTTGCAAACAACACACAACTTCCAACTACTATGCCAACAACGGCTACACATAACAGCAAACAACAAAACAAAGTAAAGGATGACTACAACTGCAATTACTCGTCAGAATCAGGAGATAGAGGCGGGGCACCCTTATCCTGCAAACAACACAGAATAGACTTCAGAGTTCGAGTCACCTTCTTAAACTTATGCTTCACAAGGCCTCGAAGATCCATGATATCCTGGCGTAGAACAGCCTGACCTTCCTCAAGCCGAGCGATACGGGCATCCCAGGCTGCATGATCTGTGCTTTGCTCTAGTGCCACAGGAGGAGAACTCTCACTCGTATCCTGTGCCTCTACCTCTTCCTCGTCCTGCTCTTCTTCTTTAATCTTGGCTCCACCCTCGCCATAACTCTCTTCCTCATCCCTCTCTGTCTCATCCTCACTTTCTGAGGCTTGTCATCACGAGGCCCAATGTCCATCTGATTTAGGGTCGTCTCATTAATGTATCGAACAGGTACCGGCTTTTCTGCCCCAAGCTTAAAGCTAAACTCATGTGCAAACTTACAAATGAGTCGGCCAAATGGGAGTGATTCGGTCCTCCTATTCGAACGAGCGATAAGGATAATCTGACGCAAGATGTACGTCAGCACACATAGCTTCTCTCCTTGCCCCACCTGATACAAAAAATCTACCATCAGGTGCGTACACTCGTTGCGGTTGCTCCACCTTAGATAAACATTGAATGTACACATGTGGTGAAGCAAGCAGAAGTTGTCCATCATGTTGGTAGCTAGAAGGCTTCTATTAGGCTGCCATTTAACTAGATGACTACACAGGAATCGCGTGCAGCGATCCCTCTCACGCGCACTGCTCAAATTCTTCTCACTAGTATGAACCTCACCAAGCAGCACATTCAGAAGTCGGGATATCAAAGTGACGTTGATCGTGGCCTCCCGACCACTTCCACAAGGGATCTTGAACTGCAGAGGCTCCAGCGAAGGTTCCTGAATGATGGCATAAAAAGCTCAAACAGTGCTCGCATTGGCACGATATTCGCCCTCAAACAAGGGACACCAACTGGCACCTTCCAGGTGCTCTAACAAGAGAAACTCGCTAAATAGCTGCGGATCTACATGAGCCTCAAAAAGGACCCTACGGCCTTCATAAACTCCATGAGATAGCTCTGCCAACAAGGTTCTTCCAATGGGAGCTTGAGGATCAAGGTCCCACTTGGTCTGAAACTCACGGGTGGCGGTCCTACTCGCGGCGGCACCTCTTAGCCTGCGTGCATGAGTTGGGCGGCTAGGCCCGGCTTCATCCATAGGCGCTCTCTTCTTCCCTATCGAAGAGAGAAAGGTGGAGATGGAAAATATGGCCGTGACAAACTCAAATAGGGCCATGGAAAATGAGAGAAACGGGAGAAATGGGAAGAATGGTGAGGCTTCCACACACTTGAGATCCCAAAGAAGGATTTGAGAACTCAAATCAGAAGAAAAGGGAGTGAAACAGCAATGGGGATGGATTTTTGAGATGGGTTGAATGGGTGTGCACAAAAATGGAAGAAGAAGGAGATTGGGGAGGGATTTTGGTGGAGTTTTGAGAGAGACTTGAAGAAAAGGAAAGCTTGGGAGGGTATTTTATGAAGGAGAGAGGGTTTGGGAGGTGTTTTAATCGACCAACCATAGAGGAATGGGCCACACTAGGCCCCAACGGTGTCGGCCCGAGCCGGCCCGCTGGGCGGCGAGGTCATCGCCGATCTCTAGACAGTCCGGTGATGACTCATCGTTTGGGCGAGGTCCTCCTGGCCCCCTATGTCCAAAATGATGTTGGCCCCCCTGGGTCCCCCTGGAATTTCCCCGATCGGGCCCTTAGTCCGATTCGACGTATACCGGGCCACTAAGAATAGAATCTGATATAGATTCGAGTTTACAGACATTTTAAGGGTTGAGATGGAAAGATAAACCATCTAAACATGTCAATGGACGGTGTAGAAGAGAGTTTGGGTCGCTGTGTATGATCAGGAGTGCGCACAGACTCGATCTCGGCGATCATTTTCAGTAAACTTTCACCGATAGAAGCAACGAAAACACATACACAAATTTTAAAATAAACTCGCACCCTCCTACACTAAGGTGGCGACAACGTGCGGTGTGTGACCATAACCCAGGTCCGGTTTAATCCAATTCATGCTCTGATACCAACTTGTCACGCCCTGAAAATCAGGGGTCGAGCATAACTCAGCTCCCGAGTTTCAAAACATCACTTATGCAACATATTTAATGATGGATGTATGTTGTCTGTAAGAGTACATAAAACATGGGATAGATTAAGCCAAACTGTAAACATAATTCAAGGATAAGTGAAAGACGCAAGCGGAAGACTTATAGAAACATGTGTACATGTGCAAGTCCCTGAAATACGTATACATGCCAGGTCATACTTACAAGTGTTACTATCAAAAGTACAAGTATTAAATGACAT
Organism: Magnolia sinica; assembly: GCF_029962835.1. Taxonomy (NCBI): domain Eukaryota; kingdom Viridiplantae; phylum Streptophyta; class Magnoliopsida; order Magnoliales; family Magnoliaceae; genus Magnolia; species Magnolia sinica. The sequence continues at coordinate 28,058,228 of NC_080589.1, forward strand.
CATCTATTACAATAACCCAAAATTCCACGCACATCAGGACATGACTCACAAGAACCTGCCTGAGAACTGCATAAAATAAAATGCGGCCTCATCATCCTCGAACTCCTGCTCTGCCTCAGAGGTCGCGTCAACATCTGCATCTAAGACAGAGTCTAGTTGGTGTGTACAACACCGCCCCAGAACGTGGGAGTGAGATCAACTCAGTGGAACAATAAGGCAAAGGTTAATATGTTATCAATTCAATCAAGCAATAATGATAAAGCAGAACAATCAAACATATCCTAATTACTCTTGTTAGTGCAAGGATGTATGTATAAATGATGCATGCCCTCGCCTTCCTCCCTCAGTATCTTCATCTTACATTATGCATGACATCCTCCCGCTGTGCCAACGACTTCCACGCATATGCAAATGCGGTGCATGAACATGATTACCAAGTTGTTATTACTCCTTTTCGTACAGCAGGATTGGGAAGCTAAGGTACCTTCCTCATATCAAATTCCACACAGTGATCCATTCTAGGGTCGTCAGTCCTAGGCCATCTCATACGATCATATGGTTTTAGGTCGCTGCAAAGGGCTCATCACCAATCAATACACGCCTATCATACCTTCGTTACTACTCTAAGGCTCGTCGCCTTAATGCAGTATCCAGGTATGCTCGAGGTCACTACAAAGGGCTCGTCAACAATTAATGTAGGCCGACAGCACGAATATAGTGTCCCATACCACCATAATTGGCTTACGAGTTTGGTGTGCTCACTGGTCACTACGGGGAGGCTCGTCACCCCAGGGTAGGCCGACAGCTCGACCACGGTGTCCCATACCACCATGTCTGGCTCATGAGTCTTAGCGGATCAAGGTACAACGGTTAACGGGATTTCATCGGTAAGTTTGGTACCCTAGATTCAAGCAATAGCGTCCATCCATGGTTAACATACATTGGACAATCAGGTTACTTAACGAACTCGACTAGCACGAGCGCACGTTGGGTTGAACGACATAGAGTGCGCAAACATTCCATGTGGCCAAACCACTGCCAACAACTCTAATACGACTCGGGTTCGTCAAATCACGTCCTTCGTGGCGAAAGCAACTTCAGCCACAAACTCAAGGCTGATTACCGATTTCCTGGACTATTTCATAGTCCCAAACACATTCCACTACAACAGATATTCATATCAACACTTAAAACAGTAATGGAACAACAATTCAAATCATACAGTATATGAGCATTTGAAGCATATCAACTTAACATGGATTTCAACATAAGTAATACTTGAAGTTAAACAACAAAGAATGTGACTTGCATGTAGGAAATCATACACACTAATAAGAGAGCTGAGAATCACTTCTCAATGCCCGCAATTAGGATAATATGCTACACTTTAGACCATTCAGACAATTTTACAAACACTTAGACTACATAGTTCAACATACATGACGTATGTTAGAATACACGCATTTGGACAATTCCTTTTGCCAAGGAGTTGACACACATACAACTAGCACAAATACACGACAGTTAATCATGGCAAGCACGTGTTCATATTTTATACATATACGATACTTCCTACATATACATAGAATACACAAATCTCAATATAACACATACATATCAGGAACGCAAAATGAACATAGCATTTGGCATCTGAAATTGCACCCACAATAAGAATAAACCATTAACTAACATTGAAAGCCATGAAAACCATAACCTATACGAATATAGTCCACACCTTAAACCAGAAAAAGCACACCAAACTGATTCAGACGATATGTCTTCGTCAACGACGATTAGATAACCTAAGGCAAGAATAGAAATGAGCTACATCAACACATAGACTCTTCTAAGCTCTAAAACAGATTAGGATTAGATTAACTTACCCAAGAAGGAACTTAGAATCACCGGAATAACGATTCAAAAGTGATGGTTTAAGGATGTAGAGTAAAAGAAAAGAATCTTGAGACGATTCACCAACTTCTCTCTCTTTTCTCCTCTCTCTTTCTTAGCTAGGGTTTAGAAAATTCGTATGGAAAAGAGAGTGAGGGTTTTAAGGTCTTTATATAGGCCTAACATTGATGAAAATAGCCCCAGGGCCAAGGTATACTTAGGTTATAACCAAATCAGGCCTCTCTCGATCCAACGGAGCACTTCCGGTGGTCCTTTCTCCACGTGCGGTCGGACTTAAGCTCATTGACCATGGATCTAGGTCAAGCTGAGTTTTCGTACCGATCGGATTTACAGATCAGCCGTGGTGGACCACTCTCAATTCAACGGTCACCGAAACTCGATCAGGTCCACAAGCATTATGACATGCCTGGGCCATCTTCCCTGATCCAAGGGTGAAATTAGGTCAGAATCCAATGGTCAGATTGCTTAAAATCGTCGCGCAAGCAACACGACTCAGATTTCATAAAATCATATTTAATTTCCCACCGTTCTCACACTCTTCACTCCGGACTCAATCAAATCGACCTAGGACATCATCTGGACTTGATTTTTGAGGTGATGGTCAAGTCCAACATGGTGACCATAACTATCTAAGATCATCGCTATTGGACTTTCGACGCGCGGTCCAGGTCCGATCCAAAGCTTCTAAAAATTTCCAAGAGCAACTGGATTTAGCATTGAATCCCAAATTTCAGAGTAACATAGCGCTAACTATTCTACAGGTTTTGAGTCCTGCAGATCAAATTTAAAGTGATTGATGCTAATTTCATAAGCAATCGAGTTTAGCGCTAATTAACTCATAAATAACTTCTAAGGAAAATAGAGTTAGTACTCGGGTCTTAGCACGAAATTTTTCGGGTCATTACATAATTGTAAAACTTAGATTATTTAGGATAATGCTTAGATGATGATGATGATATGCACACATACGTCATCCTCATCCTCATTATCATCATCGAAGCACTGTCCCAACTGATTTGGTCAACTACATGAATCTTATTATGTCACGCTACTCCACCAAGGAACATATCTTCAATTAAACTATTAGCGTTCAAGTCATTTCTTTCTACCTCCACACTTACATGGTAATAGTTTTTTTATTTTTAAATACCCATAAAACTAAAAATTAATCTAAATGGAAACTCAAATGGATGAGACCACAAAGAACAATTGAAAGGGGGAGCACAACCAAAAAAGTTAAATGTAGACAAAGTAAGCGATCAAGAAAGATATTACATAAAAATTTATAGCTAGGTGAATGTAGTAGAGTTGTATACCTCTATAGTTTGGTAAAATTTCTGTCCAAGGACCATATCTTCAGTTAAACTATCGGCGTTCAAGTCATTTCTTTCTACCTCCACGCTCACATAGTAATAGTTTTTTTTTTATTTTTAAATACCCATAGAACTAAAAATTTATCCAAATGGAAACTCAAATGGACGAGACCACCGAGAACAATTGAGAGGGGGAGCACAACCAAAAAAGTTAAATGTAGACAAATTAAGCGATCGAGAAAGATATTACGTATAAATTTATAGCTAGGTGAATGTAGTAGAGTTGTATACCTCTATAGTTTTGTCAAATTTCAGTCCAAGGAGACAAGGAATGACATAACTAAAAACAAATAATTCAACGAAAGTCATGAGTAACACTAATGAATAATAATATGAGGTAAAGTCAACCGGGATGATTTTTTAATATAAAAACAAAAAAGAAAAGAAATTAAAGGGAAAAAGTGTAAATAAAATGCCTTTAGGTACATGGGTGGAGGTAGTAATAAAAGATTTAAGCTTTGATAGTGTTAGGTGGTTTAAGTTGAGGTCAAGCTGTGTGGGCCCCACTGTAATGTGTATCAAACATCCTACCCATTCAACTACATGCGCCATTCCATGGTGGGCTACAGGCTTAAAAATCAAGTCAATCCATGACTTGGGTGGGCCACACCACATACCATAGTTGAGAGAGGCTACCCTCCCATTAAAACATTATAATCATTTATTGGGCCCACTGAGATGTGGTTCACAAATCCACCCAATTCATTGTGTGTGTCCCACTGGGATGAGGGGTCAGACCAAGTTTTAGCTACATCCAAAACTTAGGCGGGCCCCACCAAGTGCTTTTATATGTTTTAGGCATGTCTTATAATGGTTTAGATGGTATAGCCCACCTATCCATATACAGCTGATTTTTGAGATATCCCATAACCAAAAGGGGACCCATCAAATTCACGGTGTTGATGTTTGACACACATCTCGGTGGGGCCCACATAGCTCGACTTCATGGGAAGTTCCCATGAGGTCAACCTTATAGTACCATTTCCCTATATATAATACATATATGTATATGTGTGTGTGTGTGTGTACACACACATTGAGCCTTCAACATGAACCAAGTCCTTCAAATCCATTCAGTTCCATATCTTCGATGCACGTGACAAAACAATCTCAATCTTATTACCTTTGGTGTTACGCCTAACTTTCCTTGAAAGCATTCATTCTTAATTTTGTCCTTGTCTTCCCACACACCAATCTCATGTTCCTCATTTTCACAATGCTCATCGTATGAATATGTCATTAGGTGATTGTCCAAAATTTTAACCAGTGTATCATGACTATTCGCCTTCAACATGAACCAAGTCCTTCAAACCCATTCAGTTCCTCATCTTCATTGCACATGATAAAAAAAATCTCAATCTTATTACCTTTGGTGTTATGCCTAACTTTCCTTGAAAGCATTCATTCTTAATTTTGTCCTTGTCTTCCCACACACCAATCTCATGTTCCTCATTTTCACGATGCTCATCGTATGAATATGTCATTAGTTGATTGTCCAAAATTTTAACCAGTGTATCATGACTATTCTTATACGTCTCCATAAGCAGCATCTTTCTTAATCGCTTTATCCTATTCGAGCTTATTCGATGAGTGGCTTAAAAAGTTAAGGCAATTTCAAAAAATTCTAGAGGCACACATCTCCACTTTATTCACCATGCTCCAAATCTTACAAGCAATATCCTTCTCTCCATTCATATCCTTTCAAGAATATCGCTTGCTCTTTTAAAACCTTTAACTCTATACTAACTCACTCCTAAACTGTATCTTCAGTTAAGCCATATATGTGCTTGTTTCAACCAGAAATCAAATGCATTTGATTCGGGGAATTATCTAAACTAATAATAACAAAAAGAAAGAACTAAGAGAACAATCATCGAATTTATTCATTCTGAGTTCTATACATCCTTTTGATCCTCTGATTCCAGGATAGAATTTCTAAAAATGTAGAAGTATAAGTATCAAATAAGTTCAAATATGAATTTCAGCAGCATTCCATCTCATATCAGTCATGTCCCTGAGGGAGATGAGTTGTGTGGGCCTTCCGTGCTCTTCATCCTTCATTAACATTGTAAAGGAGTGTCGGGATCCCTTTGAAACATCTGAATCGGCCTTAAAACTTGAGAAAATGTAACATAGTGCTGCCTCAAAAGAGTACCCGTGCAACTCCTCCATGAGTTGCGTAGGCCGAGGAGTTCGTGGGCCCGTGTAACTTGCCAGGAGTAGTGCGGCTCGGCCTTTTACGCTCTACACTCTCTCCGTCTCCATCTCCAGTACCTTTTAAAGGCACTGGTCTTCCAAACATTCGATCTTGCAAATGAGGGGGTAAGGGGGTATTTATAGGCTTCCACACATGTGGGCCCACGAATCCCGTGCTATGGACCCTACTTTGCACCTTCTATCCAACCGTCTCTGAGGAGAGTAGCACGGGTTAGCACAATTATGATGAGTTGCGCAATCTCGCACAACTCCCGGTCCACGCAACTCCTGATCCGCGTAACTTGTGATCTGCGTAACTTGACTTCTCTTTCACTTTAATCTTCGACCTTCCTTCTTTGATTCCTTTCCTAAACTAAATTTTATGCTCTAACAAATGCCCCCTTGATCCAAGATTTGACTACTCATCAGGTCAATTTAAAGGATTAAAATCATTTGCCTGTGAGCTGACTTGTGTGGCTCCACACAACTCCTTCTACACAACTCACAATCGGGTCCCATTAACTATAAATACCAAAATCACAATCAGGAATCAAACTCAAATGAATTACAGCTGAAGGATGACCGGACAATCGTGCTCGAATGGAAGACTTGAATGCTCATGCTCAAACAAAAAACTGAATGATCGCGCTCAAACAGAAGACTGAATGATCGCGCTCGAACGGAAGACTAAATGCCCCCAGTCAGAAGCACTGAGTGAATGGTTCAATAGGGAGGATAAAGCAGCAACGAAAGTACTCTGTCTTCATAGCGGTTAATCAAATAGAATGCCTTTCTACGAACAGAGCTATAATTGCATCCTCCACAGTTTTAACTCCCTTATTCGCACAATTCTCTTTTCATCAAAACTTGTCACTGTAACAACTATGGTGATCCATCTTTAAGTAACTGGATTAGAGAACTATCTTTCAATGCTGATCCTACTGCAACAATCTCTTCGATCAACTCCAGCAAGTCTTTCTTTGAACTTTGTGGCTAGGGAATTGTTCTTTAATGTTGCTCCTACTGCAACAATCTCTTCGATTGTCTCCTTTATTCATAGTCTGAATAATCTAAGATTTCGAATGGTAATCTTTCCTGCCAAATTAATTGGAATTAGTATCTCAAGATATCATAATTTTCTAATTTAGTTTCAATTAAGTATTGATAATTGTGAAATAAATCGAAAGCTTTTAGAATAATTGTAATATTTGCAATATGACGATGATTTAGTCATTCCATCTCTGTGCTTGTCAGCGTGCTTTGCATTGCATGTGTTGCAATCTTTGCTCATTATATCATGCTTTCAGAGATGTCATTTCCGGCTCTAAAAGTTCAACTGATGAGTCTTTTCTAGTTTGCACTCCTTGGCATTTCTTCATAGGCTTGTTAGGAGTGTATTTTCCTTGGACCTTTGCTATTTCAAAAAAATAGAGAACACTTCTTTTCATTTACTAACTTTTTGGAGGATATAGAAGTTATCGACAATGATTCTATCTCTTTTAGTGAACATTCGTTCCTTGTCTTCATCAGGTCCATTACTCTTCCATTGAAAGAAGGTAATAAGTTTTGGTGAGAACCATATTATCCCAACTGATCATATAACTGGAGAAAATTTTTTAATGTCAATACTAGATCTCGCTTCATAATTCCTGGCTATAACTTTCCAGTCCATACTTCTTATTGCTGGATGCGTTGGTGTGCCCAGTAGACTATGCTATACATATTCTTCCGCCGCATGTAAGAAATTATCAAAAAGACCAAGGTATAGGTTACTTTGAAAAGACAAATTATCCACATGTAAGAAATTATCCGAAAGACCAAGGTATAGGTTACTTTGAAGAGACAGATTATGCTCCCCCTGTCCAGGTCAGTTTTGCATAAAGATTTCTTTGGAAGATATACTTGCAAAGCAAAGCATGCTACTACTCTTGAAAGATGGATAGTACTCAGCATTCCTTTAAGGAATTGAAAGAATATATTGAGTCATCAAGCTGTCCGGAAGAAAATAATAATTCTTTGCTATTTTATTCTCTGCCATCTTTGAGGATTCTGCGAGATCATATTTCTTCATCTTTAAGAAGGCAAAAGACAAAGACCCCGTGGCTCTTGTCGAAAGGATAAATATACTTTTGTCTGAACACATTTTGACTGGACATGACTTGACATTACTGGACTTGACTTGACTGGACTGAACCTGACTTGACTAAACTTTATTGGACTAAACCTAACTTGACTGAACTTGACTGGACTGGACCTGACTGGATTGGACACTTTCACATAGTTTAAGCTCTTAAGTAGTTGGAGCGATCACAGTTTAAGCTCGTAAGTAGTTTGAGCGATCACAATTTAGACTCATAAGTAGTTGGAGTTGGTCTTACACGAATGGTCGTTGTAACTCTCTACGGTTCATAGGCTTATCGTGACTGTTGAATTAATTGACATGGAGCGCATACGCACTCCTCGTGGCCTAACCACTGCCGATAATCACCGTACAACTCAGATTCACCAAACGTATCCGTCGTGGCTAAAACAGTTTGGCCACCGAACATAAACCATTACCAATTGCCTGGACTATATCGTAACCCCAATCACACTCTAAAGCAATAGCATTCACATGTGATAGTCAAAGACAACATATGACAACCAATCCAAATATAAACTCATTTAAGCATTTTAACAAACACATAATGTACATGTTAACATACATAGGCATTTCAACCATAAAGCACGTAGTAGCGATATAGGTTACATGAAGGAAACTATAACTATAGATAAGGTAATTGAGAATCACATCTCAACACCCTAATTAAATACCCTGCAACAAGCATTTTCTCACTCAGGCATTTTATCAAACACTTGGACTACACATCAACATACATGTATTAAAGTAGTTATAACAGGTATTATAGCAAATCCTTTCACAAGGATTTGCCATACGTACAACAATCATATATTCTCAATCAATAGTCATGGCAAGCACAAATCCTAATTCCATATTCATTCACATAAGAGTAGAACACAAAAGAAGATATCTTATTCCAGAGATTTTGAATTCTTTACATTCTAAGTTGTAGTTTGGCACAAGCTCTTAATTACATTATGTAGAATACCCTTGATCAAAAGGCAAAAAATCTATGTCTACAGGGGATTGCATTTTAAAAGGAGGTTGCTTGAACCATGCCAAACTAATTGCTCAGACAGCACTACCTCTGGTTGGTCAAGTGGCTCGGGGTTCTGCTTATGGTGTTAGCCCATTTTATCCAAGTTCTGGGCAGGGAAAGCATTGAGCCTCTGATCAAGCAATGCATCTTTGAGGTCTGCCTCTAGGACAGAGACTTTTGGAAGACCAGCTATGACTTTGAGCTCGATCAGCATCAACCTACAAGCAAGACACTATGCTCAGTCCACAAGTGAGCCAGTGAGCCCAACCCTAGCACTCAAGTTGAACGCCCTGAAATTCGGGGGTCAAGCATAACTCAGCTCCCGAGTTTCAAAACATCACTTTTGCAACATATGCAATGATGGATGTATGTTGTCCGTATGAGTACATAAAATATGGAATAGATTAAGCCAAACTGCAAACATAATTCAGGGATAAGTGAAAGTCGCAAGCGGAAGACTTAAAGAAATATATGTGTACATGTGCAAGTCCCTGTGATATGTATGCTCTGCCAGGTCATAATTACAAGTGTTTGTTTTCAAAATACAAGTATCAAAATGAAATTATCTATTACAAAAGAAAACCCAGAATCCCCGTAGATCAGGACACGGCTCACATGAACCCGCCTGAGAACTGCATGAAAGAAAACGCGTCCTCATCATCCTCATACTCCTGCTCTGCCTTAGGGGTCGCATTATCATCTGCATCTAAGACAGAGTCTGGTTGGTGTTGAAACACCATCCCAGAATGTGGGAGTGAGTGATCAACTCAATGGAACTACACAGTAAAAGTTAACATGTTATCAAATCAATCAAGCAGTAATGATAAGGCAATACAATCAAACACGTCCTAATTACTCTTGTTAATGCAAGGATGTATGTAGAAATGATGCATGCTCTCGCCTACTCCCTCAGCGTCTTCATCTTACGGTACGCATGATAACCTCCTGCAGTGCCAACGACGCCAACGCACATGCAATGCGGTGCATGAACATGATTACCAAGTTATTATTAGTCCTTTTCATACAGCAGGATTGGGAAGCTAAGGTACCTTACTCATATCAACTCCCATACAGTGATCCATTCTAGGGTCGTCAATCCTAGATAATCTCATACGATCATATGGTTCTAGGTCGCTGCAAAGGGCTCGTCACCAATCAATGCATGCCTATCATACCTTAGTTACTACCCTAAGGCTCATCACCTCAATGTAGTATCAAGATATGTTTGAGGTCACTACAAAGGGCTCGTCACCAATCAATGTAGGCCGACAGCACGAATATAGTGTCCCATACCACCATAATCGGCTCACGAGTCTAGTATGCTCACTGGTCACTACGGGGAGGTTCGTCACCCCAGCGTAGGCCGACAGCTCAACCACGGTGTCCCATACCACCATGCCTGGCTCATGAGTCTTAGCGGATCGAGGTACAATGGCTCATGAGCAACTGGCTTTAGTGTTGAATCCTAGATTTCAGAGCAACATGATGCTAACGATTCTACAAGTATTAAGTCTTGCAGATCAAATTTAAAGTGATGGGTGCTAATTTCACAAGCAATTGAGTTTAGCGCTAATTAACCCACATTTATCTTGTAAGGAATTTGAGGTAGTACTCGGGTCTTTGCACAAAATTTTTCGGGTCATTACAATCTACCCCCCTTAAAGAAAAATTTCATCCCCGAAATTCGTACCTTCTCATACTCCTCAAGAATCTGAGGGTAGCTCTTTCTGACCTCAGCTTTAGTCTCCCCAGTAGCCTCTTCTTCACTATGATGCGTCCACAATACTTTCACCAGAGGGATGACCTTGATACGCAATACCTGCTTCTTCCTATCTAGGATACGCGTCGGTCGCAGTACATATGTGGCATCCTCGCTCAACTACACATGCTCCCAACTGATAATATGCGAAGGATTCAGAACGTACTTCTTCAGCATAAAAACATGAAATACGTTATGCACGCCCGCAAGTGGTGTAGACAAAGTAAGGCAGTATGCTACCGCTCTCACTCGATCCAATATTTGAAATGGACTAATGAATCTTGGAGTGAGCTTCCCCTTCTTACCGAACCACAAGACTCCCTTCATAGGGGAAACCTTAAGAAATATATGGTCTCCAACCTCAAATTCAAGCGGTCACCGCTTCTTATCAGCGTAATTCTTTTGCCTGCTCTGGGCTGTCAGAAGTCGACGTCAAATAATGTCAACTTTCTCTGAAGTTGGCTGAACCAACTCTTGGACAATCAAACTACGCTCGCCAACTTCTGCCTAGCAATGCGGTACTCTACACGGGCGACCATACAATGCCTCGTAGGGAGCCATGCTGATACTCGCCTGGAAGCTGTTGTTATACGTAAACTCTGCATAAGGGAGACAGTCATCCCAACTGTCCTTGAAATCCAAAACACAAGCTCACAACATGTCTTCCAGAATCTGATTCTCAAGTTTCATCTGCCCGTCTGTCTGCGGATGAAACGCGGTGCTGAACTTCAATTTCACACTCATCGCTTCCTGAATATGAGTCCAGAAGATAGATGTGAATCGCGTGTCTCTGTCAGACATAATCTCCAAGGGAACTCCGTGCAGATGTACAATCTCCTTGATGTACAACCTAGCCAACTCGTCTGTAGAGTTTGTGACTCTGATTAGTAAGAAATGAGCCGACTTCGTCAATCGGTCGACGATCACCCAAATTGAGTCATGTCCCTTCCTCGTTCTCGGTAGCCTTGAAATAAAATTCATAGAGATGAAGTCTCACTTCCATTCTGCTATGGGCATGGGCTGAAGCAGTCCAGGAGGTCGGCGATGCTCTGCCTTGACCTACTAGCACGTGAGACAATGAGATATGAACTCAGCAATGTGAACCTTCATGTTGTCCCACCAATAGGATCTTCTCATATCTTGATACATCTTCATGCTACTTGGATGTACCGCAAGCTTAGAATTATGGGCTGACTCGAGAACCTCCCGTCTCAAGTCAGGAATGTCTGGGACACATAGCCGGCCATGATACCGTAGGCCCCCATCTAAACTAACACTCCACTCAGAGTCCTCATCTGTACTAACTCGCTCTCTCATCTTCACTAATAGCTCATCATCTGCCTGAGCTGCAATGATCCTCTCGTCAATGAGGGGCTGTACTCGAATGTGTGCGATAACCTCATACGGCTCTTCCACCGTAAGTTCCTGCTCAAAGTCTCGCACAAACTCCATCATGTCCCATTCTGCTATCATTAGTAGAGCCGTAAACTCTATAGCATTCTTGCGACTCAACGCGTCTGCCACAAGGTTTGCCTTGCCCGGATGGTAAGAGACATCGAAGTTAAAGTCCTTCAATGTTTCCATCCATCGACGTTGCCTCATATTCAAGTCACACTGCGTGAAAATATACTTAAGGCTCTTGTGGTCGTAAAGGAGCTCGAACTCCTCTCCGTAGAGGTAATGTCTCCAGAGCTTTAATGTAAAAATGACAGTTGCCAACTCCAGGTCATGTGTAGGGTAATTCTTTTCATGTTTCCTCAACTGTCTCGAGGCATATGCAATCACACTGTCCTTCTACATAAGGACACAACCCAGACCAATGCGAGAGATGTCAGTATATATCATATACTTAACCCCTTGCTCTGGCAATACAAACACAGGGGCAGACGTCAACTTGTCCTTTAGCTCCTGAAAAGCTATTTTCGCTTTCTTATTCCAAGCAAACTTCAAATCTTTCCATGTCAACAGAGACAATGGTCTAGCTATCTTCGAGAAGTCTCGTATGAAACGTCGATAATAGCCTGCTAGACCCAGAAAGCTTCTCACCTCAGTAACCAAACTAAGCTGCTTTCAGTCCTGAACTGCAACTACCTTAGCGAGATCGACAGTTATCCCTTCCTTGGACACCATATGTCCTAGGAACTTAACTTCCTCCTTCTAGAAGTCGCATTTCTTGAATTGCGCAAAAAGTTGATTATTCTTGAGAGCATCCAAGATCGCTCTTAAGTGTTATTCATGCTCTTCCCAACTCGCAGAGTATATCAAAATGTCATCGATAAAGACAATAATGAATCGGAACAAAAACGACCGAAACACCATGTTCATCAGATCCATGAACACGGCCGGTGCGTTCATAAGACCGAACGACATCACAAGGAACTCATAATGTCCGAAACTAGTCCTTAATGCAGTCTTCTACACGTCCTCATTCTTGACGCACAACTGATGATACCCTAACTGCAGATCAACCTTTGAAAAGTACCGTGCCCCCTTCAACTGATCAAATAGATCATCGATCCTGGGCAAATGATACTTGTTCTTCATAGTCACCAGATTTAACCTGCTATAATCTATACATAATCGCAAAGAACCATCCTTCTTCTTGACAAAAAAAACAGGTGCTCCCCAAGGGGACACACTAGCTCGAATAAAGCCCAATTTTAATAAGCCATATATCTGCTTCCTCAATTTCTCCAATTCACTCGGAGGCATACGATAGGTGGGCAAAGAAATATGTGTCGCACCAGGCATGAGATCGATAGTAAAATCAATCTCGCGCCGAGGGGGTAGTCTAGGAATCGACTCAAACACATCTTCAAAATCTCTAACTACTGGCGTGCTTTCAAGCGCCGAACCAGCAATACTCTCCAACAGAGAAGTATAACAACCAAAACGGAAAGGGTAACTGACCTGAATAGGGAAAGTAAATGCCTCGCCCTCAGGTCCATAGATTTCTCACCAACCTAGCTTCACAATCAATCTCTGCTCGCATCTTCGTGAGTCAATCCATACCCAAAATGACATCGTAATGATATAGAGATGCGATAAACAGGTCAACAAGAATCGATCTGCTGCCTAGATCAATCAAACAACCCATACAAATCTTGGTAATATCAGAGGAGGTCCCTATAGCGGTAGTGAGTGTCACTCCCTTCATAGTAACAATGCCCAAACTCAGGCGCTTAACTGCCGCATACGATATAATAGGGGTAGTGGACCCAGTATCCACCAACAAGGAAACGGGAATACCTTGGATGTGAGCTGTAACCTCAAAAGATCTCGGTGCCAAGTCAACCCCAGGCGCTTCAGCTGTAAGCGCATGAACTCGAGCCTACTGCGGGCGATTCAGCGGTGGAACCATGGGCCGCTGAGGTGGCCTGAAGTAAGGTACAGAAGGTCGGAAGGATGAGTGAGCTGGCGCTGAACGAAGAGGTGGAGTTGATATGACCTGAGGTATCGGACGGCTAATCCTCTGAGGTGGAGTAAATCCACTGTCCCGCATTCGTGTAAAGCAATTACGATCCGAATGCCCAATCTTCCCACAGTACAAACAGTGCAAGTCAGAACGCATCTGCTGAGCCAGCGACGCAACATGTCTCGAAGGAGAATCTGCCCGCGGCCTCTTGCTGAGAAATGGTGTACTCAGAAAGTCAGGGTACGGTCTGGGAACCATAGGTGCTCGCATATGAGATGACCTATCCCCGTCCTGCTCAGTTCGCAGGGACATGCTCACCAACTCAGCATAAGAAGATATACTAGCACAACACATCTTCAATCGAATCTCAGGCCTCAACCCCTCAGAAAAACACCGCATCTGCATTGGCTGATCACCCAGGAGCAATGGAGTATATCGACCCAGCTCAGTAAATTAGTTCTCATACTCTGTCACCGACATCCCTCCCTGACGGAGGTGAAGGAACTCACTCTCCTTCTCGTGTCGGTAAGTGATCGGGAAATACTTCTCGTGGAAGCGTGCCTCAAACGCCTGCCATGTTCACTCAAAATCCTCTGCAACAGTACAGAGAACATTGTCCCACCATAAACTTGCCTCCTTCTCAAACATGAAGGAGGCAAGCTTGACCTGCTCAGCCTCAAAACAGTGAAGTAGCCTCAACATCTTAGAGATTTATCAATCCAGTACTCGGCCTCCTCGGGTCTATGAGAATCCGTAAATGTGGGAGGTCGTAAGCATTGGAATAACTCAAATGTGCCGCTAGCACTAGTGTTCCCAGATGGGTGCATAGGTGAAGCAGGTGGAGTCGCCCTCATCGACTGAGCAAAGATGCCAGCCATGAAAGATAAAAACTGTTGCTGCTACTGCTACTGGTGTGCTGCTGCTACTGGATCTGCTGCTGCTTCATCAACAGCATCATCTGCTCAAGCCTATCAGGAGGCGGAGCGGACGAAGATGCATAAGGCGTCGACGCAGATGCACGGTTTATCTCAGGAACTGAAGGCGTGACTGGTGTAGCCATGGGTGGTATCACAAGAGTCAGCCCAGCAGCGGGGCCAGTAGCTGGCTGAGAGTCTGGCCGAGCACCAAAATGAGATGGGCCCGACTGTGGATTCGTCTGGCTATCACCTAAGGGGAAACCCCGGCAAGTAACTCTCCCGAAGAGAGATGGGCCGAAGTCTTCGATCCTTTAGGAGGCATATCCTACATTCAACAAAGGATGCAACCCGTAAGATTCAACATCCACATAATCCACCCACACAGCATTTACATCACAACTCAAGGATAAACAACATGCATTTCATTTAACAAAATTGTCGAATACAAGAAGTGCAGCATTACATGGATCACGACAGAAAGCATGCGAGCTAATACATCTAAAGCTTCAAACAACAAACAATTTCCAACTACTACGCCAATAACGGCTACATCCAAAAATAAACAACAAAATAGAGCAAAGGACGACTACATCTGCAACTACTCGTCAGAATCAGGAGATGGAGGAGGGGCACCCTTATCCTACAGGTAACACAGGATAGACTTCAGAGTATGAGACATCTTCTTGAATTTATGTTTTACAAGGCCTCGAAGATCCATAATATCCTGGCATTGAACAGCCTGACCCTCCTCAAGCTGAGCTATACGGGCATCCCTGGCGGCCTGATCTACGCCCTGCTCCTGTGCCACAGGAGGAGAACTCTCACTCGTGTCCTGGGCCTCCACTTCTTCCTCGTCCTGCTCTTCTTCCTCTTCTATCTCAGCTCCACCTTCTTCATAACTCTCTTCCTCATCGCTCTTAGTCTCATCTTCACTTTCTTTAAGTAAGGCTTGTCGTTGATGAGGCCCAATGTCCATCTGATTGAGGGTCGTCTCATTAATATAACGAATAGGTATCGGCTTTTTCGCCCTAAGCCTGTAGCCAAATTCATGTGCAAGCTTACAAATGAGTCAGCCAATTAGGAGCGATTTGGTCCTCCTATTCGAACGAGCGATAAGGACAATCTGACGCAAGATGTACGTTGGCACACATAGCTTCTCTCCTTGCCCCACCTGATATAAAAAATCTACCATCAGGTGCGTACACTCGCTGTGGTTGCTCCACCTTGGATAAACATTGAATGTGCACATGTGATGAAGCAAGCGAAAGTCGTCCGTCATGTTGGTTGCTAAAAGGCTTCTGTTAGACTATCATTCGACCAGATGACCACACAGGAACCGCGTGTGGCAATCCCTCTCGCGCGCACTACTCAGATTTTTCTCACTTACATGAACCTCGCCAAGCGGCACATTCAGAAGTCGGGATATCAAAGCGACGTTGATCGTGGCCTCTCGATCTCTTCCGCAAGGTATCTTGAACTGCAAAGGCTCCAGCGAAGGTTCCCGAATGTGGGCATAAAAAGCTCAGACAGTACCCACATTGGCACGGTATTCACCCTCAAATAGGGGACACCACCCGGCCCCTTCCAGGCGCTCCAATAAGAGAAATTCGCTAAATAGCCGTGGATCTACATGAACTTCAAAAAGGACCCTACGGCCTTCATAAACTCCATGAGATAACTCCGCCAACAAGGTTCTTCCGACGAGAGCTTGAGGATCAAGGTCCCGCTTTGTCTGAAACTCTCGAGTGGTGGTCGTGCTCGCGGTGGCACCTCTCCACCTCCATGCACGGGTTGGGTGGCTAGGCCTAGCTTCATCAACAGGAGCTCTCTTCTTCCCCATGAAAGAGAGAATGGAGAAAATGGAAAATATGGTCGTAACAAGCTCGAATAGGGCCATGGAAAATGAGAGAAAAGAGAGAAATGGGAAGAATGGTAGGGCTTCCATGAATTTGAGGCTCAAAGGAAGGATTTGAGTGCTCAAATGGAAAGAAAAGAGAGGAAAAACAGCAATGGAGATGGGTAGAATGGGGATGCACGAAAATGAAAGAAGAAAGGGTTTGGGGAGGGATTTTTGTGGGGTTTTGAGAGAAACTTCAAGAAAAGGAAAGCGTGGGAGGGTATTTTATGAAGAAAAGAGGGTTTAGAAGGGGTTTTAATCGTGCAACCCTGGATGAGTGGGCCACACTAGTCCCCATGAGCGTCGGCCCAAGCTGGCCCGCTAGGCGGTGAGGGCTCGCCGAACCGGCGAGGTCATCGCCGGTCTCTGGACAGATCGGTGATGACTCGCCATTTGGGCGAGGTCCTCCTAATCACTAAGCCACAAAATGATGTGGGTCCCCCCCTGGGTCCCCTTGGAATTGCCCCGATTGGGCCCTTAGTCTGATTCAACGCTTATCGGATCACTATGCATAGAATCTGATACAGATTCAGGTTTACAGACATTTTAATGGCTAGGATGGGATGATACACTATCTAAACCCGTCAATGGATGGTCTAGAAGAGATTTGGGGTCGTTGTGTGTGATCAGGAGTGTGCACGAACTTGATCTCGGCGATCATTTTCAGTCAACTTTCACTGATAGGAGTAATGGGAAAAACTACACAGATTCTAGAATAAGCTCGCACCCTCCTACACTAAGGTGGCATCAGCGTGCATTGTGTGACCATAACCCAGGTCTGGTTTAATCCAAATCATGCTCTGATACCAACTTGTAACGCCCTGAAATTCGGGGGTCAAGCATAACTCAGCTCCCGAGTTTCAAAATATCACTTTTGCAACATATGTAATGATGGATGTATGTTGTCTGTATGAGTGTATAAAATATGGAATAGATTAAGCCAAACTGCAAACATAATTCAGGGATAAGTGAAAGTCGCAAGCGGAAGACTTAAAGAAATATATGTGTACATGTGCAAGTCCCTGTGATATATATGCTCTACCAGGTCATAATTACAAGTGTTTGTCTTCAAAATACAAGTATCAAAATGAAATTATCTATTACAAAAGAAAACCTAAAATTCCTGTAGATCAGGACGCGGCTCATAAGAACCCGACTGAGAACTGCATAAAAGAAAACGCGTCCTCATCATCCTCATACTCCTGCTCTGCCTCAGGGGTCGCATCATCATCTGCATCTAAGACAAAGTCTGGTTGGTGTTGAAACACCGTCCTAGAATGTGGGAGTGAGTGATCAACTCAGTGGAACTACACAGTAAAAGTTAACATGTTATCAAATCAATCAAGCAGTAATATAAGGAAATACAATCAAACACGTCCTAATTACTCTTGTTAATGCAAGGATGTATGTAGAAATGATGCATGCTCTCGCCTGCACTCCCTCAGCGTCTTCATCTTACGATATGCATGATAACCTCCCGCAGTGCCAACGACGCCAACGCACATGCAATGCGGTGTATGAACATAATTACCAAGTTATTATTAGTCATTTTCATATAGCAAGATTGGGAAGTAAGGTACCTTACTCATATCAACTCCCATACAGTGATCTATTCTAGGGTCGTCAGTCCTAGACAATCTCATACGATTATATGGTTCTAGGTCGCTGCAAAGGGCTCGTCACCAATCAATGCATGCCTACCACACCTTAGTTACTACCCTAAGGCTCGTCACCTCAATGTAGTATCAAGGTATGCTTGAGGTCACTATAAAGGGCTCGTCACCAATCAATGTAGACCGACAACATGAATATAGTGTCCCATACCACCATAATCGGCTCACGAGTCTGGTGTGCTCACTAGTCACTACGGGGAGGTTCGTCATCCCAGCGTAGGCCGACAGCTCAACCACGGTGTCCCATACCACCATGCCTGGCTCATGAGTCTTAGTGGATCGAGGTACAATGGTTAACGGGATTGCATTGGTAAGTTTGGTACCCTAGATTCAAACAAAAGCGTCCATACATGATGCACATCCATCGGGACAATCGGGTTACTTGACGAATTCGACTAGCACAAGCGCATGTTGAGTTAAACGACATAAAGTGTGCAAACACTCCATGTGGCCAAAACACTGCCGCCAACTCTAATATGACTCGGGTTCGTCAAGCACGTCCTACGTGGCGAAAATAACCTCGACCACGAACTCAAGGTTTGTTACCGATTTTCTGGACTATTTCATAGTCCCAAACACATTCAGGTATAATAGATATTCACACTAGCAATTCAAACGGTAATGAATCAACAATTCTAATCATACAGTATATGAGCATTTGATGAATATCAACTTAACATAGATTTACACATAAGTAGAGTCTGAAGTTAAACAACAAAGAATGTAAATTGCATGTAGGAAATCATGCACATCAATAAGATAGTTGAGAATCTCTTCTCAACGCCCGTAAATAGGACAATATATTACACATTAGATCATTCAGACATTTCTACAAACACTTAGACTATATATTCCAACATACATGACGTATATTGGTGATAACACACATTTGGATAATTCCTTTTGCCAAGGAGTTGACACACATACAACTAGCACAAATACACAACAATTAATCATGGCAAACACATGTTCGTATTTCATACGTATACGATACTTTCTACATATACATAGGATACACGAATCTCAATATACCTCATATATATCAGGGACGTAAAATGAACATCGCATTTGGCATGTGAAATTACACCCACAACAATAATAAACTATTATCTGACATTGAAAGCCTTGAAAACCATAACCTATACAAATATAGTCCGCACCTTAAACCAGAAAAAGCACAACAGATCTGATTCAGACGATAAGTCTTCGTCAACGGCGACTAGAAAACCTAAGGCATGAATAAAATGAACTACATCAACACTTAGACTATTCTAAGCTCCAAAACAGACTAGGGTTTGATTGACTTACCCAAGAATGAACTTAGAATCACCGGAATAACGATTCAGAAGTGATGGTTTAGAGACGCAAAGTAACAGGGAAGAATCTCAAGATGATTCACCAACTTCTCTCTCACTTTCTCTCTTTTCCTCTCTCTCTCTTTTAGCTAGGGTTAGAAAATTCGTATGGAATTGAGAGTGAGGGTTTTAAGGTATTTATATAGGCCTAAAATTGATGAAAATAGCCCTAGGGCCAAGGTATACTTAGGTTATAACCAAATTGGATTTATATCGGTCCAACAGAGCGCTTCTAGTGGTCCCTTTTTCACGTGCAGTCGGACTTCAGCTCACTGACCATGGATCTAGGTCAGGTTGAGTTTTTGTACTGATTGGATTTACAGATCAGCCGTGGCGGACCAATCTCAATTCAACGGTTACCAAAACTCGATCAGGTCCACTGGCACTATGACATGCCTGGGCCATCTTCCCTGATCCGAGGGTAAATTTGGGTCAGAATCCAATGGTCAAATTGCTTAAAATCATCGCGTACCTTTCTCACCCTCTTTACTCCGGACTCAAGCAAATCGACTCAGGACATCAACTAGACTTGATTTTTGAAGTGATGGTCAAGCCTAACAAGGTGATCATAATTGTCTACGATCATCGCTATCAGACTTTCGACGCACGATCCAGGTCCGATACAAAGTTTCCAAGTACTCCCGAAAGTAACTGGATTTAGCGTTGAATCCTAGATTTTAGGGCAACATAGCGCTAACGATTCTATAGGTTTTGAGTCTTGTAGATCAAATTTAAAGTGATCGGTGCTAATTTCACAAGCAATCGAGTTTAGCACTAATTAACCCACATTTAACTTCTAAGGAATTTGAGGTAGTACTCGGGTCTTTGCACGAAATTTTTCGGGTCATTACACAAGTAGGCCACTGACCTACTATAAGTGGTGGAGGTTTTAGCAACTGGTAATCATTTCGTGAATAGCAAGATACTCATATCATCGTAAACCGTGAGACATTTTCCATTACGAGAAGGGGGTTCGTTGGCCGCTACGTCCACCGCACGGGAAGAAATAGTTGTCGTGGGAAATACATGACCACCATAGGAGAGACCTTAGGCACTACGAGAAGGGGGTTCGTTGTCGTGGGAGGGCCATGACCGTCACACCATGGGACTTAACATCAAGAGGTAATAAGATGAAGAAAAGAATATTTAGATTATTTCTGCCTCGTGTAACCAAAAAAATTTTGCATTAGCACTACACCAAATATGCCATTTAGGCACGGCAATGATTTTGGTTCCGGAATGGCTTAATACCGTTCCAAATTTGCAGTCGTTCCAGGAAACAAAAAAGCCCTAATTCCAACTGTAGGTGCACCCAATCTCTCTCTTCTTCTCCCTCACTCCCTCCCTCTCGATCTCTCTCCCTATCTCTCTCGATCTCTCTCTATCTCTCTCCCACTCCCTCTCGATCTCTCTACCTCTCTCTCTCTCCCTCTCTTCCGCTCCCTCATAAAAGGCTAGGCAGCCACTTCTGCTTCATCACAGGTTTGGATAACCCTAGCCGCCGCGAACCCGCTGCATCTTCCCCACCATCGACATAAACCTATCCTGACCGAACAAAGTAGCCGTCACTGCTACCCATTGGGTTTTTCGGTCATCGGCCATGTTTGTTGCTAATTCCAGCGCAAGGTTTTTTTTTTAATCTGATTGCGAGGATGGGATCGCCATTAATGGTGGTCGACAAGCAGGGGAAGAGGCGGATTGCCACTGTAAGCCATGGAAGATCTGAGCTTCAGTGTGAGTCTTAGGGCCATCCATGGCTACTTGCACTGAAACCTGATGTCGCAGATGGAGGTGAGTTCTGCTATTAATGGCTATTGGAGCCACTAAGAAGAGGAAGATGGCCCGTTGGAGTGCCACCGTTAATGGCTACAAGGTCCGACGACCATGGCTACAATCGAACCTGGCTTCGATTGGAATGGCGAACCCAGTAGCAGCGGTTACTGTTGCTAGCCCCGAATGGCATGGTGACAGAAGATGGGTTGTTGATCAATTTTCCCCATTCAAACCCACAACATCAACGCCAGCAAATAAGTTTTTTCCCTAATCTATGTAGCATTTGGGCTAGGCCCCTTCCTCCAGGTAATCCCTGTTGCATAATCTCCTGTGTTTCCTCTTCATTAGCTCTATTTAAAGTTGGAGTGTTGCAACTTGACAATTCAGAGCAATATAGCATGCAGGATTTTATTAATGGTGTGTCTGGATGCATTTAGTGGGTTTGGGTGTTTTTGTATAGAGCTGGTGGGATGTTGTTGAACTGGCTAATCATCATTCACTTCATAAGGGATCATAGGCTCAAATATTCGGTGTCATTTAAAGTGCAATATATTGGAAATGATGTCAATTGATGAATGTTTTTTATACAAGCTATGGACAGTCTTTTATCAGATTTTTTACTCTGCATATGCTAAAGGGTACCCCAGTCTCCTTGCTATGGCCCAGTCTTCTCTTTACCATTGGAAAGGTTTAGATTTTCTTGATCTACCCATTGGTTTTCAATTTTTAGAATGTTACATGACTTCCTGTTAATTTGTTTTGGTTGGATTGTGAATGGAATATGTCTATTTTTTTGTTGGAAGAGGTCCCTCATCATATATAGATCTCATGCGTGGGGCTTGGCTCATGTCCTTCCCTTAACAGGTGGTCTCTATGAAATTACAGGTGGTGTCTTTCCCTAATTTATCGTTACTCTTGCTGAAAAGATGATGTGGTGGCTCATGTCCATAACCATTGCATATCATTCCCTATCATAGTTAAGGCATAATGGCCAATTTGACACTGTGGTTATCTATGTTATATGCATCTCCAATGGGCACATCAATGGGAAACCTCAAAAGAAATCATTTTGCTAACATGTCTAGCTAAATTATTTTTTGCATTGATCGTTTTTTCCTATTAGTGAATTTTATTGTTGCATTGATCTCATTCAGATGGGATTGCAACTGCTGGATGTATTAGCTATAAATTGTACTTCACTTATGGCCATCAGGAGTTTTATTTTATTGTGGGACTCATTATCTAATTGTGGATTATATTGATGGACATTTTCTTGTATGGGTTGATGACGGTGTTGTAATGGCTCGAAAGAGGGCCTGAAGATTGTCGACATTTGGATATGAGAATGGGAGTATAGGACAAATTGTCATCTTTTGGATCTTCCTTGGAACATATTGAAGGGGATTGAAAAGTTCTTAGTGGGACAAAGGTCTCTAGGCTAATGCATGTAGATTGAAGTTGGATACTAATAAGAGAAAGGTAAAGATTGATTCATTCCAACATACAAAGAAAATCAAGCTGACAAAAGCATACTATTAGCCGAACACACAGCAACAGGTTCTCTCTAGAGGATTGCTTTTTATAATTGAATCTTTAAAGAAGAAATGTCATTCTATTGAAGTCTCACTAGTAGGGTGTTGTCCTGCAGATTTGTAGACTTGATGCAAGGATCAAGTAGAACCTTGCTGCCATGTAGCAGTTGGAACGTGAGCTTGGGGCCATGTCTTCCTTTGATTATAGGTAAATTATGTTCTTCCTCATCAGGCCATTATGGAGGGTTTGTACTAAATTTGGTTTAACGGTTTTCTATTATCTGTTCCAACTGTTGAGCATTTCATGTTGAGTTTGAGTTTAAATGATCTGGTCCACCTGGTTTAAAATTACTTGTTTGGATAGTCCTTAAAAGTTGTTGCTTTCTCTGGCTTGATTTGTTATGGATTCTGATCGATGGGGCAGGGGTGGCCCACCTCGAGATGTGGAGTGTGAGAGGCCACGGCTTGTTTTGGATCCACCAAGGGTTGAAGGTGGAGGATCTATAAATGAGCCTGGGAGGACTTGGTCAAGCCCATTCAGTGCAGGTCGTCCGAGGGAGGAGGTTTTGGCTGAGAAAGGGCTGGATTGGAGGAAGGTGGATTCAGAGATTGAGGTTACTGAACCCTGGTTAATTCTATACACTTGCTCTCAACAATATTGATTTATCTTTTTCATTTTCATTTTCTTTTTTTCTTTTTTATTTCAGTAACAAGTCATGCCTTTAACCAGATATTGTCTCCTATTTTTGTACATGTACATTGTTGAGTAAGATACAAATGTTGGTAATGGATGATGTAATGACGCAGGTACAAGAATCTCTTCCTTTCTTATTTGCATTTTTACTGATGAAAGATGCTACTTCATAACATCTGTCTCTTTCTTTTTCTTTCTTTTTCTTTTCTTTATTTTCATATTGTTTTTCATTTTACGACAGTCTAGATCCCAATGCTGCTGACAATAGTACAGGACCCTCGAAATCCAAATAGAAATGCAAAACTTAAATTCTCAAACACCAAGTCAGTCTCAGGTATTGGCAATTATTGATCTTTTAACAAAAAAAAGTTTCATATTCTCCCGATACATATTAATAATATCTATTAATATGTTCCATGGCAAATTAATCTAGGCCATCCATCTTATTTTGACTCACCTAAGATGGATGACTGCACAAAACCATGTAAGACAAACAATTCTAGTGGTTGATTATCCTACTTGAAAATGAGCCTATTTACTGTTTTTTCTTTATGAACGGCGAGTCAGACAAATAAGATTGTCTTGAATGGACTATATGATCCATCCGTTCTACCAGTCATGTCCCATCTTGAATGGACAAAGTAATGGATGTGAGGCTTGGTAATAAAATTCAACTTTTTTAATTTTCTTCCTATGATTAGTATCATTCTTTGGGAAAAACTTATTTAAACTATTTTCCCGTTGCAAGGGCCATGGTGAAACTAACACCAGGATTGTAATACACCAGCAAGCTGATTTAGGTGTAGAAGGTATATATTTTGAATGCTTTAAATTCTTGCTATGAAAATCTACTACTAGCTTCTCCATATGCCATAAATGAATGCTGAACCCTGAATCTCTCATGTACCAGAAATGAATTTTGTGTATGATGTGTTTATTCTTATCTAATGAGTGGTGTAGGTTTTTGCCCCATTTGCTCTGCTTCAGGAATCTCCTGAAATTTCTATTAAGGTGGATCATTTACCTTGTGGAATAGTTGAAGCGAGTTCTGATATGGAATTGAAGCCTCTATGATTGACAAGTGGTGAGAAGTTAAAGGTTAGTATGTGGACCACATGCAATGGAAGAGAGTCTCTATTTACTTTCTCTATTTGGTTCTACATCGTAATTGCCTCATGTGTTCAGTACAAAAAAATAAAAATAAAAATAAAAAAGAGTTTAGAGTAGATGATATCTATTTGATAATTTAGAAAAGATGCGAACTATGTTCACTTATTTTTTATTCCTTTTAATATCACAGGTTAATATGTTAAAGACAACTAAATAATGGACGGTACAAAATAAGATATTTTCGTAAGGTTTCCTTAAGGGCTCCCTTGCATTTCCTCTAGGACATGCAGAATGAGAATTGATTCATGATAAACAGTTCTCTAGATTTTTCTTTATGAATGAGTGAATATTATTTAGGAAAAAAAAGTCAATTTGACACAAGGCCCCATCTTTTGCCAATTTGTTCACTCATTCTTTTTTTTTTTTAAAGAAACCGTCAAAAACAGCAATAAGACCACTCAAAATGACAGAGGCCGCAGCTAAAACAGTACTCAAAATGCACATAAAGCCTGCACAAATTATCTTATAATGAAAATCCCTTCTTGTTATTCACAACTTCACTTAACTCTACAAT
This sequence comes from Magnolia sinica, assembly GCF_029962835.1. NCBI lineage: Eukaryota > Viridiplantae > Streptophyta > Magnoliopsida > Magnoliales > Magnoliaceae > Magnolia > Magnolia sinica. The sequence continues at coordinate 28,083,568 of NC_080589.1, forward strand.
AATCATTATAATAAATGGGAACCTGGAATCAATGAAAGCTTCCCACCCCAATTCAACCACAACTGCTATAGCAAAAATGGCACTCTCAAAACAGATGGAAGCTGCTACCTGGTTGAATCATCCACCTACTCTATTGGTGACGGTCTAGTAGAGGGACCTAAGCTGCGTATTCCGTTTGTCTATCACTATGTATTTTTCCATCCCCTTCAACCTATCACTGCGCTCCAACAGCTGATTCACCTGATCAATATGACCTTGGATACGGTTGTCCAAAATTAGGGACACCAGAAGTGACTCAACATCTCTCTCCGGCATGTTGAGTTCCTTTGATATGAAGGGGATCCAGATCCTTATGTATGGTTTGATGAGCTTAAGTAATACTTGGGTTCTGATATTCTTCAACAGATCCACAATATAATTTTGGATGAACGGATCATCCATGATTGTTCTTCTGTTGCACGTCAAGATTTTCTCAAACTCAAATATCTCATTTCTTTGATATGCTGCTATCAGATTTGTCATTGCTAAGATTTCGGGGTCATTTTTGTATGGTTTCGCCTCTTGCCCATCAAAAGGGTTCACTTCAGATTCCATTAGCATGTTGGCCAGAACTAAATATTTCAGGCACTAAATACGCCGTTGATTCCCAGCTTCATCGTAGTTCTTAAAAGCTTCAAAGAAATCAGTGGCTGCCTCTACCCATTGACGCTCTGCCATGTGCATTTTCCCACCACATTCGTGACTTATACTCATGATACGTGGATGGGGTATTGCTGATTTTATCAAGCGTGTTGTTTGGTACGGTTGCTTGAGTTTCTTATCATTCTTTATTTCAGTGTACATTTGGATCTCAATGGCATAGACCTCCAAAAGTTAGGTGCCTTTCTTCTGATCGTCTGTACCATCTTCTCTTCAACAAGATTTGTGGAGTTCCTTCAATATCTTATTCATCTGCCCATATTCCTCCATGTCGAACCAAATCTTACAGAGCTTGAGATTTGTCTTAAACCACAGTCATTCATTCTTTGCTTCCTCAAGGGCCTTTAGCGTGGTCTGATAGAACTCTTGTAGAGGACCAAAGTTTTGGCTTGCTGACCCAGAAATAGAATCCATTATGTTATTTATACACTTTTCACTTAATTCCTTGTTACAGCTGATTTGATGTATGTCAGCATCACTCTATAAGAGTCCATCATCTCTTTCTACTTCGCCAGCCGATAATAGAGTTTAACAGTCTACTTTAACTCTTTGAATCCCCACTCTGCCTTCTCAGGTTCCATGCAAACTACTTTAGCAAAACCAGCAAGTGCTCCCTCTAGATCAGTTTCCACTAAACCTTTGGATTTATAGTACTGATTCTCGATATCGACATCTTGCTCCTCGGGTTCCTCAGAGTATTCGAAACCATAATCCTCCATATCTGCATCGGAACCCATGATTTCAAATCGGTGCTGCCACTGCAGGGATTTGGCAAATGCAGGGTTTGGATTCAAGAGAAAGAGTGATAGATTATCAAGCCTTCAAGGATTCCATTTGCAAAGAAGATAAACCCTAGAAAATGATTCTAGGGTTTGAATGATTTCGGAGTTTCTTTGAAGATTTGGGAGGAAAGACAAACTCCGCTCTCCCTTTTCTTCACTCATTCATTAGCAGACCACTATATGGTCGAGAACAGCAGTCAGTGATTTCAGATAAGTCTTTCGCTTCTTCCAGTGATTTTGTAAGTCTTTTGCCTCTTTTAAGATGTTATTGAGAAATCCTTATGCCGACAAAAGAAAAATGTTTTGTAAACATACATGAAAGAAAAAATTTCCTACAGGGAATTGTTTTCACAGTCAAAATTGTCTAATCACTACTCTTCATTTTCTTGAAAAATTTCTCAACAGGTCCTACTGACTCTACCTGTAATGTAACATTAGTAGAGGTGTACACGAGTCGAAAATACTCGTTTACTCGCTCGACTCGACTCGGAAATACTCAACTCGATTCTGTTCGAAGTGAGTTAGAGCCGAGTATGAGTAGAATTTAGGCACTCGAAATGAGTACGAGCCGAGCACGAGCATGAACGTACTTGACTCGATACTCAACTCAATACTCAACTCGGTACTCGACCAGGGGTATAAATACCCTTCTATTACATTTCACGCCCGCCCGTTCAAACTTCAAAAACCCTAACAACCCCCCCCCCCCCCCATTGCCAGGTTGATGGCCCACCAAGATCACTCCTCCTCCTCCTCCTCCTCCTCCTCTCTCTCTCTCTCTCTCTCTCTCTCTCTCTCTCTCTCTCTCTCTCTCTCTCTCTCCTCTTCCTGCTGTTGCTCATCCATGCCCGTCCGATGTGGTAGATCATCCTTGCCGTCGGTCGTCCCTACTGCTCGACCCTGCCCTCTCTGGTGTCGGTCGTCTGGTCCCTGCCGCAACTTGCCCGATAAGCACCTATCTAGTGGGCCTTTTTTGGACAGTTACATTTACAAATTTTTTTTAAAAAAAAGCAATATTTTGGGACTGATTTAGATGTAATCTAAGCTCTAATAGTGGATTTCAAACCACTTTGTGAGGGAATTTGAAACCCCCATTTACTTTGAGATGCCAAACAACCAAGGGATTTGAAATCTCCTCAAATTCCCTGAATCCATGTGCCAAACGACCCTTAAGTGTCTGATTTTTCTCCCATTTCTCTTCTCTCATTATGGATGAAAGAAGATGAGTTAAGTTCAAGTCAGGTTTAGAGGCTAGAAAACCGTATGGCAATTGGCACTCGAAAACTCTACTCGAACTCGGCTCAGAATCTGCTCGTACTCGACTTGGCTCGAGCTTGCTCGAGCCAAGCCGAGTATGAGCTATGGCTGAGCATACCGAGCACGAACACGAACAAAGCAATACTCGACTCGACTTGACTCGACTCGTGTACACCTCTAAACATAAGCTATTATGTAAAAACTTATGAATTAGATCATATCAGTAGTTATCGTATCAATCCTTTGAGATTCTTTTAGCATGAATGATTTTGCATTATGCAGCTTGCTTCTTTCTACATACTGAGCAAAAAATCATTGTGTGAAGAGATAGGGCCTTCTAATTCTTACTGGTTGTGATGCTTGTGTATAGGTCTGCATCGTGAGTGTCACGCCCCAAACTCGGAAAACGGGCTCACAAAATTTCCGATCGCTGAACCCGGCGCCAACAGCCTCCGTAGTGCCCCATTATCGGCTCCTAGCATTCATATGCCAGATTCCGATCCTAGGATCCTACAAGGAGGATTTTCAGTATGAATTTTTTTTGTAATGGAGCATAACCACAAGCATAACCAAGTCACAAAACAACATCACCACATATCCACTATATCAAAAACTTTAAGTACAATACGTAAAGGGAAATACAGGGTGATCAAAAAGCTCCAAAATGATCTAATACGCACTTCTGCTTCAGCACTGATGTGATCCAATGACACCTGCACGCAACGGTCGTGCATAAGCTTACAAAAGCTTAGAGGGTGGTGTATGTGTGTGCGCAAGGCAAGTGTCAAGTATACAATATCAAAGTAATGGGAATATGCGGTAAGTCTATGAATACAATGAGTCATACCAAGGCTATGTGATGCGAGGCATGAATGCTATCAGTCATACCAAGGCCATGCGATGTGAGGCCTATGAAGCCAAATGTCATATGCGAGATGCAAAGCAAGCATGCCAGTCCTCATCAAGTACACATATCAATACAGTTTCTCTTTAGGATATCACCGTCCACACTGACTGCCGCCCCCCTATCCGTACAGCCCAGCAAGTGGAAGAGACCACACTATCCGCCTGACCAGTAGTATGCCAATACCTACCCAGCTCGTCGATAGCGGACTCATTTGTGAGCTGGTCAAACTCAGCCTAGCTTATAGCCCCCTCACTCGGGCGGATAAGGCCACACCCCCTTCCAGCCGACCACGACACAGTGGGAGACACAGTCTACTGGTATTTGGCACTCGGGCGCTTGTGTATCCACTTGGTCTGGACGTTGGAGTATCTCTTAGTACCAAAAAGGTTCTAGGACTTTCATCCAAGAACATCCTAAGTACCCACGGTGCTAGAACCAAGTTTTTCGGTATCCAATACGACCATCCACGATGTGCCTGTGGAGTCACGACCCTGATGTCACTAGGGGGTACAATGATCATGACACACAAATGCGAGACGCATGAATCACACCATCAGACATGCAACAATCTTACGTGTACCGCGCGATCATGTAGGTCACTCCGTCTCATAAGGAGTCCCGTAAATGTCTCAGCCCAACGGCTTATGCTATGATTAAACGTTCCTCATATCAAGCATATATATGATGCATATGGGCACGAATCATGGAGCTATACTAAGCATGATATATCGTGATTAACTATCCTTCCAACGAAGATGGCTTAGATGGCCTACACACAACAAGTATGGGCCTATCAATGGGCCCTAGGTAGAGTTATAATGCTGACATTTAACCAACATTATTCTTACAACGTGGATGTCAAACCATCATTGCTCCTGAGGCACGGCCCGTCATAAATATCATTATACGAACTACGGTGGAATCACACATTGCAATGGACCTTAAGTACATCCCATTGGGCCTTAAATACATCAAATGGGCTGCATAACATCAATGGGCCACACCAATGGGCCTTTTGTACATTGCAATGAGCCATAACCATGGGCCTTAAATACATCACAATGGGCCGCATAACCTAGGCCTCATATGCATCAAGGTGGGCCTCAACGGAAGGCCATAAATACATCAAGATGGGCCTTATATATATCAAGGTGGGCCTCATCAAAGGGCCACAAATACATCAAGATGGGCCTCATACTTACCCAAAAAGAGTTATATTGAAGGATCATTTGGACCATATCACAAATAGTAGTGGAGATAATAATTATCACTATTTAAACAAATCACAGGGCCCATCGTCAAGTTTATTTTCCACTCGATCTAATCATAAGGTCTTAAAGACCTGGATTAAGAGGGAAAACAAATATCATATTGGTCTAAACCCAATAGTCCAAGGGTTTTAATGGTGGACGTTCAAATTCCACTATTTTCGGTAATGTGGTCCACTTGATCCTAGATCTGTCTCATTTTTAGCCTCCAGCCTTAAGACGAGCTTGCCAAATGGTTGGGCGATTTGGATGCAACACATGCATCATGGTGGGTCCCATAGGGATGGACGGCGTAGGTAAAGCAGGTGGGAGCCACATACTTGGTGACGCCACTACAGTAGCTAAGTAGTGAGGTACACCAACCGTCCCACCTCCCCATGCGTGGGGAGGTGTGGTATACAATACATACATTAGTGGGTCCCACATGGGGCCCACCGTAACGTTTGTTTTCCATCCAATCTGTTAATAAGGTCACATAGACCGGAATGAAGAGGAAAAACAAATTTCATAATAATCTAAAACCTCTGTGAAGACCCAAACGGGTTTCAATGGCAGACATTCAATATCACACTGTTTCCTGTGATGTGGGCCACCTGAGCTTCGTATAAGGTTGATTTAGGGGGGCCCATTGTTTGGAAAGCGGCCCACCTAATGCACGGTTTTGATGTTTAACCCACATCATGATGGGGCCCACGGTCCCTGGCCCGCACGTCCAGCGCAGCAGGACGCTGCGCGTCCTCTGGACAACAGCAGCTCCTGCTACACATAGTCATTTTTTCTTAAACAAAACTGTTTTCTCACAGTTTTTCTTAGGTGGGGTCCACATCAGGTGGATCCACTCCAGCCATTGCATTCCATGGCTCAAGACAAACCAATCAAGCCCAATATGTGCTATGTTTTGGCATATAAGAAATTTAAAGTGGCCCTTAACGAATTTTAACGGTAAAGATCACCATTTTCTATGCTATGGCCTGCTAGAACATCAGATTAACTTCATTTTTCGGCTCAACGCCTAAAATGAGCTAGGAAATGGAATGGACGGCGTGGATTAGTCTCATACATCAAGGTGGGGCCTGCATAAGCAGACCACCCAAAATGCTGGTTGAATCAAGCTAATATTTTTGTTTTCAGTTCATGTCCAGCATCCCTGGACGCTGGACGGTTTGGGCACCATACATACATTTAAGGTGGGCCCCACTTATAGACGTGGGCCACCAAAAAAAGGTTGGATGGCATGGGTAATACATACATCAAGATGGGGTTCATCCGAGTGGGCCACACGGCCACATCATCACACAAAATGAAAAGAAGAGAGAGAAAGAGAGAGGGACACGTGTGGTGAAGGGCTCCGCCACTATGAGCTCTCCCTTTCCATGCATTCAATCATACATCAAGTGGGTCCCAATACATGTGGGCCCACCAAAATAAAAATCAATGGTGGAGATTCCCTCTCCACCAAAATGGTAGGTCTAAATAACCTCTTCAAGCTAGAAAGTAAACATCATGATGGGGTCCATGGAGATTGGCCCCATCATGGAATGATCATGTGAATCATAGTGGGCCATCGACCACATCTAGGGTCCAAAGTGAGATCCATACCATCAATCGGTAGGCCTCACCTGGCCCATCATCAAAGCATGAAAATCTAGCCTATAAAGCACCCACTGTTCGATCTTCTTAGTCCGATGGAACGGTGATCTCCTTGTGTTTCACTTTGATGGAGAGGATGAGAAATGAAGGGCTAGGATGATGAAGTGGGCCACACAACACTCTTTTTCTCTCCTTGGAAAAACTTGGACATGGGATTTTTTTTTCTTGGGAAAGTGAGTTTGAGAAATGAGAGAGAGGGGGTTGGTTGTAAGAGAGAGGTGATGGATGTGAGTGATGGATGTGAGGTGATAATGTACTTAACATGAGAGTTGACCTAGTGGTTGCTTGACTTGGGGAGAAAGAAAGCATGGGTTGCTCTTGTACTTGACATAAGGTGATTGATTGATTGATTGAGTGATTAATTGATGGGACATGATGTAGAGATTCTCTTGGGATTGCAAACGCGCGGTGTTTTCCTCGAACTAAACGCGGGCCCACATATTCTGACCTGGGTATCGGGTCGGTGCTCGAGTCACGGCGTTGGAATCGCAGCACGGCGCGGTCACTAAGATACAAGTCTCAGATTGAGCCAACTCAATTCTACGGAATACGACTTAGGGTTGCGCATAAACGTTGATTATAGGTCACAGGTTGTCATAATTCGTCGGGAAGGATCGCGAGATTCGATGGAACAGTAGGGACTAGGATATGGACCTTACAGCTCTCCTCACTTAATAAAAATTTCATCCTCAAAATTTACTCTACCATCGCAACTAAACATAACTCATAAGAGAATAGAAAACATAACATCATATATGATCAAAACACAATACATCATACAATCAAACATTGAAAAGGTGGGGATAACGCTCTCGAATCTCCGCCTCACACTCCCAAGATGCCTCATCCACACTATGATGGCCCCACTGCACCTTCACCAAGGGAATGACCTTGGTCTGGAGGACCTACTCCTTCCGATCGAGGATACGAACTGGCTGTTCAACGTAAGAAGCGTCCTCACGAACCTCCAACAGTTGCCAATCAATAACGAGAACGATGTCTGACCCACACTTCCTGAACATAGAGACATGGAAGACGTTATGGACACCAAATAATTGAGATGGTAAGGCAAGCTGATAGGTCACGGTGCCAACGCGATCGGTGATCTCGAAAGGTCCTATGAATCTCGGGGCAAGCTTGCCCTTTGCTCCAAAATGAACCACACCCTTAATTGGTGAGACCTTGAGATACACATGGTCCCCAACGGCAAACTCTAAGGGATGATGCCGACGGTCAGCAAAACTCTTCTGTCGGCTTTAAGCTGTGTGTTCCTATGCCTGATGATATCGATAGCCTATGATGTCTACTGCATAAGCTCGAGACTTAGGAGACGCCGCTCTCTAACCTCGGTCCAACAACTCGGAGATATGCACGGTCTGCCATATAATGCCTCAAAAGGAGTCATGCCAATAGTCGCCTTATAGCTATTGTTGTACGCAAACTCAGCCAATCGCAGATGCTTGTCCCAACTACCCAAGAAATCAATCGTGCAGGCCCGAAGCATATCCTCAAGGATCTGGTTGACCCTCTCGGTCTGGCCATCGATCTGTGGATGATACGCGGTGCTGAGCTGCGAATCAGTCCCCATCACTTTCTGGAAGCTCTCCCAAAACTGAGACGTGAACCTCAGGTCTCGGTCTAAAATGATCAAGACATGAATACCATGTTGTCTCACAATCTCATCAACAAACATCTTAGCGAGCCGATCTACATGCCAAGTCTCACGAATCATAAGAAAATGTGTCAACTTCATCAGATGGTCCACGACAACCCAAATGGAGTCATGACCGCGCTGTGTCTTCGACAAACCTATGAAAAAATTGGTAGATATGTGCTCCCACTTTCACATCGGAATGTTTATTGCTGTAATAGACTAGGGGGTATCTGATGATCAACCTTAACATGCTAGCACGTGTCACACTCTGCCACAAAATTGGTTATTCAGCGCTTCATCCCCAACCAAAAATACAGACTCCTCATATCACAATACATCTTCGTCAAACTAGGGTGGATAGAGAACTCGGCGCAACTCAGGAATATCTGGGACATATAATCGGTCTTTAAAGCGAAGTCCACCATCCGAACCAATCTGCTAGTCTGACTAACTCTCAGACGCTACCTCTGCCTGATAACTCTACACTAACACATCTGCCTACTGAGCCTTGATCACCCTTGCAACAAGAGAGGGTTAAATCGATAGGCTCGATAGCTAAACGATAGAAGACTGCAAACCAAACTCAAAGTCATACTCTATTATATCCTCGAGCATCCTCCACTCCTGAACCATCCTGTGCGCCACCAGGCCTCGTGGCTGACGGCTGAGGGCATTCGCCACCACGTTCGCCTTACCTGGGTGGTACTGGAGATAAAAATCATAGTCTTTCAGGAGCTCCATCCAATGCCTATATCTCATGTTCAGCTTGGACTGAGAGAACAGATACTTCAAGCTCTTGTGGTTGGAGAAGAGCTCGAACCTCACCCCATAAAGATAGTGCGTCTACACCTTCAGCGCGAAGGCAATTGCTGTCAGCTCCAAATCATGCATGGGGTAGTTCATCTCATGGACCTTGAAATGACGAGATGCATAAGCCACTGGCTTCCCATATTGCATCAGGACAGCACCCAAGCCAACTCGTGAGGCATTGGTGCATACAACAAATCCATCATCCCCAAAGGGAAGAGTGAGGACAGGAGCGGACGTGAGATGGTCCTTCAACTCCATAAATGCCTACTCACAAGCGTCACTCCAAACGAACTCGGCACCCTTTTGGGTTAACTTGGTCAACGGGGCTATAATACAAGAGAATCCCTCAATGAAACGTCAGTAGTAGCCCGCCAAACCAAGGAAATTGCGGGCCTTGAATGCGTTCGTAGGCTAGCCCCACTGACGCACGGCATCAATCTTTGAGGGGTCCACTGTAATGCCCTGCCTCATCACCACATGACCAAGGAACTTCACCTCCTCCTGCCAGAACTCGTACTTCTCCAGCTTCGCATAAAGCTGGTGTGTACGGAGGGTCTGTAAGGTAATGTCCAGATGCCACTCATGCTCTTCACGGATCCTCGAATATATCAGAATGTCATTGATGAAGACTATGACAAACTGATCGAGATACAAACGGAAGATCTCGTTCATCAACTGTATGAATACTGCAGGCACATTGGTCAGTCTGAAGGACATGACCTGGAACTCAAAATAACCATAGCTCATCCTAAAGGCTGTCTTCGGGATATCCTCATCTCGGACCCAAACCTGATGATAACCGGACCGCAAGTCTATCTTCAAAAAGAACTACGCCTCCTACAACTGATCAAACAAATCATCGATCCTCGGGAGCGGGTACTTGTTTTTAATCGTGACTTTGTTGAATTCACGGTAATCTACGTAAAGCCTTAACGGGCCATCCTTCTTCTTTATGAAGAGTACTGACACTCTCCACGGTGAACTGTTCGGACGGATAAAGCCTAACTCACGCAACTCATCCAACTGCTTCTACAATTCCCGTAACTCCAACGGTGTCATACGATATGGGGGCTTCGAAATAGGCACGGTACTGGGCATGAGATAAATTTAGAACTCGGTGTGCCGATGAGGTGGTAACCCCAGAATCTCCTGAAACACATTGGGAAACCACAGATGACCGGCAGCTGGTCGATACTCAAAGTGACTGACTCCTCAATGGCACATGACAATAAGAAGGAAAGCTGCTCTCCTCTAGGCTCGGCAATAAACTAAAACTTTAGCACGCCGTATATACAGAACGTGACTGTCCTCTCGGAGCACTCTAATATGGCGTGGTACTCGGTGAGCCAATCCATGCCCAAGATGACATAAAACTCGAACATTGGTAATACGAATAGATCAGCAAGCAAAAAGATATCCCCAATCAGAATGGGGCAAGATGCACAAAATTGACCCAACACTGCAGTCTTCTCTAAGGGCATCGATACTGACAATCCCTCGCGGGCAGACTCCATCGACAAACCGGTCGATCGGCAGAAATCTTCAGCCACAAAAGAATGCGATGCACCAGAATCAAACAATACACGTGCAATGCATGCAAAAACAGAGAGAGTACCCTCGATGAACCCTCCTGATGACTAAGGGTCCTACTTAGCAGGATAAAATCTACCCGGGGCCTGTTAGGGAGGTGCAGGTCCCCTCTAAGGCTCTTCTGCTGCTGCTTCCGCTGTGGCGGCCTGACCTGCTGCCTCTGTTGCTGTGGGGGAGGTACAGGAGGCTGGTGTTGCGGTCGCTATTGTTGCTGTGGGGTCTGTCGCAGAGGCTGTTACGATACCCTCAGCTGCTGTCGCTGTGGATGGGGATACTCATGCCTACGATGTCCTGTCCTATCACACCCAAAGCAAGTACCTGAAAATGATCCCGGTGGTGGTGCTGGGGGTGCCACTGGTGCTCGGAATGCTGGGCGGGTCATGTGTCGCTGCTGTGGACGAAGCTACTGCTGTTGGGAGCTACCAAAGGGTGCCTTTCTCTTCTAATCTCCCCTCAGGTCATGGGCTCTCTACAAACTGGCCCAATCTAACTCGTAGATCTGGGCCCTTTTCACAATCTGCTCATACGACGAAAGCATGTGTCTAATCACACGGCTCTTGAGGGCAGGATGCAAATCGTTCTCAAAACGGTGGGCCTTTCGCCCCTCATCATCAACAAGGTACGTCGCGAATCTCAATAGTGCGATAAAATGTGCCTCATACTGGGACACAGTCATGTCCCCCTGGACCAGAGTATCAAACTCTAATGTGCGCTGCTACCTCACATGCTCGAGAAAGAACTTTCGGTCAAACCAGTCTACAAAGTCCTCCCAGGTCCACATGAAATCGTCCGCTACCACTCGGGCTAGAGATGCCCACCAATGCTAAGCCTCACCTTGAAGAAGAAATACAGGCTAATGGGACTCGCTGCTAGGTAGTACATCTCATGGTGTTGAATATCTTCTCCACCTCAGAGCACCATATCTCTGCAGCAGTAGGGTCTAGCTCGCCTCAAAAATGTGGGGGATTGTGCTGTCGGAAGTCCTTAAGAAGGGCACTTGTACGCTTCTACTCGGCCTCGGCTGGTGTAACAGTGGGACGCCTACTCTGCCCCTGAAGAATAGCGGTCATTGCCTATAGCAACTGCTGCAACTGGGCGGCACTCACAGGTATGGTCGGATCCGCACCAGTCTCAAGTAAAGGAGTAGCTCCTCAAGCTGGAAAGTAGGAATATCTGGTGGTGGAGTGGGAATCACAGGTGGTAGAGCGGGATTCGCTCGGGTCGCTCTTCTAGGTGGCATGTACTATAAGAAGGAACAAGGGCCTATAAGCCTTGAGAATTCTTGAAGGCATAAATGTTAAGGGTCTATGTCGGAAAATCGTTAAGTTATTTAGACTCGGAACCTATTCATTCTATGTTCATAGTAGATATGTGATGTGATCCTTAGGTATTCCCAAGTTATGCTCTGATACCAACTTCTGTCATGCCCCAAACTCAGAAAACGGGCTCACAAAATTTCCGATCGCCTAACCTAGTCCGACAGCCTCCGCAGTGCCCCATTCTCAGCTCTCGGCATTTATATGCTAGATTTCGATCCTGGGATCCTACAAGGAGGATTTTCATTATGAATTTTTTTTATAATAGAGCACAACACAAGCATAACTAAGTCATAAAACAACATCACCACATATCCACTATCAAAAACTTTAAGTACAATGTGGAAAGGGAAATACAGGGTGATCAAAAAGCTCCAAAATGATCTGATACATACTCCTACCTCAGCACTGCTACGATTCAACGACACCTGCATGCATTGGTCATGCATAAGCTTACAAAAGCTTAGAGGGTGGTGTAAGTGTGTCCGCAAGGCGAGTGTCAAGTATACAATATCAAAGCAATGCGAAAATATGCAGTAAGTCTATCAATACAATTAGTCGTACCAAGGCTATGTGATGCGAGGCATGAATGCTATCGGCCATACCAAGGTCATGCAATGCGAGGCCTAAGTAGCCAAATGTCATATGCGAGATGCAAAGCAAGCATGTCAGTCATCATCAAGTACACATATCAGTACAATTTCTATCTGGGATATCACTGGGGTCTAGTACACTCCACACTAACTGCCACCTCCCTAACCGTACAGCCCAGTAGGTGGAAGAGACCACACTATCCAGATGACCAGTAGTATGCCAATACTTACCCAGCTCATCAATAATGGACTCATTTGTGAGCTAGTCAAACTCAGCCTAGCTTATAGCCCCCTCGCTCGAGCGGATAAGGCCACACCCCTTTCCAGCCGACCACGACACAGTGGGAGATATGGCCTACTTGTATTTGATACTCGGGCGCTCGTGTATCCACTCGGTCTGGACGTTAGAGCATCTCTTGGTACCAAAAAGGTTCTAGGACTTTCACCCAAGGATATCCTAAGTGCCCACGGTGCTAGAACCAAGTTTTTCGGTATCCGATACAGCCATCCACAATGTGCCTGTGGAGTCACGACCCTGATGTCACTAGGCATACAATGATCATGACACACAAATGCGAGACGCATGAATCACACCATCAGATATGGAGCAATCTTGCACGTACCATGCGATCATGTGGGTCACTCCGTCTCATAAGGAGTCCCGTAAATGTCTCAGCCCAACGGCTTATGTTATGATTAAACGTTCCTCATATCAAGCATACATATGATGCGTATGGGCATGAATCATGGAGCTATACTAAGCATGATATATGGTGATTAACTATCCTTCCAACGAGGATGGGCTTAGATGGCCTACACACAACAAGTATGGGCCTATCAATGGGCCCTAGGGAGAGTTATAATGCAGACATTTAACCAACATGATTCTTACAATGTGGACATCAAACCATCATTGCTCCCAAGGCACGGCCCGTCATAAATATCATTATACGAACTATGGTGGAATCACACATTACAATGGACCTTAAGTACATCCCATTGGGCCTTAAATACATCAAATGGGCCACATAACCTGGGCCTTATATTCATCAAGTAGGCTACATCAATGGGCCACAACAATGGGCCTTATGTACATTGCAATGGGCCATAATCCATGGGCCTTGAATACATCACAATGGGCTGCATAACCTGGGCCTCATATGCATCAAGGTGGGCCTCAACAGAAGGCCATAAATACATCAAGATGGGCCTTATATATATCAAGGTGGGCCTTATCAAATGGCCACAAATACATCATGATGGGCCTCATACATACCCAAAAAGAGTCATATTGAAGGATCATTTGGACCATATCACAAATAGTAGTGAAGATAATAATTCACACTGTTTAAACAAATCACATGGCCCACCGTTAAGTTTATTTTCCACTCGATCTAATCATAAGGTCTTAAAGACCTGGATTAAGAGGGAAAACAAATATCATATTGGTCTAAAGCCTATAGTCCAAGGGTTTTAATGGTGGACATTCAAATTCCACTATTTTCGGTAATGTGGTCCACCTGATCCTAGATCTGACTCATTTTTAGCCTCTAGCCTTAAGAGTAGCTTGCCAAATGGTTGAGTAGTTTGGATGCAACACATGCATCATGGTGGGTCCCATAGGGATGGACGGCGTAGATAAAGCAGGTGGGACCCACAGACTTGGTGATGCCACTACAACAGCTAAGTAGTGAGGTACACCAATCGTCCCACCTCCCCATGCATGGGGAGGTGTGGTATGCAATACATACATCAGTGGGTCCCACGTGGGGCCCACCATAACGTTTGTTTTCTATCCAATCTGTTAATAAGGTCACATAGACCGGAATGAAGAGGAAAAACAAATTTCATAATAATTCAAAACCTCTGTGAAGACCCAAATGGGTTTCAATGGTAGACGTTCAATATCACACTGTTTCCTATGATGTGGGCCACCTGAGCTTCGTATAAGGCTGATTTAAGGGGGGCCCACCTAATGCAGGTGTTGATGTTCAACCCACATCACAGTGGGGCCCACGGTCCCTGGCCCGCACATCAAGCGCAGCAGGACGCTGCGCGTCCTCTGGACAGTAGCAGCGCCTGCTGCACATAGTCATTTTTTCTTAAACAAAACCGTTTTCTCACGGTTTTTCCTAGGTGGGGTCCGCATCAAGTGGATCCACTCCATCCATTGCATTCCATGGCTCAAGACAGACCAATCAAGCGCAATATACAGTATGTTTTAGCGTGTAGGAAATTTAAAGTGGCCCTTAACGAATTTTAACGGTAAAGTCACCATTTTCTATGCTATGGCTTGCCAGAACATCGGATTAACTTCATTTTTCGACTCAACACCTAAAATGAGCTAGGAAATGGAATGGATGGCGTGGATTAGTCTCATACATCAAGGTGGGGCCTGCATAAGTAGCCCACCCAAAATGTTTGTTGAATTAAGCTACTATTTTTGTTTTCAGTTCACATCCAGTGTCCCTGGACGTTGGATGATTTGGGCACCACACATACATTTAAGGTGGACCCCACTTATAGATGTGGGCCACCAAAAAAAGGTTGGATGGCGTAGGTAATACATACATCAAGATGGGGTTCATCCGAGTGGGCCACACGGCCACATCATCACATAAAATGAAAAGAAGAGAGAGAAAGAGAGAGGGACACGTGTGATGGAGTGCTCCGCCACTATATGCCCTCCCTTTCCATGCATTCAATCATACATCAAGTGGGTCCCAATACATGTGGGCTCACCAAAATAAAAATCATTGGTGGAGATTCCCTCTCCACCAAAATGGAAGGTCTAGATGACCTCTTCAACCTCGAAAAGTAAACATCATGATGGGGTCCATGGAGATTGGCCCCATCATGGAATGATCATGTGAATCATAGTGGGCCATCGGCCACATCTAGGGTCCAAAGTGAGATCCATACCATCAATCGGTAGGCCTCACTTCACCCATCATCAAAGCATGAAAGTCTAGCCTATAAAGCACCCACCATTCGATCTTCTTGGTCCGATGGAATGCCGATCTCCTTGTGTTTTACTTTGATGGAGAGGATGAGAAATGAAGGGCTAGGATGATGAATCTTGGGATGGAAAGTGGGCCACACAACACTCTTTTTCTCTCCTTGGAAAAACTTGGATGTGGGATATTTTTTACTTGGGAAAGTGAGTTTGAGAAATGAGAGAAAGAGGGTTGGTTGTAAGAGAGAGGTGATAGATATGAGTGATGGATGTAAGGTGATAGTGTACTTGACATGAGAGTTGACTTAGTGGTTGCTTGACTTGGTGAGAAAGAAAGCTTGGGTTACTCTTGTACTTGAGATGAGGTGATTGATTAATTAATGGGACATGATGTTGAGATTCTCTTGGGATTACAAACGCGGGGTGTTTTCCTCGAACTAAATGCGGGCTCACATCTTCTAACCTGGGTATCGGGTCAGTGCGTGAGTCGCGGCGTTGGAATCACAGTGATGGCGCGGTCGCTAAGATACAAGTCTCGGATTGAGATGACTCAATTCTACAGAATATGACTTAGGGTCATTTGCAAACATCGATTATAGGTCGCAGGTTGCCGAAATCCATCAGGAAGGATCGGGGGAGTCAACGGAATAGTACGGACTAGGATACAGGCCTTATAGTGAGAGTAGAGAAGCGCCTGAATGAGATAGTGAATAGGTTGAACAAGCCAAAAGTTGAAAGGAATCCTGACTTGAGGTATGACTGTCTATCCTAGATTTCATGTCCGAAGATCATATAAAGAATGTCTCTTGATTCTTGACCTTCCAGTTGATGATGCTTGCATTTTCGAGTCCATCCTGAAAATTTTAGCCTGTTATCTTTTGAAGGGTGTAAACCTTTTAGTTGGCTTTCTTTCATAGTCATGTCAGGAAGGCTATAAATTGCTAAATAGTCTTGTTTACTTTTAAAATATTTCATGTGGTATTTCCTTTGACCCTTCCATTTCTGAAGTTCTCTGGGACTGAATAGACCTCTTCTAAGTTCTCAATTTCTGGCTTCTGCAATCTTCCTGGAATATGTACTATACTCCATATGATGTTATAAGCCACTCATGTTTTATGTTGTTTATGCAGCTGAGCGGGAAGCAGTGAATGCCGCAGAAAGAGCAGAAATGAAACTTCAACTGAGAGATAAAGTAAGTCATTTCTTCATCGTATTTTGAAGTGCACCATACCAATTTACACGGCATGGGAGAATTCAATCCACTTCTTGATTGAGATGATTTGGAAGCCAAGCAAACTGTACTATTGATTTCGTGCACTACCAATTTACATGGCATAGGAGAATTTAATCCATGATGGAGACCACCAGATGAACAACTTTGATTATGGAGCCATGGTTGGAGTTGTACCATTGTTGGGTCCAGAAACAAATGCCGGTTCTTTTGATCAAGCATCATGTAATGCCTTGTAATTCCATATCTGGGTTTTATAGGCTCTAATTCACTTATGATATTCTTTCAATCGTGTATTTTATTGTTTTCTTTTTGTGTGTGATTTCTTCTTTGAAAATTTTTAATCAATTAGGTATTCTTTCTGCTTTGTGATTTTTGGTTTGCTTCTATTGTTGTATTAGAAAGAAAGAGCCCTTTCATATCACATGAGCATTGTTTTATGATTTTTGGAAAATCTACTAGGTGGAAATCCCAAGAATCATGAATTATTTTTTTCCTGGCCTGAGCCAAATGCAACTTAGATTCTCTTTGGCGGTTGAGATCCAGAACTTATCTGGTCCTTTTTCTTTTTGGTCTAACCTTTAGAAAAGTGTGGGTATATGGCCTCTTAATCACGATATTCTAAAAAGACTCACTTTGACGGATTTGATGATATAGAACATGCAAGATGAGATGATAGATTTGATGGATGTGAGCAACGAAATCCAAGAATCTCTTAGAAGAAGCTACAGTGTACCCGATGACATTGACGAGGATGAACTTTTGGGTGGTAATATGAGATACAGTCATTTAGGATATTACTCTCTTCAGTTAGCTTGTATTGTGTGGAATTTTCTTTTTCGTTCCTGGTGTTTGTCACCAAATCCTATGAATTCTGCATTATTAATTTTTCTTTCTTTTATTTCTGGTTCTCTTCTTTTAACATCACAAAGAGCTTGATGCTTTGGAAGCGGACATGGGAACGAAGACAGAATATGAGGGCGTGCTGGCGTATCTTCAAACTGATAACGAACCAGATTTGGATGTTGAACTCAATTTGCCTTTGGCGCCATCAGAGCATGCAGCAGGGCCCAACAGACAGAATGCCCAGTAAATTCATCATCAGTAATTTTATCTACATCATTTTCTTCATAAATCGAAGAAGATTTTGTTGATGGTTACCTCTAGTTGTAGGCAGTGTTCGCCAATAATATCGGTGTCGCTGCGCTGGCGACACCAAACCCCAAAGTTTTGTTTCTGTATGAAATATCAGTGAAATTTTCATTATTGTTGATAATTTGGATTCTCACCGAAAATATCGACTGTATTCTTGCGTAAATACGTAAAAATTGGAAAAAAGTTAACAAAAAAATCCTTGATTTCAGTAATACCTGGTTATCGGAACTTGGAAGAAGAGAATCTGACATCAATTAATAGTTCCCTGTTTGATAGAGGTAAGAAAAATCTCAAAATTTCCCTTTTCTTCTTTCAATTGGAAGACTTTCACAAGATGGATGATTTCAGTAAAAAATCTGGGATTTTGGGGATTTCTTCCCGATTTGGGTTGGATTTAGGGTTTTGAATCCCTCAATCAAAAATTCTCCTTTCTGAGATGGGAGAGTTTTCAGTGTAAATGAAATCCCCCTTTCTTCAGCAAAATTCCCTCCCCTGTAGATGATTTTTTTAAGCTTCGAAGGGTGGAAGCCGATTGCGTACTGATATACTCGGTATGCTTTATCATACCGAGTAAACTCTCTTGGGGCCACCTTGAATGTATGTGGTTTGTCCAAGCCGTCCATCCTTTTTTCCAACTCATTTTAGGGCCTAAACCCAAAATTGAAGCATATCCAAAGCTCCAGTGGACCACACCACAAGAAATAGTGAGAATAATGATTTCCATCATTGAAACCTTCCTAGAGCCCACAATGATGTTTATTTGTCATCAAACCTTTTCATAAGGATTCAAAGGCAAGGATGAACAGATAACACAAATATCAGCTTGATTCAAAATTTTTGTGGCTCCGAAGAAGTTTCAATGGTATGCGTTCAATTCACATTATTTCCTGTGGTGTGGTCCAACTAGGGTTTTGATATGTTTAATTCTTGACATGTTTCCATAAAATTTCCTTCAAAAAGGGATGGACAGTTTGGATAAGACATCCAAATCATGTTGGGCCCCACAGAATTTACAGTATCATATGCCCAGTACGTAATCCATTTATTAAGGGAAGTGGATTAGGTGTAACGCTGGTAATACTTTAGTAGGTGTTACCCTTAATGTGTGGGGCCCACCTTGATGCATTGTTTGTATATTCACACTCTACATTAGTTTTTACCAAACATTTTATGAACTGATGCAAAATATTAAGTAGATCCAAATTTGAAAGCCCCTAAGAAGTTTTCAATGGTAGACGTTCAGTCCTCACTGCTTTTTGTGGTATGGTCCACTTGAGATTCTAATTTGACTCATTTTTTTGCCAATGCCCTAAAATGATCTTGTGAAATGAATGGACGGTGTGGATATAACACATGCATCATGGTGGGGCCAACAGAACTTGGTTACACCAACACACCAAAGAGATCAGTGGCGTGGCACACATGCAATCCGCCTCCAATTTTGGAGCGAGACTTGGGTGAGACCCGACAATGTGGGTGGGACCCTCATCGTAGGGCTCACATCTATGCATTCATTGTATATCCATGCCATCCATCTATTTTTTCAGATTAACTTAGGGCATGGTCCAAAAAATGAAGCAGATATAATTTTCATGTAGACCACACCATAGGAAACAATGATTATTGGCTATTAAAAACATTATGTGGGCCAAGAAAGTTTTAGATCAAATAGATATTTTTTTTTCTTTCATCCAGGTCTGTTTGGCCTTATCAATAGGTTGGATAATCAACAAACCGTTTGTTGTGGTATGGTCCACCTGAAATTGCTTCTTCATTTATTGGACCACACTCTAAGTTAGGCTTGAAAAATAGATAAACGGCATGGATATACAATGCATGCATTAAGGTGGGCCCCACGGTCAGCGTCCCACTCACGTTGATGTTCTAGGGTCGCACCCAAGCCGGGCACAACTTTAATGAGTATGTATCCATTGAGGTGGGTGAAATCCCTAACCGTGGGGCCCACTCTGATGCATGTGCCTTATATCCACTCCATCTATTTGTTTTGAAAACTCATTTTAGGGCATGCTCCAAAAAAACAAGCAGATCTTAATAGTAGGTGGACCATAATATGGGAAACAGTGGTAATCGACCAATAAAATTTCTCATGGGCCATGAAAGTTTTGGATTATGTTGATATTTGTGTGGTCTCTTCATCCTTGCCTTTGTGACGATATCAATAGATTGGATGGCAAATAAACATTTCGGTGGAACCCAAGAAGTTTTTAGTGGTGGTGATTTAATCACAATGGTTTGTTTCATGTGGTATGGTCAACTTAAGATTTGGATCTTGTTCATTTTTCTGATCATGCCTTAAAAGGAGCTGTCATATTTGATGGACGATGTGGATGTAAGGCACATACATCATAGTGGGCCCTAGAGTTATGTAATGCAATTTTTTTGTGTTTTTTAAAAAATTTCTAAATATGCAAATATGTGTATTCAGGCTTGTCATGAAGTTTCACTGAAAAATTCCTTCGTTTTCCTCATGTTATTCCTTTTTTTCCTGAATTTCTAGTTATCGGCGATATTATCAGCGATAACGATATTATATCTTTATCTCTGGCAAGCAAAACTTGTAGCGATATCGACAAATCGAACACTGGTTGTAGGTAATCAAATATGGGAAGAGGCAATATATAAACCTTGAGCAGAGGATTACACAGTATGGTTTAGTGATCCAGATAATCTGTTTGTGGGTCCCATCGCGAATGGATCATACCTTAAAAATCTCCTCAACAGGACAAAATCAATTCCTAACCTTTCAACCTGTGGCCTGTCAGTAGGTGGTGATGGAGAAACACATTGCAAAGGCCCACATCCAACTGAAAAAAAAAAAAGCCCCAGAATTGGTTGCTAGGATCATATGACCAACGAGTTTTTTGGTCATGTTTCCCTCATCGTGGTGTCAAATTTGCCAATGGGCTGGATTGCTGAACCATAGACACACACGCGCGCACGCGCACACACACACATTGCAAAGGCCCACATCCAACTGAAAAAAAAAAAGCCCCAAAATTGGTTGCTAGGATCATCTGACCTACTTGTTTTTTGGGCATGCTTCCCTCATCGTGTGGTCAAATTTGCCAATGGGCTAGAATACTGAACCATAGGCCCCACTTATTCACTGAAACCTGAGATTTCTATGCAATGAGGTTTGCTAATCCATTTGTGTTACAGCAATTCATCTACATGCCACCCACATGTTCCCACCTGGAACACGTGAGAAATCCAAGCCAAAGTGATTCCATGGCCCCCAGTGTTGTATTTGGCTGCTCCTCTCATAATGATGACCACAATGTTTTAAACAGATGGGTGGCTTAGAAAAATTGGGCCAAGATTATTCAGTTGTCCATTTGTTTCATAGACTATGACATGCCTCTTATCAGTAGACCAGCCTGATTTTCAGACCAGGGCATCTACATGATTCACTGAAACCTGAGATTTCTGTGCAATGAGGTTTGCTAATCCATTTGTGTTACAGCAATTCATCTACATGCCACCCACATGTTCCCACCTGGAACAAGTGAGAAATCTAAGCCAAAGTGATTCCATGGCCCCCAGTGTTGTATTTGGCTGCTCCTCTCATAATGATGACCACAATGTTTTAAACAGATGGGTGGCTTAGAAAAACTGGGCCAAGATTATTCAGCTATCCATTTGTTTCATAGACTACGACATGCCTCTTATCAATAGACCAGCCTGATTTTCGGACCAAGGCATCTACATGGTTAGACCCACTTGATAGACATCAGGGATCTCACCCATGGGTGATGTTGGCACATGTATTGACCAGTAGATTTATTATGTAACATTTGCATAAGCTATCATGAGGCACGCTGTTTTTTCTTTTTCTTTTTCCCTCTTTCTACTTGCTTACTAAATCCAATTAAATTTTCTTAAAATGTCAGACATATACGAGGCACATTTTTATGTCATCACCATGACATTTTGTCCATACTGTGTCTTGGAGTGTCATTTTGAGGAACATACAAATGTCTCCAAGGTTGGCATGACAGTCCCAAACATGGAACATCTTTGACACTTTGTCATGCCCATATTGGCGTTATTGTAAAATGTATGGTTAAATGAAATTTTGGTTAAAATGTCATGCCCATTTGAAGTGACAAACTTTTTCATAACCAAAGATACATTAGAACTATATAAGTAAATATATACACTGCTAAACAAAGTGTTCCATAATGGTAATGGTGGCTATAATGGCCACTGTCGTTACTGTTATGGTACGGGCCATAACAGCTGTTACAACCCTTTTTTTAAGGAAAAATATTTATGGACTATTACGGGGCTATCATGAGGCTATT
Organism: Magnolia sinica; assembly: GCF_029962835.1. Taxonomy (NCBI): domain Eukaryota; kingdom Viridiplantae; phylum Streptophyta; class Magnoliopsida; order Magnoliales; family Magnoliaceae; genus Magnolia; species Magnolia sinica. The sequence goes on from NC_080589.1 coordinate 28,105,761, forward strand.
ATGGTCCGTTATGGGGCCGTTATAGGACTGTTACAGCTCATTTTTCTATAACGGCTATTACAATTGTTTCGGTCCCGTAACGCATGACAGTTATGACCATTGCATAGCCAATTTTGAATACCTTGCTGCTAAAAGACATAATTAAAAGTTAAATTAAGGTTTTTTTCCCCATGGATATGTTGAGTTATATTAGGTAGATGCCTGAGACGACCAATTTTTTAAAAATGGTTGTGCTTGTTCTGTGTAATATTTGGAGGAATCTAGTTAGCATTTCTAAAGAGGAACTATAGGTAGGGTTCCAAAATTCCATATTGTCCAGCCAATGTAAGCACATTATGTCCTTATTGGTCAATGCAGTTACCTGAAACAGGAGTGAGATGATCTAATAAAAAAATCAGTGACCGATATGCCTATAAAGGCCCATTTTCCAATTATTATTTTTATTTGTATCTCTCATTTCTCTTTTTTTTTTGGGATTTTATAGGAGTGTTGGTTAGCTGTAAGATTTGTACAAATCCCCTATTTTTACTAATCTGGTTTACTCTGTTGACTTGATATCTTGTGTGAGTAGAAAGTAAAAAAAATTGTGGTTTCTTTTACACTGTATTCGTAATTGCTGCAAACACTTCATGTTTGAGCAAAAAGCCATATTTTTTCAACTGGTTCAACCTTGAAATCCATGCAAAGAATGTCATCACCAAGTATCACCTAGACATGTGCTTACTCTACCTCTTCTTTGCAGCTTGCAAAGCAAGTTTTTGAAATGGACTCCATGAGGACACATGTTAAAAAAAGCTTTCAGTCTAGTTGATAATTGTTTAAGTCGATCTAGTATGACTTCATTGATTTGTTTTTGTCTCTTTTACTAGTAAATGTTAATTTCAACACTTACACTCTTTAGTCCTACCCTTATCCCTCAATGATTGATCATAATAGCTAATAAAAGAAACAATTTATCATAGTTCTTTTCATGATCCACTATTTCAACAGTAGCTATAAGAATTAAGGAACCTCTTCATTATGACCACGCACTCTCGAAATTGGGCTCAATAAAGTCACCGAACCTGTTTCCATTTGAAGGAATCAAGGTATGCGAAAACAGTTACGTAATGAATGTAACTTAATGGTAAATATGCTAACCATTAGATGTTACAAGGCCAAAATGGCTGTTACAGAAAAAATGGCCCTTAAAGGGGCTGAAAGAGATTTTTTTCCAAAAAAAAATAATAAAGGAAAGAAAAGAAAGAAAACGGAAAAAGGCCATAACAGCTATTATGTCCCATATCTTAATGCCATTATGGCCACCGTTACTGTTATGGAATACCTTGGAAGGAATTCACAATCATTAAAGGTTTGCTTGTTGTATTATTTTTCTCTTTATTATTCATCTATTTATTGATTAGTATTAGTTTGTTTTTTTTCAAACTTGTAAGCTGTGAATTTTATTTTCCTACATATTTGCTTTTGTGGATGCGGCGGTCAAGATTACTACTTGTGTTCTACTTTTTGTTTACAGGCTTGGTCACCATTTATATTGGCTTGGAAAATGCTTATTCTGATAAGGGTGCTACTTCTAGAAATTCCCATGATCCAATTGACTCCAATGTGAGTTGAATTCCCATTTGCATTGCCATCTTTATTTTCTTGTTTAGCAATGATTAAGAAAGAGAAAGGATCCATACTGTTAGTTATATCTAAATTATTTATCAAGCATTTGATCTTTAGACATGTGTTACAGATGTATGGGATGAAGACCAATTTTTTAGGCCCTACAGTGGATGGGTTGTACCCTGAAAATCATCGGGATGGAAGATTGAACGTCTTCTATCCCCTTCGATTGTTTGGAGGGCACATTGGATTCATGGTCCTTCGGATGAAAAGATCAACTAGGTAAGCCTCTGCTCTGTTATATGCCCTTGTGCATTCGATCCTTGCTCATGCCCCCAATGCAGAATAGAGGAATTATATCCTGCATAGCAGTACATGACTATTTCTTGCTGCATGGCCCATGGTTCAGCAATCCATAACATTTAGCTGATGGCCCCACTTGGAATTGAGACACCCAAGAAATATCCCAGAATGGGTGCTGTTGGATTTCACATTTAATAAGAAGCAAAATGTTTGTCTAGAATGAGTGATTGGCCCTAACTTTTGAATCAGATATTTTGCCAATTGAAACTTTTTCTGTATTGCATCCAAGCTTTGTTTCCATGAGTGGCATGTCTCAAATGGAAGCAACCTGGATGGTTTTGATTATTAGGCATCCACTTTTCGTTTGAAGGAGTATATCCTTGAGCCCTTATTTTCTCTTAAAGTCCATTTTTTAATTTCCAGTACTCTTGAACAGACCAATTTCCAGGCCTACTGGTTTTTATTTAGATACGCCAAAGATGCTACTAATCAGGAAGTTCTCTTAATTTACTACACCTGAAATTCCACTGTTCTATCTGTTTTCTTTCCTCGGTGCCATTTAAAGATCAAGTAACAACAATTTGATCATTTCCTTTATATTGAACTATAAGAAAAGTTCCAATGCACTTCGAGCACTATAAAAATCCACCTAGATTCAATTTTTTTTGGTCATCCTTTTCCATACTCATATGGTAAAGATTGCCTAACAGAAGTAATTCTTTTAGAATCATAAGCAATCCATGATGAGCTATCAAATATATGGATTGAATGGTTGGTTGCCTATGTTTGTACAAATGATCTCCACAGTCCATATTAGAGGCCATTGGTCAGATGGTTGAGATCATCAATGAATTGCCATCGTGGGGATCTCAAAGTGTCGATTGGTACAAAGTTCTTCCAACTGCAATCTCTAGGTAATGTTCCACCTAGTTAGGCTCTTCATAAATTTCTTGAAGAAAAGATTATTGAAAATAAAATTCTCACTTAAATCCATCATGATCGTTTGTTAATGCTTTGGCAGGACCGCTAATCCCTAGCAGTTAGTGCGAGTATCTTATTTGCCTTTGGTGTTAGCAAATCTTGTTGATCTTGAGAACTGAGATCTTCCATATGAGCATCGAATTGCTTGCCTTAGAGCTTTTATTCTAAGTTCCTAATTACCATTATTATCTCAGTTCATGACCATTTTCTGCTACAAATTTCTTCCTGGGCTAGCTCAATGTGAATCATCCCGTTTTTTATTGTTCTTTATTATTTCACTTGTACAGGCACTGTTGTAGACAAATGTAGTAGTATTATTGAATGGGCAGCACAAATGAGCCTCAATGACATACCGTATGTGCATTGGAATAGATTAATCGCACATATGGTATGTTGTGAAGCTTGTTAATCTGGCTATCAGGTTTGTTTTTTGTTCTCTCTTTCATATAGATTAATCACACATATGTGCATTAGAATGGATTAATCGCACATATGGTATGTCGTGAAGCTTGTTAATCTGGCTATCAGTTTTGTTTTTTCTTCTTTAAGTGTTTTTTTATTGGTAACTTCTCTTTTATATAGATTTTGTATTTTAAAAAGCTCTGATTTTTCATTGTCTTTACATGGAGGATGAGTTGTTGTGGGGAGTTGCTTAGCTACACAAAGCCACCAAAAACCCAGCTTATCTGAACTACATTCATCCTGGTGGGCCTAAGGAAGACTACAAAGGTGGATGTCCACCCAGCCCTAAGCCTCAAGTGGTTTGGTCACTTGACCCTTGGGTTCACCACAATTTTTGGACTCATACTCTAGTACTAGCTGAACAAATGGATGGCCTGAATATACCATAGATCATCTAGTTAGACGGCTTGGATAAAACATTACATCATGGTGACCCCTACCCTTTAAAAAAAAAAAAAACTATCGAGACTGAATAAACCCAAACATCATGATGGACCCTATTATCCAGTGGGCTACCTATATAACCACATACATCATGGTGGACCCAACTGTCCAGTGTGCCAAGGCATTTTCAAAGGTAGGGGTTCAATCAAGGGACCCTAATTGCCTATTGACGCTACTAGTAGCGAGGTGGCTATTGGGCAGTGTTGTATGGGCCCAACATTATATATGCATTTTATCCATGCCGTTTCCATATCATTTTTGGGCATGAGCCTAAAAACCAGATAGATCCAAATCTCAAGTGGACCACACCACACGATAATAGTGGTGATTGAATGCCCACCATTAAAAACTTCCAAAGGCCCATTGTAATGTTTATTTTCCATCCAACCTGTTGATTAGGTCACAAAGACCTAACTACAACCAAAATTTTGTGGCCCCAAGAAGTTTTTAATGGTGGGTGTTCAATCACCATTGTCTCTTATGGTGTGGTCTATATGAGATTTGGATCGTCCTCATTTTTGGTTTTTGGCCATAAAATGATCTGAAAAAATGGATGAATGGAGTGGATAAAACACATACATCATTATGGGGCCCATAGAGCACCGTCCAATAACTACCGGCTACTGAGCAATAAGTAATCTGCATTCTCAATCATGTTCCCAAGGACTGAGAGGATTTTCTACACACATCATGTGAAGCCAGAAAAACAGCTGGTTAGTAGAACATATGCATCACGGTGATTGCCTAGGGAGGTTATAGATGGGGCTCACCCCATGCCAAGTTCACGTGACCCAATGGGCAGGTGGGGTGGCCCAAAAGTTCATGGCGGGCCCCACATGCTACAATGGTGGGCCCCACTAGGTTTCAACGGTGGTCTTCAATCTCTAATGTTTCAAGTGGTGGGACCCACTAATCTTTGGTTCAGATGATATTTATGTTATCCCCTCCATACAGGTCACACGTGACATAGCAAACAGGTTTGATGTCAAACAAATTTCAACGTGGGCCCTAAGAAGCTTTCAACAGTGGACATTCATTTACCATTGTTTCTTATAATGAGTCCACTATAGTTTTAGGATCAAGCTGATATGTATGTTTTCACCTCTCTCAGGTCTTGTATGGGTCGTACATGGGTTTGGGGGCAATCGACCACCATGGTGGGCCCCATCCCAATTTCAATGGTGTGTTTTAAATTCACCATTTCTTGTACCGTGGTCCACTTGGGATTAAGATCGGTTCACCAAATGATCTGGAAGATGGATGAACTGTGTGGATAAAACAAATATAGTATGGTGACCTCCTCATCGTAGGTGAAACACATATATATGGCGAGCCCTCATTAGAGGACAGCTTGGATAGACACATACAACATGGTTAGGTCCACAACAGGCCCCACACACTGGGCCCTACTTAGATCTCCCATCTCAAGAAACAGGTTCCATTGGTTAGATTCCCTTTCTCAAGAAACAGGTCATTCCATTAGTCAGTGGACCAAAATTAACTAAACAAACGAACGGTTGTAAAAAATTCAGCACTTCTTTTTAATATCATCCACACCTACTGAGTGGACGACCTTTATCTTTCTGCACGATGAGGTCCATGTGATAGATATTCCAAATGTTTGCCGTGCTGGTACATGTGGTGGTCATGTGCTTTAGCTGACTTGTACACACGTGTGGAACTACATGCCTAATATGACATTTATATTTCAGTACTTGTTTTAAAAAGTTTTTCAATAAGCTACCTCGTTATCACTTTTTACCTTTCCATTATATTTCTCAATGGCCGTTTTTTTTTTTTTTTGGTTAGCTTGTTAGTACACACCCCACTAGCACTACACGCTTTCGTGTTAGCCATCCCAACTAGGGAATTGATACCAATACCTCTTGGATTGTCTCTCTCCCAACTATTTCCGTGGTCAAGCCCATCTGAATCATGGATGTGGCTAATTTTTTTAGCATGAGCCGAGGTGGTTAGGAGAAACATGCCAATGTGGGTCCCTTGCAATTAAGTCAAAAAGTAAAATATATTAGCATAGTTTCCATATTTGTTGTAGATGACTTTTGCTGTTTTTTTAGAATAGTTGTCATTCGTGAGAACTTGGAGCCAGAATTTAAGGTCGCCCCAACATATCCGAATGGAACTGGATGAGTTTTACCTTTAGCGGTTGAGATTGCATAGCGCACAAGTCACCTTCTCTAATAAATGTTGCCTAGATAGTAATTATTTCAAAGAGTTGTCATCTTCGTTGGGCTCCATTATAGTGTTAAATATGAACTCTACCTCGACAATCAGTTTTACAATTTCTGTTACAAAAGAGAATTAGCGACGGTCTCGGACTGTCTCCGTTAGCTATCGCAAATATAAACTACTAATCGAATCCGTCCCTAAACCCTGAATCTGTCGCTAATAAACGATCTAAAATTTGGCGACGAGTATCTTCCGTCGCTAGATACAGCAAACGATTAGTGACAGTCTTGGTTAGTCGCAGTTAGCTGTCGTAAATATAAACGACGGTGGTCTAAAATTTGGTGACGGGTATGGTCCGTCGCTAGTCTCGGAGACGATTGGTGACAGGCTTGGTCCGTCGCACTTAGCTGTCGCTAGTCTCAAGAGACGATTAGCAATGGTCATGGTCCGTCGTAGTTAGCTGTCACAAAAATAAAACAGCGGATCACTAATAAAATGCGCATAACTCCCTCATTATACGTTGGATTTAGACGATTCTTAGCCCGTTGGAAAGGTAAAATAACAGGCTTTCAAATGAAAAAAGAATTGCCTAATTCGGAGACTTTAATATCCCAAAACGGCCTTCTAAAAGTGGAGTGAGAGTAAATGGTCAAGAATTTTTCTCACATCCCGTTCCCACGAAAACCCTCATAATTCCCTCATTGGAGGTCGAATTTGGATGATTTTTAAATCATTAAAAAGGTAACTTGAGAAGCTTTCAAGTGGAAAAAGAATCACCTGAGTCGGAGACCATTTGATATCACAAAAGTACGTTAGAAGTCTTCAATCATCATTTTCCAATCTCGATCATTAATCTTTTAAAATCGCGTGACGCGAATAAAATGCCCATAACTCTCTCATTACATGTCGAATTAGGTAGATTTTAGGTTCATTGGAAATGTGAATCAGTGCTCATTCAATCCCCACTGGAATCGTCACATTCCGAGACCATTTAAGCCTTCAAAAGTGGGGTGAGAGTTAATGGTCCAAAATTTTTCTGACATCCTCTGTTCCCACGAAAATACTCAAAACTCTCTCATTGGAGGTCGTATTTGGACAATTCTTAGCTCGTTGGAAAGGTAACTTGATAAGCTTTCAAATGAAAAAATAATCCTCTGATTCGAAGACCGTTTGATATCCCAAAAGCACGGTAGAAATCTTTGATCGTCATTTTCCAATCTCGATCGCTAATCTTTCAAAATCGCGTGATGCAAATAAAATGTGCATAATTCCCTTATTATATGACAGATTGAGTCAATTTTAGGATAATTAGAAAGGTGATTCAGTGATCTTTCAGTCCCCACTGGAATCATTACATTCTGAGACCGTTTGGGCCTCTAAAAGTAGGGTGAGAGTAAATGGTTTAGAATTTATCAAACATCCCCAATTCCCACGAAAACCCTCATAACTCCCTCATTAAAGGTTGAATTTGGATGATTTTTAACTCATTAGAAAGGTAACTTGACAAGATTTCAAATGAAAAAAGAATTGCCTGATTCAGAGACCGTTTGATATCTCAAAAGCACGGTAGAAGTCTTCGATTGTCATTTTTCAGTCTCAATCATTAATCTTTCGAAATCGCATGACACAGATAAAATGCACATAACTCCTTCGTTATATGTCGGATTAGGGAGATTTTAGGATCATTGAAAAGGTAAGTGATCTTTCAATCCCCACTGGAATTATTGCATTCCGAGACCATTTGGGCCTCCGAAAGTGGGGTGAGAGTAAATGGTTTAGAATTTTTCTGACATCCCATATTCCCTCGAAAACCCTAATAACTCCCTCATTGAAGGTCAGAGTTGGATGATTCTTAGCTCATTGGAAAGGCAACTTGACAAGCTTTCAAATGAAAAAAGAATGACCTGATTCGGAGACCGTTTGATATCCCAAAAACACAGTAGAAGTCTTCAATCGTCATTTTCTAATCTTGGTCGTTAATCTTTTAAAATTGCTTGACATGAATAAAATGACCATAACTCCCTTGTTACATGTCGGACTGGGTCGATTTTAAGTTCATTAGAAAGGTGAGTCAGTGCTCTTTCAACCCCCACTAGAATCGTCACCTTCTAATACCATTTGGGCCTTTAAAAGTGGGATGAGAGTAAATAGTCGAGAATTTTTCAAACATCCCTTGTTCTCACAAAAACCCTCATAACTCCCTCATTGGAGGTCAGATTTAGACGATTCTCAGCTCGTTGGAAAGGTAACTTGACAAGGTTTCAAATGAACAAAGAAATGCCTGATTCTAAGACCGTTTGATATCCCAAAAGCACGGTAGAAGTCTTCGATGATCCTTTTCTAATCTCGATCGCTAATCTTTTGAAATCGTGTGACACAAATAAAATGCCCATAACTCCCTCATTATATGTTGGATTGGGTCGATTTTATGATCATTGGAAAGGTGAGTCAGTGATCTTTCAATCCCCACTGGAATCATCGGATTCTGAAACCCTTTAGGCCTCCAAAAATGGGGTGAGAGTAAATGATATAAAATTTTTCCGACATCCTCAATTCTTACGAAAACCCTTATAACTCCCTCATTAAAGGTCAGATTTGGATGGTTTTTTGCTCTAGAAACGTAACTTAACAAGCTTTCAAATAAAAAAAGAATCATCTGATTCAGAGACCGTTTGATATCCCAAAAGCACAGTAGAAGTCTTCGATCGTCATTTGTCAATCTTGATCGTTAATTTTTCGAAATCACATGATGCGAATAAAATGCCCATAAGTCCTTCATTATACGTTGGATTGGGTTGATTTTAGGTTAATTGGAAAGGTGAGTCAGTGCTCTTTCAATCCCCACTGGATTTGTTGCATTCTTAGACTGTCTGGGCTTCTAAAAGTATAGTGAGAGTAAATGGTCTAGAATTTTTCTAACACCCCCTGTTCCCACGAAAACCCTCATAACTCCCTCATTGAAAGTCGAATTTAGATGATTCTTAGCTCGTTGGAAAGCTAACTTGACAAGCTTTCAAATGAAAAAAATAATCGCCTAATTCAGAGACCATTTGATATCCTAAAAGCATGGTAGAAATATTCGATCGTCATTTTCTAATCTCAATCGTTAATATTTTGAAATCCCATTGCGTGAATAAAATACTCATAACTCCCTTGTTACATGTCGAATTGGGTCAATTTTAGAATCATTGGAAAGGTGAGCAAGTGATCTTTTAATCCCTACTGCAATCATCGCATTCTAAGAAAGTTTAGGCCTTTAAAAGTGGGGTGAGAGTAAATGGTCTAGAAATTTTCTTACATCCCCAATTCCCATAAAAACCCTTATAACTCCCTCATTAGAGGTCGTATTTAGACAATTTTTAACTCGTTAGAAAGGTAACTTGACAAGCTTATGAAAAAAGAATCGCTTGATTCAAAGACTGTTTGATATCCCAAAAGCACGGTAGAAGTCTTCGATCATTATTTTTCAATCTCGATCATTAATCTTTCGAAATCGCATTATGCAAATAAAATGACCATGACTCCTTTGTTATATGTCAGATTGGGCCGATTTTAGATTCATTAGAAAGGTGAATCAGAGCTCTTTCAATTCCCATTAGACTCGTTGCATTCTGAGACCCTATGTGCCTCCAAAAATAGGGTGAGAGTAAATGGTCCAGATTTTTTTGGACATCCTCTGTTCCCACAAAAACCCTCATAACTCCCTCATTAAAGGTCAGATTTGAACGATTCTTAGCCCATTGGAAAGGTAACTTGACAAACTTTTAAATGAAAGAAGAATTTCCTGATTTGGAGACCATTTGATATCCCAAAAGCATGGTAGAAGTATTCGATTGTCATTTTCTAATCTTGATCGTTAATCTTTCAAAATTGCGTTACGCAAATAAAATGCCCATAACTCCCTCGTTACATGTTGGATTGGGTCGATTTTAGGATCATTGGAAAGATGAGTAAGTGATCTTTCAATCCCAGTGGTGATCTTTCAATCCCCACTGGGATCGTTGCATTCTGAGATGTTTGGGCCTCCAAAGTGGGGTGAGAGTAAATGGTCTAGAATTTTTCTGACATCCCCTATAACTACGAAAACCCTTATAACTCTCACATTGGAGGTCTGATTTGGGTGATTTTTAACTAGTTAGAAAGTTAACTTGATAAGCTTCCAAGTGAAAAAAGAATCAGCTGAGTCGGAGACCGTTTGATATCCCAAAAGTAGGTAGAAGTCTTCAATCATCATTTTCCAATCTCAATGTTAATCTTTTGAAATCGCGTGACACGAATAAAATGCCCATAACTCCCTCTTTATATGTCGGATTAGGTCAATTTTAGGCTCATTGGAAAGGTGAGTTAGCGCTCTTTCAATCCCTACTAAAATCGTCGCTTTCCGAGACCATTTAGACATCTAAAAGTGTGGTGAGAGTAAATGGTCTAGAAATTTTCCAACATCCCCTATTCCCACGAAAACCCTCATAACTCCCTCATTAGAGGTCAGATTTGGACAATTCTTAGCTCCTTCGAAAGATACTTGACAAGATTTTAAATGAAAAAAGAATTACTTAATTCGGATAATGTTTGATATCCCAAAAGTATGGTAGAAGTATTTGATCGTCATTTTTCAATATCGATCTTTAATCTTTCGAAATCGCGTGATGCGAATAAAATGCCCATAACTCCCTCGTTATATATCGGATTGGGTTCATTTTAGATCATTGGAAAGTTGAGTCAGTGATCTTTCAATCCCCACTGGAATCATCGCATTTTGAGACTGTTTAGGCCTCCAAAAGTTGGGTGAGAGTGAATGGTCCAAAATTTTTCCGACATCCCATGTTCCCACGAAAACCCTCATAACTCCATCATTGAAGGTCGGATTTGGACAATTCTTAGCTCGTTGGAAAGATAACTTGAGAAGTTTTCAAGTGAAAAAAGAATCACCTAAGTCGAAGACCGTTTGATATCCCAAAACTACGCTGGAAGTCTTCGATCATCATTTTCCAATCTCAATCGTTAATCTTTTGAAGCGTGACGCGAATAAAATGCCCATAACTCCCTCATTATATGTCAGATTGGGAAGGTTTTAAGATCATTGGAAAGGTGACTTAGTGATATTTCCATCCCCACTGGAATCGTCACATTCCGATACTGTTTGGGCCTCCAAAAGTGGGGTGAGAGTAAATAGTTCAGAAATTTTCAAACATCCCCAATTCTCATGAAAACCTCATAACTCCCTCAGTGGAGGTCAGATTTGGACGATTTTTAGCTTGTTAGAAAGGTAACTTGACAAGCTTTCAAATGAAAAAAGAATCGCCTGATTCAGAGACCATTTGATATCCCAAAAGCATGGTAGAAATCTTCGATCATCATTTTCCAATCTCGATCATTAATCTTTCAAAATCTAGTGACGCAAATAAAGAGCCCATAACTCCCTCGTTATATGTTAGATTGGGTTGATTTTAGGATCATTGAAAAGGTGAGTCAATGATCTTTCAATCCCCACAGAAATTGTCACATTCTGGGACCGTTTGGGCCTCCATAGGTGGGTTGAGAGCAAATGGTCCAGAATTTTTCTGACATCCCCACTTCCCATGAAAACCCTCATAACTCCCTCATTGGAAGTCAGATTTAGACATTTTTTATCTCATTTGAGAGGTAACTTGACATCTTAAAAGCACGGTAGAAGTCTTCGATCATCATTTTTCAATCTCGATCGTTAATCTTTTGAAATCGCATGACGTGAATAAAATGCCCATAACTCTCTCGTTATATGTCAAATTGGGTTGAGTTTAGGTTCATTGGAATGGTGATTCAGTGCTCTTTCAATCCCCACTGGAATCCTTGAATTCCAAGACCATTTGGGCATCCAAAAGTGGGGTGCGAGTAAATGGTCCAGAATTGTTCCGACATCCCCTGTTCCCACGAAAACCCTCTTAACTTCCTCATTGGAGGTTAGATTTGGACGATTCTTTTCTCGTTGGAATGGTAACTTGACAAGCTTTCATATGAAAAATGAATCGCCTGATTCGGAGACCGTTTAATATCCCAAAAGTAGGGTAGAAGTCTTCGATTGTCATTTTCCAATCTCGATCATTAATCTTTCGAAATCAAGTTACGTGAAAAAATGCCTATAACTCCCTCGTTATATGTCGGATTGGGTCGATTTTAGGATCATTGGAAAGTTGAGTCAATGATCTTTCAATACCAACTGGAATTGTCGAATTTTGAGACTGTTTAGGACTCCAAAAGTGGGGTGAGAGTAAGTGGTTCAGAATTTTTCCTACATCCCCAATTCCCACGAAAACCCGTATAACTCCCTCATTTAGAATTTTGCTACATCCCCAATTCCCATGAAAATCCTCATAACTCCCTCATTAGAAGTCGGATTTAGACAATTTTTACCTCATTGGAGAGGTAACTTAACAAGCTTTCAAATGAAAAAAGAATCGCCTGATTTAGATACCGTTTGATATTCCAAAAGCATGGTAGAATTCTTCGACTGTCATTTTCAAATCTCGATCGTTAATCTTTCAAAATTGGGTGACGCAAATACAATGCGCATAACTCCCTCGTTATATGTTAGATTGGGTTGATTTTAGGTTTATTGAAAATGTGAATCAATGCTTTTTTTAATCCCCACTGGAATCCTCGCATTCCGAGACCGTTTGGGCATCCAAAAGTGGGGTGAGAGTAAATGGTCTAGAATTTTTTCAACGTCCCATGTTCCCATGAAAACCCTCATAACTCCCTCATTGGAGGTCGGCTTTGGACGATTGTTAGCTCGTTGGAACGGTAACTTGACAAGCTTACAAATGAAAAAAGAATCACCTGATTCGAACACCGTTTGATATCCCAAAAATCATATGGAATGGGCAATCTTAACCATCTGATTTCCCGTTGCTTTTGCACTGGTGAACAATTTATTTAGCAGTCCCCACCAATTGGACAGTCAGGAAGATTTAATCACAGTGCAATTTTCAGCTCACCACCAGGAGCTGATCCAATATCTTTTTCAAGTCTAGCAAGATCTTGTACGGGGCACCATTATGAGTGGCATGATCAAGTATTGTCTCTTATTTTCATTTACTGCGACTGATCGAAGATTGAAAATGCCAAAAATTAGCATTGTTAGGTAAATCTAGTATTTTCTCTTCTGAATTACCAATAGACAAGAAATCTGTTATGGCTACTTGCAAGAGCAGGATCTTGAATCATACTCTCCCCATGTGTTGATGTGGCATTACCACTTGAGAGTCTAATTTGTTTTACAAGTTTTGATTTCGGCAAGCCTGAGCCTGGCCCATTGACGGCCCTATTCACTGTAACCTAAAGAATTTAGCTTTATGAGTAGTTAGGGTTGCTAAGAATGTTAACTTGAGTTTAGGTTCTTTACATCTTTGTCATTGATTTTCTTCTCCATTTGGTGCAATATGCATGTTCATTACTTACCCTCATCTTTTTCAGGTGGTTGTTTTTCTACATACAGTGATCACTACATCTAAAAAATTGGATTGATAGCCATGGGTATGAAAAGTGGATTGATGGCCATACTGTTGCACTAAGGTTTTTGATGATGTGACACCAAGTCCTCACTACACCAAAATTTCTATGTAATATTACCATTAAAAGTAACTAGACCCAACACAATCTTAACCAGGTCCAAGATGGATCCAACACAAAACAGACAAGATCCAATTTTAACCGGATCCAAAAATGGCATATGCGAACTCAGCCCAATTTTAACAGGTCTGAAATTTTGGACTTGGACCTTTTAAAATTACCAGGTCTATCAAGAACTTTTGCAACCACCTATTTTTTGTTACCTTAAAAGAACATATTCTTATGAGTTTTAAAAGGTTGAAATATATGTTCTCTGTTCCGTGCATTACAAGCCGATCTTGACCCAAAATGCTGGCCTATTTGATATAGCACCTTCACTGGTCATTTAATTAACCAAGCTTGCAAAAAAAATTCTTACTTCAAGAGTTCCTACAAATAGGGAGATTGCTGGTCTTGTTAGAAGAAAAAATATTTGATGCAATTCTAACCTTTTATCAATTGAAGTTTTCCATTGATGTGATTATTAGAATCACTTGCTCAAGAAGATAAATGGAGGAATGATGGATGTGCTTTCTAGGAATTGGTAATAGAATGGTGTGCTTTCTAGGAATTATTAACCTTTTCCCCTTCCTCTAGTTCTGTTACATCCATGACTTGTTGTGCATTATGAAATGTTACCATTTAATATAAAGTTGATGGTGTTACATTGGAGTTCTCTTACGCTGAGATTTGAAGTTGGTAATAGAATGAGCCTATCCTTTTAAAGTGAGAATGTCTTGCTTCTGCTTCTTCAATTTGAAGAAATTTAAGTTGGGCATGTTTCCTAATCAACTAAAACTAGTGTTATAATGCGACTGTAGACATGGATTCTGTAACCTTGATGAGAGAGAGAGAGAGAGAGAGAGAGAGAGAGAGAGAGAGAGAGACTATCATCTTCCTTAGTGAATATCTTCTATTCAGTATGCATTTTCTTCCTTTTCTTCTTCTTTAAGCTGTTGTCTAATGAATTCAATGCCATTATCTTATATTCTTCTGTTTCTTTTTTCTTTTTACTTGTTGGTTGGAGATACTATACACACACAATGCTCAGACTACATGGTTGGAGGGTTCAACTGTTTGGGATTTCAATTTATACAAGTGCGGTCACGGTTTAATGATCCAAAGCCCAAACCACTTAAACCATAGACATTATGAATGTCACCCTAGATGGCCGATGCATTAAAATTTATCAGATTGGAAAATCGTAGCAATAGGTTTTTCAATCTTTTTTCTAGTTCAATCAGAGACATTACTGTATATTTTTTTCTTAACCATTATTTTTTTTTCTGAACCATAGCTCTTCTTCTCCATTCAACTATTTCGGTTTTCATGACTTTTCCATTAAAACCCATCAATGTAACTCCTATGTAATTTCTACGTTTTGGAACCTTAAGGGACTGAGTATACCATTCATATATGCATTTGCTGCCCACATTCCTATATAAATTTGTCTAAAATTAGCAAAAGATAGTTTGACCTGGGAGAATCTATAAATTCTTCACTCTTCACTTTCTCAGATACTTTCCTTTTTCTTTTATTTTCTTTAAGGTTAACTGCATTAGTAAAAGAAGGGGATTAGAGGATCTTAGATGCATTATATTTACTAAAAATGGACTGTGTGATGATGTAATCAGGTATTTTCTTGCCATGCAGTGTTACTATTTTATGGAAAATTCCAAAGCATCTATTCCTTGGAGGAGGATGACAAATTGCTCTCTGAGTCTTAGACTCGTTTCCAAAAATGGATTGTGTGATGATGTAATCGGGTTTGTTTTATGGTTGTTTGTATGTTGGTAGATCAGGTTGAATGTTGGAATTCATGTTCAACCTACGAGATCAGGTTTAAGAATGCATGTATATGCCCAATCTGTAAAAGGGTTAGTGGAGCGTGGCACATTTGTAGTTAAATGAGTCAGACTAGACTTGATGAATTTTAACTGAGCCTGTTGGGGGAGAGAGTAATGGATTCTGGGTTGGGTTTTGGTGGGAATTTTTTAACTGAGCTATCGGCATTTATCTTGTGCAGATACCTTGCACCTGAGTATGCAAAGAATGACATAGTTTCTATAATGACAGATGTTTATTCATTTGGAATTGTTCTATTGCAACTGATATCAGGATGTAATGTGATCAATGAAAATCAAGAAGACCAAAGCCAGTCTCTACTTCAATGGGTATGAAATTTGTGGATATCTGTTGGTCACAAACTCTTTTTAATTAAGTTGTGAAAGAGAAATGCCCCACACTCTTTGTCATGGCATATATCTGTATAATCCATGAGATTCATCAGTTGGTCCACTTATAGTTTGTCCTATCCTAAAAATCAGGCTAGTTGAATCAACAAGTGGCAAAATGTATGTTAAATGTAGGTTGTTGGTTCTCTCTTTTTCTAACTGCCCATTTCATGTACTTTTGGCCCATCTGATGAATGGACCAGTTGATTCTTGGGCTATGGAACATACTTTTTGGGATCCCCTATGAAAAATATGGTTCTTGCATGTGCCATGTCAGCACATGTGGGGGCGTTTTTGTTGTTTGCTTCAAGATGGGTGTCCAGAGACAGCATTCCTCATTCTCAATCTCTCTTTTACTATGGAATGCATTGCAGATGTTAGTTATATATGGATGTCAGATATTGCTAAATTAATTGGTCCTTATGAAATTCTCTATCCTGATTTCGACCAATATATCTACGCTTTTACTTATATTTTAAGCGGAAGTGCTGATCGAAAAGCTTTCATTACATGAACTGATTAATCCTTGTATTGGAGAATCCTACAACACATACGAACTGTACCATATGGCTAGGACAATGTACTTATGTGTTAGGAGAAGGCTGGAAATGTGCCCATCCATGAGAGATGTAACTGATTGAGACTTGGTATTTTGTTTTTTTTTTTTTTTTGTGATTTTTAGTTGCAAAATGTCAAATGTTAGTTTCTTGTTTGTAAACAATGGTTTTCATCTAATCTAACAGTGAGGTGTAGCAGAATACATTCATGTAAAGCCTTATTAATCTTTTATATTAAGCTATATTGGGAAGTGAGTTAATGAATTCATGAATCCATACATGTAGCAACTCATGTTCATGAATTGAGAGTCTGTTGAAAATCAAATCAATAATTGAGCATCCTGTTTTGTGCTTGAAGTTTGTCTCCGTCTGTATATTAGCATTAGCAACATCACTTGTAATTTGTAAATGGTCATGGAAATCCAACATCTGTCGAAAAATTCCTTGACGGCTGGATGGTAACAGTTCCATCGGTCTACAAAAGTGACCCTAGCTATGTCGAAAAATTCATTTTGTCTTTTTTTTTTTTGTAACTGACGAGTTTGAAGCTAATTTCTATCATTTTGCATAATTACATCATAGCAATTAGTTTTGCTATTTTTTGGTCTGTGTTTCTATTGTTATCTCCTTCTTGACATGCGGGATACTGGAAAACCACTTAGAATCTCTTGATTTGTGTGTGTTCTTTGAGTAGGTTGTGCAAGTGCGCATTGCTTTTCTCACACTTTTAATGTCAATTGCAACCTCATCTAATTTTCTGAGTAGAGATTGGAAATAGGGAGCTAAAGTGATCATTAAATGCTTCACAGCACATTTCAATTTAGTTCTGATTTTATGTTAATTTTAGAAAGTTGAGATATTGTTGAGTGACTACAGATTTTATACTTCTGAGCAAAAAATTTCAGACTATAGATACTTCTATTCTTGTTTTCTTTTTCCCTGTTTTGGTCAAGTGTTCATTCTTTTAGAGCTCATCTTGGAAAGAACCACTAGTTTTGATGTTGTTTTGGTTTTGGAATTGGGATGTATGGCTTTTATAGCTTCAAAAGGTTGGGCTGATTGGATTTTTCTTTTCACTTTCAGATTAAAAGATGCTTTAGTGTTGTTAGTTACTGGTGAACAGAAAAGTCATTGGTCAGTTTTTTTATGCTCTTCTATTTTTAGTGAATCACACCTCAGATACAATACAAGTAGTAAATTCAATTTCCCTTTGAAACAGTAGATTCAACAACTTCACACCTGAAAGCCCCTCCTAATGCTATTAAAATAATACATTAAAGTACACCCTCTGGCAAGCCCTGGAGACACTGGAGACAGAATGAACTCTTAGCTTCTCTAAGCAGTTTTTGTGAACTTGAGCCACATATTCTAAGATGGGTATTCAAATAGTTAAACAGACAAATAAGCAAAAATATCTATCGTATGCCACTGGTAAGGAAATAAATGAAACTGAAGAATAAGCTTCTAACTATAAGCAGATGGTGAATCTGCAAAATGTTCTGAATGGCAAATGGTGACTTCCTAACAATAAGCTTATATTCCTGAAATATAGCAAAATGTTCTGAATATGCAGGAAGTATTTTTACTTTATAGTTGTGCGCCAGAGGAAGTACAGAAGGACCTCCAGCAATCAGGGTCTCTTTATTCGCCAATGCTATGTCTTTCCCTGCCTCTATTGCAGCCACGATAGGCTTTGATAAAAGAAAGAGGTTAATACTCAACCAGCTTAGTATTAATTTTCGTGCATAAGATGACTTTTCAAATCAGGACATATACCAAGATGCATAATCTATGGTGCAAAAATAAATTGTATTATCTGTAAGAGAATTTTATTATGATCAATCAAAAGGACTTCTGCTTTTACCTTCAAACCTGCACAACCTACTATTCCTGTGACTACTGTGATAGCATCTGGGTGGGGAGCAACCTAAAAATTTTTAAAGCTATGATTTTGAAATCACATACTTGGCATACAAATACTTTAAATCAGACTGTCCAAATTACAGAACCCAGTTTAGATATATTGTGAAAAAAAAAATTACACTTATTTGATTAGCTGACTACATGATTGATGGACATTTATTGGAGAGGTTAAAAATGAAAAGATCTAACTGTACTAATTCAACAAGTGTCCACAATCAATGGTTAGAATTTGTCAACCAATCTGATTCTCAGAGTGTGACATTCCCTATTCTTTTTTTCTTCTTTTTTTCTTTTTGTGTGTGTGTGTGTCTTTAACCATGTTTAACTCAAAAGGTCAGGACTGTACCAGTTGTTTTCTCTTTTGTATCATCATTGACTAGTGGAAATTTGGGGATTAACAAGCACAGCTTCAGGTTCCTGAAACAGTTGTCCAGCAAAATTTTTGCTAAATAGACTTGATGTGGAGCTTTGTAAGCATGCTCAGGACATCTTTGCACAGCAGTGGAAACAGCTTCCCGAGAAGTTGATTAAAGTGGTAAGTCTGGATTCCTAAGATCGAGTGGGGATCGACTCAAAGTCCAGCGACCATCTGATTATTTTCTTCAAGGTGCTCGACCAGTCGAGAGAGGTACTCGACCGGTCGAGTGGGCCACTCGACCGGTTAAGGACCCTGCTTGACCAGTCGAGGTTATGCAAATTCGTTCCACAATTTTGTGCAGATTGCAGAATTTTGAGGCCCTTTTGCGAGGAGTGCAAAAGGGAGTTTCCTAAACTATAAATAGGAGGTGCCTAGGGCTTTTTAGGTAAGGCAAGAGGGTTTCCTAAAGCATTGCAAGGGTTTACTAAAGGGTTTAGGGTTATCAAAGGTGTGAGAGAGAGAGAAAGAGGAAGCTTGTGGAAGAGAGGTTATGATTGTAGAGGTGATCTACTATATCTCAGCGCTTCCACATCCTCATAATCAGTGAGATCTCTCCATTTTTCCTTTATCTCTTATTATTTATCCACTCCTGCGTGAGTGAAGAAGGTTGTAATGTTCTACATCATAGTGGATTGTTGATCTAGACGAGGTCCCGTGGTTTTTACCACTTTGAGGGTTTTTCACGTAAAAATCTCCTGTGTTGTGTGGTTTATGCTTTGATTTATTTCATTGCTTTATTATCCCATAATTCTGGTTTGTTTTGGGAGGCTAGATCCTAAGGTTTTGTGTAAGGCCTCCAACAAAGTGGTATCAGAGATAAGTTCATTGAATGGGAAATATTGGTTTTGAATTATGGAAGGTAGCTTATCAAGGATGATCAACCTCAATGATTCTAACTGGACCATATGGAAGGCTAAGATGGAGGACTTGCTTTATTGCAAGGACCCATATTCTCCAATTTTAGGCGTATCAACAAAATCCAAGGATATGTCTGATGATGATTAGAAGAAGATGGACCGGAAGGCGGTGGGGTTTATTAGATAATGGCTGGATGATTCTATATTCCACCATGTGTCTACAGAGACCTCAACCGCTAGCATATGGCTGAAATTGGAAGAGTTGTATGAGAGGAAGATAGTCGGTAATAAAATCTTCCTGATAAGACGACTTGTGAATCTCAAGTTCAAAGATGGTGGTTATGTAGCTGAGCACATGAATGAGGTCAGCAATATAGTGAACCAGCTCTCCGCTATGAAGATAGTCCTAGATGATGAATTGTAGGCTTTACTATTGCTTAATTCATTGCCTAACAGTTGGGAGACATTGGTGGTGTCTCTAAGTAACTCCGCGTCAGACAAAAAGATATCCATGGAACAGGTAACTAGTTGTCTCTTCAATGAGGAGACAAGGAGAAAGTCTCGGGGGTTTACTCAGCAAGAGGCCCTTGTGACACAGGAATGGGGGAGAGGAAAGAACAGGAAGGGCGTGAAGGCCCAAGATAAATCAAGAGGTAAGTCGAGTACTAGGAAGGATGTTGAATGCTAGAATTATGGCAAGAAGGGCCATTACAAGCATCAATGTCATGGTAGGAAGAACAACAAGAAAGGAAAAGGAAAGGAGAAGGAAGATGAATTAGATTCCACTGCGGTCGCTTCAGATGGTGACATTGTAGTTATTCTTTTAGCAGATCACAGTGTATGTCTCACAGCTACGAGTCAGGACACCGACTAGGTGATAGACTCGGGAGCTTCTTTTCACGCAACTCTATGTAGGGACTTCTTCACAAGCTACAAGTTAGGTGACTTTGGGACCGTGAAGATGGAAAATTCTGGCATATCGAAGATCATAGGGGTCGGTGATATTTATGTGAAGATCGATGTGGGCTGCACATTGGTTCTCAGGGATGTGAGGCATATTCCAGACCTTCGCCTCAACTTGAGGTCGACGGGAAGGCTGGATGATGATAGCTATGAAAGCCGATTTGCTTGTGGGCATGAAAGCTCATCAAGGGTTCATTAATCATGGCTAGAGGGAAGAAGTGTTGCACCCTTTACAAGGTAAGTGTCACTGTGTGCAAGGTTGGGTTGAATGCAGCGGAAGATTCAGCTATTGACATGTGGCACAAGCGTCTAGGCCACATGAGTGAAAAAGGGCTTCAGGTACTAGCGAGGAAGCGGCTCGTTCTAGACGTGACAGGTATACCTCTCAAAACCTGTATTGATTGTTTATCAGGGAAACAGCAAAGAGTTTCATTTATTAAAACTGCTTCTCATGTTAATAAAGTGCATGCATTAGATTTGGTTTATTCTTATGTTTGTGGTCCTATGAGGACAAAAACCTTGGGTGGGGCATTGTATTTTGTCACTTTTATAGATGATGCATCTAGGAGGGTTTGGGTTTATGCTTTGAAATCCAAGGACGAGGTATTTGGTGTGTTTAAATTGTTTCATGCTATGGTTGAGAGAGAGACAGGTATATCATTGAAGTGCATCTGCACTGATAATGGTGGTGAATACATTTGCAACTTTCATGAGTATTGTAAGTCCCTAAGTATACGGCATGAATAGAAGGTTCCCAAGACCCCCGGCATAATGGTATGGCTGAGCGAATAAATTGCACCATTGTTGAGAGAATTAAATGCACGTTATCCCATGTGAAATTGCCAAAGATGTTCTGGGGAGAAGCAATGCACACGGTAGTGTATTTAATAAATAGGTCTCCATTAACCCCGTTGAATGGAGAAGTACCTGAGAAGGTGTGGACTGGACATGATCCATCTACAGTATCTTAGGGTGTTTGGATGTAGGGCATCCGTTCACGTACCAAAGGATGAGAGGGCCAAGCTCGATATGGAGATCAGGCAGTGTGTGTTCTTGGGGTGTGGTGATGAAAAATTCAGTTACAGATTGTGGGATCTGACCGAGAGGAAGCTCGTCAAGAGCAGAGATGTGGTTTTCTTTGAAGATCAGTGTATAGAAGAAATTGGTATGCCAGAGAAGAACCATCCTTGTTCAGGTGAGCTAGAGGACATGGATCTAGTTACTCCTCTCGTAGTACCGATGACAGGGGAGTATAATAAGGTGCAGAGGACGAGGGAGTTTCTTTAGAAGATGGACTGAGGGAGCAGCCCCCACTTGATCCACCTATTGAGCAACAGGTGAGGAGGTCATCAGGGACAGACAACCATCCAAGAGGTACTCGCCGCATGAGTACATTATGCTCACTGATGGGGGAGGCCAGAAGACTATTCTAAGACCCTAGCAGACGAGCATAAGGGAGAGTGGTTGAAAATAATGCAAGAGGAGATGGAATCCTTATATAAGAACCACACCTATGATATGGTGAAATTTCCTAAGGGTAAGAAAGCTTTAAACAACAACTGGGTGTTCAGAAAGAAGGTTGAGCAGAAGCATTCATAGACGAGGTTCAAGGCCAGACTTATGGTGAAAGGGTTTGGTCAAAGGAAAGGCATAGACTTCGAGGAGATATTCTCACCAGTGATGAAGATGACATCCATATGGGTGTTGCTTGGGTTGGCAGCGAGCATGGATCTGGAGATAGAGCAGCTAGATGTTAAAACTGCCTTCCTCCATTGTAACGCCCTAAAATTCAGGGGGTCGAGTAAAACCCTACTCCCGAGTTCCAACACATCACTGATGCAACATGGATAATGATGTTTAGATGTCGTCCATTAGCAATGCAGTAAACATGAGTAGGATTATACTAAAATAGCATATCATACTCTAGAGTTAATATAATTTAGCAAGCGAAAGACTGAAATATATGCATTTAATTATGAAAACGTTTCACAAATTCTGGAGTATGAGTATGAAACTGGGCTAAATATACACATGTATTGTTTCTAACTATATAAATGTGGAAAGTAAATGTGTTTAACTAAACAAGTATCCCAGTAGTCCCTACGCATCAGTATGAGATCTACAGAGATCTGCCTGATAGTTGAACGTAGGAGAACTCTTCCTCGTTGCCTACGAAGTCCAACACTGCTGTATAGACCTCGGCATCACCTACATCTAAACCAGAATCTGGGTGGTGTTTAAAACACCATCCCAGGTGGGAATAAGTAGCTAATTTAGTGGAACTATAAAGTAAAGGTTAACATGTTATCAATTCAGTCAAGCAGTAATGATAAAGTAGTACAACAATCATGTCCTAAGTACTCTTATTAATGCAGGGATGATATGCTATAATGATGCATGCCCTCGCCTGCACTCCCTCAGCGACATCATCTCACGGTCGCGCATGCAACACTCCTGTTATGCTCAACTCCATTGCCAAAGGCACATGTAATGTGGTGCATGTGCGTGTTAGCCAAGTTCTTAATTAAACTTATTCATACAGCAAGTTTGGGAAGCTAAGATACCTCCCTTTATATCATTTACCCAAACAATAATCCATCTAGGGTCGTCAATCCTAGTTAATCACATACGATAGGCAAGTTCGAGAGTTTACACTGTAAGTCGCTACGAGAGGCTCGTCACCGTCAGCGTAGGCCTATTTTGTACTCGATGTCACACCACCAATTCCCTACCAACTGGCAGTCTATTTTTGAAGGCTCGTCACCAACCTGACTGGGGACCACAGCCAGGCTGTGCCGGGGTAGGCCGACAGCTCGAATATAGTGTCTCATACCACCGTATTTGGTTCACGAGTTTTGGGTTGTTCACTGGTTACTACGGAGAGGCTCGTCACCCCAGTGTAGGCCGACAGCTCGACCACGGTGTCCCATACCACCATGCTCAGCTCATGAGTCTTAGAAAATTGTGGTACCATGGTTGAAACGGGCTTTTACATTGGTAAGTGGTACCTTAGATTCAAGCAGTAGCATTCATACATGGTAAACACACAATAGGCCCATCAGTTTATTAGACAAGTTCGACTGGTACAAGCGTACGCTGAATTAATCGACTTGGTACCACTGTCAACAATCATCGTACAACTCAAATTCATCGAACGCATCAAATGTGGCGAGACTAATTCGACCACTCAAACAGGAATTGTTACCGATTGCCTAGACTATGCAGTAGTCCCAATCATACTCAAATGCAGCATGTGGAGACATGTGATAATCATATAGGCATTTAATAAATAATCCAAGTACAACACTCATTTGAGCTTTTTATTAACATATTGTACATGCTACCAAACATTTCAATTCATCCGTAAATTGCATAGTTGAAATTAAGATTACATGAAGGAATTATATATGTAGATAAGGCAATTGAGAATTCTATCTCAACACTCTTATTAAATATAATTCATCAAACAATATCTCATTCAGACATTTTATCAAACACTTAACCTACACATTACCAAATACATAGACTAGATTAGTTATGACATGAACTATAGCAATTTCCTACACAGCATAGACTATAATGCATATAACAAACATGGAACTTAGATTAGAAATCATAACAAACACAAATCAAAATTCCAAGTTCATTCAAACATTTCAACAAACACATGGAATGCATATTTATTTCACATAATTTATACATATGTAACATATGAAAAATGTCGTAACTAAGATCATATGGCAATAATCAAGTCAAACATAAATCATTAGCTGACATTGAAAGCGTTGAAAACCATAACCTAAACGTTTATAGTCCGCACCTTTCATCGAAAAACTCGTTTCGAACTTGGTTCAAATCCTACACTTTCGTCTAAAGAACAACGGCTACCTAAATCACAACATAGGTTAGCTATTTCGTCAATTCCTTTATTTGGATTCTTAAAAAAAAATTAGGGTTAGGATTTCTTACCCAAATCAGAATCGAAACAGGTTAAGTAGCGTAGTAGAGAGGCGAATCGGCGTGTGGAGTTGTGGAGTTGTGGGAAAAGATCCCAACAACAATCCCCAAGAATCCCTCCTCCTTCCTTCTTCTTTTCTCTCCCCTTTCTCTCTCTCTCCCTAGGGCTTTTTTAGGCAATTCGTATGAGGGAGAGAATGGGTGATTTAAGGGCTTTATATAGGCCCAGAATTGGTGCAAATGGCCCTGGGCCATGGTATACTTAGGTTATAGCCAAAGGGAGTCTGTTTCTGATAAACTGGGCCCATATGGAGGTCCATTACTCACCTACGGCGTAGGGTACGTTCCCTGGCAATGGATCTAGGCCAGGTTAAGATTTCAGTCTAATCGAATTTATGGATCGACCATGGAGGACCAGTTTCAATTCAATGACTACCGTCGCTCGATTAAGGCCACAAGTACACTGACCTGTGTAGGAAAATTTTCCTGATCCAAGGGTGTAGTTGGGTCAGAATCTAACGATCTGGAACCTTAAATTTGGCCCACAAGTGAATGGCTCAAATCACTCAAATCTGAGTTCATTTTCTAAAGATATTCGCGTTTCCCACACACTTCGCTCTGGGCTTAAGTTGTGCATACTATTTGGACTCGATTCCCATGGTAGTTGTCAAGCCTAATAAGGTGGTCATAACCTTATAGTTTCGCGGTCATCAGATTTTTGACACGCAGTCCAGGTCCAATACGGAGTTCCAATGTGCTCCTGTGAGCAACTAGGTTTTGAGATTGCTCATAGGTTTTTAAATAATGTTGAGTTAGTGATTTTAATAGTTTTGAGTCTTGTAGTTTGTATAGAAAGTAGTTCAAGCCAAATCCATCAATTGTTTAGTTTAGTACTTAACTACGTGTCACCCAATTATGATAGACTAGGTTACTCTATCAAAATTACCTATTTATTTCATCAGATTCCATAAGACTAATGGTCCAAAACCCATTTTTATTTATATATTTACTATTATAGTAAATTTAACTTTAAGTATTGTTCTCCATCATTTAAATGTTAGGATTTGCGTCTACTATGAAAGTACTTTAAAAAATGTGAAGAATACGGTGGTGAAAGGTGAGATTTGTGAAGGAAATGGGTTAAAAAGGGGATTTGAGATTCTGGGATTGAGTTTTGAGAAGTCGATAAGGTGTTATGATAGACTTATTACCCAAGGACGTCTAACTCCAAGTTAGTAAAAATCCGGGACGTTATAATCTGCCCCCCTTAAAAATAATTTCATCCCCGAAATTGGTTATGGCTTCTATTGGGTTCGTATTCAACGAGCACATTTATGGATACACTTACCTCAGTTATTGTAATTCAGCTCATACTCACTATTGGGCCTATTCTTTAATATTAATATAAACTGGTTTAATACTTGAACCGTAATTACTTTACTGCAATGACTTCCTTATTAACATTATAAGGAAGATTCAGATCCTATTTAGTAACCTAACCTTACGTATAACCTGAATCAATTTCCTTTGATCCTAGGCCAATGGGGCAGGGGCCCACCACACCTCCGCTGTGCCACTTTGATTAAATGGATGTATAAACTGATTTAACTAGATTAGGCTCAAAATGTTCTACCCCCCTTAAACTTATTTTTACTCTCAAGGCTTAAGAATTTATGTCCTGATCCGTATGTCGGAACAAGGTGTAATGTAGGACCTATCCTTGACATGAAATAGGATACGATCTCTCAATACATTGGTCTTCCTTTCATCGATGATGTGTATTATGGCATTGGTACCTATGGTTATAGAAATGAGCTAAAAATAATGGGTGTTGTGGTTGATTTTAAGGACGGGTGTGAGTTTGTGGCAAGATGCCTAATTCTACCTAAGAAGAACTTTTACTACAGTCTCGACTAATCATCTTTAATCATGTCCAGTTTAATACCGTAAGATAATCGTACATAAGGAATTTTGATAAAATAGGTTAATGGGCAAACTATGTTTCTAAGTTCATATGCACAATATGTATGCCAGAATGGTCTGTGATTCGAGACCTAATTCTTAACTGTCTATTGCCCATTTGAGAAATTTCTTAGGCCTAAAAAAAATCTCTATTGGCTATATATTCTTAACACTTCTCAAAGATGAAGTAATAAACTTTTGGTTGTAAGTGGTCGGGCTAACACGGAAGGAAAGTTGTGTAGTGGGTCTGAGCCAGATACATAAACCTTCTGCCTAGCTATGACAGAAAATTTGTCATATCAGTTCTTAATCCTAGTTGATCCCGATCTTCTGCTTGATTAGGGCATTGAGTTCATTGGTAACTACCAAGATTGAGAATTCGATTCAAACCGCGAATGCTTCACTTATATATAGTTTCTCTACTCCGTGTTCCCAATTGTAATAAGTCCTTGGGAAGGCAATTCTAAGGGGTGTATTGATTTGACCTAACATTTAATCCGAGGGATATATAAGTTTTCTCTAAGCACAACTAGTTTCTAAGTCAAAACAACTTTCCTAAGAGTTATTAAAGAAGCTTATAGGTATCAAGGGGATCCAACGAAGGAATGGGGTCTTAATCTAACCTAATCAAGCCAACTAAATAAGTCTATCTTTCAATTATCATAGCATATTCAGTCTTCTACATTCCTTAGTATAACCAGTAACTTAGTCTTAACTTATGAGTAGCAGTAATCCAAAGTCTACGCTTATACGCTAGATGATTTCATACCATTTCTAATATAACAAATTGTTTTATCGCTTAGGGTAAAAAGTTATCTGATTGGAATTGAGTTGCCCGAACTTGAATTTAGCTGTGCTCGATCACTTCACACATGCCCAAACCAGCTAAGGAGGTCCTAGGGTTCACGTCATTAATTTATTGGATTTCCAATACTATCATATTTTTTTAAATCTAGAAGTACCAACTTTAGGGCCAAACACTCTAAATGTCCCAACATTTGATGGTATTGTTTATGGACTAAACTACAGTGTTTGGTCTCGCCCATTGGTAGAGACCATTTGTAACGCCCTGAAAATCGGGGGTCGAGCAGGAGCTCAACTCTCGAGTTCCAATGCATCACTTATGTAACATAGATAATGATGGTTAAATGTTGCTGTATTAGCACGTTAAACATGAATGAGATTAAGCCAAAACAACATATCATACTCCAGAGACGATTAATTTAGGCAAGCAGAAGACTGTAATAGATATATAAAACGTATAAGTAATCATAGGTCTCCAGAGTATGATCATTTTACCAGGTTAGTAATTACATGTAAATTCTCAAAATATACAAGATGGTAATGTGTAATGTCATCTAGTCCAGAACCCTGTAGCCTCGTCAATGCAACTCCAGGTCTACAGAGACTTATCAGAGAGTTGCATATAGGAGAACTCCTCCTCGTCAACGAAATAGTTCGGCTCTGCTTCGTAAGCATCGCCATCACCTGCAGCTAAGACAGAGTCTGGTTGGTGTGTATAACACTGTCCTAGAACGTGGGAGTGAGTGATCAACTCAGTGGAGCTATAGAGCAAAGGTTAACATGTTATCAATTCAATCAAACAGTAAGGATAAAGCAATACAACCAAACATCCCTAAGTACTCTAGTTAATGTAATATGATATGTCTTAATGATGCATGCCCTTGCCTACACTCCCTCTGTGATCTTCCTCTTACGGTCGCGGCATGCACCCCTTCCACTGTGCTCAACACCAATGCCAAAGGCACATGCAGTGTGATGTTATGAGAGTGATTACCGAGTTCTTATTAGTCCTTTTCATATAGTAGGATTGGGAAGCTAAGGCACCTCCCTTTATATCATAACCCAAACATTAATCCATCTAGGGTCATCAATCCTAGTAGCCACATACGATAGATGGTTTTCCAGGTCGCTACAGAGAGGCTCATCACCGTCAGCATAGGCCTGGTTTATATTCTTGTTGCTACAGAAAGGCTCATCGCCTCAGCGCAGTCTCAAAGTATGCTCGAGGTCACTACGAATGGCTCGTCACCTAGTCATAAGCCAACAGCTTGAATACAATGTCCCATACCACCGTATTCGGCTCACGAGTTTGGGTTGCTCATTGGTCTCTACGGGGAGGCTCGTCACCCTAGCGTAGGCCGACAACTCGACCACGGTGTCCCATACGACCATGCCTGGCTCATAAGTCTTAGCAGATCGAGGTACCAAGGTTAAATGGGGTTTTCACTAGTGAGTTTGGTACCTTAGATTCAAGTAATAGTGTCCATACATGGTGAACATATATTAGGTCAATTGGGTTACTTAACGAGCTCGACTAGTACGAGCGTACATCGAGCCGATCGATATGGAGCTCATAAGCACTCCGCGTGGCCTAACCACTGTCGACTAACAGCGTACGACTCGGATTCATCCGGCGTGTCTGTCATGGCTAAGTAGTACGGCCACCTATCGTAAACCATTACCGATTCCCTAGACTACATCGTAGCCCCAATCACATTCCAAAGATAGCATTCACGTTTGTTAATCCAAAACAGCATGTGACAATAGAAATCAGGTATAGGTCGTACTTGAGTAATTTAATAAACACATACTACACATAGTATCATACAGACATTTCATTCATACCGCACATAGTAGTAAGATAGGTTTATATAAAGGATACTGTAACCATAGTTAAAGGGATTGGGAATCTTATCCCAACACCCTCATTACATGCATTTAAACAAGTATTTTCACATTCAGGCATTTCATCAAACACTTAGACTACACATATAAAATACATGTAATAACTTAGTTAAAACACATACTATAGCAAATCCTCTCACAAAGGAGATGCCCTTATACAACGATCATGCATTTACAATCAATAATCATGGCAAGCACAAATCATAATTCCATATTCATTCTAGCATATCAACAAACACATGGTTCACTATATTTAACATAGTTCATATATATGTGTAAAGTGCGGGAAACATTGTTTCTAAGCATGTGATAGCAATCAAGTCAGGCATAAATCATTAACTGACATTAAATGCCTTGAAAACCGTAACCTAAACACTTATAGTCCGCACCTTTCACCGGTAAACTCGTAACAAATTGAGTTCGTTCTTTAATTTGTTGTATACAGCACAACGACAACCTAACGTATGAAATAGGTTAGCTAATTCATCCTTCACTCTATTCAAAACCCTAAAACAGATTAGGGTTAGATTTTCTTACTTAAAAACAGGATCAGAATTGCCCAAATAGCGACACGGGAAGTGGTGGATAAGCACGTGGAGTAATGGGATTGAATCTCAGGAAGAAACGCCGAATCTCTCTCTCCCTTTCTCTCTCTTTCCTTCTATTTTCTCTCTTCTCTCTCTTAGGGTTTTCCAAATTCGTATGGAATGAGAGAGAGAGGGTTTAAGACCCTTATATAGGCTCAAACGTGAGCTCAATGGCCCTAGGGCCATGGTATACTTATGTTATAGCCAAAATCCATCTGTTTCGGCTCAACGGAGCACTTTTGGAGGCCCCTTTTCTATTCGCGATCAAACTTAAGCTCCCTGGCATTGGATCTAGGTCGAGTTAAGTTTTTGGTCTAATCGGGTTTACAGATCGACCGTGGCGGACCAGTTTCAGTTCAACGGTCACTGATACTCGATCAGGGCCACAAGTACACTAATATGTGTTGAAAATTCTCCCTGATCTAAGGGTGTAATTGGGTCAGATTCTGACGGTCTGAATCCTTAGATTTGGCCTGCAAGCGAAATGACTCAATTCACTTAAGTCCCAGTTCATTTTCTAAAGATATTCACGTTTCTCACACACTTCGCTCCGGGCTCAAGTTGTGCGTTTCTGGATACTACTAGGACTTGATTTCTGAGGTGGTTGTCAAGTCCATGAATGCGGTCCTAACCATATGGTTTCGCAGTAATCGGACTGTCGACGCGTGGTCCTGGTCTGATACGAAGTTTCAAGGTGCTCCCGAGAGCAAACGGGTTTAGAGATTGATTCTAGATTTCAGGGTAAAGTAGCATTCTTGATCTATAAGTTTTGGGTCTTACCGATCGTATTTAACATGATTAGTGCTAATTTCACAAGAAATCTGGTTTAGCACTTAGTTATTTCTCGTCTAATTTCTAAAGGATTTGGTCCTTAATGATTTTTGCCTGAGGTGGTACTCGGATTTTTGTACGAATTTTTTGAGACGTTACAATCTACCCCTCTTAAAGAAAATTTTCATCCTCGAAATTAGTACCTTCTTGTACTCCTCAAGAATCTGAGGGTAGTTTTTTTGAACCTCGGCTTCAGTTTCCCAAGTAGCCTCTTCCTCAGTGTGATGCGTCCACAGTACCTTCACAAGTGAGATAACTTTGCTACGCAATACCTACTCCTTGTCTAGAACATGCATCGGTCGCAGTATATATGTAGCGTCTTCGCTCAACTGTACCTTCTCCCACCTGATAATGTGGGAAGGATCGGGAACATATTTCTTTAGCATAGATACATGAAATACGTTGTGCACGCCCGCTAGTGGTATGGGCAAAGCAAGACGGTACACCACCACACCCACTCGATCGAGTATCTAGAATGGGCCAATGAATCTCAGCATGAGCTTCCCTTTCTTGCCAAACCAAAGAACTCCCTTCATGGGAGAAACTTTCAGAAACACATGGTCCCTGACCTCGAACTCTAGCTGTTGTCGTCTCATATCGGTGTAGCTCTTCTGTCTGCTCTGTGTTGCTAAAAGTCGACGCCTGATAATGTCGATCTTCTTTAAGGTCGCCTGAACTAACTTTAGGCCAATCAGGCTCTTCTCGCCAACCTCTGCCCAGCAATGTGGCGCTCTACACGGGCGCCCGTGCAAGGCCTCATAGAGAGCCATGCCAATACTTACCTGGAAACTGTTGTTATAAGCAAACTCTGCATACAGGAGACAATCATCCCAATGTCCTTGAAATCTAGCACGCAAGCTCGCAACATGTCCTCTAACACCTGGTTTACCCGTTCCATCTGCCCGTCAATCTGTGGGTGGAACGCGGTACTAAACTTCAGTTTCACACCCATTGCTTCCTAGATACGAGTCTAGAAGATAGATGTGAATCGCATGTCTCGGTCTGACACGATTTCCAGAGGAACCCCATGTAGACGCACGATCTCCTTGATGTACAACCTGGCCAACTCGTCTGTGGAGTTCGAAACTCTGATAGGGAGAAAATGAGTTGATTTCGTCAACTGGTCTACGATCACCCAAATGGAGTTATGACCATTCCTCATCTTCAGTAGCCCAGAGATGAAATCCATAGAGATGAAGTCCCATTTCCATTCTACTATGGGCATGGGCCGAAGTAATCCAAGAGGTCAGCGACGCTCTGCCTTGACCTGCTGGCATGTGAGATAACGAGACACATACTCTGCTATGTGGGCCTTCATGTTGTCCCACCAGTAGGACCTCTTCATATCACAATACATCTTCATACTGTCAAGATGCATTGCTAATTTCGAACTATGTGCAGCCTCAAGAACCTCCTGTCTCAAGTCATGAAGATTTGGGACGCATAGGCGGCCATGGTAACATAAGCCCCCATCCGTACCAACTCTCCACTCGGCGTCTTCATCATCGCTAGCCTGCTTTCGAAGCTTAGACAATTGCCCATCATCTTTCTGGGCCTCAATGATCCTATCGTCAATAAGTGGCCGCACAAGAACGTGCGTGACACTCTCGAACGGCTCCTCCATAGTGAGCTTCTGTTCAAAGTCTCGCACGAACTCTACAATACCCTATTCTGCCACCATCAGCGGAGCTGCAAACACTATGGTCTTCTTGCGGCTCAACGCGTCAACCACAAGGTTAGCCTTACCCGGATGGTAGGAAACCTCGAACTTGAAGTCCTTTAAGGTTTTCATCCATCGCCGCTGCCTCATATTTAGGTCCCGCTAAGTGAATATGTATCTAAGGCTCTTGTGGTCGCAAAAGAGCTCGAACTCCTCTCTGTAGAGGTAATGTCTCCATAGCTTCAGTGCAAAGATGACGGCTGCCAACTCTAGGTCGTGTGTAGGATAGTTCTCCTCGTGTTTCCTCAACTGCCTCGAGGCATAAGCAATCACCCTGTCCTTCTGCATAAGGACACAACTTAGACCAACGCAAGACGCATCAGTGTATATAGTATACCTAACCCCTTGCTCTAGCAATACTAGCACAGGCGCGAACGTAGCTTATCCTTCAGCTCCTGAAAAGCTGCTTCCGCCTTCTCATTCTAGGCGAACTTCAGATCCTTCGATGTCAACTGGGATAATGGTCTGGCGTTCTTAGAGAAGTCCCTAATAAATCGAAGGTAGTACCCTGCCAAACCATAAAGCTCCTCACCTCAGTAACCGAACTGGGCTGCTCTAAGTCCTGGACCGCGGCTACATTAGTGAGGTCAACTATTACCCCTTCCTTAGACACCACATGTCCCAAGAACTTGACTTTCTCTTTCCAGAAGTCGCACTTCTTGTACTGCGCGAACAACTGGTTCTTTTTTAGAGTATCCAAGACTTCTCACAGGTGTTCCTCGTGTTCTTCCCGACTCTTAGAGTATATCAAAATGTCATCTATAAACATGATGACGAATCGGAACAAAAACAGCCGAAAGACCCTGTTCATCAAGTCCATGAACACGGCCGGTGCATTCGTAAGGCCGAATGACATAACGAGAAACTCATAGTGCCCAAAACTGGTACTGAAAGCTGTCTTCTGTACGTCCTCATCCCTGACATGCAACTGGTGATACCCTGACTGAAGGTCAATCTTTGAGAAATACTGTGCCCCCTTCAACTGATCGAACAGATCATCTATCCTGGGCAAGGGATACTTGTTCTTCACCGTCGCTTGGTTTAACCTGCGATAATCAATACACAATCACAGGGATCCATCCTTTTTCTTCACAAACAGCACAGGTGCTCCCCACGAAGACACGCTAGGCCATATAAATCCCGACTCCAACAGACTAGCAATCTGTCTCCTCAATTCCTCCATCTCACATGAAGGCATGCGGTATGTTGGTAATGAAATGGGTGTCGCACCAGGCGTTAGATCAATGGTAAAATCAATCTCACGCTGAGGAGGTAACCCACGTATCTTCTTGAATACATCCTTGAAATCTCAGACTATGGGCATGGTTTCAAGTGTTGGGCCATCAACATTCTTTAACAAGGAAGCGTAACAACGTAAGCGGCGGGGCAAACTGACCTGAACTGCAAAAGTAAAGGCCGTACCCTCAGGTGCATGAGCTATCACCACTCTGGTATCACAATTGATCTCAGCCTTCATCTCGGTGAGCCAATCCATACCAAGGATAACATCATAATGCCATAGTAGGGCAACAATCAGGTCGACGAGAACTGTTCTGCCCCCTAATTCTTTCGAGCAATCCTTACACATCTTGGTAATGTCTAAAAAAGTCCATATGGCGGTAAGAAGTATCACTCCCTTCATGAGACTAGTTTCCAACCCCAGTCGCCTGACTGTTGCGCACGATACTATAGAGGTAGTGGACCCAGTGTCCACTAATAAGAAAACCGGTATACCTTGCACATGCGCTATGACCTCGAAAGTCGGTGGTGCCGTAACTGCCGTCTTAGATGCCTCAACTGACAGTGAGTGCACATGAACCTGCTATGAACGGTTCGGTTGCGATGCCATAGGTCACCGAGGTGGCCTGAGGCCAGGTGCAGGTGGCCGGAATGATGGATGAGCTGGTTGCGTTCGTAAAGGTGGAGCTGTGATAACATGTGGGGGCTGGCGATTAATCCTCTAAGGCGGCAAGAAGCCGTTGTCCCTCATCTTGGTAAAGTAATAAGTATCTGCATGGCCCGCACGTCTGCAGTACGTGCACCACAAGTCTGGTCGCCTCATAGGGGCTAGTGGAGCAGCGATCCTGGGAGGCGAGTCTATGCGGGGCCTCTTGCCGAGGAACGGCCGACTCGGTAGATCTGGTCGAGGCCTCTGACCCATGGGTGCACGTGTGCGAGATGAATGATCCCCATCCTACTCTGCTCGCAAAGACATGCTCACTAGCTGAGCGATTTAACGGTCTAGCAAGGTGTTGGGATCATTTCACGTGATCAGGAAAACCTAAGGGTCCAATTTCTACGATCGATTTCGCCGTTTGGAGAAATTGGGGATCCTAAGTCTGTTCTTGCATTTTCTCGCACCCTCCTACGTCGAAATGCGTCAGCATGCGTCGTGTGACCATAACCCAGGTCTAATTTAATCCAAACTATGCTTTGATACCAACTTGTAACACCTTGAAAATCGAGAGTCGAGCAGGAGCTCAACTCCCGAGTTTCAATGCATCACTTATGTAATATAGATAATGATGGTAAAATGTTGTCTGTATTATCACGTTAAACATGAATGAGATTAAGCCAAAAAAACATATCATACTCCAAAGACGATTAATTTAAGTAAGCGGAAGACTGTAATAGATATATAAAACGTATAAGTAATCATAGGTCTCCAGAGTATGATCATTTTACTAGGTCAGTAATTACATGTAAATTCTCAAAATATACAAGATGGTAATGTGTAATTTCATCTAGTTCAGAACCCCGTAGCCCCGTCAGCGCAACTCCAGGTCTACAGAGACCTGTCAGAGAGTTACATATAGGAGAACTCCTCGTCATCGAAATAGTCTGGCTCTGCTTCGTAAGCATCGTCATCACCTGCAGCTAAGACAGACTGGTTGGTGTGTACAACACCGTCCCAGAACTTGGGAGTGAGTGATCAACTCAGTGGAGCGATAGAGCAAAGGTTAACATATTATCAATTCAATCAAACAGTAAGGATAAAGCAATACAACCAAACATCCCTAAGTACTCTGGTTAATGCAATATAATATGTATTAATGATGCATTCCCTCGCCTACACTCCCTCTGCGATCTTCCTCTTACGGTCGCGGCATGTACCCCTTCCACTGTACTCAACACCAACGCCAAAGGCACATGCAGTGCAATGTTATGAGCGTGATTACCAAGTTCTTATTAGTCCTTTTCATACAGCAGGATTGGGAAGCTAAGGCACCTCCCTTTATATCATAACTCAAACATTGATCTATCTAGGGTCGTCAATCTTAGTAGCCACATACGATAGATGGTTTTCCAAGTCGCTACAGAGAGGCTCATCACCGTCATCGTAGGCCTGGTTTAAACTCTTGTTGCTACAGAAAGGCTCGTCGCCTCAGCGCAATCTCAGAGCATGCTCGAGGTCACTATGAATGGCTCGTCACTTAGTCATAGGCCAACAACTCGAATACAGTATCCCATACCACCGTATTTGGCTCATAAGTTTGGGTTGCTCACTGCTCAATACGGGGAGGCTCATCACCTCAGTGTGGCCGACAGCTCGACCACGGTGTCCCATACTACCATGCCTGGCTCATGAGTCTTAGCGGATCGAGGTACCAAGGTTAAACGGAGTTTCCACTGGTGAGTTTGGTACCTTAGGTTCAAGCAGTAGCATTCATACATGGTGAGATACATTACGTCAATCGGGTACTTGACGAGCTCGACTAGTACGAGCGTACGTCGAGCCGATCGACATGAAGCGCGTAAGTACTCCACGTGGCCTAACCACTGTCGACTAGCAGCGTACGACTCGGATTCATCGGGCATGTCTGTCGTGGCTAAGTAGTACGGCCACCTATCGTAAACCATTACCGATTCCCTGGACTACGTTGTAGCCCCAATCATATTCTAAAGATAGCATTCACGTTTGGGAATCCAAAACAGCATGTGACAATAGAAATCAGGTATAAGTCGTGCTTGAGTAATTTAATAAACACATACTACACATAATATCGTACATAGACATTTCATCCATACCGCACATAGTAGTAAGATAGGTTTATATAAAAGATACTATAACCATAGTTAAAGGGATTGAGAATTCTATCCCAACACCCTCATTATATGCATTTAAACAAGTATTTTCACATTCAGACATTTCATCAAACACTTAGACTACACATATAACATACATGCAATAACTTAGTTAAAACACATACTATAGCAAATCCTCTCATAAAGGAGATGTCCGTATACAACGATCATGCATTTACAATCAATAATCTTGGCAAGCATGAATCATAATTCCATATTCATTCCAGCATATCAACAAATACATGGATTTCACTATATTCAACATAGTTCATATATATGTGTAAAGTGCGGGAAACATCGTTTCTAAGCATGTGATTGCAATTAAGTCGGGCATAAATCATTAACTGACATTAAAAGCCTTGAAAACCATAACCTAAACACTTATAGTTCGCACCTTTCACCGGTAAACTCATAACGAATTCAGTTCGTTCTTTAATTTGTCATTTACGGCACAACGGCAACCTAACGTATGTAATAGGTTAGCTAATTCATCATTCACTCCATTTGAAACCCTAAAACTGATTAGGGTTAGGTTTTCTTACTTAAAAATGAGATGGGAATCACCCAAATAAGGATACAGGAAGTGGTGGATAAGCATGTGGAGTAATGGGATTGAATCCCAGGAAGAAACGCTGACTCTCTCTCTCACTTTCTCTCTCTTTCCTTCTATTTTCTCTCTTCTCTCTCTTAGGGTTTTTTAAATTCGTATAGAATGAGAGAGAGAGGATTTAAGACCCTTATATAGGCTCAAACGTGAGCTCAATGGCCCTAGGGCTATGGTATACTTAGGTTATAGCCAAAACTCACCTGTTTTGGCTTAACGGAGCACTTTTGGAGCCCCTTTTTTGCGTGCAGTCAGACTTAAGCTCCCTGACATTGGATCTAGGTCGAGTTAAGTTTTCGGTCCGATCGGGTTTACAGATCGACCGTGGTGGACCAGTTTCAGTTCAACGGTCACCGATACTCAATCAGGGCCACAAGTACACTGACATGTGTTGGAAATTTTTCCTGATCCGAGGGTGTAATTGGGTCAGACTCTGACGGTTTGAATCTTTAGATTTGGCCTGCAAGCGAAACGACTCAATTCACTTAAGTCCCAGTTCATTTTCTAAAGATATTCACGTTTCTCACACACTTCGCTTCGAACTCAAGTTGTGCGTTTCTGGATACTATTAGGACTTGATTTCTGAGGTGGTTGTCAAGTCCAGGAATGCAGTCATAACCATATAGTTTCGCAGTAATCATACTGTCGATGCACGGTCCAGGTCTGATACAGAGTTTCAAGGTGCTCTCGAGAGCAAACGGGTTTAGAGATTGATTTTAGATTTTAGGGTAAAGTAGCGTTCATAATTCTACAAGTTTTAGGTCTTACCGATTGCATTTAACACGATTAGTGCTAATTTCACAAGAAATCTGGTTTAACACTTAGCTATTTCTCATCTAATTTCTAAAGGATTTGGTCTTTAGTGATTTCTGCCTGAGGTGGTACTCGGGTCTTTGTATGAATTTTCTGAGACGTTACACCATTCTAATGGAATTTGAGGGTTGAGATCCCATTTTAACCTCTGTTTGGCGCTTGCACTAGTCTCGGCACTCGTCTTCTTCTTTGAATGGGTTGGGCGGCTAGGCCCAGTCTCATCCGGGGCCGATCTCTTCTTTTCCCATAAGGGAAAGGAGTGTGGAGAGGGAGAAGATGGCGGTGACTAGCTCAAAAAAGAGCCATGGAGTTGACAAAGCTTGAAGGGTGAGATGGGTTTGTGAGTTTGGAAGGATATGAGACACCAAAGAGTGCTTTTGTGCTCAAATAGGTAGAAATAGCGAAGATGGAGAGATGAAAATGAGGAATAGTGAGGTATGGATGAATAAGATTGAAGATTTGAAGGTTTTGAATGTATGGAAGAAGGGATTTAAGAGGGAAAGGGTGCTCTTTTAGAGGGTTTAGAAGGTTGGGGGTGAATGAAATGGCAAAAGGGGAGGTGAGGGGGGTCAAATAGGGCCCCCACACGTGTGCATGAGTTCACCTGACCAGGCAGTGGACGCTGCGTCACCGATCGGGCGATGCCTCTGCCCAGGTGCTATGAAGCCGGGCGGTGCGCCGCCGACCAGGCGGTGCCGCTGCCTGGACTCTGGACTGTCCGCAGTGGCTCCACCTAGGGGTGATGTCCACCCCTCCCCGGGGTGCAAAAAACACATGGGACCCCCCTTGGGTCCCCCTGTAAATTACGATGTGGCCCCTACCTCCATGTGAGGAGCTTTCAGACTTCAACTCTCACGTATCCATGCTTTTTGGTGTGTTTGAGCGTGGGATTCACCGATTTATTGCCCAATCCCGTCGATTGACGGTCTAGGAAGGGGTTAGGATCATTTTTACATGGTCTTATACGCCTAAGGGGTTAAATTCAATGGTCAGTTTCGCCCGTCGGTGCAACTGGGAATCCTATATTCGTTTATAAATGTTATCGCCCCTTCCTAAGTCAGAGTACGTCAATGTGCGTCATGTTACCATAACTCAGGTCCAGTTTAATCCAAATCATGCTCTGATGCCAACTTGTAACACCCTGAAATTCGGGGGTCGAGCAAAGCCCTACTCCTGAGTTCCAACGCATGACTTATGTAACATGGATAATGATATTTAGATGTCGTCCATTAGCAATGCAGTAAACATGAGTGGGATTATACTAAAACAGCATATCATACTCTCGAGTTAATGTAATTTGGCAAGCGGAAGACTAAAATATATGCATTTAATTATGAAAACGTTTCACAAATTTCGGAGTATGAGTATGAAACCGGTCTAAATATATACATGTGTTGTTTTTAACCATATAAATGCAGGAAGTAAATGTCTTCAACTAAACAAGTATCCTAATAGTCCCTGCGCATCAGTATGAGATCTACATAAATTTACCCAATTATTGAACGTAGGAGAACTCTTCTTTCTCGCGTACGAAGTCCAACTCTGTTGTATAGACCTTGCCATTACTACATATAAACCAGAGTCTGGGTGGTGTTTAAAACACCATCCCAGGTGAGAATGAGTAGCTAATTCAGTGGAACTATAAAGTAAAGGTTAACATGTTATCAATTCAGTCAAGCAGAATGATAAAGCAGTACAACAATCATATCCTAAGTACTCTTATTAATGCAGGGATGATATGCTATAATGATGCATGCCCTTGCCTGCACTCCTTCAGCAACATCATCTCATGGTCGCGCATGCAACACTCCCGCTGTGCTCAACTCCATTGCTAAAGGCACATGTAATGTGGTGCATGTGCATATTAGCCAAGTTCTTAATTAAACATATTCATACAGCAGGTTTGGGAAGCTAAGGTATCTCCTTTTATATCATTTACCCAAACAATGATCCATCTAGGGTCGTCAATCCTAGTTAATCACATACGATAGGCAAGTTCGAGAGTTTACACTGTAAGTCGCTACGAGAGGCTCGTCACCGTCAGCGTAGGCCTATTTTGTACTCGAGGTTACACCACAATGCCCTACTAACTGGCAGTCTATTTTCGAAAGCTCGTCACCAACCCGACTGGGAACCATAGCCAGGCTGTGCCGGGGTAGGCCGACAGCTCGAATATAGTGTCTCATACCATCGTATTCGGCTCACGAGTTTTGAGTTACTCACTGGTCACTACGGAGAGACGTGTAGGCCGACAGCTCAACCACGGTGTCCCATACCACCATGCTTAGCTCATGAGCCTTAGCGGATCGTGGTACCATGGTTGAAACGGGCTTTTACATTGGTAAGTGGTACCTTACATCAAGCAGTAGCGTTCATACATGGTAAACACACAATAGGCCCATCGGTTTATTAGACAAGTTTGACTGGTACGAGTGTACGCTGAATTAATCGACATGGTACTACTGTCGACAATCATCGTACGACTCGGATTCACCGAACGCATCAAATGTGATAAGACGAATTCGGCCACTTAAAAAGGAATTGTTACCGATTGCCTGGACTACTTAGTATCCCAATCATACTCAAATGCAGCATGTGAAGACATGTGATAATCATATAGGCATTTAACAAACAATCCAAGTACAGCACTCATTTGAGCATTTTATCAACATATTGTATATACTACCGAACATTTCAATTCATCCGTAAATTGTATAGTTGAAATTAAGATTACATGAAAGAAATTATATATGTAGATAAGGCAATTGAGAATTCTATCTCAACACCCTTATTAAATATAATTCATCAAACAATATCTTATTCAGACATTTTATCAAACACTTAACCTACACATTACCAAATACATGGACTAGATTAGTTATGACATGAACAATAGTAATTTCCTACACAGCATAGACTATAACTCATATAACAAATATGGATCTTAGACTAGAAATGATAACAAGCACAAATCAAAATTTCAAGTTCATTCAAACATTTCAACAAACACATGGAATGCATATTTATTCAACATAGTTCATACATATGTAACATATGGAAAACGTCGTAACTAAGATCATATGGCAGCAATTAAGTTAGACATAAATCATTAGCTGATATTGAAAGCCTTGAAAACCATAACCTAAATGTTTATAGTCCGCACCTTTCGTCGGAAAACTCATTTCGAACTCGGTTTGAATCCTAAGCTTCCGTTTACAGAACAACAGCTACCTAAATCACGAAATAGGTTAGCTATTTTATCGATTCCTCTATTTAGATTCGTAAAACAAAATTAGGGTTAGGATTTCTTACCCAAATCAGAATCGAAATAGGTTAAGTAGCGTAGTAGAGAGGAGAATCGGCGTGTGGAGTTGTGGGAAAAGACCCAACAACGATCCCCAAGAATCCCTCCTCCTTCCTTCTTCTTTTCTCTCCCCTTTCTCTCTCTCTCTCTCTCTCTCTCTCTCTCTCTCTCTCTCTCTTAGGATTTTTTTAGGAAATTCGTATGAGGGAGAGAAGGGGTGATTTGAGGGTTTTATATAGGCCCAGAATTGGTGTAAATGACCCCAGGGCCACAATATACTTAGGTTATAGCCAAAGGGAGTTCGTTTCTAATAAATGGGGCCCATCTGGAGGTCCATTACTCACCTACGGCGTAGGGTAAGTTCCCTAGCAATGGATCTAAGCCAGGTTAAGATTTCGATTCGATCGGATTTGTGGATCGATCGTGGAGAACCAGTTTCAGTTCAACGGCTATCGTCGCTCGATCAGGGCCATAAGTACACTGACCTATGTAGGAAAATTTTCCTGATCTAAGAGTGTAGTTGGGTCAGAATCTGACGGTCTGAAACCTTAAATTTGGCCCGCAAGCAAACGACCCAAATCACTCAAATCTGAGTTCATTTTCTAAAGATATTCGCGTTTCCCACACACTTTGCTCCGGGCTCAAGTTGTGCATTTATAGATACTATTTAGACTCGATTCCCGCTATGGTTGTCAAACCCAGTAAGGTGGTCATAACCTTATACTTTCACGATCATCGGACTTTTGACACGCGGTCCAGGTCCAATATGGAGTTCCAATGTGCTCCTGTGAGCAACTGGGTTTTGAGTTAGTGATTTTAATGATTTTTTGTCTTGTAGCTTGTATAGAAAGTGGTTCAAGCCAAACCCATCGATTGTTTAGTTTAGTACTTAACTACGTGTCGCCTAATTACAACAAACTAGGTTGCTCTATCAAAATTACCTATTTATTTTGTCAGATTTCATAAGACTAATGGCCTAAAACCCATTTTTATTTATATATTTACTAATATAGTAAATTTAAGTATTGTTCTCCATCATTTAAATGTTAGGATTTACGTCTACTATGAAAGTACTTAGAAAAATGTGAAGAATAAGGTGGTGAAAGGTGAGATTTGTGAAGGAAATGGGTTGAAAAGGGGATTTAAGATTCTGGGATTGAGTTTTGAGAAGTCGATAAGGTGTTATGATAGACCCATTGCCAAAGGACGTCTAAGTCTAAGTTGGTAAAAATCCGGGACATTACATCCATGGTGACCTGGAAGAAGAGATCTACATGCACCAACCAGAGGAGTTCGAAGTCAAGGGCAAAGAGCATATGGGGTATAGGCTGAGGAAGATCTTTTATGGGCTGAAACAAGGTCCATGGCAATGGTACAAGAAGTTCGACTCGTTTATGTTGAAGCATGGGTATGACAGAACGGAGTCGGACCACTGTGTATTCATGCACAAGTTCTCAAATGGTGATTTCTTAGTTCTTCTGTTATACATTGATGACATGCTCATCATGAGAAAAGACATCAAGAAGATTGACAGGCTAAAACAGGAGTTGGGTAACTCGTTCGCGATGAAAGACTTAGGCCCGGCTAAATAGATCCTAGGAATGGAGATAACCTGTGACAGAAGCAGCAGGAGGCTTTAACTGTCATAAGAACACTATATTGAGAAAGTCCTAGAGCGATTCAATATGAATGCTGCGAAACCGGTCAGTATTCCATTGGATGGTTACTTCAGATTAAGCGACAAGCAGTGTCCAAGATGAAGGCAGAGGTGGAAGAGATGCAGAAGATCCCCTACGCGTCAGCTGTAGGAAGTTTGATATATGCTATGGTGTGTACACGCCCAAACATAGCATATGCGGTTGGTGCAGTCAGCCTGTATCTTACCAATCCTGGTAAAGAGCATTGAGCAGTGGTGAAATGGATATTGCGGTATCTAAGAGGCTCATCCAGGTTTAACCTATGCTTTGGTGACGGAAAACCTGTGTTAGAGGGCTACACAGATGCAAATATGGTAGGCGACATAGACTCCAGGAAGTCTACATCGGGGTTTATGTTCACATTTACAGGGGGGCGGTTTCTTAGCAGAGCAAGCTACAGAAGGTCGTAGCATTGTCGATGACATAGGCCGAGTATATTGCAGTCACAGAGGCATGTAAAGAGATCTTTGGATGAAGAGGTTCCTAAAGGAACTTAGCCTGAAGCAGGAGCAACACGTGGTCTATTGTGATAGTCAAAGTGCTATACACTTGAGCAAGAATCCAAGTCAGCACTTTAAGTCGAAGCACATAGAGATTCGTGTATCAGTGGATCAGGGATACTTTGGAACAAAAGGTGTTACAGCTTGAGAAGGTCCACACGGACATAATGGGTTAGACATGATGACCAAGACTTTGCTCAAGGGCAAATTTGAGGTTTGTAGAAACTAGGCTGGCTTGAGGAATGTGAATCCCTCCTAGGTCGGAAAGGGGCAGTTTTGATGGGATTTCCTCCCAGGACTCGACTGGTCGTGAGCCTCGCTCGACCGGTCGTGGGTGGTGCTCGACCGGTCGAGTGGGGCTTGACTCAAAGTCCAGCGACCACCTGATTATTTTCTCCGAGGTGCTCGACCAGTCAAGGGAAGTGCTCGACCGGTCGAGTGGGCCGCTCGACTGGTCGAGGACCCTGCTCGACCAGTCGAGGTTACGCAAATTTGTTTTACGATTTTGTGCGGATTGCAGAATTTTGAGGCCCTTTCGCAAGGGATGGGAAAAGGAGTTTCCTAAACTATAAATATGAGGTGCCTAGGGCTTTCTAGGTAAGGCAAGAGGGTTTTCTAAAGCTTTGCAAGGATTTGTTAAAGGGTTTAGGGTTATCAAAGGCGTGAGAGAGAGAGATAGAGGAAGCTTGTGGAAGGGAGGTTATGCTCGTAGAGGTGATCTACTATATCTCAACGCTTCCACGTCCTCGTAATCAGTGAGATCTCTTCATTTTTCTTTTATTCTCTTATTGTTTATCTACTCCTGCGTGAGTGAAGAAGGTTGTAACGTTCTACTTCATAGTGGATTGTTGATCTAGATGAGGTCCCATGGTTTTTACCTCTTTGAGGGTTTTCTACGTAAAAATCTCTTATGTCGTGTGATTTATGCTTTTATTTATTTCCTTGCTTTATTATCCCATAATTATGGTTTGTTTTGGGAGGCTAGATCCTAAGGTTTTGTGCAAGGCCCCCAACACATTCAACCAATACAAAAACTAGAGATCAAATGGATATGATCTTCCAATATGGGGGATATTGGTTGTATAGGCCATCCACATAGGGACCAATCAAATCAATAGCTTGGGTAATTGAAACACAGGCCTAACAATGCATACAAGCCACACCTCTACCAAAAGGGGGTCCTAAGATGGGCCGTACAGGTCACAACCGGCCAGTGGAAGGTCAAATCGAAATCAGTCATCTGACTACACTGAGTGACGCCTACAAATCCAATTGGATCACTAAAACCAGCGATTGATTGGACTTTTTATGGCTATGTATGAACCATATGAGTG
This sequence comes from Magnolia sinica, assembly GCF_029962835.1. Taxonomy (NCBI): domain Eukaryota; kingdom Viridiplantae; phylum Streptophyta; class Magnoliopsida; order Magnoliales; family Magnoliaceae; genus Magnolia; species Magnolia sinica. The sequence continues at coordinate 28,150,392 of NC_080589.1, forward strand.
AAAGAGAGCTTTTGTACAAACAATACATCCCTAGGGCCATGCACTTGTAAAATTGGTCTTTGAGTAGTATTTGGACTCTTTTATTTGGTTTCGTTATTTAAGCTTTTTCCCTTCTTTTTTGCATCTTTAAATAGGTTAAATGAGTGAAGGGAGTATGTGTGTTGATCAATAGGATTAGAGTATTTATTTTCACTTGCGTTTCTTGTATGAGTTATACGATACTAAGTGACACTCAAGTTGGCTGCCCAAATAGCTTATGAATGATTTGGATGGCAAATGAAGTCATTCTATTAAAAAATTTGTGGGCCACGAAATTTTTGGCTATGCCAATATTTGTGTTTTCCCTTCATATAGGTCTATGTGACCATATCAACAGGTTGATGTCAAATAATAATTATAGTTGACCTTATGAAGCTTTTAATCATGGGTGTTCAATGACCCTTGTTTCCTATGGTGTGGTCTATATATTGTGTCTGCTTCATTTTTGGGCTCATACCATAAAATTAGTTGGTAATGCATACAACATCGAGTTGGGCCCCATTATTAGGGTACCAACCACCTCGCTGGTTCTGAGTCCTAGCCGAATCAAGCCCATCTCCATCCACCCAAGTGGTCGTCTAGTGTTGTGTGTGGCATTGTGGGGCTTCCCGTGATGTCTGTGTTTTATGTCCGCACCGTCCATCTGTTATGCCAGCTCATTTTAGGGCATGAACCCAGAAATGAAGCAGATCCAAAGGTCAAGTGGACCACACCACAGGAAACAATGGGATATTGACGTTGACCATAGAAACCTTCCTAGCAGTGTAATGTTTATTTGCCATCCAACCTGTTGATAAGGTCACACCTAGATGACAGGAAAACGCAAATATCAGCATGATCCAAAACTTGTGACCCCCATGAAGTTTTTAATGGTGGGCATTCAATCCCTGCTGTGTGGTCCACTTGAGATTTGGATTTACTTCATTTTTGGGACATGCCCTAAATGGAGCTGGAAAAACTGATGGACGGCATGGATATGCAACATACATCAAGGTGGGCCTTGCGATGCCTAACAAATCACCACACCACTGGGCAGGCTAAGCTTTGTCCAAGCCTAGCTCTCATTGTTAAATAAAGACTAGCCTAGAGATGTGACAGCGAAAATAATCCAACCCGAGTCTGGCCCTAACTCTTTTTGGTTAGCGAGAACCCCAGGGATAAAAAATATTAGTGGGACACGTTAGGCCTACTATTATGATTATATGATGTCCGCTCTAATCATTAGACTCCAGACCAATATTTAGTTAAAAGGCCCAAAAGTCAAACCAACTTGTGATTCAAATGGGCTAAACCAAGGGAAACAATTTGGAGGGTGGGGTTGCTTTGGACATTGTTTTCAATCATGTGGTCCAATTGAATAATAGATGGGGCTGGTTTTTGAGCCCTAGGCTTAAAATGAGTTGACGAGTGTATTTCACATAAACATTGTGGTCGATCCCACCCTTTTTGAAAGAGGTATCTGTAAATATTGTATTAATAATTATTTTGTAAAATTTCTTTTTTAAATTAAAGCTCGTGTGTATGATACGGGACGTGCTTAGGCTTAAAATGCAGGCCCGTTTCCCAATCAGTCAGGACATGGAACGTATACTGTACAACCCAGCCCGAATGTGGCCCGACCTGTTTATGACCATGGTAAGGAGAGATCATATAATACAAAAGAAACTTATACCTGGGAGGGCCCCACTATGTTGTTTACGTTAAATCCACCCTAACCACCAAATGCATCCTATTTTAGGTCCAGGAACCAAAAATCAGCTCCATTCATTGTTAAGGTAAAACCACATAATTAGAGAAACAACATACAGGGCAACTTTCACCCTTCAAACTGTTTCTCTTAGTGTGGCCCCACCTAAATGACATGGGCCTAAATTTGGGTCAAAGGTCTAAGTTTTGGTGTAGCATCTAAATGGCTAGAATGGATTTTATATAATCATCATAGTGGCCCTATAAAAATCAAGGGTGGATGTCTCTCCCAACTCTTTCCGTGTGTGCCCTACCTTGGTTACATGCCACCCTACTTTTTTAGCTCCATGCTTAAACGTGAGATTACATATCTAATGGTTTTCACGTATAACATAGTAGGCCCCGTCAGATATCAAGGATTACGTCTTGGCTATGACCCCAAACCAGCAATATGGATGTGACCATGACTCTAGGGCCCTCCTAGATGTATTCAATACTATATCTAAGCCGCAGCTTATTTTAGGGCATGGTCCCAAAATTCGAGACCCCTCCCCCCCCCCTCCTAATCTGCTTAAAGCACTCTCCCCTCCGATTTCGAAGACCTTGATCCATATCAGTTTTGGATCAAGCTTATATTTGTTTTTCCCTTTTATCCAGGTTTGTGACCCTAGGAAATTTTTAATTAAAACTGTTCAATGACCACTATATCCTGTGGTGTGGTCTTCAAATATGTATCCACTTCATTTTTGGGACCATGCCCTAAAATAAGATGGCCAAACCAATGGATGACATGGATATACATCAAGGTGGGCTTACAGTTAGGGTTGCACCCACATAGCTGGTTCAAGGGGTTGCAGCCAAGTGGTGCTCAAAGTGAAGGTTGGCATAAGTAAAATTCTTTTTAAAGGGTTGTGCGGTTATGGTACACCCAGTGGATAACTTCTAATTTATTAAGTGAATGGATCTCCTTGGATGTTGAACTGACGGTCAGTTTTTTTATGTATGAAAATCATACATATTCACTCATCAATGGCTATACTTTGTTTTCTATGGTGATGGTCACTTTAGTGGATAGGTTGCCTCATGGTGGGGCAACTTATGGAGGATTGGGATTTGGCAAGCACTTAATTGGTAGGAGTTGTCCGCTTGGTGGACCTTAAACTATGGTCCAACCAATTGGACTCAAGACATTGTCTTTTTAATATATTAGTATAAACCACTACGAGACGAACACTCACCCTTGATTTCTTAGTGTCCGAGTACAATCTAGCAAAAAAGAAGGTCCGTTAGACCCAGGTGCAAGGGATACCTTGTGGCTGCTTCTTGAGGCAAAGACCCACCTTCGGATGAGTAAAATTGTTCATATAGTGAGGACCATGCAAGGGGGATTAAAGCCGATAAATGTCTACATCGGACTATCCTAAACACGGAATTGAGTCTAGTTATTTGGCATTTTGTTAGAGGAATAGGTTGATCAAATGGGGAGAAATTCGGTATGGCCGATGTGATGTCTTAACGGATAGTGAAAATTAATTTATGATAGTTTCCTTGGTGCATAAGCCACTGCTAGACTTCTCACAAACATACAGTGGGCCCACCTAGGTTCCAACGTAGGGCGCACCCATTTTATGAGCTCAATTTAGGACATAAAGCAAAAAATGAGTCGAATTCAATACTCCAGTGGGTCGAAATAGCGAGGATTGAACGTCCACAGTTGAAATATCTATGGGGCTTCAAAAGATTTGAATAAGGCTAATATTTGTGTTTTCAGTTCATCCCAGTTGGAATGACGTCATGAATGGTATGGATGGCATGTAAACTTCATTGATGACCCAGGGAGTTTCAACGGTAGGAATTTCCCTACCCATCTTTTCCTTTAGTGCGGCCTACTTGAGTCTTGGATCCTATTTGATTTTGGTCTCAAGACCTAAAATGAGCTCACAAAATGGACGGACGAGGTGAATTTCCAACAAACATCGTGGTGGCCCCACCTATGTTTCCGGCGCAGGAACTTCGTGGCTTTAGCCGGAATTCTGCCGAAGCGGATTACGTCCAACCCTGCCCGGACCAAAATCCATCAGGGCGGGGCTTTGTGGCCCCAAAGTGATGTAATGGTTTTATCCACACTGTCCATCCATATTTGGAGATAATTTTACGGACCAAAATTGAGGTGGAACCAAGGCTTAAGTGGACCACAAAGTGGGGAATGAATGTCCACCATTAAAAACTTCCTGGGTCCGCAGAAGTTTCGGATCAAGCTGATTTTTATTTTTATTTTTTTTCCCTTCATCCATATCTACATGACCTTATGAGTAGGTTGGATGGTAAAAACATGACCTTATGAGTAGGTTGGATGGTAAAAAAACATCCCGTTGGCCCGTAGAGATGTTTCAACGGTGAGTGTCATTATAACTGCTGCTTCTTTTTGTGTGGTTTACTGGAGAATTATACCTTCCTCAATTTTTGGATAGTGTCATAAATTGATCTGAGAAAATATATGAACGGCTTGGATAAAACTATTACATCACGGTGGGCCCCACAGAGCCCTGCCCGGACCGATTGTTGTCCGGGCAGGGTAGGACGCAATCCGCTTTCCAAATCCGCGTCTCTTACATCTCCTTAATGACCAAAATATCCTTAACGGTCATTTTTGCTTTTGTTTGCCGACTAAGCAGCCTCTCTCTCTCTCTCTCTGTCTCTCTCTTCCTCTGAAAACCACTCCTTTCTCTCTCTCTGAGAACCTCTCCTTCCTTCCCCCCCTGCTCTCTCTCCAAACCTCTCTCTCTCTCTCCCTCTGCCATGACTGCCGGCAACCTCGACGACGCGGGATGAAAAGGTGATGGCTCCGGCGTCATTGGAAATCCAAGGCTTCGGCCGTCAGCGATAGGACGCGAGTACAAGACGTCGATAATGGCTGATGGGCAAGAAAGAACGAGATGCAAGCCATCACCGACGCCTGCATCATCGAAAGATGATAATAGCTGCCGGCCTCTAACAATCACAGGTAAGACGAAGTAAAATTCCTAATGGGACTGAAATCCCCAAATATTCTGGATTTTAGGATTCAAATCCCTAATCTCCGATTTTGGGAATCGAAATTCCCATGGCCTGATTTGGGAATAATTAATCTGGAATTCCCAATTCTTAGATTTGAGATTCGATATTCCAATTCCTAAATTCAGAGTTTTGAAAATCTCTGATTTGGGGATCAAGGTCCCTGGTGTCTGAATTTGGAAATTAGAATCCCTAAAGTCTGGATTTAGGGATCGAAAACCCTAATTTATATTCTGGATGCCGAATTCCAGATGTGGGGTTCAAAATCTCAGTTGTCTGTTTTGGGAGTGAAAATCCCTATGGCTGGATTTGAGATCCGAAATCCCAACGTCTGGATTGGCTGGATTCGATCATCCATACCTATTGCACAGTGGCTCTGATACCAACTGTAATATTTTCTTAATGCGGAATTGCCGAAGGATCTTGCTGTGCATTAGATATGGAGATCTGAAGAAGTGAATGGCTTACCTTGCTGTGATGCCATTGCTATAGATAGGGATGCTGAGGTCTTCCTTTCCTAACACCCTTTAGAGAAGATACGATAGGGCTCAACCTTCTGTCAATAGTGTTGGATTGGGGACCCAGCCCAGTTAATATAGGTTAGAGGGGTGAGGAGTTTGAAACCCATCAAAACTTCTCTCCCAAAGGCTCCACACGAATTGGTAATTCCAGTTCCTCTAAAACACCATGCGTATCATAGTTGTAGCACTCCACCCCTTACATGAATTTCTGGATGTATCACAACGTACTGGGGCCCACTGGTGCACCCAATCACATTATCCAACCCTTAGGACAATCTAGACCGTTGATCAATAAGGCCCACCTTATAGAGTTCTTACAGGCCACACTGATTAGACCTTCTGTCTCAAAGAGATGGCTAAAACCTCTTTTTAGTTTTTTGTTTGTTTGTGTACCCCTTCATTGATTTTGTCTATGGTATGCTTTTAAGAATCGGATGAGTCTGATACAGCTTGTATGAGTCGACTCGGTCTCTGTCAGACCCAATCCGGTTCGATACCACGAGTCAGCCCCCATGAGTCACCCCTGACTTGGGTGAGTCAGGCCTATTCAGCCCAGACTCAGATGAGAGGCGACTTCACTCCGGGCTGAACGGGGCAGGTTAATTCACTAAGTCTTTTAACCATGCTCTGTGGCCTACTTGAGTGAAACAACCAGGTGTTTAGGTAATGTTATCTAAACCGTGTGGCCCACCTGAGCTGATGGGAATCTCGCATGCCATACACATGTGCCATATTTGCTCGTGCATGAAAACAATGGTCGGTTTAAAAATACTTGTCAATAGTACATAGTCTAATGTACATTGTGTCCATTTTGTATGGTCCTAATTTTTGGCACAAGGTCAGCTCCATAGTGAGGGCAATGGCTCAAAAGTTACACCATTTGGCATACTGTCCTAGCTTGTATGAGTCGACTCGGTCTTTGTCAGACCCGATCCGGTTCGATACCATGAGTTAGCCCCCATCAGTCACCCCTGACTTGGGTGAGTCAGGCCTATTCAGCCCAGACTCAGATGAGTGGTGACTTCACTTCGGGCTAAACGGGTCAGGTTAATTCACTAAGTCTTTTAACCATGCTCTGTGGTCTACTTGAGTGAAACAACCAGATGTTTAGGTAATGTTATCTAAACCGTGTGGCCCACCTGAGCTGATGGGAATCTCGCATGCCATACACATGTGCCATATTTGCTCGTGCATGAAAACAATGGTCGGTTTAAAAATACTTGTCAACAGTACATAGTCTAATGTACATTGTGTCCATTTTGTATGGTCCTAATTTTTGGCACAAGGTTAGCTCCATAGTGAGGGCAATGGCTCAAAAGTTACACCATTTGGCATACTGTCCTGTCTAGAGAAATGGTTCTCAAAATTGTTTATGGATTGAATAGTTGTGAAAACACCCATTTGCTGCATTTTTTTTTTCGAGAAACGGACCATCCATGAGGTGGACTGAATTGGTTTGTCCAACAGTTCACAGTCTAATGTACATGTGTCTCCATTTTGAGGAATGTATGGTCCTGCTTTTTGGCACCAAGTCATCTCCATAGAGAGGGCTATGACCCAAAACTTACACCATTTGGCATGCTATCCTATATATGGCCTTTTTTGGATGGTCAATAAATCTATAGAAAAGGTCTTGAAAATTATTTATGGATTGAGTGGTTAGAAACACCCATCTCCTGCATTTTTTGAGAAATGGACCATCCATAGGTGGCCTATGAATCGGTCAGTCCAACAGTCAGTCTAATGTACATGTGTGTCCATTTGGAGGAGTGTACAATCCTATTTTTGGCACCAGGCCATCAACATAGCGAGGGCCATGGCCTAAAAGTTACACCATTTGGCATACTTTCCTACTCATCACCTTTTTTTTTTTTAAATGTCAATAAATTTAGAGAAATGGTCCTGAAAGTTGTTTATGGATTGAATGGTTAGAAACACCCATTTGATGCTCTTTTTTTTTTTTCCAATGGATTGATCAGTCTAGATTGATTCACTTATTTTGCCCTTATTGGTTATAAGGCCGGCACCATTTATTAAATGGTGCTCGATGTACATACTATGGATCTGCCTCAAAAGATTTATAGGAATAGATTTATTAAATGGTGCTTGATGAAATCTTACAAGGCGCATGAGATCTTTGCAACAAACAAGTTGTTCTCTTGTGTTGGATGTATATTGCCACGGAGTGATTATTCAGAAAACTAGTTTCACCGTGATTCAGAATTCACTAAATTATAGATTTTCTTCTACTCCTAGTAATAGAAGTATCAGCGATACAGGAGAATATATTTGCAAATTTGCTTGCTTTTGCTACTATATGCGATGCTACTAGTTTTATATTTTACTTTCTTTGTTGTTGCCTTTGTGAAACCAACGTTTAGTGGTTCATTCACTTATTGCATTTTTTTTCCTTTACTTTTTTTTTTTTTTTTTTTTTGGTTCAGTGTTACATCTTTTAAGCAAACAGGTGGTACTCTTTGCTGGATGTGTATGTCGCCATGGATTAACCGCTCAAAAAGGTTAGTTTCTACATGATTTAGAATTCATTACATTACAGGCTTTTATTTGCCTCTAATAATGAAAATATCATCCAGATGATTAAGATTATATTAGCAACATTTTGCTTGTGTTCTGCTAGTGTTTTCGTTATTCTTTTGCTTTTGGTTGCCTTTGGGCATATGGAATGATTTTGAATCATATGAACCTGTCATATGATTGGGACCCTTTTTCAATGATCTAGATCCTTCATGTGATTGTGATAATTTTCAATGATACGAAGCACTGCCATTCTACAATGTTCTTTCATCAATCTAATCAATAGGTGTTTACAATGATGCCACATGCACCAAAAATCAATAGTTTGGGTAAGTTCTTAGGGATCAAACATTGAAATGATAGGTTGGAGCACATGCACCACTCATATGGATAGGCTTGTATTAAGTGATAGAAATCGTTAATAATATTCTTCGCTCATCAAAGTCGTTCATATGATTTGGCCAATCATATGTTCGGACTTGTATTTAGGGATCTAAATTAGGAATATGGCTGGGCCAACTTCCAATGCTCCAACCTAACGGCATGGTTCGGCCTACTTTTAGTGATCCATATTGTTCAGATGTCTCGACTTGTTTTCTACATTCCAATTATTTTGTTTGGTTGAGTTTCTTACCAGAACCATTCATATGACTAGGCCCATACTCAATGATACAAATCAGTAATGTGGAGGGCTACTTTTCAGGGATTCATACCATTCTTATGATTGGGATCCTAATTATTCGTATGACTTAACCCATTTTCTGTGACTAAAATTATTTATATGAATGAGCTGATTTTAATGATCTAAACCATTATAGGATTAGGTTCATTTCTCGAAAAAAAAGAAGGAGCCAAATCATTAATATGGTTGTCCAATTTTCCTTCATTCAAGCCTTTCATATGATTGGGCTAGTCATATACACAGATGCGTATTAAGGGGTCTATGTCATCAATATGGTAATGTGGACGGCTTCTTTTAATCATTGAGATTGGGATCTTAATTGGATAGTTTTCGGTGATCTATACCATTGATATAATTGGGATCTTTATTGGAATCGGCTTCTTTTAATCATCCAAGCCATTCACATCAATAAACCTATACTTTGTGATCCAAATTGGTAATGCGGACGGCCAATCATTAGTTTTCCATAGCATTCACATGACTTGGCCCGCTTCTATTGATCCAAACCTTTGACATGGACCATTTCAATGGATAAAAAACATTGACCTAGTTGGGCCATTCAGTGGATCCAAATATAATTCGGCTTATTCGGTGATCCAAACTCATAATACGATTGAAGCTGCTTTTCACGATCCAAACTCATCGTATGATTGAAGCTGCTTTTCATGATCCAAACTCATCATATGATTAAAGCAGCTTTTCATGATTCTTTGCAATGGATATGTTAAGTTGATCCATGCCCAAAATTTTGTATGACCCTCTTCAGCTTTATTAATGATCCAAACTGTTCATATCATCTGGCCCATATCTAGTGATCCAAACCTTTGACATGCTTGGGCCATTTCAATAGATGAAAACCTTTAACGTGCTTGGGCTATTTAGTGGATTTGAACTTCTTATATGATTCGGCTCATTCTGCGATCCAAATGTATCATATGATTCATGCTGCTGTTAGTGATCTAAACTTTTGATATGATTGAAGCCTCTTTCCATGACCCATCCTAATGGATATGCTAAGTTGAACCATCTATTAGTAATACTTGAGGCTGTTTCTCAGTGATCCACTTCGTTAATTTTGTAAGACTCTCTGCAGTTCTATATACAATTCAAAGAATCAAGTTTCTTTTTACAATGATCCAAATTCATATAATTTGGCCAATTTCTATTGATCCAAACCTTCGACATGGGCCATTTCGATAGATAAAAAACATTGACACGCTTGGGCCATCCAGTAGATCCTAATTGTTCATATAATTCGGCTCATTCAGCGATCCAAACTCATCCTACAATTGAAGTTGCTTTTCATGATCCAAACTCATCATATGGTTGAAGCTATTTTTCATGATCCAAACTCATCATATGATTAAAGCTGCTTTTCATGATCCATGGAAATGGATATGCTAAGTTGATCCATGCCTTAAATTTTGTAGGACTCTCTTCTGCTTTACCAATGGTCCAAACCGTTCATATGATCTGGCCATTTCTAGTGATTCAAACCTTTGACATGCTTGGGCCATTTCAATGGATCAAAACCTTTGACGTGCTTATGCCAATTCAGCGGATTTGACTTCTTATATCATTCGGCCCCTTCAGCGATCTAAATGCATTATGTGATTCGTGCTGCTTTTAGTGATCTAAACTCATCATATGATTGAAGCCCTCTTTCACCCATCCCAATAGATATGTTAAGTTGATCCATCTATTCATAATATTTGAGGTTGGTTCTCATTGATCCACATCGTTAATTTGTAGGACCCTCTTACTCTGGTGGTAGACTCTCAAGAGTTTCAACACCTAGTTGAGGGTTCGAGTACCCATGGGTGGTGAAATTCCACTACGGCGTGAGTGTGTGGTGGTGTGTGTGCATGTGTAAAAATTAAAAAAATAAAAAAAGTTTGTAGGACCCTCTTCAGTTCTATACACAATTCAAACAATTAGGTTTTGTTTTACAGTGATCCAATTTCATATGATTTGGCCCATTTCTATTGATCCAAACCTTTGACATGGGCCATTTCGATGGATAAAAAACATTTGCATGCTTGGGCCATTTAGTGGATCCAAATTGTTCACATAATTCGGCTTATTCGGCGATCCAAACTCATCATACGAATGAAGCTGCTTTTTCATTATCCAAACTCACCATATGATTGAAGCTGCTTTTCATGATCCAAATTCACCATATGATTAAAGCGGCTTTGCATGATCCAAACTCATCATACGATTAAAGCGGCTTTTCATGATCCAAACTCATCATATGATTGAAGCTGCTTTTCATGATCCAAACTCATCATTTGATTAAAGCGGCTTTTCATGATCCTTGGCGATGGATATGCTAAGTTGATCCATGCCCAAAATTTTGTAGGACCCTCTTCAACATTACTAATGATCCAAATTGTTCATATGATCTTGGCAATGGATATGCTAAGTTGATCCATGCCCAAAATTTTGTAGGACCCTCTTCAACATTACTAATGATCCAAATTGTTCATATGATTTGGCCCATTTCTAGTGATCCAAAGCTTTTGACATGCTTGGGCCATTTCAATAGATCAAAACCATTAACGTGCTTGGGCTAGCAGATTTGAACTTCTTATATGATTTGTCCCATTCAGCGATCCAAATGCATCATATGAATCGTGCTAATATTAGTGATTTAAACTCATCATATGATTGAAACCTCTTTCCATGACCCATCCCAATGGATATGCTAAGTTGAACCATCTATTTGTAATATTTGAGGCCAGTTCTTAGTGATCCATTTCATTAATTTTGTAGGACTCTTCAGTTCTGTACAAAATTCAAAGAATCAAATTTCTTTTTACAACGATGCAAATTCATATGATTTGGCCCATTTCTGCTAATCCAAACCTTCAACATGCGCCATTTTGATGGATAGAAAACATTGACATGCTTGGGCCATTCAGTGGATCCAAATTGTTCATATCATTCGGCTTATTTGGTGATCCATACTCATCATACGATTGAAGTTGCTTTTCATGATCCAAACTCATCATATGATTGAAGCTGCTTTTCATGATCCAAACTCATCATATGATTAAAGCTGCTTTTCATGATCCTTGGCAATGGATATGCTAAGTTGATCCATGCCCAAAATTTTGTAGGACCCTCTTTAGCTTTACTAATGATCCAAACTGTTCATATGAGTGATCCAAACCTTTGACATGCTTGGGCCATTTCAATGGTTCAAAACCTTTGTCGTGCTTCGGCCAGTTCAGTGGATTTGACTTCTCATATCATTCGGCCCTTCAGTGATCCAAATGTATGATATGATTCGTTCAACTTAACATATCCATTGGGATGGTTCATGGAAGTAGGCTTCAATCATATGATGAGTTTAGCCCAAAATTTTGTAGGACCCTCTTTAGCTTTACTAATGATCCAAACTGTTCATATGATTTGGCACATTTCTAGTGATCCAAACCTTTGACATGCTTGGGCCATTTCAATGGATCAAAACCTTTGTCGTGCTTAGGCCAGTTCAGCGGATTTGACTTCTTATATCATTCAGCCCTTCAGTGATCCAAATGCATGATATGATTTGTGCTGCTGTTAGTGACCTAAACTCATCATATGATTGAAGCCTACTTCCATGACCCATCCCAATGGATATGTTAAGTTGAACCATCTATTCGTAATATTTGAGGCTGATTCTCGGTGATGCACTTCGTTAATTTTGTAGGACCCTCTTCATTTTTATACCCAATTCAAACAATGAAGTTTCTTTTTACAACGATCCAAATTCCTATGATTTCGCTCATTTATAGTGATCTAAACCTTTGACATGGGCCATTTCGATGGATAAAAAACATTGACATGCTTCGACCATTTAATGGATCCAAATTGTTCATATGATTCGACTCATTCAGCGATCTAAATTCATCATATAATTGAAGTTACTTTTCATGATCCAAACTCATCATATAATTGAAGCGGCTTTTCATGATCCTTGGCAATGGATATGCTAAGTTGACCCATGCCCAAAATTTTGTAGGACCCTCTTCAACATTACTAATGATTCAAACTGTTCATATGATCAGGCCCATTTCTATTGATCCAAACCTTTGACATGCTTAGGCCATTTCAATGGATCAAAACCATTAACGTGCTTGGGCATTTTAGCGGATTTGAACTTCTTATATGATTCAGCCCATTCAGCGATCCAAATGGATCATATGAATTGTGCTATTTTTAGTGATCTAAACTCATCATATGATTGAAGCTTCTTTCCATGACCCATCCCAATGGATATGCTAAGTTGAACCATCTATTCGTAATATTTGAGGCTGGTTCTCAGTGATCCACTTCGTTAATTTTGTAGGACTCTCAGTTCTATACACAAAGAATCAAGCTTCTTTTTACAACGATCCAAATTCATATGATTTGACCCATTTCTACTAATCCAAACCTTCAACATCAGCCATTTCAATGAATAGAAAACATTGGCATGCTTAGGCCATTTAGTGGATCCAAATTGTTCATATAATTCGGCTTATTTGGCGATCCATACTCATCATACGATTGAAGCTGCTTTTCATGATCCAAACTTAGCATATGATCGAAGCTGCTTTCATGATCCAAACTTTGCATATGATCGAAGCTGCTTTTCATGATCCAAACTCATCATATGATTGAAGCTGCTTTTCATGATCCAAACTCATCATATGATTGAAGCTGTTGTTCATGATCCATGGCAATGAATATGCTAAGTTGATCCATGCCCTAAATTTTGTAGATCCCTCTTTAGGATAACAAATAATTCAAACTGTTCATATGATTTGGCCCATTTCTAGTGATCTAAACCTTTGATATGCTTGGGCCATTTCAATGGATCAAAACCTTTGACGTGCTTCGGCCAATTTAGCGGATTTGATTTCTTATATTATTCGGCCCTTTAGTGATCCAAATGCATGATATGATTCATGTTGCTGTTAGTGATCTTAACTCATCATATGATTGAAGCCTCCTTCCATGACCCATCCCAATGGATATGCTTAGTTGAACCATCTATTCGTAATATTTGAGGCTGATTCTCAGTGATCCATTTCGTTAATTTTGTAGGACCCTCTTCAGTTTTATACACAATTCAAACAATTAAGTTTCTTTTTACAATGATCTAAATTCCTATGATTTCGCTCATTTATACTGATCCAAACCTTTGACATGGGCCATTTCGATGGATAAAAAACATTCACATGCTTGGATCATTCAGTGGATCCAAATTGTTCATATGATTCGGCTCATTCAACGATCCAAATTAATAATAGGATTGAAGTTGCTTTTCATGATCCAAACTCATCATATGATTAAAGCTGTTTTTCATGATGCAAACTCATCATATGATTAGAGCTACTTTTCATGATGCAAACTCATCATATGATTAGAGCTACTTTTCATGATCCTTGGCAATGGATATGCTAAGTAGATCCATGCACAAAATTTTTTAGGACCCTCTTCAGCATTACCAATGATCTAAATTGTTCATATGATCTGGCCCATTTCTAGTGATCCAAACCTTTGACATGCTTAGGCCATTTCAATGGATCAAAGCCTTTAACGTGCTTGGGCAATTTATCGGATTTGAACTTATTATATGATTCGGCCCATTCAACGATCCAAATGCATCATATGATTCATGCTAGTGTAAGTGATCTAAACTCATCTTATGATTGAAGCCTCTTTTCATGGCCCATCCCAATGGATATGCTAAGTTAAACCATCCATTTCTAATATTTGAGGCTGGTTCTCAGTGATCCACTTCGTTAATTTTATAGGACTCTTCAATTATGTACACATTCAAAGAATCAAGTTTCTTTTTACAATGATCCAAATTCATATGATTTGGCCCATTTCTACTGATCCAAATCTTCAACATGGGCCATTTCGATGGATAAAAAACGTAGGCATGCTTGGGCCATTCAGTGGATCCAAGTTGCTCATATAATTCGGCTTATTCGGCGATCCAAACTCATCATACGATTGAAGCTCCCATTTCTACTGATCCAAAACTTCAACATGGGCCATTTCGATGGATAAAAAACATTGGCATGCTTGGGCCATTAAGTGGATCCAAATTGTTCATATAATTTGACTTATTCGGCGATCCAAACTCATCATATGATTGAAGCCTCTTTCCATGACCCATCCCAATCGTTATGTTAAGTTGATTCATCTATTCATAATATTTGAGATTGGTTCTCAGTGGTCCACATCGTTAATTTCATAGGACCCTCTTCAATTCTATACCCAATTCAAACAATCAAGTTTCTTTTTACACCTGTTTCTATTGATACAAACCTTTGACATGGGACATTAGGTGGATCCAAATTGTTCATATAATTTAGATTATTCAGTGATCCAAACTCGTCATACGATTGAAGCTGTTTTTCATGATCCAAACTCATTATATGATTAAAGCTGCTTTTCATGATCCTTGGCAATGGATATGGTAAGTTGATCCATGCACAAAATTTTGTAGGACCCTCTTCAACTATACAAATGATCCAAACTGTTAATATGATTTGCTTGGGCTATTTCAATGGATCAAAACCTTTAACGTGCTTGGGCCATTTAGCGGATTTAAACTTCTTATATGATTCGGCCCATTCACCGAGCCATTTGCATTATATGATTCGTGTTGCTATTAGTGATCTATTCTCATCATATGCTTGAAGCCTCTTTCTGTGACCCATCCCAATGGATATGTTCAGTTAGATCCATCTATTCATAATATTTGAGGTTGGTTCTCAGTGATCCACATCGTTAATTTCGTACGACCCTCTTTAGTTCTATACACAATTCAAACAATCAATTTTCTTTTTACAATGATCCAAATTCATATGATTTGGCCCATTTCTAGTGATCCAAACCTTTGACATGGGCCATTTTGATGGATAAAAAATATTGACATGCTTGGGGCATTTAGTGGATCCAAATTGTTCATATGATTTGGCTCATTCGGCAATCCAAACTCATCATACAATTGAAGCTGCTTTTCATGATACAAACTCATCATATGATCGATGCTGCTTTTCATGATCCATGGCAATGGATATGCTAAGTTGATCCATGCGCTAAATTTTGTAAGACCCTCTTCAGCTTTACAAATGATCCAAACTGTTTATATGATTCGGTCCATTTCTAGTGATCCAAACCGTTGACATGCTTGGGCCATTTCAATGGATCAAAACCTTTGACGTGCTTCGGCCATTTCAAGGTATTTGAACTTCTTATATGATTCGGCCCATTCAGCGATCCAAATGCATCATATGATTCGTGCTGCTGTTAGTGATCTAAACTCATTATATGATTGAAGCCTCTTTCCATGACCCGTCCCAATGGATATTTTTAAGTTAGATCGATCTATTCATAATATTTGAGTTTGGTTCTCAAAGATCCACATCGTTAATTTTTTAGGACCCTCTTCAATTTGATATGCAATTCAAACAATCAGGTTTCTTTTTACAACGATCCAAATTCATATGATTCCAAATCTTTAACATGGGCCATTTTGATGGATAAAAAAATATTGACATTCTTGGGCCATTCGGTGGATCCAAATCGTTCATATGATTCGGCTCATTTGGCGATCGACACTCATTATACGATTGAAGCTGCTTTTAATGATCCAAACTCATCATATGATCGAAGCTGCCTTTCATGATCCAAACTCGTCATATGATTGAAGCTGCTTTTCATGATCTAAACTCATCATATGATTAAAGCTGCCTTTCATGATCTAAACTCATCATATGATTAAAGCTGCCTTTCATGATCTAAACTCATCATATGATTGGCAATGTATATGCTAAGTTGATCCATGCCCTAAATTTTGTAGATCCCTCTTTGGGTTTACAAATCATCCAAATTGTTCATATGATTTGGCCCATTTCAATGGATCAAAACCTTTGAGGTGCTTGGGCCATTTCAACGGATTTGAACTTCTTATATGATTTGGCCCATTCGGCGATCCAAATGCATCATATGATTCGTGCTGTTGTTAGCGATCTAAACTAATTCATATCATTTGACCCATTTCCAATGACCCAAATCTTTAATATGGGACATTTCAATGGATAAAAAACATTGACATGCTTGGGCCATTCATTGGATCGAAATCGTTCATATGATTCGGCTCCCTTGGCGATCGAAACGCATCATACGATTAAAGTTGCTTTTCATGATCCAAACTCATCATATGATTGAAGCTACTTTTCATGATCCAAACTCATCATATGATTAAAGTTGTCGTTCATGATCCAAACTCATCATATGATTAAAGCTGCCTTTCATGATCCAAACTCATCATATGATTGGCAATGTATATGCTAAGTTGATCCATGTCCTAAATTTTGTAGATACCTCTTCATGTTTACAAATGATCCAAACTGTTCATATGATTTGGCTCATTTCAGTGGATCTAAAACCTTTGACGTGCTTTGGCCATTTCAACGTCTTTGAATTTCTTATATGATTCGGCGCATTCAGCGATCCAGATGCATCATATGATTCGTGCTGATGTTAGTAATCTAAACTAATCATATGATTGAAGTCTCTTTCCGTGACCCATCCCAATGGATATGTTGAGTTAGATCAATCTATTCATAATATTTGAGGTTAGTTCTCAGTTATCCACACCATTAATTTTGTAGGACCCTCTTCAATTCGATACACAATTCAAACAATCAGGTTTCTTTTTTCAACGATCCAAATTCATATGATTTGGCCAATTTCTAGTTATGCAAATATTTGACATGGGCTATTTCGATGGATAAAAAACATTGACATGCATGGGCCATTCAGTGGATCCAAATAGTTCATATGATTCGGCTCATTTGGCGATCGACACTCATCATACGATTGAAGGTGCTTTTCATGATCCAAACTCATCATATGATTAAAGCTGCTTTTCATGATCCAAACTCATCATATGATTAAAGTTGCTTTTCATGATCCATGGCAATGTAAATGCTAAGTTGATCCATGCACTAAATTTTATAGATCCCTCTTCAGGTTTACAAATGATCCAAACTGGTCATATGATTTGGCCCATTTCAATGGATCAAAACCTTTGACATGCTTGGGCCATTTCAACGTATTTGAATTTCTTATATGATTCGGCCCATTCAGCGATCCAAATGCATCATATGATTCGTGTTGTTGTCAGTGATCTAAACTAATCATATGGTTGAAGCCTCTTTCTGTGACCCATCCCAATGGATATGTTAAGTTAGATCCATCTATTCATAATATTTGAGGTTAGTTCTCAGTGATCCACATCATTAATTTTGTAGGACCCTCTTCAGTTCGATACGCAATTCAAACAATCAGGTTTCTTATATGATTCGGCCCATTTCAATGGATCAAAACCTTTAACGTGCTTGGGACATTTCAACGTATTTGAATTTCTTAAATGATTCGGCCCATTCAATGATCCAAATGCATCATATGATTTGTGTTGTTGTCAGTGATATGAACTAATCATATGGTTGAAGCCTCTTTCCGTGACCCATCCCAATGGTCAATGGATCAAAACCATTGACGTGCTTGGGCCATTTCAACGTATTTGAATTTCTTATATGATTCGGCCCATTTAGCGATCCAAATGCATAATATGATTCGCTCTGCTGTTAGTGATCTAAACTAATCATATGGTTGAAGCCTCTTTTCGTGACCCATCCCAATGGATATGTTAAGTTAGATCCATCTATTCATAATATTTGACGTTAGTTCTCAGTGATCCACATCGTTAATTTTGTAGGACCCTCTTCACTTCGATACGCAATTCAAACAATTAGGTTTCTTTTTTCAATGATCCAAATTCATATGATTTGGCCCATTTCTAGTGATCTAAATCTTTGACATAGGCTATTTCGAGGGATAAAAAACATTGACATGCATGGGCCATTCAGTGGATCCTAATATATCATATGGTTCAGCTCATTCGGCGATCGACACTCATCATACGATTGAAGCTGCTTTTCATGATCCAAACTCATCATATGATTAAAGCTACCTTTCATGATCCATGGCAATGGATATGCCAAGTCGATCCATGTCCTAAATTTTGTAGGACCCTCTGCCGCTTTACAAATGATCCAAAATGTTCATATGATTTGTCCCAAATCTAGTGATCTAAACCTTTGACCTACTTGGGCCATTTCAATGGATCAAAACCGTTGACGTGCATGGCCATTTCAATGGATTTGAACTTCTTAAATGATTCAGCCCATTTAGTAATCCAAATGCATCATATGATTTGTGTTGCTTTTAGTGATCTAAACTCATCATATGATTGAAGCCTCTTTCCATGACCTATCCGAATGGATATGTTAAGTTAGATCCATCTATTTATAGTATTTGAGGTTGATTCTTAGTGATCCACATCGTTAATTTTTTAGGACCCTCTTCAGTTTGATACGCAATTCAAACAATCAGGTTTATTTTTACAACAATCCAAATTCATATGATTTAGCCCATTTCTAGTGATCCAATTCTTTTATATGGGCCATTTCGAAGGATAAAAGACATTGACATGCTTGGGCCATTTAGTAGATCCAAATTGTTTATATGATTCGACTCATTCGATGATTGACACTCATCATATGATTGAAGCTGATTTCCATTATCCAAACTCATCATATGATTAAAGCCGCTTTTCATCATCCAAACTCATCTTATGATTGAAGTTGCTTTTCATGATCCAAACTCATCATATGATTAAAGTTGCTTTTCATTATCCAAACTCATCGTATGATTGATGCTGCTTTTCTTGATCCATGACAATGTATATGTTAAGTCAATCCATGCCCTAAATTTTGTAGATTGCTCTTCATCTTTACAACTGATCAAATCTGTTCATATGATTTGGGCCATTTCTAGTGATCCAAACCTTTGACATGCTTGGGCCATTTCAATGGATCAAAACCTTTGACATGCTTGGGTGATTTCAATAGATTTGAACTTCTTATATGATTCGGCCCATTCAGCGATCCAAATGCATCATATGCTTCGTGTGGCTGTTAGTGATCTAAACTCATCATATGCTTGAAGCCTCTTTTCATGACCCATCCTAATGGAAATGTTATGTTAGATCCATCTATTCATGATATTTGAGGTTTGTTCTCGGTGATCCACAGTTAATTTTGTAGGACCCTCTTCAGTTCGTTACGCAGTTCAAGCAATCAGGTTTCTTTATACAACGATCCAAATTCATACGATTTAGCCCATTTCTAGTGATCCAAATCTTTGACATGCGCCATTTCGATGGATAAAAAACATTGACATGCTTGGGCAATTCGATGGATCCATATTGTTCATATGAGTCGGCTCATTCGACGATCTACACTCATCATACGATTGAAGTTGCTTTTCATGGTCCAAACTCATCATATGATTAAAGTTGCTTTTCATGATCCAAACTCATCATATGATTAAAGTTGCTTTTCATGATCCATGGCAATGTATATGCTAAGTTGATCCATGCCCTAAATTTTGTAGATCCCTCTTCAGCTTTACAAATGATCCAAATTGTTCATATGATTTGGCCCATTTCTAGTGATCCAAACCTTTGACACGATTGGGCCGTTTTAATGGATCATAACCTTTGACGTACTTGGGCCATTTCAACCTATTTGAACTTCTTATATGATTCGTCCTATTCAGCGATCCAAATGTGTCATATGATTTGTGCTGCAGTTAGTAATCTAAACTCATCATGTGATTGAAGCCTCTTTCCATGACCCATCCCAATGGATATGTTAAGTTAGATTCATCTATTCATAATATATGAGGTTGGTTCTTAGTGATCAACATCGTTGATTTTGCAGGACCCTCTTTAGTTCGATACGCAGTTCAAACAATCGGGTTTCTTTTTGCAACGATCCAAATTCATATGATTTGGCCCATTTTTCGTGATTGAAATCTTTGACATTGGCCATTTTGATGGATAAAAAACATTGACCTGTAGTTCAAACAATCAAGTTTCTTTTTACAACGATTCAAATTCATATGATTTGGCTCATTTGGCGATCGACACTCATCATACGATTGAAGGTGCTTTTCATGATCCAAGCTCATCATATTATTAAAGCTACATTTCATGCTCGAAACTAATCATTTGATTCAAGGTGCTTTTCATGATCCAAACTCATCAAATGATTGAAGCTGCTTTTCTTGATCTAAATTCATCATTTGATTGAAGCTGCTTTTCATGATCCATTGCAATGGATATGCCAAGTTGATCCATACCCTAAATTTTGTGGATCCCTCTTCAGCTTTACAAATGATCCATACTGTTCATGTGATTTGGCCCATTTCTAGTGATCCAAACCTTTGACATGCTTGGGCCATTTCAATGGATCGAAACCTTTGATGTGCTTGGGCTATTTAAACTTCTTATTGGATTCGACCCATTCAGCAATCCAAATGCATCATATCCATCTATTCATAAAATTTGAGGTTGGTTCTCAATGATCCACATCGTTAATTTTGTACGACCCTCTTTAGTTTGACCCATTCAGCGATGCAAATGCATCATATGATCCGTGCCGCTGTTAGTGATATAAACTAATCATATGATTAAGGCCTCTTTCCATGACCCGTCCTAATGGAAATGTTAAGTTAGATCCATCTATTCATAATATTTGAGATTGGTTCTTAGTGATCCACATCGTTAATTTTGTAGGACCCTCTTCAGTTCGATACGCTATTCAAACAATCACGTTTCTTTTTACAACGATCCAAATTCATATGATTTGGCCCATTTCTAGTGATCGAAATATTTGACATGGGCCATTTCGATGGATAAAAAACATTTGACTTGCTTGGGCTATTCAGTGGAGCCAAATCATTCATATGATTCGACTCATCCGGCGTTCCAAACTCATCATAGGATTGGAGTTGCTTTTCATGATCCAAACTCAACATATGATTAAAGTTGCTTTTCATGATCCAAACTCAACATATGATTAAAGTTGCTTTTCATGATCCAAACTCAACATATGATTGAAGCTGCTTTTCATGATCGATGGCAATGGATATGCCAAGTCGATCCATGCCCTAAATTCAGACCCTCCTCGCCGCTACAAATGATCCAAACTATTCATATGATTTGTCCCAAATCTAGTGATTCAAACCTTCGACTAATACGAATCATATCATGCATTTGGATCACTGAAGGGCCGAATGATATAAGAAGTAATCCGTTGAAATGGCCGAAGCACGTCGAAGGTTTTGATCCATTGAAATGGCCAAGCATGTCAAAGGTTTGGATCACTAGAAATAGGCGATTAGATGAACATTTTGGATGATTGATAGAAAGAGGGATCTACAAAATTTAGGGCATGGATCAACTAAGCATATCCATTGGGAAGCAGCTATAATCATATGATGAGTTTGGATCATGGAAAGAGCTTCAATCGTATGATGAGTTTGGATCACGAATGAGCCGAATCATATGATGAACAATTTGGATCCACGAATGACCTTGAATGTCAATGTTTTTATCCATCAAATGGCCCATGTCAAAGGTTTGGATCACTAGAAATGGGCCAAATCATATGAAATTGGATCGTTATAAAAAGAAACTTGATTCTTTGAACTATGTATAAAACTAAAGAGGATCCTACAAAATTACAAAGTGGATCAGTGAGAACCAAAATCAAATAATATGAATAGATGGGTTCAACTTAACATATTGGGATGGGTCATTGAAAGAGGCTTCAATCATATGAGTTTGGATCACTGAAAAGTATGAATGATATCATACATTTGGATGGTGAATGGGCGAATCATTTAAGAAGTTAAATCCACTAAATGGCCCAAGCATGTCAAAAGGTTTGGATCAATAGTACGAACAATTTGGATCACTAGAAATGGGCCAAATCATATGAATAGTGAATCATTTGTAAAGAACGGTCTTTGGAATTGAGTGGATCATTAAGCGATCCATTGCGAAGATCATGGTTCAACTTAATAATATGGATGGATCATGGAGTTTGATCATATGATGAGTTTGGATCACTTCAATCATATGATGAGTTTGGATCAGGAAAAGCAGCTGAATTGCCGAATAAATCGAGTTATATGAACAATTTGGATCCACTAAATGGCCCAAGCATGTCAATGTTTTTTATCCATTGAAATGGCCCATGTCAAAGGTTTGGAACAATAGAAACGGGCCAAATCAAATGAATTTGGATCGCTGTAAAAAGAAACCTTATTATTTGAATTGTTTATAGAGCTGAAGAGGGTTCTACAAAATTAACGATGTGGATCACTGAAAACCAACCTCAAATATTATGAATAGATGGATTAACTTAACATATATCCATTGGGATGGGTCATGGAAAGAGTCTTCAATCAGAGTTTAGATCACTAACAGCAGCATTTGCATTTGGAAAGCTGAATGGGAAGAATCATATAAAAAGTTCAAATCCGCTGAAATGGCCCAAGCACGTCACAGGTCTTGAGCCATTGACATGCCCAAGCATGTCAAAGGTTCGGATCACTAGAAATGGGCCAAATCATATGAAGAGTTTAGATCATTGAAAAAAGAAACCCAACCATATCAAGAATTTAGCTTACTAAATACGGTTCAAACATTTTGCATTTGGATCATGAAAAGAACCTTCAATCATATGATAAGTTTGGATCGCCGAATGAGCCGAATCATATGAATAATTTGGATCCACTGAATGACCCATCATGTCAATGATTTTTATCCATCAAAATGGCCTATGTCAAAGATTTGGATCACTATAAATGGGCCAGATCATATGAATTTGGATCGTTATAAAAAGAAACTTGATTCTTTGAATTGTATAAAACTAAAGAGGATCCTACAAAATTACGAAGAACCAACATCAAATATTATGAATAGATGGGTCAACTTAACATATCCATTGAGATGGGCATTGGAAGGCTTCAATCATATGACAAGTTTGGATCATAGTACGAATGATATGATACATTTGGATGGCAGAATGGGCCGTCAAGAAGTTCAAATCCGCTAAATGGCCCAACACATGGTAGGTTTTGATCCATTGAATGGCCAAGCATGTCAAAGGTTTAGATCAATAGAAATGGGCCAAATCATATAATTTGAATCATTTGTAAAAGAAGTGGAAGGATTGCATAGAATGAAAGGTTTGTGATCAACTTAGCGGATCATTGAATGGATCATAGAAACAAGAGACTTTAATCATATGATGAGTTTGGATCATGAAAAGCAATTTTTCAATCGTATGATGAGTTTGGAATGCCGAATACGAATAATATGAACAATTTGGATCCACTAAATGGCCCAAGCATGTCAATGTTTTTATCCATTGAAATGGCCCATGTCAAAGGTTTTGATCAATAAAATGGGCCAAATCAAATGAATTTGGATCGTTTGTAAAAAAAACCTTATTATTTGAATTGTTTATAGATTGAAGAGGGTTACAAAATAACGATGTGGATCTTGAAAACCACTCGTGAAACTTTTTATATAGATGGATTAACTCTAACAAACTTGATGAGTCATGGAAAGAGTCTTAATCATAATGATGGTTTGACAATAATGGCCAACATATCAATGCTTTGGATGATCGAAAGGGCCAATTATATAAGGTTTGTCATTAAATGTCAGGCCCAAATCATCTCTAATTTGGACTAAATTTTGACTCCATTGAGATATGGATAGAAGCATTTAAGGCAGGTTTGGATCATACAATCCCTCAGGCTGGATCTCATAATGACATTGGACAATGATGATTCTCGGATCATACAAAGGTCAACACCTATTTAGTTTGATGGCATTTCGCCATAAAAAGAAGCTTCAATCGTATGATGAGTTTGGATCATGCAAAGCCATATGAAAAATTTGGATCCACTAAATGGGTCAAGGGATTTCAATTGAAGCTATCACCTTTATCCATCGAAATGGCCCATGTCAAAAGGTTTGGATCACTAAAAATGGGCCAAATCATATGAATTTGGATTGTTGTATAAAGAAACATAATTGTTTGAATTCTGTATCAAACCGAAGAGGGTCCTACAAAATTAAAGATGTGTATCATAGAGAACCAACCTCAAATATTACGAATTGATGAATCAACTTAACATATCCATTGGGATGGGTCATGGAAAGAGGCTTCGTTTCAATCATATGATGAGTTTAGATCACTGCAAGCAGCACGAATCATATGATGCATTTGAATCGTTGAATGGGACGAATAAAAAAAGAAGTTCAAATCTGCCGAAATGGCCTATGCAAGAAAACAAACTTCAATCATATCATGAGTTTGGATCGTCGAATGAGCTGAATCATATGAACAATTTGGATCCACCGAATGGTCCAAGCACGTCAATGTTTTTTATCCATCTAAATGGCCCATGTCAAAGGTTTAGATCACTAGAAATGGGCCAAATCATATGAATTTGGATTGTTGTAAAAAGAAACCTAAATATTGGAATTGTGTATCAAACTAAGGAGAGTCCTACAAAATTAACGATGTGCATCACTGAGAACCAACCTCAAATATTATGAATAGATGGATCAACATAACATATCGATTGGGATGGGTCATGGAAAGAGTCTTCAATCATATGATAAGTTTAGATCATTAACAGCGGCACAAATCATATGATGCATTTGGATGGCCGAATGGGCCAAATCATATAAGAAGTTCAAATCCACTAAATGGCCCAACACATGAAAGGTTTTGATCCATTGAAGTGGCCCAAGCATGTCAAAGGTTAGGATCAGTAGAGATGGGTCAAATCATATGAACAGCTTGAATCATTTGTAAAGTTGAAGGAAGAGGGTCCTATAGAATTTTGGGCATGGATCAACTTAGCAGATCCATTGCCAAGGATCAAGAAAAGCAACTTCAATCATATGATGAGTATGGATCTTGAAAAGCAGCTTCAATCGTATGATGAGTTGGAATTGTCGAATAAGCCGAGTTATATGAACAATTTGGATCTACTGAATGGCCCAAGTATGTCAATCACCTTTATCCATCAAAATGGCCCATGTCAAAGGTTTAGATCAATAGAAATAGGCCAAATCATATGAATTTGGATCGCTGTAAAAAGAAACCTTATTATTTGAATTGTTTAAAAAACTGAAGAGGGTTCTACAAAATTAACGATGTGGATCATTGAGAACCAACCTCAAATAATATGAATAGATGGATCAAATTAACATATCCATTGGGATGGGTCATGGAAAGAGTCTTCAATCATATAATGAGTTAAACACACACGCACACCACCACACACTCACACCGTAGTGGGATTTCACCACCAATGGGTACTCGAACCCTTGACCAGGTGTTGAAACTCCTAAGAGTCTTCAATCATATGATGAGTTTAAATCACTAACAGCAGCACAAATCATATCATGCATTTGCATCACTGAAGGGGCTAAATGATATAAAAAGTCAAATCCGCTAATAAATTGGCCAAAACACGTCAAAGGTTTTGACCATTGAAATGTAATTCTACTGGTCTATGAGTAGCTCCCATGCTTCGGGAGTCAGCATTGCAAAATACGACGATCTAATTAAGAGAGCTAGAAGCTAGGGCCGCCCGGAGTGCGCTATAGTGCACCCTACTAGACTAGGGCTCTGTTTTTCAGCAGATATGGCGTCTCCCTATTAGTGACAGCTTACATCAGAACTCACTAATAGGAAATGAGAGAAAAACAAAATAATGCCAACAACGGAGTCAAACTATTATTCATCGACAGAAGAAGCTATCATTCAATTGTCAAGCATCACTAAATTACACCTATAAGGGCGGTATGAAGTTTGAAAGGAATGGACGTGCGTAAGCTTAATAGTGAACACAGAATTGAGGGTTTCATGAGTCTCCAGATGTGAGGATTTAAATATTTAAAAAAAAAAAAAATTTAAACTTCCCTTATTACAACACATGCATCGAGTAATCCACAGGGAGGGGAATCGAACTCATATCGGTGGGGAGCAAACCCGCGACCAAAGTCGTTCGCTCAAACTTATAACGGGTAATCCACGAGAAAGGGAATCGAACTCATGTTTATGGGGAGCAAACCCATGACCAAAGCCATTCTCCCGAACTCATGTCCGTGGGGAACAAACCAACGACCAAAGTCGTTCTCCCAAACTCGTAACCGGTAACCCACGGAGAGGGGAAACGAACTTGTGTCTGTAGGGAGCAAACCCAAGACCAAAGCCATTCTCCCGAACTCATGACGGGTAATCCACGGGAAAGGGAATCAAACTCGTGTATGTGGGGAGCAAACCCACGACCAAAACCATTCTCCCGAACTTGTGTCTGTGGGGAGCAAACCCACGACCAAAGTCGTCCTCCCAAACTCGTGACCGGTAACCCACGGAGAGGAGAAACGAACTCGTGTCTGTGGGGAGCAAACCGAAGACCAAAGTCATTCACCCAAACTCGTGACGGGGTGTCCTCATCCCTTTAAGGTGAGACCATTCCTTACAAATGCATGCAATCACCCACTAACCACATGCATCGAAAAATCTTTGGGGAGGAAATCGAACTCAATCGTTAAGCGTCATGAGCATATGCCTATAGGGGTAGGATCAAGCTTGAAAGGAATGGATAGGCGTAGGCTAAATGCTGAACACTGAAATTGAAGGTTAAAATTTCAAGAATATCCAAATGTGAGGATTAAAAACAAAAACTTTTCCTAATAAATAGGATGAAGAACAAGGCAACGAGTCGAGTCAAACCAAGTTAGGGTGGAAGGGCTGACCCGCCTCGCCCAACTTGGTACCAAGTCTAGCATGCCTGACCAGATTTGAGTCAAGGTCTAACATGGACTAATCCAAACTGAGTCTGACCCAGTCACAGATACCGAGTCGAGTCGAGTCAGCACCGCATCGGGTCGAGTGTAGCGGGTCTCTAGATGTGGGGATTATTATAAAAAAAAAAAAAAAAAAAAACTTCCCAGTTACACTTGCCGTGGAGGAACGTGACTCTAAAGGGAAAGGAATTTCTCTCATTACAGCCCCCCATCTGAGAAAGATAAGGGCAGCCAGAGAGGGAACCATTCCTTCATGCACACTACCCGATGGAATTCTTTCTGATTCTGCAAGCCAACCTAACGCCTTCCGACATTTGAATTGAGAAAGAATGGGGTTCCGACGCATCCGAACGGACCCCTCTGACGTGTATACGAGACTAATGGGTGGGGATTTCATCGATGACTCAAATCGCCCCTATCAATATTAGAGGGGGCACGCTTCCCTTCACTTGCCGAGAGAGATAGCCCAAGCCGATAAGGGAATAGTTGAATGTTATTAATAGATGGATCAACTTAACATACCCATTCAGATGGGTAATGGAAAGAGGTTTCAATAATATGATGAGTTTATATCATTAAGAGTAGCATGAATCATACAATGTATTTGGAACGCTAAATGGGCCGAATCATATAAGTTCAAATTTGCTAAAATGGCCCAAGCACGTCAAAGGTTTTGATCCATTGAAACGGCCCAAGAATGTCAAAGGTTTGGATCACTAGAAATGCGGCAATCATACGAAAACTATGGATCATTTGTAAAGCTAAAGAGGGTCCTACAAATTTTAGGGCATGGATCAACTTACCATATCCATTGCAATGGATCATGAAGAGCAATTTCAATCATATTAGGAGTTTGGATCATGAAAAGAAGCTTCAATTGTATGATGAGTTTGGATCGCCGAATGAGCCAAATCATATGAACAATTTGGATCCACTAAATGACCTAGCATGTCAATGTTTTTTATCCATCAAAATGGCCCATGTCAAAGGTTTGGATCACTATAAATGGGCCAAATCATATGAATTGGATCGTTGTAAAAAGAAATTTGATTCTTTGAATTGTGTATAAAACTGAAGTGGATCCTACAAAATTAACGAAGTGGATCAGTGAGAACCAACCTCAAATATTACGTATGGATGGTTCAACTTAACATATCCATTGGGATGGGTAATGAAAAGAGGCTTCAATCATATGACGAGTTTAGATCATTAACAGCAGTACGAATCATATGATGCATTTGGATGGCTGCATGGGCCGAATCATATAAGGAGTTTAAATCTGCTAAATGGCCCAACACATGCAAGGTTTTGATACATTGAAATGGCCCAAGCATGTCAAAGGTTAGGATCAGTAGAAATGGGCCAAATAATATGACCAGTTTGAATCATTTGTAAAGTTGAAGAGGGTCCCACAAAATTTTGGGCATTTATCAACTTAGCAGATCCATTGCCAAGGAATATGAAAAGCAGCTTTAATAATATGATGAGTTTGGATCATGAAAAGCAACTTCAATCATATGATGAGTTTGGATCATGAAAAGTAGTTTCAAACATATGATGAGTTGGAATTGCCAAATAAACCGAGTTATATGAACAATTTGGATCCACTCAATGGCCCAAGCAAGTCAATGTTTTTTATCCATCGAAATGGCCCATGTCAAAGGTTTCGATCAATAGAAACGGGCCAAATCATATGAATTTGGATCGCTATAAAAAGAAACCTTATTATTTGAATTGTTTATAGAACTGAAGAGGGTTCTACAAAATTAACGATGTGGATCACTAAGAACCAACCTCAAATATTATGAATAGATGGATCAACTTAACACATCGATTGGGATGGGTCATGGAAAGAGTCTTCAATCATAGATGAGTTTAAATCACTAACAACAGCACGAATCATATCATGCATTTGGATCGTTGAAGGGGCCAAATGATATAAGAAGCCAAATCCCCTAATTTGGCCAAAGCACGTCAAAGGTATTGATCCATTGCAATGGCCAAAGCAAGTCAAAGGTTTTGATCACTAGAAATAGACCAGATCATATGAACAGTTTGGATCATTGGAAAAACAGAAGAGTGTCCTATAAAATTTAAGGCATGGATCAACTTAGCATATTCATTACCTTGGATCATGAAAGGCAGCTTCAATCACATGATGAGTTTGGATCATGAAAAGAAGCTTCAATCGATTGATGAGTTTGGATCGCCAAATGAGCCAAATCATAAAAGCAATTTTGATCCACTGAATGACCCAGCATGTCAATGTTTTTTATCCATCAAAATGGCCCATGTCAAAGGTTTGGATCACTATAAATGGGCCAAATTATTGTAAAAAGAAACTTGATTCTTTGAATTGTGTATAAAACTTAAGAGGATCCTACAAAATTAACGAAGTGGATCAGTGAGAACCAACCTCAAATATTATGAATAGATGGTTCAAATTAACATATCCATTGGGATGGGTCACGGAAAGAGGCTTCAATCATATGCGGAGTTTAGATCACTAACAGCAGTACGAATCATATGATGCATTTGGATGGCTGAATGGGCCGAATCATACAAGAAGTTCAAATCCGCTAAATGGTCCAACACATGAAAGGTTTTCATCCATTGAAATGGCCCAAGCATGTCAAAGGTTAGGATCAGTAGAGATGGGCCAAATCATATGAATTGTTTGAATCATTTGAAAAGCTGAAGAGGGTCCTACAAAATTTTGGGCATGGATCAACTTAGCAGATCCATTGCCAAGGATCATGAAAAGCAACTTTACTAATATGATGAGTTTAAATCATGAAAAGCAGCTTCAATCATATGATGAGTTTGGATCATGAAAAGTAGCTTCAATCATATGATGAGTTGGAATTGCCAAATAAGTCGAGTTATATGAACAATTTCAATCCACTGAATGGCCCAAGAATGTCAATGTTTTTTATCCATCGAAATGGCTCATGTCAAAGGTTTGGATCAATAGAAACAGGCCAAATCATATGACTTTGGATCGTTGTAAAAAAGAAACCTTATTATTTGAATTCTTTATAGAACTAAAGAGTGTTCTACAAAATTAACGATGTAGATCACTGAGAACCAACCTCAAATATTATGAGTAGATGGATCAACTTAACACATCCATTGGGAAGGGTCATGGAAAGAGTCTTCAATCATATGATGAGTTTAAATCACTAACAGCAACACAAATCATATCATGCATTTGGATCGCTGAAGGGGCCGAATGATATAAGAAGACAAATCCGCTAAATTAGTCAAATCACATCAAAGGTATTGATCCATTGAAATGGCCCAAGCATGTCAAAGGTTTGGATCACTATAAAGCAAAAGAGGCTCCTGCAAATTTTAGAGCATGGATCAACTTACCATATCCATTGCCTTGGATCATGAAAAGCAGCTTCAATCATATGATGATCGTATGATGAGTTTGGATCACCGAATGAGCCGAATCATATGAACAATTTGGATCCATTGACTGACCCAGCATGTCAATGTTTTTTATCCATCAAAATGGCCCATGTCAAAGGTTTGGATCACTATAAATGGGCCAAATCATATGAATTTGGATTATTGTAAAAAGAAATTTGATTCCTTGAATTGTATATAAAACTGAAGAGGATCCTACAAGATTAACGAAGTGGATCAGTGAGAACCAACCTCAAATATTACGAATAGATGGTTCAACTTAACATATCCATTGCGATGGGTCATGGAAACAGGCTTCTATCATATGATGAGTTTAGATCACTAACAGTAGTACGAATCATATGATGCATTTGGATGGCTGAATAGGCCAAATCATATAAGGAGTTCGAATTCGCTAAATGGCCCAACACATGAAAGGTTTTGATACATTGAAATGGACAAAGCATGTCAAAGGATAGGATCAATAGAGATAGGCCAAATCATATGAACAGTTTGAATCATTTGTAAAGCTGAAGAGGGTCCTACAAAATTTTGGGCATGGATCAACTTAGCAATCCATTGCCAAGGATCATGAAGAGCAGCTTTAATAATATGATGAGTTTCGATCATGAAAAGCAGCTTCAATTGTATGATGAGTTTGGATAATGAAAAACAGCTTCAATCGTATGATGAGTTGGAATTGCTGAATAAGCCAAGTTATATGAATAATTTCGATCCACTGAATGGCCCAAACAAGTTAATGTTTTTTATCCATCGAAAAGGCCCATGTCAAAGGTTTGGATCAATAGAAACGGGCCAAATCATATGAATTTGGATCATTGTAAAAAGAAACCTTATTATTTGAATTGTATATAGAACTGAAGAGGGTTCGACAAAATTAACGATGTGGATCACTGAGAACCAACATCAAATATTATGAATAGATGGATCAACTTAACATATCCATTAAGATGGGTCATTGAAAGAGTCTTCAATCATATGATGAGTTTAAATCACTAACAGCAACACGAATCATATCATGCATTTGGATCGCTGAAGAGGCCGAATGATATAAGAAGTCAAATCTACTAAATTGGCCAAAGCACGTCAAAGGTATTGATCCATTGAAATGGCTCAAGCATGTCAAAGGTTTGGATCACCAAAAATAGGCCAGATCATTTGAACAATTTGGATCATTGGTAAAGCGAAAGAGGTCCTACAAATTTTAGAGCATGGATCAACTTACCAAATCCATTGCCTTGGATCATGAAAAGCAGCTTCAATCATATGATGAGTTTGGATAATGAAAAGAAGCTTCAATCGTATGATGAGTTTGGATCACCGAATGAGCTGAATCATATGAACAACTTGGATCCATTCCAAGTAAATTTCATTTGGGCCAAGCATGTCAAAGGTTTGGATACTAGAAATGGGCCAAATCATATGAACAGTTTGGATCATTTGTAAAGCTGAAAAAAGGTCTTACAAAATTTAGGGCATGGATTAACTTAACACATCCATTGCCATGGATTATGAAAAGCAGCATCAATCATATGATGAGTTTGGATTGCCGAATCAGCCGAATCCTATAAAGAAT
Source organism: Magnolia sinica (assembly GCF_029962835.1). NCBI lineage: Eukaryota > Viridiplantae > Streptophyta > Magnoliopsida > Magnoliales > Magnoliaceae > Magnolia > Magnolia sinica. The sequence continues at coordinate 28,182,737 of NC_080589.1, forward strand.
TTGGCTCCATTGACTAGCCCAAGCATGTCAATGTATTTTGTCCGATAAAATGGCCCATGTCAAAGGTTTGGATCGCAAGAAATGGGCCAAAACATATGAATTTGGATCGTTCCCGACTGTTTGAATTGTGTATAGAACTAAAGAGAGTTCTACAAAATTAATGATGTGGATCACTGAGAACCAACCTCAATATTATTAATAGATGGATAAACTTAACATACCCATTCAAATGGGTAATGAAAAGAGGCTTCAATCATATGATGAGTTTAGATCACTAAGAGCAGCATGAATCATACGATGCATTTGGACCGCTGAATGGGCCGAATCATATAAGTTCAAATCTGCTAAAATGGCCAAAACATGTCAAAGATTTTGATCGATTGAAACGGCCCAAGCATGTCAAAGGTTTGGATCACCAGAAATGCGGCAAATCATACGAAAACTACGGATTGTAAAGCTAAAGAGGGTCCTACAAAATTTAGGGCATGGATCAACTTACATATCCATTGCCATGGATCATGAATAGCAGCTTCAATCATATGATGGGTTTGGATCATGAAAAGAAGCTTTAATCGTATGATGAGTTTGGATCGCCGTATGAGCCAAATCATATGAACAATTTGGATCCACTAGATGACCCAGCATGTCAATGTTTTTTATCCATCAAAATGGCCCATGTCAAAGGTTTGGATGACTATAAATGGGCCAAATCATATGAATTTGGATCGTTGCAAAGAAAAACTTGATTCTTTGAATTGTGTATAAAACTGAACAGGATCCTAAAAAATTAACAGAGTGGATCAATGAGAACCAACCTCAAATATTACTAATAGATGGTTCAAATTAACATATCCATTGGGATGGGTCATGGAAAGAGGCTTCAATCATATGACGAGTTTAGATCACTAGCAGCAGTACGAATCATATGATGCATTTGGATGGTTGAATGGGCCGAATCATACAAGGAGTTCAAATCCGCTAAATGGCCCAACACATGAAAGGTTTTGATCCATTGAAATGGCCCAAGCATGTCAAAGGTTAGGATCAGTAGAGATAGGCCAAATCATATGAATAGTTTGAATCATTTGTAAAGCTGATGAGGGTCCTACAACATTTTGGGCAAGGATCAACTTAGCATATCCATTGCCAAGGATCATGAAAAGAAGCTTTAATCATATGATGAATTTGGATCATGAAAAGCAACTTTAATCCTATGATGAGTTTGGAACGTTAATTAAGCCGAATCGTATGAACAATTTGGATCTACTGAATGGCCCAACATGTCAATGTTTTAAATCCATTGTCCCATGTCAAAGGTTTGGATCACTATAAATAGGCCAAATCATATGAATCTGGATCGTTGTAAAAAGAAACTTGATTCTTTGAATTTTGTATAGAATTGAAGAGGGTCCTATAAAATTAACTAAGTGCACCATTGAAAACCAGCCTCAAATATCACGAATAGATGGTTCGCCTTAACATACCCATTGGGATGGGTCATGGATAGAGGCTTCAATCATATAGATCACAAACAGCAACAGGATTCATATGATGTATTTGGATCGCTGAATGGGCCGAATCATATAAGAAGTTCAAATCCACCAAATGCCCCAACATTTTAAAGGTTTTGATCCATAGAAATGTCCCAAGCATGTCAAAGGTTTCGATCACGAGAAATTGGCCAAATCATATGAACAGTTTGAATCATTTGTAAAGCCGATGAGGGTCCTACAAAATTTTGGGCATGGATCAACTTAGCATATCCTTTGCCAAGGATCATGTAAAGTAGGTTTAATCATATGATGAGTTTAGATCATGAAAAGCAGCTTTAATCCTATGGTGAGTACGGATCTCGGAATGAGTCGACTTATATGATTAACAGATCCATTGCAGCATGCCAATGTTTTTCATCCATCGAAATGGCCCATGTCAAAGGTTTGGCTCACTATAAATGGGCCAAATCATATGAATTTGGATCATTTTAAAAAGAAACTTGATTCTTTGAATTTTGTATAGAACTAAAGAGGGTCCTACAAACTTAATGAAGTGGATCACTAAAAACTAGCCTTAATTATTACGTATATATGGTTCAACTTAATATATCCATTGGGATGGGTCATGGAAAGAGGCTTCAATCATATAATGAGTTTAGATCACTAACAGCAGCACAAATAATATGATGCATTTGGATCGCTGAAAGGGCCAAATCATAAAAGAAGTTCAAATCCGCTAAATTGCCCAAGCACATTAAAAGTTTTGATACATTCAAATGGCCCAAGCATGTCAAAGGTTTGGATCACTAGAAATGGGCCAGATCATATGAACAATTTGGATCATTAGTAAAGCTGAAGAGGGTCCTACAAAATTTTGGGCATGGATCAACTTAACAGATCTATTGCAGCATGCCAATGTTTTTTATCCATCGAAATGGCCCATGTCAAAGGTTTGGCTCACTATAAATGGGCCGAATCATACAAATTTGGATCATTTTAAAAAGAAACTTAATTCTTTGAATTTTGTATAGAACCAAAGAGGGTCCTACAAACTTAACAAAGTGGATCACTAAAAACTAGCCTTAATTATTACGTATATATGGTTCAACTTAACATATCCATTGGGATGGGTCATGGAAAGAGGCTTCAATCATATAATGAGTTTAGATCACTACCAGCAGCACAAATAATATGATGCAATTGGATTGCTGAAAGGGCCAAATCATATAAGAAGTTCAAATCCGCTAAATTGCCCAAGCACATTAAAAGTTTTGATACATTCAAATGGCCCAAGCATGTCAAAGGTTTGGATCACTAGAAATGGGCCAGATCATATGAACAGTTTGGATCAATAGTAAAGTTAAAGAGGGTCCTAGAAAATTTTGGGCATGGATCAACTTAACAGATCCATTGCCAAGGGTCATGAAAAGCAGCTTTAATAATATGATGAGTTTGGATCATGAAAAGCAGCTTCAATCATATGATGAGTTTAGATCATGAAAAGCAGCTTCAATCGTAAGATGAGTTGGAATAGTCGAATAAGCCAATTTGTATGAACAATTTGGATCCATTGAATGGCCCAAGCATGTCAATGTTTTTCATCCATCAAAATGGCTCATGTCAAAGGTCGATCAATAGAAACGGGCCAAATCATATGAATTTGGATCGTTGTTAAAAGAAACCTTATTATTTGAATTGTTTATAGAACTGAAGAGGGTTCTACAAAATTAACGATGTGGATCACTGAGAACCAACCTCAAATATTATGAATAGATGGATCAACTTAAACACATCCATTGGGATGGGTCATGGAAAGAGTCTTCAATCATATGATGAGTCTTCGATCACTAACAGCAGCACGAATCATATCATGCATTTGGATCGCTGAAGGGGCTGAATGATATAAGAAGTCAAAGCCTCTAAATTGGCCAAAGCATGTCAAAAGGTTTGGATCACTAGAAATAGGCCAGATCATATGAACAGCTTGGATCATTGGTAAAGCAAAAGAGTGTCCCATAAAAATTAAAGGATGGATCAACTTAGCATATTCATTGCCTTGGATCATGAAAAGCAACTTCAATCACACGATGAGTTTGGATCATGAAAAGAAGTTTCAATCGAATGATGAGTTTGGATCGCCGAATGAGCCGAATCATATGAACAATTTGGATCCACTGAATGACCCAGCATGTCAATGTTTTTTATCCATCAAAATGGCTCATGTCAAAGGTTTGGATCACTATAAATGGGCCAAATCATTGTAAAAAGAAACTTGATTCTTTGAATTGTGTATAAAACTGAAGAGGATCCTACAAAATTAACGAAGGGGATCAGTGAGAACCAACCTCAAATATTACGAATAGATGGTTCAAATTAACATATCCATTGGGATGGGTCATGGAAAGAGGCTTCAATCATATGACAAGTTTAGATCACTAAAAGCAGTACGAATCATATGACGCATTTGGATGGCTGAATGGGCCGAATCATATAAGAAGTTCAAATCCGCTAAACGCCCCCAACACATGGAAGGTTTTGATCCATTGAAATGGCCCAAGCATGTCAAAGGTTGGGATCGGTAGAGATGGGCCAAATCATATGAACAGTTTGAAACATTTGTAAAGCTGAAGAGGGTCCAACAAAATTTTGGGCATGGATCAACTTAGCAGATCCATTGCCAATGATCATGAAAAGCAGCTTTAATGATATGATGAGTTTGGATCATGAAAAGCAGCTTCAATCTTATGATGAGTTTGGATCATGGAAAGCAGCTTCAATCGTATGACGAGTTGGAATTGCCAAATAAGCCGAGTTATATGAACAATTTCAATCCACTGAATGGCCCAAGCATGTCAATGTTTTTTATCCATCAAAATGGCCATGTCAAAGGTTTGGATCAATAAAAACGGGCCAAATCATATGAATTTGGATCGCAGTAAAAAGAAACCTTATTATTTGAATTGTTTATAGAACTGAAGAGGGTTCAACAAAATTAACGATGTGGATCACTGAGAACCAACTGCAAATATTATGAGTAGATGAATCAACTTAACACATCCATTGAGATGGGTCATGGAAACACATCCATTGAGATGGGTCATGGAAAGATTCTTCAATCATATGGTGAGTTTAAATCACTAACAACAGCACGAATCATATCATGCATTTGGATCGCTGAAGAGGCCGAATGAAATAAGAAGTCAAATCCGCTAAATTGGCCAAAGCACGTCAAAGGTATTGATCCATTGAAATGGCCAAAGCATATCAAAGGTTTGGATCACTAGAAATAGGCCAGATCATATGCACAGTTTGGATCATTAGTAAAGCAAACGAGGGTCCTACAAAATTTAGGGCATGGATCAACTTACCATATCCATTGCCTTGGATCATGAAAAAACAGCTTCAATCATATAATGAGTTTGGATTGCCGAATGAGCCGAATCATATGAACAATTTGGATCCACTGAATGACCCAGCATGTCAATGTTTTTTATCCATCAAAATGGCCCATGTCAAAGGTTTGGATCACTATAAATGGGCCAAATCATATGAATTGGATCGTTGTAAAAAGAAATTTGATTCTTTGAATTGTGTATAAAACTGAAGTGGATCCTACAAAATTAACGAAGTGGATCAGTGAGAACCAACCTCAAATATTACGTATGGATGGTTCAACTTAACATATCCATTGGGATGGGTAATGAAAAGAGGCTTCAATCATATGACGAGTTTAGATCATTAACAACAGTACGAATCATATGATGCATTTGGATGGCTGCATGGGCCGAATCATATAAGGAGTTCAAATCCGCTAAATGGCCCAACACATGAAAGGTTTTGATACATTGAAATGGCCCAAGCATCTCAAAGGTTAGGATCAGTAGAAATGGGCCAAATCATATGACCAGTTTGAATCATTTGTAAAGTTGAAGAGGGACCTACAAAATTTAGGGCATGGATCAACTTAGCAGATCCATTGCCAAGGATCATGAAAAGCAGCTTTAATAATATGGTGAGTTTGGATCATGAAAAGCAGCTTCAATCTTATGATGAGTTTGGATCATGAAAAGCAGCTTCAATCGTATGATGAGTTAGAATTGTTGAATAAGCTGAGTTATATGAACAATTTGGATCCACTGAATGGTCCAAGCATGTCAATCACCTTTATCCATCGAAATGGCCCATGTCAAAGATTTGGATCAATAGAAACGGGCCAAACAGTATGAATTTGGATCGCTGTAAAAAGAAACCTTATTATTTGAATTGTTTATAGAACTGAAGAGGGTTCTACAAAATTAACGATGTGGATCACTGAGAACCAACCTCAAATATTATGAATAGATGGATCAACTTAACTTATTCATTGGGATGGGTTATAAAAAGAGTCTGGAATCATATGATGAGTTTAAATCACTAATAGCAACACGAATCATATCATGCACTTGGATCATCGAAGGGTCCGAATGATATAAGAAGTAAAATCCGCTAAATTGGCCAAAGCACGTCAAAGGTTTTGATCCATTGAAATGGCCCAAGCATGTCAAAGGTTTGGATCACTAGAATTAGGCCAGATCATATGAACAGTTTGGATCATTGGTAAAGCAGAAGAGGGTCCTACAAAATTTCAGGAATGGCTCAACTTATCATATCCATTGCCATAGATCATGAAAAGCAGCTTCAATCATATGATGAGTTTGGATCGCTGAATGAGTCGAATCATATGAACAATTTGGATCCATTCAGAGTAAATTTCATTTGGCCCAAGCATGTCAAAGGTTTGGATACTAGAAATGGGCCATATCGTATGAACAGTTTGGATCATTTGTAATGCTGGAAAAAGCTCTTACAAGATTCAATAGACAATAGTTGAAGAACGAGCAGGCTATTCTTTCACATAAAAATGCCCATTTAAAAATTACAAATAACAAGAAGCTAATCCATGGAAAAGCAATCACTATCGTGATTTTTTTCAGAAAAAAGAAGGAAAATGTTTTGTTACCCGGTCCAACCAACCGAAGGGTGAGTCCATGCCTTCTTCTTAGTCACATGAATAAGCTTACTCTACCAGATAATATGTTAGTTGAAGATTCAATAGACAATAGTTGAAGAACAAGCACGCTATTCTTTCACATAAAAATGCCCATTTAAAAATCACAAATAACAAGAAGCTAATCCATGGAGAAGCAATCATTATCGTGATTTTTTTTCAGAAAAAAGAAGGAAAATGTTTTGTTACCTGGCCTAACCAACCGAAGGGTGAGTCCATGCCTTCTTCTTAGTCACATGAATAAGCTTACTCTACCAGATAATATGTTAGTTGCACTTCATTGCATTAATTTATAAGGTTACATCCTGTTAGAATTTATCAAATAATATGATCAAAGGTATTTACTAGTTCGCATTTAGCAATTTCTGCTGGCACAATTTGTATAAATACAAATAGGGTTGTTAAATACAAGGTAAATTCTTAAAAAAAAACAAAGTTTGCAATTGTTTTTTAAAAGCTAGAATGCCTATATGCTCATGTTTGTACCTAATAATATAACTTTACAAGCTTTATAAGCTACAAGAACAAAGTTTTAAGTTAATCTATAGTAGGCGGCAGAAGTTATAAGACAAGTTCTTTAGTTCAAAAAGGTTACCTGCAACCCTATAGGAATTGGGGATTGGTATATATTTTGAGATAGTGGGTTTAGAGATCCAAAAGGAGTTCCATGGTGACTATTGCATAAATTTCCAAATGGAATCAAATAATTATTACACTTCTCAATGCAATATAGGCGTACTTTTGTCAGATGAAATAATATAAGATATTCAAAAACTTTCAAATTTGTCACAAGCATAAATATAATTCTTAGGACCTGTTTGTTTTGCCAACTTCCCCGATAATGCAAAGGAAAATCAAAATTAGCATCATTACGATTTTACCACTACCAAACCGCACGGGAATCATCAGCCAAACACAAATGTATTTAGGAGACAAGGAATGGAATTTGTAACCAGTGCACTTTTCATGTAATTACTGTAAAAGTTTCGAATCCAAACAGTAACAACAGTGTATTTTGGTGACGATTTGACATTCAGGTAATGTAAAAATGCCATCATTACAATTTACTACCTATAAACCAAACACAGCAATCAGTGATCAAATGCAGATGTTTTCAGGAGGCAGGTAAAGTAATTTGTAATTGTTACACATTTTCTTTACATTACCATGGTAATTGGTGAAAAAAATAGGCCCTTAAGTGTGCAGAAATCAGCATTCTTAGTTCTTAGTCTAAGTGTCTAACTATGCATGTCAAAGAATGCCAAAAGAACACCAATGCATAACTTCTATGGCAAAGTGAGTGAATCATATTGACAGAAGCAGCACCTAAAATCATGACAATCGAATAAACATACCATGCTTGTAGAAATATCCCCCTTAGATACCAAGGAACCAACTATAAATTCTAGAGCTGCTAGATCACCGATACTAGATTCTATAGCAAGGTTCAATATATTTGCAGCAGTTTCTATAGGGTTTCTCCTCAAATAAATTCTGATGAATGCATCCTCAACAACTGCATAGATAGATTTGTCCTGGGAAAATACCTATAGAAATCCAATGCAAACACACCCCTTAAATGCTTGCCAAGATTCCTTTGGAAGACTAGAAGAGTTGTAACAGAAATCAAAGAGGATGCTTACAAGTGGCAACATTTGGAGACAGGCCTCAGAGCCATCAATTTGGAACTGTCTGCACCTCATCAGCAAAAGAATCGTGTTCTCAACATCAGTGGCAGAAGATGAAGCCAGCAGTTGGACCAGAATCGGCATTGTGGAGGATATGCACTTTGAAAACCTCAAACCTGTCTCAAGTGATGCAACCAAGGCCCTGGTCTGCTCCAGGTTCCCAAAATCCAGCATGGAAGAACCCTTGTTGACCCCATCTTCCACACTAGGCAAACAACTATCAGTAACACTGTCTTGCTGCTCTGACTTGACTTCAGCCTAATAAACCTTCCCATCTGCTTCACACATCTCATTGTCTGAAGGTATCCCATCCAAAACGCTCTCAGAAGGTGTATTGGGTTCCATCTCTTTCAGTTTCTCCTTGTATTTCTCCAAGGGTGCTTCAAATGATGCAATGCGAAGTTGTGGACCAAACGGGTTATGCTGCAACATCGTGATGAGTAGATTCAATGCCGTTTTCCTCACGAAAGCGCTCTTATCCTCCAATCTCCCAGAAGCAACAGAAGCAACCTCATTCCACAGACCAATTGAAACAGCATGTTATTCGCATAGTTCTGCCCACACTTGAAGAACCTTACTCGTCGAATAGGCTGAAACATCCCAACACTGCTCAAGCAAGATGTCCAGCATAGCTTGCTTGCTATGCAATCGAATGGACTTGGCACTCCAATCACCATCTACATCCTTAAATGCCTTTGAAACCAACTTCCCCAAAACCCCAAGAATAGAAGGAGAATACAGATAGAGAGATGACAGGGTGGAGAATACAGATGGAGAATCGAGTTCCCAGAGGCTAATCAATAAATCAAATCAAAAGAATAGAGACAAAATACATCTATCTGCCCTAGAAATCCCTGAATCACACATCAAAGAATAGGAGATTAAAGGACATTCGACTAGAGAGAGAGAGAGAGAGATGACCTGGTGGTTGTTGTCGGGGTTTGGATTTCATGAAAATGTAGACTACTAATGGACCAGATCACATCATCATCTTCTCACCATCATCGCCATTATAGATAGGAGAGAGATCGAGGGTTTCAAGGGGCAAGAGGAGACCGGTGAGAGAGGAAGGGAGGAGGGAGGTAAGGTTTTTCTTGGGGAAGAGAAGGCGAGGCAAAGGCGAGAGAATGCCATTGATGGGAAGTAAAAGATAAATTTGAATGGTGGGAACGGACTGAGAGAGAGAGAGAAGTCGCGGGCTTGAGAGAGAGAGGAGACAAACGTTGGGCGAGACGTTGAACGAGAGAGAGAGAGAGAGAGAGAGAGAGAAGAGAGAGAGAGAGAGATTTTTTTTTTTCTTAGGTATTAAGTTTTCGAATAGAGAACCGTTGGAAATGGATTTTAAGATTCTTTCTTGCTCATTAAGCAAGAGTAGGAGGGCCTCATTAAGCAAGAGTAGGAGGGCCACTATGATTTTTGTGAGAAATCCTCCCCATCCATCCCTTTTTCAAGGAAGCGTATTTGCTTGTCTACCGCACACAGCGATATGGCTTTGTGGGTAAGTGTCGTGCAAAGACGGCCGTTGCTGCTCCGCGAGCTCTGAGTTGTCAGGATGGTTCAAAGGAGATCAAAGTTACATGGCTCGAAAATGATGTATTTATTATATCTACACCGTTCATCCATTTTGTGAGATCATTTTAGAGCGTGATACCAAAAATTATTCATATCCAAACCTTAAGTGGGACAATGATTCTCACCATTAAAATATTCGTTGGCCCACCATATGTTTATTTTCCATCCAATCTGTTCATGAGGTCACACAGACCTCGATGATGAGGAAAAACAAATATCATATCGATCTAAAACTTCTATGACGCCCAAAAGGGTTTCAACGGTAAGCGTTCAATCCCCATAGCTTTTTGCAGTGTGGTCCGTTTGATCTTTGGAACTGTCTTATTTTTTGGATAAGCCATAGAAGGAGATCGCCAAATGAAAGGATGGTTGGGATATTACACATACATCGTGATGGGACCCACAGAATTTGGTGACGTCAATACATGACATATTGGTGTGCGGTACACCAGCCAATCCGCTTCCCGGATACGGATTGTGTACTCCCGCTTCACGATGTATGTATGTTATCTACGCCTTTCATCCATTTTTTTTCCGGATTATATTATCGTATGGAGCAAAAAATGAGGATATAAAAATCTCATATGAACCACACCATAGAAAAGAGTGGTGATTGAACACTCACCATTAAAAAATTCTTAATGGCCATAAAAGTTTTGGATTATTCTGATATTTTTGTTTTATATTTATCCAGGTGTGCGTGACCAAATCAACAGATTAGATGACAAATAAACATTACAATGAGCCCTACGAAGTTTCTAATGGTGGGCATTCAATTGACATTGTTTTCTTGTGGTGTGGTCGACATCCTGTCTTTTGATTATTTCCAAATAACACCTATCTTTTGATTATTTCCAAATAAGCCTTATTTTTTGAATATTTTCAAATAAATCCTGTCTTTTGATTATTTCCAAATAACGCCCTATCTTTTGAATATTTCTAACTAATGCTCCGCCTTTTGATTTATTTCTAAATAAGTTCCTTTCAATATTTCAAAATAGGCACTATCGTGGAGCCCACATAGGTCGACCTCGTGGAAAGCTCGCATAAGGTCCACCTCATAGTAAAATATCCAAAATTTTAGGCTAATCTGTAAATTGAATGGAATATTGGTAGGGGATCCACCATGGAAACTTCCAGATGGAATGCCACTCATCAGATGCACCCTACTAAGACAATGGGTACCAACCACACAGATATATTGTAGGCTTGACTTTCTCCCTTTGCTATGCCCCACCTGAGTTTTGGGATAAAATGATTCTTGGGATGTATGGTTAACGCGATGAGGCCCGGATGCACAGTTTAAAATTACACGTACTATAGTCTCCACATAGAAAAAACATAATTACGATGATTTCCCCCCTTGGGACCCTGGACCAAAAATCGAACTGGTCCACACTATCTGGTGGACCATGCGTATGATATGAACTAATAAAGCAGAAAAAAATAAGATGGGTTACACGGTTTATATTTCTATCTACTTGTGCAGCTCACTGATTTTAGAGGGGGAATGATCATGATAGAGACATGGATGAGTGGCCCATATCTTCCATGTGTTTGCAGCTTGCATATTTCCTTAAATTTATCTTCGAGCAAGTAGTATTAGATCTAAAATTTTAAATTTTACAAAAAAAAAAAAAAAAAAAAAAAAAAAAAAAAAAAACCCACTTAAGCCAGTAGCCTAAAAAGTCGGCCCTATCTGTGATTCAAGTAGACCACATTAAGCATAGAGAAGACTTTTGGTTCTTGGATCTAAAATAGGATGACACATCTAGTAGGCCCCACCCAACACAACACCTTTTCCAACACTGCCAATTTATAAACATACCCTAAGTTTCTTTTTTCTTTTTTCTTTTTTATTACAAGAGTACCCTTCCAATAGTTATAGGCAGGCCAAGCAGCATTTGGGCATGGCTGCATTTTAATCCCGAGCCCAACCCTTGGGCCTGATACTGCAGCCTAATCCAGCCAAAGGAAGCCCAAGGGCTTGATAGGCTAGCCTGGCCCAAGAGCTACCCCATTAATTAATTTAAGTAATTATCATTGGATGCTAGTCTGTGAAATCCATCCTGATCACCACTAGGTATGTCACCCCACACCTAGGGCCCAAAAATCAGCCCCATCTATGATTCAGGTGGACTACATGATTAAAAACAATGTCCAAGGCAACGCCTACCCTCCAAATTAATTCCCTTGGTGTGGCTTATTTAAATCATGTGTAGGTTTAACCTTTGGGATGTAGGCCTAAATTTTGGTGTAGAGTCTAATTGTTAAAAGTGACATCACATAATCATCATACTGAGCCCTCTAAAAATCAAGGGTGGACGTCTCTCCCAAAGATTTTCTTTGGTGTGGCTCACCTATATCACATGTCAAACTGATTTTTTATCCCTAAGCTTAACGTAGGATTACACATCCAATTAGACGAAGTGGAGTGGATGTCACATAGACTTCAAGGTAGGCCCTGTAAAAAATCAAGGTCACTTTTTTATGACCCTGATTACATATTGAATGGTCAAAGCAGATTTCACAAACACATCAAGTTGAGACCCTAAGAAATCAAGGGTGGGCAATGTATAGGACTGATATATTAAAAAAGAAGAAGAAAAGAATATCTGTGCACAAAGTAGATAACTTCCTACCTGTTTGTTAAGTGCTAACGAAATCCAATCTTCCCAGTAGGTTGGCCTCACCATGAGGATAACCTAGTGCAAACATCATTTTATCTACTCATCAAGTGATCCACACTATAAAAAACAGTGTATAGCCATTGGTATATAACAAACTTGATTAGTGGATGGGGATGACTTCCATGGAAAATGTTGCTTACTATGGGGGAATTGCCTGAAGGTCCCATTCACTTAATAAATTAGAAAGTTACCAATTAGGCAGACTATAACCTGTGGTTCAACTGGTTAAACTTATACCTTCAATAAATAAATAAATCTTTACTGACGTGGAACCTTAATTTTTGACGGGACCCACCATGATGATATATATATATATATATATATATATATATATATATATATATATATATATATATATATATATATATATATATATGTGGGGAAAATGTACTATGCGCTCAACCTCACGATAAGCTCCCGTGAGGTCGAGTTGTGTGAGCTCCACCGTGATGTGTCGACCATCAACACCGTGCATTTGATGGGTCCCCTCTAAATTATGGGATATCCCAAAAATTAGCCGCATACTGAACTCAAGTGAGCCATACCATCTAAAATCATGTGAAGACACCGTAAAAACATATAAAGGCACTTGGTGGGGCCCACCTAAGTTTTTAATGCTGCTGAAACTTGGTCTGAACCCTCATCCAAGTGGGACACACATAATGGATGGGCTGGATTTGCAAACCACATCTCGGTGGGCCCAAAAAACTGATTATGAATGTTTTAATGGTGCACGGCCCCTCCCCACTTCTGTATGTGGTGTGGCCCACACAAGTCACGGATTGACTTGATTTTTGAGACCTAGGCCCAAGATGGAATGGTGCATCTGACTGATGGGGTAGATGTTCGAAACGCATCACAGTGGGGCCCACACAGCTCGACCTCATGGGACGGACTCGTGAGGTCAAGCGCATAGTACCTTTTCCCATATATATATATAAGATCCATTGCTGGACAATTTGGAAGTAGGGCATAAGTTGTATTACATAATTTCCTTTTCAATAGTCATAGGCGGGCCCACCACATTCAGGCTGGGATGTAGATTATCCAAGCCCAGTCCAATTGAAAAGTGGCATGCATTTTAAGCCCGAGCCAGCCCTTATGCCTCATACCATAGCCCAAAGTTTGGCCAGAGGCAAGCTATGCCTAGGAGCCCAACAGAAGAGACAGGCCCATATTATAGCACAAACTTCAATTAGAAAAGGAAAGAGAATTTTACAAAATACTCATCAACAAGTACTTTAAAAAAAGAGTTTTTTTAATAAGCTCAATTAATTTATGTAATTATCACTAGAAGTTAGGCCAGGGCCCAAAAATTAGCCCCATCTATGATTCATGTGGACTACATGATTGGAAACAATGTTTAGGACAATGCCCACCCTCCAAATTGTTTCCTTTGGTGTGGCCCATTTGAATCATATTTAAATTTGACTTTTGGGCCCTAGGTCTAAATTTTGGTGTAAGTCTAATGATTGGAGTGGACATCATATAATCATCACAGTGGCTCCTCTAAAAATCAAGGGTGGATGTCTCTCCCAATGGTGGCCTACCTGAATCACATGTCAAATTGCTATTTTTTTCCTGGGCTTTCACGTCTATCTAGACGGAGTGGAGTGGATCTCGAATGGGCTTCAAGGTAGGCTCGGTGAAAAATCAAGGTGATTGTTTTTTTTTTTTTTTTGTTAAACCGCCTTGATTACACATTGAATGGTCAGAGCAGATTCCACATACACATCATGGTGGGACCCTAAGATATCAAGGGTGGGCATTCCATTCGAGGTACACATTAAAAAAGAGAATGTCACAAGTCCAACCGGTTGGACCACAATTTAAGGTACACCCAGTAGATAACTTCCTACCTGTCAAGTGCTAGTGAAATCCAATCTTCCTATTAGATTGGCCCCACCATGAGGATCACCTAGTGCGAACATCATCTTATCACCTCATCAAGTGACCCATACTATATAAAACAGTTTATAGCCATTGATAATAATAAAATAAAAGTGTGGCCACTTGATGAGTGGATAGGGATGATTTTCATGAAAATTGTTGCTTACTATGGGAACAGCTTGGAGGTCCCATTGGCTAATAAATTACAAGTTACCCATTAGGTAGACCATAACCTGTGGTCCAAACTAGTTAAACTCATACCTTTAAAAATAATAATAAAAAAATAAAAAAATAAAAAATTATTGAGGGCCCATCATGATGTATATGTAAGATCCTCTCTCTCTCTCTCTCTCTCTCTCTCTCTCTCTCTCTCTCTCTAATATATTTAAAAACAGTTGGTTGGCTACCATTGATTTTTTTTAAGGGCACACAGCAATGTATATGTGAAATCCACTCTAACCATTAGATGTGGCCACCGGCCAAAAAAATCAGGCTAATCTATTATTTAGGTGGGCCACACCAAAGAAAACATTTGAAAGACACATACATCCTTGATTTTTATAGGATCCTATACATGATTCTCCCACCATGGGAAACAGTTTGGAGGATATGTGTTGCCATGTACCCTGTTTCCAATCATGTGGTCCACCTAAATCATGGATAGGGTTGAGTTTTGGATCCTAGACCTAACATTAACATGAGATGATAGACCTGATGGTTGGGATGGATTTCACAGAAACATCACAGTGAGGCCCACCCACGCCTTGCACAACGAACGCCAACTACCATTGACAAATCGTTATTGAAAACCTTTCTGAAAACCAAGGATGTAAATAAGGTAGTATTTTGTAAATTTTTCAAAAGAAAACTGTGTGCCTTTTTTGGATGCGAATCAGATGGCCCACGCCACCCCAACGATGGTGGTGATGTGTGGGCATTGTGGGACCCATTTTGATGTATATGTTGTATATCCATGCCGTCCATCAGTTTTTCCAGCTTCTTTTAGGGCATGGTCCCAAAAAATGAAGAACACATCACCACACCATTGTAGGGGTGGGAGGGCAACACCACCTAATCATCGCAAGGCCTTCTTTGGGATTTTCTCATGTGGGGGTCCACTAGTACATTGATGATCAAACTTAGCACTGTCAACGGGCTGGGCCAGTTGGGCTTATTCAAAATTTTAAATGTGACTGGCCTGAGCCTAGCCCATTGACAGCCCTAATTGAAGGCAGGATAGGTCTATATTAGGCCCAAGTCCAACCCAGGTTGGGACTCAAACCCAAACATTTCCTAATGCAAGGTACAATTTCTACAAGGAAAATAAATAGCAACCAAAGTTCAAAAGTGAAGTGGTTTTCCTTACCTTCGTTAATTATTTCATACCCCGTTGCCTTCATGATCTTTGGTAGTGCCACTGGAAAATAAAAAAGAAAAAGAAAAAAGAAAAGTAAAACCAACAGGAACTGTAACTAATTGCTTTGACAAACAGTTGATGACCTGAAAGTGGCTATGCTGCATCAAACCAGCATTCATTTTCAGGTAATAAAAAAAAAAAAACTACACACACACACACACACACACATATATATATAAAGAATCTGGCCACAGGCAGCCACATGTTCATCTACCCCCTGTCACAACAATTTATAACAGCATGCATACCTTACAATCACGGGCCAGCCCAACAGGAGTTTTCCCATATGCAATAGAGAAGTTGAGCATTTTCGCTTTTCATCTCTCAAAAGCAAAGGCATCCTGAAATAAGCACACATAATTAAAAAAGAAAAAAAAAATCATTACCAAGAAACAGGTTAAGCAGCATAACATAGTTAAAATATGTTCACGAATATTTTCAAACTTTGCAGGTGTGTTTGGATTGTCTATTTGAATTCAGATGACAATAACTATTAGTCTAGCAGTGTGGCTCCAGATTGCAACTATCCTACTTGAAGTTGGACTTAAGAGACCTATAACTAGTACTACAATATAAGAGTTACTTCCTCATCACTTTTTAGTAATTCGCACTGTTCATGATTGTCTTATTCTTTCATATTAATTCTATATTCCTAGGTTCATTGTCTTCTTTCTTCTTCTTTTTCCCCTTTTCATAAGATCAGTGAAATGAGAAGTTTTCTGTATAATTACGAACTGGAGGTTTGTCTTCCCCAAGTTGAGGCTACCATTCAAACAGGAACAAATCCTGATTGTAAATTTGCAACAGAAAATGATGGTTAACATTAAGTAGATAAACCAGATGCAGCTGATAACTATTATAGTTTCATTCATATAACCTAGATCACACAATGTTCCTAATATCCAATCCCAATTCCAAATAAAATCTTTGCAACAATCAGTGTGATGCCAGAAAGAATAAACAGAATTTATAATAGAAGTGAAGGATGTACTGTGGGTGTGGGTGTGTGCATTCAAGTGCAATTGATTCTATTTTATTGTTATTCATCCTAAGGTTCTATTTGATTCTATCTGAATTGTCCTGTTACAAACTCAAATGCCCAGAAGTTACCTGTTTGCATTCTGTAAAATCCCAATTTGCTGGCGCAGTTTCAATGTTTCTTGTTGGTAATACTAGGACAAATGCGACCAAAGTTAAAACCCCAACGGTGTTTGATGCAAAGGGGACTTGGCTCTCTCAGACGCGGAAAATCCAGGCCATCAGTCTCCAAATCAAGATTTCCCATGTTTGGATAGGAAGAATTTCTAGGGTTTATCTGCAAGGCTTTGAGTAATTGCCTAATTGGTGCTTGCAATGATGGAAGAGTAGTGAAACACAGATATGGATTGAGGGTCTAACCGAGCCTGACCTGAGATTTCATCTATGGAAGGGGTGACAGATACAGAAGAAGGAGAAATAGTAGCCGAAGAAGGAGAAGAAGCAGTTGACAGAACCTGGGCTCGGGTAACTAAGGAAAAAGACCGGCCGCCAAAATCCCTTTCAAAGAAGATGTCGCAAGCATATAAAGTATAAACAAGGAAGTTTTAGTATTTTTTTATTTTTATTTTTATTTTATTTTTAAGAAACAATACTTACACTTTCCGCTTCTTCGCATTATCTTGCTTGATGCTCAGAACCATATCCATCACCAGGAATGGGCTGATGGTCTTGAAGAGAATCTCTGACCTTTTCTGTGGTTTTGGGTTGTATCTGATTTGATGGTCCTGATCTACGGGCATCATTGGCCAATTCTTCTTGTTGTGGTTGTTGTTGTGGTTGCTCTGATGACTGATCTGATGCCTTTTTACTGATTGAGACATTGAACCTGCAACCATCTGATGTAATCCCTGAGTGGCAGAGACATTGAACCTGCAACCATCATGCCATTGCTCCATGTTCGGGACACTTGCAGTCATATTAAATATATAGGTGAGAAGACACTATTCCAGATTGATGATCCAGACAACAATATGGTTTCATATACCACCGTAATGGTTATGAAAATTAAAAATCTGACATGTTAGGTACAAGTTGAACTGACTCGATGTTCAACAATTTCCAGACAAACTTGTGAGTGGATTTCATGAATATGTAAATCATATTTCCACACTTGAGCCTTTGTAGCTCAAATACTCAGCAAACAAAAGATAGCTAAAAACATGTGTATGCTAAAATTACTAGAATCTCTTTTTGGTAACTGATTAAAGGATTCACCAACTCAATATTAATGCAAGCTTCAAAGGCTCCCACACTAAATTTCTCTAGCTGACAAAAACAAAAAGATAGGCTCACCTACCATAGTGATCTTGCAATCTCATACCTTAATAGCATGCTTCCTCTTTGGGAAGTGCATTTCTCTATTCTTCTCCCTCTCTGTCTTCAGTGATTGCTGTAAAACACAATTGAGTAACCTCTATCAGGACAGATTCAGGGCACCATGAAATGTAGCACATTCACAATAATATATGACTGACAACAAAAGGCGAGATATGCATGGAACAGGATGAAGGAAAATGTATAAAAGATAATACAAAGGGCAACTATGAAAATGAGAGAAAAAAAAAATAGAAATATATTACATGGACTGAGCTAATTATATCCAGATGCAAATCTATTCGTCTAAAAATAAAAGAAAATTGAAAGTAAAGTTCATGTCCAATATCCACAAAACCATCAAGCAAAATGCATAAAAGTTCATATGGAGAAATATGTTACACCCAAATCTCAACCAGATTACACGCATAATCATACAAATTCAAATGCCAAGGGCCTGTTTGAGTGCCACTTTAAAATGAGTGCATACCACTTTAAAAGATAATTTAAACACTGGTAAGAAAAGACTTGAATCTACTGAACATGTCATTATATTGCTTTCTTATGCCTAAGATTGAAATTTTTTGAGACTGAAAGTGATTTCAAATTTCAATGCTTACGTAACATTCAGAAATTATTATTTTTAATTGAATAGGTGAAAACATTGCCTCAATTGGTTGCTGTTAGAAATGAGTCATTAGTTGGTGAACTCAAAGAGGCTTTGGCTGATGCTGAGCACAGGCCTGAGATCATTCCTGGAGAGGAAGTTGTCATAGAGGTCTGCCACATTGTCTAGTTTCTTTTCTATTTATGGTTAGTGGCAATTTCATTCTTTAATGTAGCTTTAAAAATTTTCAGGTTGCTCGCCACCCAGATGTTGTCACAGTTGTCACATGAATAGTAGGCTGTGCAGGTATGAAGGTAAAAGCAGGAGTCCTTTTGATTAATCATCATAAAATTCCCTTACAGATAACACAATTTATTTTTGCACCATAGATTATGCATCTTGGTATATGTCCTGATTTGAAAAGTCATCTTATACACCAAAATTAATACCAAGCTGGCTGAGTATTCACCTCTTTCTTTTCTCAAAGCCTACCATGGCTGCAATAGAGGCAGGAAAAGACATAGAATTGGCGAATAAAGAGACCCTGATTGCTGGAGGTCCTTTTGTACTTCCTCTGGCGCACAAGTAAAAGGTAAAAATACTTCCTGCATATTCAGAACATTTTGTTATATTTCAGGTATATAAGCTTATTGTTAGGAAGTCACCATATGCCATTCAGAACATTCTGCAGATTCACCATCTGCTTAGAGTTAGAAGCTTATGTCTTTTGTAACCAACAGGTTCTCTGTCCAATATCAGGAAGTGTTAGTTACAGCGATTCACAATATCAAAGCAACTATAACCCCATAATCCATGATGAATTATTTAACTAAATAATAGGGTGTTGTTGGATGCAACCAATTATGGCAATATGCTCCAGCAAAACAAGCCTCCAATAAGAATGTTCCTTCAGAAAAAGGAAATTCATATTTCAATATAAAATTCAGCGCGTGTTAATTTAGAAAAGAAAAGAAAAGGAGTTGAGCTGATATTACATGACCCTCACCAGTGTTTACTCAATCCCCAATTGAGGCCTTATTTTCTAGTAATAGATAATCCACTTGTACTTTTTTTCCCGGAAAGGTGGGAGCACACAAAAATATAGGTCCTCATCTATCCTATAAGCGCAAGCAAAAACAGAACGGAAACAAAGCCACGGCTTGAGAGGCAAACATGACAGCAGATTCTCTTGTGAAAGATGGCACATGCAGGAACAGTTTATTGGTGTTAGATCAGAGATGATCTTCATCCCGATTTTTCTTTTTTATTTGTGTTGCAGCCCCTCACTGCTTTCACTGTTATTGTTGTCAATTTTGCCTGTTCCATTGTTATTTTTCTTTCTTTCTTTCTTAAGTTCAGATTGTGCATCCTGCATTTTAGAGAATAAAGAAGTGGACCTAGGGAGGTTTCAATGGTAGGCATTTCCCTACATACTTTTTCTTATCTTGTGGCCAACTTGAGTTTTTAGGAAAAAGAAACATAGCAATTGAGAGCAGGAACCTAATATCAATGCGTAGCAGTGTTTTTGTTCAAAAACCTTAAATTAAAGCTTGGAAGTTAAAATATGTTTAGTTGTCTCCCAATGCAAGAAAACAAAAGGGACTTGTCAATCTAGAAACTGTTACCATGTCAAACAACCATTTACTCTAAAAGCTTAAGCTGTCAAAGTGTGGTGTATCAATGTATATCAAGGGACTTTATGACTCCAACACCTAAAACATCTTATTGACAAACAGTTTCTAGATTGACAAGTCCTAGATGCTTCCATGCCTGAAAACAAGTTGACGAGAAAAAAAAAAAAATCATTTTTCTAAAACAATGCTGGTAAATTGAAGTTTTAGTCATGGCAAAAATCAGACACCTATATATGCGCATCGCATTCTCTGGAATAAAAATCATTCTTCTCAATGAAAACTTTCAAGAATTCATAACCAAATTCAGGACTTTTGGGATCAGTTGGCTGATATGCGATTAGAGAATCTGATGGAATGGGCTTCCTACAACATAGACAACAACCCTTACCAGGATCAACAGATGATGGTGATCTTCTACTTCTCTATAGCTTCTTGCATTTCCTGAAAGGAAACAGAACCACCAGACCTGTCTTTTTAATCTTCTTCTTATATCCTTTTTGCTTCTTACCAGGATCAGCAGATGATGGTTCACAACTTCCACATTGATTGGTTTCCAACACTAACCCGAGACAACTAATGCAACACTATGTGGCCATGATCATCAAAGAAACTTCAAAGAAATCAAAATCTACTTAGGAGACCCTACTTGCAGCACATATATAACAAGGCACGCACGCAAGAAGTAAGAGGAATATTTGTCAAACGTACTTGAAATTTATCTTTTTCCTTAAGATCCTTCTCAAAATTTTTCATTGACACAGATAGTCTTCCAAGCTATGCGAGCTAAGAGAAGATAAGAAATCAATTTATATTTTAGGACCAGATAATTCATATTATGTAATAACCTAAAGCATAGAGTACCGGTATTATTTATAAAAATAAAAATAAAAAAGGAAAAATAGCAATAAAAGAACAAACCTTGATCACGGTTGTGCAGGTTGAGCAAAGATTCCTCCAGTTTACTATCTTTTATGATCTTCCATAGCTGATTAGTGCAAGTTCCTTTGAGATGCAAAGATTGCCAATGCCTAGCCCACCAGATTGCATAGGTTGACAAAGCTGATTCCATTTCAATGGATCTAGCATTCTAATCACCCCATTCAATCTGAGAAATCAAGCATTATCAAGAGGATGGAAGGTTGGAGAGGAGAGGAAGTAACCTAGATCTGAGCATATTATCAGTGGAATCGGATTCCATGGCTGCCTGAAGCGAAAACCACTCGACAACTAGTGTTCGAAGAAGCGGGAAGAAATTGCGCCCAAATGGATCGTTTTCAAGATTGTCGCCTTCATCAATGAAAATAAAAGATCCCTGGAAATAAAAGATCGTTTTCAAGAAGCAAATAAAAGCCAAATCCATACGTATGAATATGCTTTAAACGCCACTTAAAATCATGAAGATCCCTGGCAGCCAACTCCTGAGTTGGCATTTGCTGGGACATGTCCTAAACAAATGAAATTGCATAATAACCACAGTAAGGGAGGAAAAAAAAAGGATACTGATGCAACCCTAATAACCAATAGAAAGTGAAAATACAAGAAATGCTGGGACATGTCCTAAACAAATGAAATTGCATAATAACCGCAGTATGGGGGAAAAAAAACAAGGATACTGATAGAACCCTAATAACCAATAGAAAGTGAAAATACAAGAAAAAACATAACCCACCAATAGAGGAAGACACTCAGTAGCATGTCTTCTAAGAATAGAGAACCGTATACCCTGGAGACTATGTAAGGCTTGGATCAAGACTCCTAGGTTCATTTTGCTATTGCAAAGATAGAAATTTAAAATAGGGCAAAAAACATACTTGGGTAAGAAATGATCCACCGTATTGGCGGCTTCTGATTGCGGCACTACTAATAAACAGATGGGGAAGAAACATTTAAAAAAAAAAAAAAATCAAAAACCTAATAGCACCGATACTAAACTCCACCGATTTTCAAAACTAGATATCAAAGCCCTAAGAAAACAAATTATGGTGAATCAAACTTACCTTCCATCAGTTGCGGGCCTTCGACAAAATCAGAATACAAGATAAGCATCTTGTCATCTTCCTGCTGCAGGGTTGCACTATATACTGTTTCCAATTGTGTGGTCCACCTAAAACACGAATGGGACTGATATTTGGACCAGGGGCCTAATGAGCACTCGGTTGTTAAGGTGGATTTCACATGAGCATCATCACGATGAAGCCAACCCACATGGCCGACCCCTGCTCCCTTGGCCAAGAAATACTAAGCGTTACAGTTGCATGAACCCTGCTCCCAGCCCCAACCATCATTGTTCAACGTAGACTTGAACCTAGCCTAGGCCCAGGAAAAGCCAAGTTCATTCAACCCGAGCTTGACCCTTTATTTTTTACCAAACCCTAGAAAATCACCTAAAAGCAATGCCACCTCGATTTGGAATTATTATAGCCCTCATATTGTTAAATGGGGTACAACTATTGTGGATAATATTCGGCTATTGACCTAAAATCTTTCTCATGAACTATTAGGGAAGTCAGAACTAATAACTCAAGCTCTTACCAAAGTCATACTACCCGAGCCTGACCCCTCTCCCCCCCCCCCCCACAAAAAAAAAAAAGGAAAAAAAAGAAATCAAGGATTGGCGTTAGTTTGGGCGTTAGTCTCGTAACAACATACACTGGTTTATTAAAAAATAGAATGTATCCACTCCAACTGTTGGACCACAGTTTAAGGTCGAGGGTGCCCTCACTGTCCATCTGCAGTTCATAGATATAAGAAATAATTCAGGTTAAGGCATCCACGTGCACATTAAAAAAATATATACCTGAAACCCAAGCATTCAAAATGAAATAATGAAATAATAATAAATAAATCCATGAGTGCATTTACTTACAGTTGAAGTCCCTTAGCTGATGACACCATGTTTGCAAGTTAGATCAAGAGGCCTTTCCAGCAATCGCAAATACTAGTGCAAAAACAAAAGAATGCATACGAAGAGATGGCATATAATGGTAAATACATAAAACCAAGCATTGTAAGGGTCAGAGACACTCATATCCACAACAGCACAATGTTTTATATTCATCCATCAAATCACACACCTTGCATGTTTTATTTCTTACTCAATTTCTTTCTATCACTATGAATAGTTATTGTATGCCATTAAAACAAATGATACATGTCGTGTAATATGCAAATTCACATGATTCTTACCACACAAAAGAACCAACCGTTTAGTCTTCCAAGGCATTTAACAAAGGCTTAGAACACAACATATGGTATTTAAGTTGAAACACTTTGACGCCATCTTCACTTGCGCCAACAAATGAATGTGAAAATACTTTTAACTAGCAAAACAAGCCCAATAAATGAAGGCATTCTACAAATCTGGTACTGGGATCATAGTGAGACATAAGGGAGCATAGATGAGAAATTGGAGCAATTACTTAATAGCAATAGCAGGAGCGTCATCACCCTAGGTAGAAATTTTCTATGAAAGGATCGCCCAAACAATCTATATCAATGATCAAACTTTTTCTATTAAAGGATTGCCCAAATAAAGTTTTTTTTCGAGGGATGGGAAATTGAAGATAGGACCATATACGATAAAACCTTCTTCTGATGTTTAAAGATATTCTAACTAGGTCAATCGCTACGATAAAGGAAGCACGTCATACCACATAACCCGAAATGTGTATGCACATCCAACACAAGTCTCTATTCCAAGGTATGCATTATAATATTTTCATGCCTACTTAACCATATCCCGCAAACGGGGTGTTTGTTAGTGGAGTTTCAGATACACCAATTCTTTCATAGATTACTCTCAACACTTGATAGGATAAAGATTCACGAACAAAAATGAATGGAATGCCTTTTGCTTAAGGACTTCTAATAGAGAAACTTCCAAAGGAGTATAGAAAAAGCAACCTTTTGGAACTAGACATCCTTATGGTTAATTGAATAATAAAAATAACAACATTACAATGTGAAATAACCAAAACTCCATTCGAGTTCAATAGTTTCAAAAGTAAGATACTCTCTAAGCTATCTTGAGAGTAATGCTCTATGTAAACTATAGCATTTGAAAACACTCCAGAAGTGTTAAAGGCTCCAACAGTGTTATTTCTTCTCTCAATTTGTCTCAGACAAGCAAAGACAATACATATCAATTGCTTAGAGATAAATTATAGAAGGAGCAATTGTTGAAGATGCCATATGATCATGAATGGGTGATCGTAGTTGTGATGATAGTTTCACAGGAATTATGAGCACAAAAGGGCCCGAAAATGAAAAAGAAAATTACCCTAATTCAAAAAACAAGCTATTACTAAATAAAAGTGCCACCATTTGTATAAAAAGTTTATGCAGCAAGGTGACAGTATGGAAGTTAGAGTAATTGATCTGTAAGCAATTTTTGAATAAGGGTAATCCACAGGGAGGAGAATCAAACTTCGAGTAAACAATTTTTATACAAGGTCATATCGTTTACCCATATGAGGACTTCGATACTAGCAAGGTTTTAACTAATTTGATCTAAATTTACTCATAGAACTCTAGAGTTTAACATTTAATCCACTATTGATAGATACCACAATCCTCTTACTTGAATTCTAAATTTTTTCCCCTAGCCACTTTGACAATAGAAAGTATAGATTGGAATATAAGGATCAAAGGCTTTGATGAATTGATTTTATTTTAGCGTAGATCGTCCTTTGGTATTCTTCTTGTCAATTTATTTCTTAATCATTAAAATTTTCCTTGTGTTTGATTCTGGGATGATGCATAAAATTTGTCTATTTTAAAGATCGACAGTTATTACTTTGATTCCACGGCTAATCAACCCTTGTGTAAATTGGTGTGAGATTATTCCTATTAAAGATAGTCCAATAAAAAATAAGTCATGTGCACATTCATGGGACCTTACCCCATCATTTAGGACAAACCAAAACCTGAAAATGATCACAGGAAATGAGTGCAGTGATAAGAGGCAAGGCAGGATTTCTAATTTGAATAGGGGATGTAGATGAACTTTTTGGTTGAGCGAACAACTTAAAAGCAATCAGAGTTGGTCAACCAACACCCAATGATAAACCCCTTCGGGGGTTCGGGCTAGCCTGGCCCCTGATAGCTATATATTGAAGTTTGGGCCGAAGGCTTTGACTAGAAACGTCATGACGTTCATGTAATTCTGCTGGTCTAGGAGTAGCTCCCATGCTTCGGGAATCGCCACCGCAAAATACAACGACCTAATCAAGAGAGCTAGAAACCAGGTCCGCCCGGAGTGCGCTATAGTGCGCCCTACTAGATTGGGGCTCTGTTTTTCAACAGATATGACATCTCCCTATTAGTGACAGCGTGCATTGGAACTCACTAATAGGAAGGGAGAGAAAAACAAAGCAATGCCAACAACGGCGTCAATCCGTTATTCATCAACAGACGAAGCTCTCATTCAGTCGTTAAGCATTACTAGCTTACCCCTATAAGGGCAGTATGAAGTTTGAAAGGAACGGATGTGCGTAGGCTTAATAGTGAACGCAGAATTGAGGTTTCAAGAGTCTCCAGATGTGAGGATTTAAAAAAAAAAAAAAAATCATCTAGTAATCCACGAGGAGGGAAATCGAACTCATGTCCGTGAGGAGCAAACCCACGACCAAAATCGTTCACCCAAACTCATGATGGGTAATCCACGGGAAAGGGAATCGAATTCGTGTCTGTGGGGAGCAAACTCACGACCAAAGTCATTCTCCCGAATTCGTGTCTGTGGGGAGCAAACCCACGACCAAAGTCATTCTCCCAAACTCGTGACCGGTAACCCATGGAGAGGGGAAACAAACTCATGTCTGTGGGGAGCTAACATCGAGTAATCCACAAGGAGGGAAATCGAACTCATGTCTGTGAGGAGCAAACCCACGACCAAAGTCATTCACCCAAACTCATGATGGGTAATCCACGGAAAAGGGAATCGAACTCGTGTCTGTGGGGAGTAAACCCACGACCAAAGTCATTCTCCCGAACTCGTGTCTGTGGGGAGCAAACCCACGACCAAAGTCGTTCTCCCAAACTCATGACTGGTAACCCACAGAGCGGGGAAACGAACTCATGTTTGTGGGGAGCAAACCCAAGACCAAAGCCATTCGCCCAAACTCGTGACGGGTTTTGGGAAGTTTTTTTTTTTTTTTTTAAAGATTCCCGTCCCTTTAAGGTGAGACCATTCCCTACAGATACACACAATCACCCACAAACCACGTGCATCGGAAAATCCACGGGGAGAAAATCGAACTTAGTCGTTAAGCGTCATGAACATACGCCTATAGGGACAGGATCACGCTTGAAAGGAAGGGATAGGCGTACGCTTAATACTGAACACTGAAATTGAATGTTAAAATTTCAAGAATATCCAAATGTGACGATTAAAAACAAAAACTTTTCATGATACATAGGGTGAAGAACAAGGTAAGGAGTCGAGTCGGACCAAGATGGGGCTGGCCCGACTCACCTAACTCGGTACCAAGTCTAGCCTGGACTAATCCAAACCGAGTTTGACCCGGTCACAGGTACCGAGTCGAGTCAAGTCAAGTCAGCACCGCGTCGGGTCGGGTGTAGTGGGTCTCCAGATGTGGGGATTAAAAAATAAAATAAAATTCCCCAGTTACACCACGTGCATCGAGTAATCCACGAGGAGGGGAATCGAACTTGACCAGAGTCGTTCACCCAAACTCATAACAGGTAATCCATAGGGAGGAGAATCAAACTCGTGTCTGTGAGGAGCACACCCACGACCAAAGTCGTTCACCCCAACTCGGGATAGGTAATCCACGAGGGGAATCACACTCGTGTCTATGGGGAGCAAACCCACGACCAAAATCATTCACCCAAACTCGTAACAGGTTTTGGGAAGGTTTTTTTTTTTTATAACGACAGGGTGTCTCTGTCCCCTTAAGGCGAGACCATTCCCTACAAATGCCCACACAACCACCCGCAAACCACGTGCATTAGAAAATCCACGGGGAGGGAAATGAGCTCAGTCATTAAGCGTCATGAGCATACACCTATAGGAGCAGGATCAAGCTTGAAAGGAACGGACAGGCATAAGCTTACTAGTGAACACTGAAATTGAGGGTTAAAATTTCAGGAATATCGAGATGCGAGGATTAAAAACAAAAACTTCCCTAATGCACAGCGTGTTGAACAGAGCAACGAGTCGAGTCGGACCAGGTTAGGGTTGATCCGACTTAACCCGGTTTTGAAATAGACGTGACCCGAACTCGACCCAACTCGGTACCAAGTCCAACATCCCTGACCCGATCTAAGTTTGGGTCTGGCTTGGACTAATCCAGACTGAGTCCAACCCGGTCACAGGTACTGAATCGAGTCAAGTCAGCACCGAGTCGGGTCGAGTGTGGCATCTCCAGATGTGGGGATTAAAAGAAAAAAAACTTCCCCAGTTACACCACATACATCGAGTAATCCACAGGGAGGAGAATCGAACTCGTGTCTGTGGGGAGCAAACCCATGACCAAAGTCCTTCGCCCAAACTCATAACAGGTAATCCACGGGAAGAGGAATCAAACTCATGTCTATGGGGAGAAAACCCATGACCAAAGTCGTTTGCCTCAACTCACTCCCATGACCAAAGTCGTTTGCCCCAACTCGTGATAGGTAATCCACGGGGAGGGGAATCACAGTTGTGTCTATGGGGAGCAAAACCACGACCAAAGCCATTCACCCAAACTCGTGACGGGTTTTGGGAAGGTTTTTTTTTATTAGATAACAACAGGGTGTCCCTATCCCCATCCCTTTTGGGAAGTGAAACATCACATCTATCGAAGATCTAAGTAAAATGAGAAAAAAGGATTGGGGTAGGCTCATACTTGAGTATGTATTTGACTATCCTTTTATTGGAGGTGAATGATATTCAGCATTTGGTGAAGTTGTGTATTGTGTTCTTAGGGTGTAATTAGTTATATGTGTAAGCTGTCAAACCCTACTAAGATCAAGAGTATCCCAAAATAGAAAAGACACTTAGCATGAAGCTTAGTTTGCCTTGAACAAAAATATCATTCATAAGTGGTATTTTCAAAAAATCAATTTTTTAGAGATCAAGAAGTTAATCTGTATATGGAGTTTCATTTATTGATAAAAGGTCATTCCAACAACAAATTTAGGGCATTTAGTTTTCACCTACTAGGAAATCTTGCCCAAAAATCATCTTTAGTTTAGATTCTTCATACTCTTTTACTTCTTTTTTTTTCTTTTACATTTATTCTTTATTTATGTCCTTCCTATTTGTTTTTCGTTTTGTATTTTTCATCAAAGTAAAACCTAAAACCAACAAAAGAATTTAGCTATGGCTCATTTCAAATTGCCTTCTTTTTTCTTTTCTTTTTTTTCTTTTTAAGAGAGCTTCATTAAAAGCCCACAAAATGCGCAAAAGAAAACAACTCACTTACGCAATTAAAAAACATATAAGAGATTAGTAGGATTAATTGGCTTTACATAAGAAGCTCAACCCAAAAAATACATTTAATTTCTGTAAAGGCCACAACATGCGAAGAACTCCTATTCTAAAAACATCTCCTATATAAAAGCAATCTCCATAAAGCTTTCCCCACATTTCCCCACCCCTCCTGAATGCCAAGACCACAGAAGGTCCACAACAGAATTTGGCTTCACCTAAGCTTGTATGGAGAGGATTGAAAAAGTAGTCCCACATCTTTCAAGCAAACATGCATTGAGAAAGTGGGCCTACCAAAAACGACCTGAATTGACTCTGCATCTCCCACATCTTCTTTGCAAATTATTAATTGTCAATACCCTCTTTCTTCTCATAAGTCAAGCGAACGTTGTTGCCCATTGAGCTATGTATGACCATACAAAAAAGAATAGACGTGGTAATTGATCATCTTCCCCATAGTTTCTTCCCCATTAACAATTAAAGGGCATTATCATTGTACATATTGTATCACCTATTGGAATTTTTGGTAGACCTCATTAATATATTCATGTATATCTTCATACATCTCGTTCATTGAAATTAACCGCCATTTAAAAACATCCATCACAATGAACAATTAAAAGGCACTATCATTGTATATAATGTATCACCGAAAACGACCTTAATGATATTTAGGGCATAGATCACTAGAAGCAACCCCAATCACATTAAGCGTTGAATCACAAAGTATAAGCCAATCATATTAACGGTTCAAATCAATTGAAATGGCCCAAGCATGTCAAAGGTCTGCATCACCGGAAACCAGCATATCATATGAAGGGTTTGGATCAACCGTGGTAGGGTTTATCCAAACCCTACCATATTAACGATTTGGATCGTTGAATATAGGCTAGCTAGATGAACAATTAGTCAAGAAAAATAACTACACTCCACACTTAACTATAAAAGATCGAAATATTATATGTCAAGATTGCTCCACTAACAATTTTTGTCCTTTCCACATCCAATGAGGACTACTAATAATCAATGGAATTGATTGGTGAACATAGGCCTCAGCATATATTGGTTCAGATCATTAAAATGGCCACAATGATATAAAGGGTTTGGATCACTTACAATACGCCCAATCAAATGAACGATTTGAATCACGTGGAATGGCCCAACCATATCAAATATTCGTATGGGTGAAAATGTTCCTAATCAATATTAACCATTGGATCATTGAAAACAAGCCCTACCATATTAATTGGATCACTGAAAATGGGCCCTACCTTAATTTTCTATAATGATAGCAAGCACCCTACAATATTAACGATTTGAATCACAAAATGTAGGCCCAATCATTAAGAATGGCTTAGATAATTAAAATGAGTCCAATCATTTCAACAATTTGGACTATTAAAAATGGACCCAATCATATGATCAATTTGTAGCATTCATAGTGGGTTGGGAAACATTAACTTAAATAATTGAAAATGGTCCACCGTTGATGATTCATGTATCGATCTCTTACATGTGAAAAATCACAATTCAACATCCACCATGGGATGTATCACATCAACCAATTATATTACTAAAAACATGCCTTAACATATCAATCATTGGAAACAAACCAATCATAAGAATTGGACCATTAAAACATGCCCCATTATATGAAAGGCTTGAAACACTGAACAAGGCCCCAATCATATATAGGATCTCTAATATTTGAATCAATCATGGGCACAGTTGACCATGCACCAAGTATCACAAACAGGAAATATCACAACTATAGAATAAGCAGCTCACAAATAGATACTTAAGAACTGGAATACCTAAACAATCTACATTCAATTGCAAAATGTTGACAAATTTTATGACTAGCTTCCTCCTCCCTAAAAGAACTTGGTTGTATGTGGTATCCACCTAGGCTAAAAAACATGAACTAACTAATTCAATTGCGGAAAACAAAATACAACATATCAATTGGTTTGGAACCGAAAATGGCCCAATCACATAAACAGTTTGGAATACTAAATAAGGTCCCAACCATACCAACGGTCTCGATCACTAAAAATGTACACAATCATGGTAATGAAACAATCTTATGGATAGTTTGGATCATTGAAAATTGGCACAATCATTTGTGCAAGCTTACAAATAGTCAATCATGTGAATGATACAGATAAACTTAGCAAATCAATCGGCTTGCGTCATTGAAAACAACCTCAATCATGTGACTAGTCAGAGATTTGATTGTTGAACACATGTTATTATATCATTTGGTTCAGATCACTAGAAATGACCTAAATCATAGGAATCACTAGAAACAACATAAATCATAAGAAGAGTTTGGATAAACTGAAAATGGCCCCAATCATATTAAGGATTTGGATCACTACAAACCAACCACATGAATGGATTGGATCAATTGAAATGATCCATGCATATTAAATTAAAAGTTTGAGATAATGAAAACTGGCCACATTGTATGAATGGTTTAGATACCCAACACACACTACCATAATAACGATTTGTATCACCGAATAGAAGCCCATCACATGAGTAGTTTGGATTATTGAAAATTAGCACATATATGCCAAGAATCCTCCTCTCCAAATGATTTTTCTGTGCTCGGTGCAAACCAAGAAAGAGTACAAAACATTCATTCATTGACCTGGTAAACGGATTCCCTAGGTACATCAACTAGTTTGGATCCAATCACTGAAAACATTCCCTCTCATATGAAGGGAACAAAAGTCTTAGCATTAAGCACAATCATACCGAATTGGTGAATATAGCCCTAGGTATTAAACATGGACTTATTGGCTTGGTGAAAAGAGGCATCAACTGGTTTGGATCACTAAAAAAGGCCCCAACTAATGAGGGGTTTGCATCACAAAAACAACTCTAATCATATGAAGGGTATGGATCACATAAAACAAGACTAAGCATATGAATGGTTGAGATCACTTGAAATGGTTCAAGCACATCAAAGGTTTGTGCCACTAAAAATGAGCCCAATCGTTAGCAAAATTTGAATCACTAATAACTTTTGGTTCATACGACATTCACTAATTGATTTGTTAAGTATATGCCTTGTTATATTGATGGCTTGCATCGTGGTAACAAGCAATCCATATGTATCGCTCGGATTGCTGAAAACAGACCAATCATCTTAATAGTTTGTAAAATTGAATTGGGTCCTATTATATTAATGGTATAGATCACTAAGAACTAACCTCAATCATATGAATGATATGGATCAACTTATAGTTGCATGAAGCATGAAGCAGAGCGGCACAAAAATTCAGGTGCGAGAGCAAGGAAGCATCGCTTTCAAAATGTAAGCAAGTATGAGTAGGTGGGAAGTGAGAGCACTAGTGAGAGATATAAAAACAAGGATTTTAAGTAGGAGTAGCATATAGAAGGATCCTGCAACTAAGGATCAACTTAACATATCCATTGGCTTGGATCACTAGAAACAACCTCAATCATATGAAGAGTTTGGATCATTAAAAGCATATTCAAACATATGAAGCATTTGGATCACTGAATCACCCAATCATATGAATGGTTTGAATCGACTAAAATGGCCCAATTATGGCAAAGGTTCCAATACTTAAACGCCCCAGGCAAATTAAAGGTTTAGATCAGTAGAAAAGAGCTAAATCCTATAAACAATTTGGATTATTGTAAAAGAATGCAACCATATTGGCAATTTGGATCACTAAATACAGGCAAACCTCAAGAATAGTTTGAATTTAATAAAATGAGCCTACTCATATCAACAATGGACCATTCAAATTAGACCAAATTATGCAAATAGTTTGCATCGTTAAGAATGGTCCACATGATATTCAATAGATTAGTCACATAAAATAAACCAATGTAGCCGACTACTGTACTAAAGCCACTAAAAAGAGAAGTCGCCATTCTACACATCTCCCAAGGGACACCAAATCACCTCAACTAATTGGATAATTTAATCTAGTGTACCATAAAAAATTAACTTACAATCTACAACTACAACTAATAAGTTGAATGTAACATTATCATAGAAACTATTACCCTTCATAGAAATGAAAAACTATTCAAATCATTCTAATAGTGTATCTTTAAAGTAATTGACTAAAACTAGCAAACCATTGAAACAAGCAGGGGCAAACAAACATGATGGACAAGTAAAAAAAAAAAAAAACAGCAAGTACATATGTTGAACCATAAAAAATGGTAAATGCATGGTATTATAACTAAAAGGGAAGAATAGAATCTCCACATATCAACCCCCAATATAATCAAATAAGATCCTTAAAATTTTAAACAATAATTCCATGATCAATTAATAACAAGAAAAGTGTTAAGAAAAATCTCACTCAGAAGAATTAAAACCCTGATGAATATGATGGAAACCAACAAGCTTCATCATTCTCTTAGTAAATCTAACAAAACACTTGAATGCAAAGAAGCTGAAACACACACAAAAAAAAACAATAATAAATAAATAAAATGGTGTGATTAAAACAATAGATAACGCATGAGACAAAAGAACAGCCTAGTTGAGTTCTTTTGGAGATATATCAAGTATAAAAGAACAATTGTCATATACCGGCGAGGTGCCTATCAAAACTAGATGAAAAAGAAACAAATTTCATTAGGAACATGCCAAGAAAAAGGATTCGTTAAGAAACAATGTGCATTTTGTCCTCTGCTCTAATTATAAACATATCACTATAACCTAAAAATATAGAAAATATGGCAAGCTAGTTCCCTCATGTTGCAAATTGCTAACTTCGAGCTTAAAAACTTGCATTAGAGAAAAAGTTGCATTCCTTCCTAAACACTAATAAACACATCACTTAACCAAAAAGATATTAATAGTTTAGCAAGCTAGTTCCCTCAGGTTGCAGAATTGCTAAGTTTGACTCAAAGCTTGCAAAGATCATCCAACATGCTAAAAAAATTTGCCCAACCTATTTATTAAAAAATGAGAAGGGGCGGCTGCTCAGTTTGACTTAACATAGACAAATCAAGGATGATTTAAAGATTGGTTTAGACCACTTAAAAAGAACCACTAATATGAACAATTTAGATCACTCCAAACAACCCAAGCATTTTAAAAGTTTGGCCTAATTGAATCACTTTGAATGGCCCAAGCATTTCAAAAGGTTAGCTTATCCTATAAATGGCTTGGTTAATGAAAGTGGGACCATTCCCATAGGTAGCTCGCATCATTAGAAGTGAGTGATGAATGGTCTGGATTACTGCAAAGGAACCAACCATAAGAATGGTTTCTACCAATAAAAATGGAGCAAGAGATATTAATGGTTTGGATAATTGAAAATAGGCCCATTGTGTATGATTCGTGCACTTACTTGTCTCAAATGGGTGAAAACACAATTACAGATCCGTCGAGGTTTGTATCACACCGTCTATTTGAGTCGCTAGACATGGGCCTTAGCATAATACTCATGGTTGACATTAGCGGCGAACCAATCCAACCAACATGGGCTATAGATCATTTGCTTAGATTAATGAACATAAGCCTTAAATTGTCAATTAATTCAGATGACTAAAAAGGGGCCCAACAATAAGACGAGTTTGGATCACTAAAACGGGCCAACTTATGTAAAGGGTTCAGATAAGTCTGCTTGGATTGTTGAACCATGGACCTTAGGATATTAACTGATTTGGATCACTAGAAACAGCCTCAATAATACGAACGGTGTGGATCACTAAAATGGCTTGAATTATATAGAGGGTTTGGATCACTTAAAAAGAGCCGGCAATATGAATGATTTGATTGACTCCAACCAACCCAAGCATTTTAGAAGGTCAGCTCAATTGGATAACTTCAAATGGCCCAAGCATTTCAAAAGATATGCCCATCTTTATAAATGATTTGGTTAGCAAAAATGGGACCTGCCTATAAATAGTTTGCATCACTAGAAGCGAGCTATGTGATTAATGGTTTAGGTCACTACAAAGGGACCCAACCATAAGAACGGTTTCTACCAGGAAAAATGGAACAAGATATTAATTAATGGCTTGAATAATTGAAAATGGGCCCATTGTGCATGATTCATGCATTCAATTGTCTCTAATGAGTGAAACTGCAATTACAGATCCACTAAGGGTTGTGTCACAAAACAAGCCAAACCAGATGAACAGCTTAGATTGATGGAAACAGACTCTAACATATTAACAACTTAAATCACCAAAAACTTCTCAATCGTATGATTAGCAGGGTTTTTGAAAATGAGCACAATGATTTGCCAAGATAACGCTTCCCATAATGAATTTTTGTGCTTGTGCAACCCAACAAAGAGTATAAAACTTTCATTCACTTTCATTCATTGGCTTAGTAAACAAAGACCTAAGTTTACTCCAATCAAATGAAGGGGTTTAGATCACTTAAAACATACAAGTATACAAATGACTTTAATCTCGTGAATAGGTGCACTCAAATCAAAGTTTTGTGTGACTGAAAACAAGGCCTATCATAAGAACAATTTGAATCACTAACGATTTTTTGTACATGAGGCACCCAAAAATTAATTTGTTGAGCACAAGACTAACTCTATAGATGGTTTGGATTACATAAATGAAGCAATCAAATGAATGGTTTGGATTGAAAACAAATCCAATCATTTGAACAGTTGGCCCTAGAATATAGAAATATTGACCACTGTGAACCAACTCGATCAAATGAAAGTTATGTATCAACTCAACATATCAAGCATGTTGATCAACAAATATGAGCCCATTCATATGAATAGTCTGGATCCGCTGAAATGGCCCAATCATATCATAGGTTTGGATCACTAGAGAAAGGTCAAATCATATGAGCAATTTAGATAATTGTAATAGGACGTAACCATATTAATGGTTTGTATCACTAATATGGGTCAGCCATATGAACAATCAGAATTGGAGAAAATGAGCCCAATCATATCAATGGCTTAGATCATTCAAATTGGACACTTATGCATATAGTTTTTACCACTGGAAATGGTCTACATGATATTAAGGTTTGGATCATTGAAAACAAGCCCAATTGTGCAAATGATTTGGAATACGAAATAAGGTCCCTATTATAAGAGACCACTAAGGATCACTAAAAATTAGCTCAATCGTATAAATAGTTTAGATCATTGAATACTATGCCCACCTTATGAATGGATTGGATCCCTAAAAGCAGGCCAATTGCAATTGACCTGGGCTCGAAATATCTTGAACAAGAAAAGATTGCAAGTCTAAACTTAGTAGCTAACAAATAGACAGTTATGAAGGGAAATACCTCAACGGTCTGCATTCAATGGCAAAAGGTCAAAATATTCTATGAATAAATTCCCCACTCATAACAATTTTTAGGATGTTGAATCCAATCAGTGGTTAGAGCTAGTTACCAATTATGTCCGATGCCCATACAGAGATCAATGTGGTTTCTGTAATTGACCGCTCAGCTAATCAAAGGTTACCAATGTCTCATCAGCAATTATATAAGCACAAAGAGTGTTAGCGGCATCAGTCCATGCGCCCATACAAGTAATACCCATGACTCAGTTATACAAACTATTGATCAACAAGAATGGGGCCACAAAAATTGCCCAAATGGGACAATGTTAAGCCTTCAAATGGTGGCCACTAAATGGAAAATCAAGAGAATAGCATGGCAAACATTCATACTTGAAAGATTGGTTGCTAGGATCTTCCACTCTAGGAAATTTTTTTATATTTTTCTGACGAACTTTTCACCATGATTGGGACAATAAAACCAATGCTTTAAAATCATTAAAATGTCAGGCCCACATCTTTGAACTCAAGATTCCGAGAGATAATACATGTAAGGCGGGGATCATACAATCCTTCACTTCTCATAAACATCTGAAATTCTCGCCCTACTATCAACACCTATTTAGTTCGATCGCATTTCCCAACACCAAAAAATTAAAAATAAAATAAAATAATTTTTCTTTAAAGGATTTCAATTGAAGCTATCACCTTTATCCATCGAAATGGTCCATGTCAAAGGTTTGGAACACTAGAAATGGGCTAAATCATATGAATTTGGATCGCTGTATAAAGAAACTTGATTGTTTGAATTCTGTATCAAACTGAAGAGGGTCATACAAAATTAATTGTGTATCACGGAAAACCAACCTCAAATTTTACGAATTGATGGATTAACTTAACATAAACATTGATGGGTCATGGAAAGAGGCTTCGCTTCAATCATGTGATGAGTTTAGATCACTACAAGCAACACGAATCATATGATGCATTTAAATCGCTGAAGGGACCAAATCATATAAGAAGTTCAAATCCACTGAAATGGCCCAACCACGAAAAACAACTTCAATCATATGATGAGTTTGGATCGCTGAATAAGTTGAATCATATGAACAATTTGGATCCACCGAATGGCCCAAGCATGTCAATGTTTTTTATCCATCCAAATGTCCCATGTCAAAGGTTTAGATCACTAGAAATGGGCCAAATCATATGAATTTGGATCGTTGTAAAAAGAATCATGACTGTTTGAATTGTGTATCGAACTGAGGGTCCTACAAAATTAACGATGTGGATCACTGAGAACCAACCTCAAATATTATGAATAGATGGATCAACTTAACATATCCATTGGGATGGGTCATGGAAAGAGTCTTCAATCATATGAAGAGTTTAGATCACTAACAGCCTCACGAATATTATGATGCATTTGGATCGTTGAATGGGTCGAATCATATAAGAAGTTCAAATCCGCTGAAATGTCCCAAACACATCAAAGGTTTTGATCCATTGAAATGACCCATGCATGTCAAAGGTTAGAAATGGGCCAAATCACATGAATAGTTTGGATCATTTGTAAAGTTGAAGAGGATCCTACAAAATTTAGGGAATGGATCAACTTAGAATATTCATTGCCATGGAGCATGAAAAGCAACTTCAATCATATGATGAGTTTGGATCATGAAAAGCAACTTCAATCGAAAGATGAGTTTGGATCGCCGAATGAGCTGAATCTAATGAACAATTTGGATCCACTAAATGGACGATGTGGATCACTGAGAACCAACCTCAAATATTATGAATAGATGGATCTAACTTAACATATCCATTGGGATGGGTCATGGAAAGAGGCTTTAATCATATGATTAGTTTAGATCACTAACAGCAGCATGAATCATATGATGCATTTGGATCACTAAAAAGGCTAATTCATATAAGTTGAAATCCATTGAAATGGCCCAAGCATGTCAAAGGTTCTGATCCATTGAAATGGCTGAAGCATGTCAAAGGTTTGGATCACTAGAAATGGGCAAAATCATATGAACAGTTTGGATCATTTGTAAATCTGAAGTGGGATCTACAAAATTTAGGGCATGGCTCAACTTATCATATACATTTCCATGGATCATGAACACCAGCTTCAATTATATGATTAGTTTGGATCATAAATATTATGAATAGATGGATCTAACTTAACATATCCATTGGGATGGGTCATGGAAAGAGGCTATAATCATATGATTCGTTTAGATCACTAACAACAGCATGAATCATATGATGCATTTGGATCGCTAAAAGAGCTGAAATGGCCGAAGCATGTCAAAGGTTTGGATCACTGGAAATGGGCAAAATCATATTAACAGTTTGGATCATTTGTAAATCTGAAGTGGGATCTACAAAATTTAGAGCATGGTACAACTTATCATATACATTTCCATGCATCATGGACACCAGCTTCAATTATATGATTAGTTTGGATCATGAAAAGCAGTTTTAATCATATGATGAATTTGGATAATGGAAAGTAGCTTCAATTGTATGATGAGTGTCAATCGCCGAATGAGCCGAATCATATGAACGATATGAATCCACTAAATGGCCCAAGCATATCAATGTTTTTTTATCCTTCAAAATGGCCCATGTAAAAGATTTGGATCACTAGAAATAGGGCAAATCAAATGAATTTTGATCATTGTAAAAAATAACCTGATTTTTTGAATTGCATATTGAACTAAAGAGGGTCCTAAAAAATTAACGATGTGGATCAGTGAGAACCAACTTCAAATATTATGAATATATGGATCTAACTTAACATATCCATTGGGATGCGTCATGGAAAGAAGCTTCAATCATATGATGAGTTTAGATCACTAACAACAGCACGAATCATATGATGCATTTGGATTGTTGAATGAGCCGAATCATTTAAAAAGTTCAAATCCATTGAAATGGGCATGCACGTCAACAGTTTTGATCCATTGAAATAGCCCAAGTAAGTCAAAGGTTTAGATCACTAGATTTGGGACAAATCATATGAATAGTTTGGATCATTTGTAAAGCGGCAGAGGGCCCTACAAAATTTAGGGCATGGATCGACTTGGCATATCCATTACCATCGATCGTGAAAAGCAACTTCAATCATATGATGAGTTTGGATCATGAAAAGCAGCTTCAATCATTTGATCAGTTTGGATCATGATCATGAAAAGCAGCTTTAATCATATGATGAGTTTAGATCATGAAAAGCAGTTTCACTCATATGACGAGTGTTGATCGCCGAATGAGTAGAATCATATGAACGATTTGGCTCCACTGAATAGCCCAAGCAAGTCAAATGTTTTTTATCCATTGAAATGGCCCATGTCAAATATTTCGATCACTAGAAATGGGCCAAATCATATGAATTTGGATCGTTGTAAAAAGAAACGTGATTGTTTGAATAGTGTATCGAACTGAAGAGGGTCCTACAAAATTAACGATGTGGATCACTAAGAACCAATCTCAAATATTATGAATAGATGGATCTAACTTAACATTTCCATTAGGACGGGTCATGGAAAGAAGCCTTAATCAT
This sequence comes from Magnolia sinica, assembly GCF_029962835.1. Taxonomy (NCBI): domain Eukaryota; kingdom Viridiplantae; phylum Streptophyta; class Magnoliopsida; order Magnoliales; family Magnoliaceae; genus Magnolia; species Magnolia sinica. The sequence continues at coordinate 28,222,404 of NC_080589.1, forward strand.
ATGATTAGTTTATATCACTAACAGCGGCACGGATCATATGATGCATTTGCATCGCTGAATGGGTCAAACTAAAGAGGGTCGTACAAAATTAACGATGTGGATCACTGAGAACCAACCTCAAATATTATGAATAGATGGATATGATGCATTTGGATTGCTGAATGGGTCGAATCCAATAAGAAGTTTAAATAGCCCAAGCACATCAAAGGTTTCGATCCATTGAAATGGCCCAAGCATGTCAAAGGTTTGGATCACTAGAAATGGGCCAAATCACATGAACAGTATGGATCATTTGTAAAGCTGAAGAGGGATCCACAAAATTTAGGGTATGGATCAACTTAGCATATCCATTGCTATGGATCATGAAAAGCAGCTTCAATCAAATGATGAATTTAGATCAAGAAAAGCAGCTTCAATCATTTGATGAGTTTGGATCATGAAAAGCACCTTGAATCAAATGATTAGTTTCGAGCATGAAATGCAGCTTTAATAATATGATGAGCTAGGATCATGAAAAGCACCTTCAATTGTATGATGAGTGTCGATCGCCAAATGAGCCAAATCATATGAATTTGGATTGTTGTAAAAAGAAACCTGATTGTTTGAACTGCAGGTCAATGTTTTTTATCCATCAAAATGGCCCATGTCAAAGATTTCAATCACTAAAAAGGGCCAAATCATATGAATTTGGATCGTTGTAAAAAGAAACCCGATTGTTTGAACTGCGTATCGAACTAAAGAGGGTCCTACAAAATTAACGATGTTGATCACTAAGAACCAACCTCATATATTATGAATAGATGAATCTAACTTAACATATCCATTGGGAGGATGGGTCATGGAAAGAGGCTTCAATCATATGATGAGTTTAGATTACTAACTGCAGCACAAATCATATGACGCATTTGGATCGCTGAATAGGAAGAATCATATAAGAAGTTCAAATAGGTTGAAATGGCCCAAGTACGTCAAAGGTTATGATCCATTAAAACGGCCCAAGCATGTCAAAGGTTTGGATCACTAGAAATGGGCCAAATCATATGAACAATTTGGATCATTTGAAAAGTTGAAGAGGGAACTACAAAATTTAGGGCATGGATCAACTTAGCATATACATTGCCATGGATCATGAAAAACAACTTTAATCATATGATGAGTTTGGATCATGAAAAGCAGCTTTAATCATATGATGAGTTTGGATCATGAAAAGCAACTTCAATCGTATGATGAGTGTAGATCGTCGAATGAGCCGAATCATATGAACGATATGGATCCATCGAATGGCCCAAGCATTATCCATCGAAATGGCGCATGTCAAAGATTTGGATCACTAGAAATGGGCTAAATCATATGAATTTGGATCGTTGTACAAAGAAACCTGATTGTTTGAACTGCATAACGAACTGAAGAGGATCATACAAAATTAACTATGTGGATCACCGAGAACCAACCTCAAATATCATGAATAGATGGATCTAACATAACATTTCCATTGGGATGGGTCATGGAAAGAGGCTTCAATCATATGATGAGTTTAGATCACTAATAGCCACACAAATCATATGATGCATTTGGATCGCTGAATGAGCCGAATCATATAAGAAATTTAAATCTGCTGAAATCAACCAAGCACGTCAAAGGTTTTGATCCATTGAAATGGCCCAAGCATGTCAAAGGTTTGGATCACTAGAAATGGCCCAAATCATATGAACAGATTTGATCAGTTGTAAAGATGAAGAGTGATCTACAAAATTTAGGGCAAGGATTAACTTAACATATACATTGTCATGGATCAAGAAAAGCAGCATCAATCATATGATGAGTTTGGATAATGAAAAGCAACTTTAATCATATGATGAGTTTGGATCATGAAAAGCAACTTCAATCATAAGATCAGTTTGGATGATGAAAAGCAGCTTTAATCATATGATGTGTTTGGATAATGGAAAGCAGCTTCAATCATATGATGAGTGCCAATCGTCGAATGAGTCAAATCATATGAACAATTTGGATCCACTAAATGGCCCAAGCATGTCAATGTCTTTCATCCTTTGAAATGGCCCATATAAAAGAATTGGATCACTAGAAATGGGCTAAATCATATGAATTTGGATTGTTGTAAAAATAAACCTGATTGTTTGAATTGCGTATCAAACTGAAGAGGGTCCTAAAAAATTAACGATCTGGATCACTGAGAATCAACCTCAAATACTATAAATAGATGGATCTAACTTAACATATCCATTCGAATAGGTCATGAAGAGGCTTCAATCATATGATGAGTTTAGATCACTAAAAGCAACACGAATCATATGATGCATTTGGATTACTAAATGGGCCGAATCATTTAAGAAGTTCAAATCCATTGAAATGGCCATGCACGTCAACGGTTTGATCCATTGAAATGGCCCAAGTAGGTCAAAGGTTTAGATCACTAGATTTGGGACAAATCATATGAACATTTTGGATCATTTGTAAAGCGGCAGAGGGTCCTACAAAATTTAGGACATGGATCGACTTGGCATATCCATTGCCATGGATCATGAAAGGTAGCTTTAATCATATGATGAGTTTGGATCATGAAAAGCAGCTTCAATCGTATGATGAGTGTCGATCGCCGAATGAGCTGAACCATATGAACTATTTGGATCCACTGAATGGCCCATGCATGTCAATGTTTTTTATCCATCAAAATCACCCATGTCAAATATTTGCATAACTAGAAATTGGCCAAATCATATGAATTTGGATCGTTGAAAAAAGAAACCTGATTGTTTGAATTGTGTATCGAACTGAAGAGGGTCCTACAAAATTAATGGTGTGGATAACTGAGAACTAACCTCAAATATTATGAATAGATGGATCTAACTTAACATATCCATTGGGATGGGTCACGGAAAGAGGCTTCAACCATATGATTAGTTTAGATCACTAACAGCAGCACGAATCATATTATGCATTTGGATCGCTGAATGGGCCGAATCATATAAGAAATTCAAATACGTTGAAATGGCCCAAGCACGTCAAAGGTTTTGATCCATTGACCATTGGGATGGGTCACAGAAAGAGGCTTCAACCATATGCTTAGTTTATATCACTGACAGCAACACAAATCATATGATGCATTTGGATCGTTGAATGGGCTGAATCATTTAAGAAATTCAAATACGTTGAAATGTCCCAAGCACGTTAAAGGTTTTAATCCATTGAAATGGGCCGAATCATATAAGAAACCTGATTGTTTGAATTGCGTATCGAACTGAAGAAGGTCCTACAAAATTAATGATGTGGATCACTGAGAACTAACCTCAAATATTATAAATAGATGGATCTAACTTAACATATCGATTGGGATGGGTCCCGGAAAGAGGCTTCAACCATATGATTAGTTTAGATCACTAACAACAACACGAATCATATGATGCATTTGGATCACTGAATGGGCCGAATCATATAAGAAACTCAAATACATTGAAATGGCCCAAGCACGTCAAAGGTTTTGATCCACTGAAATGGGCCAAATCATATGAACAATTTGGATCATTTGTAAACCTGAAGAGGGATCTATAAAATTTAGGGCATGGATCAACTTAGCATTTACATTGCCATGGATCATGTAAAGCAGCTTCAATCATATGATGAGTTTGCATCATGAAAAGCAACTTCAATCATATGATGAGTTTGGATCATGAAAAGCAGCTTTAATCATATGATGAGTTTGGATCGCCGAATGAGCCAAATCATATGAACAATTTGGATTAACTAAATGGCCCAAGCATGTCAATGTTTTTTATCCATCGAAATGTCCCATATTAAAGATTTGGGTCATTGGAAATGTGTCAAATGATATGAATTAGTTTAGATCACTAACAACAACACGAATCATATGATGCATTTGGATCACCGAATGGGCCGAATCATATAAGAAGTTCAAATTCGTTGAAATGGCCCAAGCACCTCAAAGGTTTTGATCGCTAACAACAGCACGAATCATATGATGCATTTGGATCGCCGAATGGGCCGAATCATATAAGAAGTTCAAATCCGTTGAAATGGCCCAAGCACCTCAAAGGTTTTGATCCATTGAAATGGGCCAAATCATATGAACAATTTGGATGATTTGTAAACCCGAAGAGGGATCTACAAAATTTAGGGCATGGATCAACTTAGCATATAGGCAGCTTTAATCATATGATGAGTTTAGATCATGAAAAGCAGCTTCAATCATATGACGAGTTTGGATCATGAAAGGCAGCTTCGATCATATGATGAGTTTGGATCATGAAAAGCAATTTTAATCATATGATGAGTTTGGATCATTAAAAGCAGCTTCAATCGTATAATGAGTGTCGATCGCCAAATGAGCCGAATCATATGAACGATTTGGATCCACCGAATGGCCCAAGCATGTCAACGTTTTTTTATCCATCAAAATGGCCCATGTTAAAGATTTGGAATCAAATGAATTTGGATCGTTGTAAAAAGAAACCTGATTGTTTGAATTGCATATCAAACTGAAGAGGGTCCTAAAAAATTAACGATGTGGATCATTGAGAACCAAACTCAAATATTATGAATAGATCGATCTATAAAAATATCCATTGGGACGGGTCATGGAAAGAGGCTTCAATCATATAATGAGTTTAGATCACTAACAGTAGCACGAATCATATGATGCATTTGGATCGCTGAATGGGCCGAATCATAAAAGAAGTTCAAATACCTTGAAATGGCCGAAGCACGTCAAAGGTTTTGATCCATTGAAATGGCCCAAGCATGTCAACGGTTTGGATCACTAGAAATGGACCGAATCATATAAACAGTTTGGATCATTTGCAAAGCTAAAGAGGGTCCTACAAAATTTAGCGCATGGATCAACTTAGCATATCCATTGCCATGGATCATGAAAAGCAGCATCAATCATATGATGAGTTTGTATCATGAAAAGCAACTTCAATTGTATGATGAGTTTGGATTGCCGAATGAGCCAAATAATATGAACAATTTGGATCCACTAAATGCCCCAAGCATGTCAATGTTTTTTGTCCATCGAAATGGCCCATGTCAAAGGTTTGGATCACTAGAAATGGGCCAAATCATATGAATTTGGATCATTGTAAAAAGAAAATTGATTGTTTGAATTGTGTATAGAACTAAAGAGGGTCGTACGAAATTAACGATGTGGATCACTGAGAACCAACCTCAAATATTATGAATAGATGGATCTAACTTAACATATCCATTGGGATGAGTCACAGAAAGAGGCTTCAATCATATGATGAGAATAGATAACTAATAGCAACACGAATCATATGATGCAAATGGCTCGATGAATGGGCCGAATCATATAAGAAGTTTAAATCCGCTAAATGGCCCAAGCACGTTAAAGGTTTCGATCCATTGAAATAGCCCAAGCAAATCATATTAACAGTTTGGATCATTTGTATAGTTGAAGAGGGTCCTACAAAATTGTGCATGGATCAACTTACCATATCCATTGCCAAGGATCATGAAAAGCAACTTTAATCATATGATGAGTTTGGATCATGAAAAACAGCTTCAATCATATGACGAGTTTGGATCACTAAATAATCCAAATTATATGAACAATTTGGATCCACCGAATGTCCCATGTCAAAGGTTTGTATTAATAGAAACGGGTGTAAAAAGAAACTTGATTGTTTGAATTGGGTATAGAACTGAAGAGGGTCCTATGAAATTAACAATGTGGACCACTGAGAACCAATCTCAAATATTACAAATAGATGAATCAACTTAACATAACGATTGGGATGGGTCATGGAAAGAGGCTTCAATCATATGATGAGTTTGGATTGCCGAATAAGCCGAATTATATGAACAAATTGGATCCACTTAATGGCCCAAGCATGCCAATGTTTTTTATCCATTGAAATGGCCCATGTTGAAGTTTTGGATCAGTAGAAATGGGAGCTTCAATCGTATGATGAGTTTGGATCGCCGAATAAGCCGAATTATATGAGCAACTTGGATCCACTGAATGCCCCAAGCATGCCTACGTTTTTTATCCATCGAAATGGCCCATGTTGAAGATTTGGATCAGTAGAAATGGGCCAAATCATATGAATTTGGATCATTGTAAAAAGAAACTCGATCCTTTGAATGTGTACATAATTGAAGAGTCCTATAAAATTAACGAAGTGGATCACTGAGAACCAGCCTCAAATATTAGAAATGGATGGTTCAACTTAGCATATCCATTGGGATGGGTCATGAAAAGAGGCTTCAATCATAAGATGAGTTTAGATCACTTACACTAGCATGAATCATATGATGCATTTGGATCGTTGAATGGGCCGAATCATATAATAAGTTCAAATCCGATAAATTGCCCAAGCACGTTAAAGGCTTTGATCCATTGAAATGGCCTAAGCATGTCAAAGGTTTGGATCACTAGAAATGGGCCAGATCATATGAACAATTTAGATCATTGGTAATGCTGAAGAGGGTCCTAAAAAATTTTGTGCATGGATCTACTTAGCATATCCATTGCCAAGGATCATGAAAAGTAGCTCTAATCATATGATGAGTTTGCATCATGAAAAGTAGCTCTAATCATATGATGAGTTTGCATCATGAAAAGTAGCTCTAATCATATGATGAGTTTGCATCATGAAAAACAGCTTTAATCATATGATGAGTTTGGATCATGAAAAGCAACTTCAATCCTATTATTAATTTGGATCGTTGAATGAGCCGAATCATATGAACAATTTGGATCCACTGAATGATCCAAGCATGTGAATGTTTTTTATCCATCGAAATGGCCCATGTCAAAGGTTTGGATCAATATAAATCAGACAAAGCATAGGAATTTAGATCATTGTAAAAAGAAACTTAATTGTTTGAATTGTGTATAAAACCGAAGAGGGTCCTACAAAATTAACGAAGTGGATCACTGAGAATCAGCCTCAAATATTACGAATAGATGGTTCAACTAAGCATATCCATTGGGATGGGTCATGGATAACATGGATGAGTTTAGATCACTAACAGCAGAACAAATCATATGATGCATTTGGATCGTTGAATGGGCCAATTCATATAAGAAGTTCAAATCCGCTAAATTGCCCAAGCATGTTCAATGTTATGATCTATTTTAATGGCCCAAGCATGTCAAAGGTTTGGATCACTAGGAATGGGACAGATCATATGAACAGTTTGGATCATTAGTAAAGCTGAAGAGGGTCCTACAAAATTTTGGGCATGGATCAACTTAACATATCCATTGCCAAGGATCATGAAAAGCTGCTTTAATCATATGATGAGTTTGGATCATGAAAAGCAGGTTCAATCATATGATGAGTTTGGATCATGAAAAGCCGCTTTAAACATATGATTAAGTCAGATCATGAAAAGTAGCTTCAATCATATGATGAGTTTGGATCATGAAAAGCAGCTTCAATAGTATGATGCGTTTGGATCACCGAATAAGCTGAATTATGTGAACAATTTGGATCCACCAAATGACCCAAGCATGCCAATGTTTTTCATCCATCAAAATGGCCCATGTCAAAGATTTGGATCATAAAAAGCTGCTTTAATTATATGATTTGTTTGGATCACTAAATGAGCCGAATCATATGAACAATTTGGTTCCATTGAATGGTTGAAAGCATGTCAATGTTTTTTATCCATCGAAATGGCCCATGTCAAAGGTTTGGATCACTATGAACAAAATCATAGGAATTTGGATCATTGTAAAAAGAAACTTCATTGTTTGAATTGTGTATAAAACTGAAGAGGGGTCCTACAAAATTAACGAATGGCATCATTGAGAATCCGCCTCAAATATTACGGATAGATGGTTCAACTTAACATATCCATTGAGATGGGTCATGGAAGGAGGCTTCAATCATATGATGAGTTAAGATCACTAACAGCAACATAAATCATATCATGCATTGGATCACTGAAGGGCCGAATAATATAAGAAATCAAATCCGCTAAATTGGCCGAAGCACGTCAAAGGTTTTGATCCATTGAAATGGCCCAAGCATATCAAAGGTTTGGATCACTAGAAATGGGCCAAATCATATGAACAGTTTGAATTATTTGTTATCCTGAAGAGGGATCTACAAAATTTAGGGCATGGATCAACTTAGCATATTCATTGCCATGGATCATGAACAACATCTTCAATCATATGATGAGTTTGGATCATGAAAAGCAGCTTCAATCATATGATGAGTTTGGACCATGAAAAGCAGCTTCGATCATATGCAAAGTTTGGATCATGAAAAGCAGCTTCGATCATATGCTAAGTTTGGATCATGAAAAGCAGCTTCAATCGTATGATGAGTATGGATCGCCAAATAAGACGAATTATATGAACAATTTGGATCCACTAAATGGCCTAAGCATGCCAATGTTTTCTATTCATCGAAATGGTTGATGTTGAAGGTTTAGATTAGTAGAAATGGGTCAAATCATATGAATTTGGATCGTTGTAAAAAGAAGCTTGATTCTTTGTGTATAGAACTGAAGAGTCCTACAAAATTAACGAAGTGGATCACTGAGAACCAGCCTCAAATATTACGAATAGATGGTTCAACTTATCATATCCATTGGGATGGGTCATTGAAAGAAGTTTCAATCATATGATGAGTTTAGATCACTAACAATAGCACGATTCATATGATCCATTTGGATCGCTGAATGGGCTGAATCATATAAGAAGTTCAAATCCGCTAAAATGCCCAAGCACGTTAATGGTTTTGATCCATTGAAATGGCCTAAGCATGTCAAAGGTTTGGATCAATAGAAATGGGCCAGATCATATGAATAGTTTGAATCATTAGTAATGTTGAAGAGGGTCCTACAAAATTTTGGGCATGGGTCAACTTAGCATATCCATTGCCAAGGATCATGAAAAGCCGCTTTAATTATATGATGAGTTTGGATCATGAAAAGTAACTTTAATTATATGATGAATTTGGATCGCTGAATGAGTCGAATCATATGAACAATTTGGATCCATTGAATGGTCGAAGCATGTCAATGTTTTTTATCCATTGAAATGGCCCATGTCAAAGGTTTAGATCACTATAAATGAGCGAAATCATAGGAATTTGGATCATTGTAAAAAGAAACTTCATTGTTTGAATTGTGTATAAAAATGAAGAGGGTCCTACAAAATTAACGAAGTGCATCACCGAGAATCAGCCTCAAATATTACGAATAGAGGGTTCAACTTAACATATCCATTGGGATGGGTCATGGAAGTAGGCTTCAATCATATAATGAGTTTAGGTCACTAACAGCAGCACAAATCATATCATGCATTTGGATCACTGAAGGGCTGAATGATATAAGAAGTCAAATCCGCTGAACTGGCCTAAGCACGACAAAGGTTTTGATCCATTGAAATGGCCCAAGCATGTCAAAGGTTTGGATCACTAGAAATGTGTCAAATCATATGAACAGTTTGGATCATTAGTAAAGCTAAAGAGGGTCCTACAAAATTTTGGGCTAAACTCATCATATGATTGAAGCCTACTTCCATGAACCATCCCAATGGATATGTTAAGTTGAACGAATCATATCATACATTTGGATCACTGAAGGGCCAAATGATATGAGAAGTCAAATCCACTGAACTGGCCGAAGCACAACAAAGGTTTTGAACCATTGAAATGGCCCAAGCATGTCAAAGGTTTGGATCACTAGAAATGTGCCAAATCATATGAACAGTTTGGATCATTAGTAAAGCTAAAGAGGGTCCTACAAAATTTTGGGCATGGATCAACTTAGCATATCCATTGCCAAGGATCATGAAAAACAGCTTCAATCATATGATGAATTTGGATCATGAAAAGCAGCTTCAATCATATGATGAGTTTGGATCATGAAAAGCAACTTCAATCGTATGATGAGTATGGATCGCCAAATAAGCCGAATTATATGAACAATTTGGATCCACTGAATGGCCCAAGCATGTCAATGTTTTCTATCCATCAAAATGGCGCATGTTGAAGGTTTGGATTAGTAGAAATGGGCCAAATCATATGAATTTGGATCGTTGTAAAAAGAAATTTGATTCTTTGAATTTTGTATAGAACTGAAGAGTCCTACAAAATTAATGAAATGGATCACTAAGCACTGGCCTCAAAGATTACAAATAGATGGTTCAACTTAGCATATCCATTGGGATGGGTCATGGAAAGAGGTTTCAATCATATGATGAGTTTAAAACACTAATATTAGCACGATTCATATGATGCATTTGGATCGATGAATGGGACGAATCATATAAGAAGTTCAAATCCGCTAGCCCAAGCACGTTAATGGTTTTGATCTATTGAAATGGCCCAAGCATGTCAAAAGCTTTGGATCACTAGAAATGGGCCAGATCATATGAACAATTTGGATCATTAGTAATGTTGAAGAGGGTCCTACAAAATTTTGGGCATGGATCAACTTAGCATATCCATTGCCAAGATCATATGAACAATTTGGATCATTAGTAATGTTGAAGAGGGTCCTACAAAATTTTGGGCATGGATCAACTTAGCATATCCATTGCCAAGGATCATGAAAAGCCGCTTTAATCAAATGATGAGTTTGGATCATGAAAAGCAGCTTCAATCATATGATGAGTTTGGATCATGAAAAGCCGCTTTAATCGTATGATGAGTTTGGATCATGAAAAGCCGCTTTAATCATATGGTGAGTTTGGATAATGAAAAGCAGCTTCATTCGTATGATGAGTTTGAATCACCGAATAAGCTGAATTATGTGAACAATTTGGATCCACTAAATGGCCCAAGCATGCAAATGTTTTTTATCCATCGAAATGGCCCATGTCAAAGGTTTGGATCAATAGAAGCGGGCCAAATCATATGAAATTGGATCACTGTAAAACAAAACCTAATTGTTTGAATTGTGTATAGAACTGAAGAGGGTCCTACAAATTTTTTTATTTTTTTAATTTTTACACATGCGCACACACCACCACACACGCCGTAGTGGAATTTCACCACCCATGGGTACTCGAACCCTCAACCAGGTGTTGAAACTCTTGAGAGTCTACCACCGGAGTAAGAGGGTCCTACAAATTAACGATGTGGATCAATGAGAACCAACCTCAAATATTATTAATAGATGGATCAACTTAACATATCTATTGGGATGGGTCATGGAAAGAGGGCTTCAATCATATGATGAGTTTAGATCACTAAAAGCAGCACGAATCACATAATGCATTTAGATTGCTGAAGGGGCCGAATGATATAAGAAGTCAAATCCGCTGAATTGGCACAAGCACGTCAAAGGTTTTGATCCATTGAAATGGCCCAAGCATGTCAAAGGTTTGGATCACTAGAAATGGCCAGATCATATGAACAGTTTGGACCATTGGTAAAGCAGAAGAGAGTCCTACAAAATTTAGGGCATGGATCAACTTAGCATATCCATTTCCATGGATCATGAAAAGCAGCTTTAATCATATGATGAGTTTGGATCATGAAAAATAGCTTCAACCATATGATGAGTTTGGATCTTGAAAAGCAACTTCAATCGTAGGATGAGTTTGGATCGCTGAATGAGCCGAATTATATGAACAATTAGGATCTACTGGATGGCCCAAGCATATCAATGTTTTTTATCTATCGAAATGGCCCATGTCGAAGGTTTGGATAAATAGATTTTGGCCAAATTATATAAATTTGGATCATTGTAAAAAGAAACTTGATTCTTTGAATTGTATATAGAACTGCAGAGAGTCTTACAAAATTAACGAAGTGGATCACTAAGAACCAGCCTCAAGTATTACTAATAGGTGGTTCAACTTAGCATATCCATTAGGATGGGTCATGGAAAGAGGCTTCAATCAGATCAGAAGTTTAGATCACTAACAGCAGCATGAATCATATGATACATTTGGATCGCAGAATGAGCCGAATCATATAAGAAGTTCAAATCCACTAAATTGCCCAAGCACGTTAAAGGTTTTCATCTATTGAAATGGCCCAAGCATGTCAAAGGTTTGGATCACTAGATATGGGCCAGATGATATGAACAGTTTGGATCATTAGTAAAGCTGAAGAGGGTCATACAAAATTTTGGGCATGGATCAACTTAACATATCCATTGCAAAGAATCATGAAAAGCCGCTTTAATCATATGATGAGTTTGGATCATGAAAAGCAGCTTCAATCATACGATGAGTTTGGATCGTGAAAAGCAGCTTCAATCGTATTATGAGTTTGGATCACCGAATAAGCCGAATTATATTTGGATCCACTAAATGGCCCAACTAGGTCAATGTTTTTTATCCATTGAAATGGTCCATGTCAAAGGTTTGGATCAATAGAAGCAGGCCAAGTAATGTGAATGCTATGGAAAACTAATGATTGGCCATCCACATTACCAATTTGGATCACAAAGTATAGGTTTATTGAAGAGAATGGCTTGGATGATTAAAAGAAGCCGATTCCAATAAAGATCCCAATTATATCAATGGTATAGATCACCGAAAACTATCCAATTAAGATCCTAATCTTAATGATTAAAAGAAGCCGTCCACATTACCATATTGATGACGTAGACCCCTTTATACGCATCTGTGTATATGACTAGCCCAATCATATGAAAGGCTTGGATGAAGGAAAATTGGACAACCATATTAATGATTTGGCTCCTTTTTTTTCGAGATATGAACCAAATCCTATAATGGTTTAGATCATTAAAATTAGCTCATTCATATAAACAATTTTAGTCACAGAAAATGGGTTAAGTCATACGAATAATTAGGATCCCAATCATAAGAATGGTATGAATCCCTGAAAAGTAAGCCCTCCACATTACTGATTTGTATCATTGAGTATGGGCCTAGTCATATGAATGGTTCTGGTAAGAAACTCAACCAAACAAAATAATTGGAATGTAGAAAACAAGTCGAGACATCTGAACAATATGGATCACTAAAAGTAGGCCGAACCATGCCGTTAGGTTGGAGCATTGGAAGTTGGCCCAGCCATATTCCTAATTTAGATCCCTAAATACAAGTCCGAACATATGATTGGCCAAATCACATGAACGACTTTGATGAGCGAAGAATATTGTTAACGATTTCTATCACTTAATACAAGCCTATCCATATGAGTGGTGCATGTGCTCCAACCTATCATTTCAATGTTTGATCCCTAAGAACTTACCCAAACTATTGATTTTTGGTGCATGTGGCATCATTGTAAACACCTATTGATTAAATTGATGAAAGAACATTGTAGAATGGCAGTGCTTCGTATCACTGAAAATTATCACAATCACATGAAGGATCTAGATCATTGAAAAAGGGTCCCAATCATGTGACAGGTTCATATGATTGAAAATCATTCCATATGCCCAAAGGCAACCAAAAGCAGAAGAACAGCGAAAACACTAGCAGAACACAAGCAAAATGTTGCTAATATAATCTTAATCATCTGGATGATATTTTCATTATTAGAGGCAAATAAAAGCCTGTAATGTAATGAATTCTAAATCATGTAGAAACTAACCTTTTTGAGCGGTTAATCCATGGCGACATATACATCCAGCAAAGAGTACCACCTGTTTGCTTAAAAGATGTAACACTGAACCAAAAAAAACAAAAAACAAAAAACAAAAATTAAAGGAAAAAAAATGCAATAAGTGAATGAACCACTAAACATTGGTTTCACAAAGGCAACAACAAAGAAAGTAAAATATAAAACTAGTAGCATCGCATATAGTAGCAAAAGCAAGCAAATTTGCAAATATATTCTCCTGTATCACTGATACTTCTATTACTAGGAGTAGAAGAAAATCTATAATTTAGTGAATTCTGAATCACAGTGAAACAAGTTTTCTGAATAATCACTCTGTGGCACAATACATCCAACACAAGAGAACAACTTGTTTGTTGCAAAGATCTCATGCGCCTTGTAAGATTTCATCGAGCACCATTTAATAAATCTATTCCTATAAATCTTTTGAGGCAAATTCATAGTATGTACATCGAGCACCATTTAATAAATGGTGCTGGCCTTATAACCAATAAGGGCAAAATAAGTGAATCAATCTGGACTGATCAATCCATTGAAAAAAAAAAAAGAGCATCAAATGGGTGTTTCTAACCATTCAATCCATAAACAACTTTCAAGACCATTTCTCTAAATTTATTGACATTTTAAAAAAAAGGTGATGAGTAGGAAAGTATGCCAAATGGTGTGACTTTTAGGCCATGGCCCTCGCTATGTTGATGGCCTGGTGCCAAAAATAGGACTGTACACTCCTCCAAATGGACACGTATGTACATTAGACTGACTGTTGGACTGACCAATTCATAGGCCACCTATGGATGGTCCATTTCTCAAAAAATGCAGGAGATGGGTGTTTCTAACCACTCAATCCATAAATAATTTTCAAGACCTTTTCTATAGATTTATTGACCATCCAAAAAAGGCCATATATAGGATAGCATGCCAAATGGTGTAAGTTTTGGGTCATAGCCCTCTCTATGGAGATGACTTGGTGCCAAAAAGCAGGACCATACACTCCTCAAAATGGAGACACATGTACATTAGACTGTGAACTATTGGACAAACCAATTCAGTCCACCTCATGGATGGTCCATTTCTCGAAAAAAAAATGCAGCAAATGGGTGTTTTCACAACTATTCAATACATAAACAATTTTGAGAACCATTTCTCTAGATAGGACAGTATGCCAAATGGTGTAACTTTTGAGCCATTGCCCTCACTATGGAGCTGACCTTGTGCCAAAAATTAGGACCATACAAAATGGACACAATGTACATTAGACTATGTACTGTTGACAAGTATTTTTAAACCGACCATTGTTTTCATGCACGAGCAAATATGGCACATGTGTATGGCATGCGAGATTCCCATCAGCTCAGGTGGGCCACACGGTTTAGATAACATTACCTAAACATCTAGTTGTTTCACTCAAGTAGGCCACAGAGCATGGTTAAAAGACTTAGTGAATTAACCTGACCCGTTCAGCCCGGAGTGAAGTCGCCACTCATCTGAGTCTGGGCTGAATAGGCCTGACTCACCCAAGTCAGGGGTGACTCATGGGGGCTGACTCGTGGTATCGAACCGAATCGGGTCTGACAGAGACCGAGTCGACTCATACAAGCTGTATCAAACTCATCAGATTCTTAAAAGCATACCATAGACAAAATCAATGAAGGGGTACACAGACAAACAAAAAACTAAAAAGAGGTTTTAGACATCTCTTTGAGACAGAAGGTCTAATCAATGTGGCCTGTAAGAACTCTATAAGGTGGGCCTTATTGATCAACGGTCTAGATTGTCCTAAGGGTTGGAAATTGTGATCAGGTGCAACAGTGGGCCCCAGTACGTTGTGATACATCCAGAAATTCATGTAAGGGGTGGAGTGCTACAACTATAATACGCACGGTGTTTTAGAGGAACTGGAATTACCAATTCGTGTGGAGCCTTTGGGAGAGAAGTTTTGATGGGTTTCAAACTCCTCACCCCTCTAACCTATATTAACAGGGCTGGGTCCCCAATCCGACACTATTGACAGAAGGTTGAGCCCTATCGTATCTTCTCTAAAGGGTGTTAGGAAAGGAAGACCTCAGCATCCCTATCTATAGCAATGGCATCACAGCAAGGTAAGCCATTCACTTCTTCAGATCTCCATATCTAATGCACAGCAAGATCCTTCGGCAATTCCGCATTAAGAAAATATTACAGTTGGTATCAGAGCCACTGTGCAATAGGTATGGATGATCGAATCCAGCCAATCCAGACGTTGGGATTTTAGATCTCAAATCCAGCCATAGGGATTTTCACTCCCAAAACAGACAACTGAGATTTTGAATCCCACATCTGGAATTCGGCATCCAGAATATAAATTAGGGTTTTCGATCCCTAAATCCAGACTTTAGGGATTCTAATTTCCAAATTCAGACACCAGGGACCTTGATCCCCAAATCAGAGATTTTCAAAACTCTGAATTTAGGAATTGGAATATCGAATCTCAAATCTAAGAATTGGGAATTCCGGATTAATTATTCCCAAATCAGGCCATGGGAATTTCGATTCCCAAAATCGGAGATTAGGGATTTGAATCCTAAAATCCAGAATATTTGGGGATTTCAGTCCCATAAGGAATTTTACTTCGTCTTACCTGTGATTGTTAGAGGCCGGCAGCTATTATCATCTTTCGATGATGCAGGCGTCGGTGATGGCTTGCATCTCGTTCTTTCTTGCCCATCAGCCATTATCGACGTCTTGTACTCGCGTCCTATCGCTGACGGCCGAAGCCTTGGATTTCCAATGACGCCGGAGCCATCACCTTTTCATCCCGCGTCGTCGAGGTTGCTGGCAGTCATGGCAGAGGGAGAGAGAGAGAGAGGTTTGGAGAGAGAGCAGGGGGGGAAGGAAGGAGAGGTTCTCAGAGAGAGAGAGGAGTGGTTTTCAGAGGGAGAGAGAGAGAGAGAGAGAGAGAGAGAGGTTGCTTAGTCGGCAAGCAAAAGCAAAAATGACCGTTAAGGATATTTTGGTCATTAAGGAGATGTAAGAGACGCGGATTTGGAAAGCGGATTGCGTCCTACCCTGCCCGGACAATAATCCGTCCGGCCAGGGCTCTGTGGGGCCCACCGTGATGTAATAGTTTTATCCAAGCCGTTCATATATTTTCTCAGATCAATTTATGACACTATCCAAAAATTGAAGAAGGTAGAATTCTCCAGTGAACCACACGAAAAGAAGCAGCAGTTATAATGACACTCACCGTTGAAACATCTCTAAGGGCCAACGTGATGTTTTTTTACCATCCAACCTACACATGAGGTCATGTTTTTACCATCCAACCTACTCATAAGGTCATGTAGATCCGGATGAGGTGAAAAAAAAAAAAAATCAGCTTGATCCGAAACTTCTGTAGACCCAGGAAGTTTTTAATGGTGGACCTTCATTCCCTACTTTGTGGTCCACTTAAGCCTTAGTTCCACCTCAATTTTGGTTTCATACCGTAAAATTATCTCCAAATATGGAAGGACAGTGTGGATAAAGCCATTACATCACTTTGGGGCCACAAAGCCCCACCCTGACGGATTTTGGTCCGGGCGGGGTTGGACGTAATCCGCTTCCGCGGATTTCCGGCTAAAGCCACGAAGTTCCTGCGCTGGAAACGTAGGTGGACCACGATGTTTGTTAGAAATCCACCCCGTCCATCCGTTTTGTGAGCTCATTTTAGGTCTTGAGACCAAAATCGAATAAGATCCAAGACTCAAGTAGCCCGCACTAAAGGAAAAGATGGGTAAGGAAATTCCTACTGTCATGACCCAAATTCAGAAATTAGATTCACTGGAATCTCGATCGCCAAATCCGATGCCGACAGCCTCCGTAGTACCCCATTCTCGGCTCCTAACGTCCATACGCCAGATTCCGATCCTGGGATCCTATAATGAGGATTTTCCAATGTACATTTAACTCATAATAAGCATAACCACAAGATTACCCAATTCAAAAAAGCAACATCATCATCACATATCCACTAATATAATCATTTGGGTACAATGCTAAAAAGGAAATACATAAATCGAAAATCAAGCTCTAGAAGACCGCTGCACGCTCCAAGCTCAATGCTGCTGCAACCTAACATCACCTACACGCATCTATCGTGCATAAGCTTATAGAAAGCTTAGAGGGTGGTGTAAGTATGTGCGCAAGGTAAGTGTCAAGTATTCAACGCAATGTCATATTCATACAATACCAGAAATACTGGTAATCCATAAATGGTACAATATCGGAATAAGCAGAGATACTGATAAGATCATGAATTATCAGAGTAAAAAGAAATACTGATAAAATCATAAATCATACGATAACAGAGTAAGCGGAAATACAGATAAGTCCATGAGTCAAGCAATATCAGAATACGCAATACAGAACAACTATACAAATGAGGAGTCATAAAGAGCTAAATATCAGATGCCGAGTATGCGATGTAATATGCAGTGCAAATGGAATGACCATGCTGGAGTGTGAATTCGGGATGATAGTACGTAGTATCGCAGGTTATAGGGTCCATCACAAGGGAATTCTATCCAAACCAGTCTCATACCTAAATTTGGATAGTCAAACTCAATGTGGTAAACTCCTGATCTCAGGTTAGTCGCGCGGCCCAACCGAAATCCTGGCCATTGCGAAAGTTCATATAACAAATAGTTGCGCCCACCAGCCCGACTAGATAGTGAATGAATGAATGAGTGAGTATGCAAATCCTGCTCAATAAATCCACATATCAATACGGTTCATCTCTGGGATCATCACCGGAGTCTATTACACTCCAAACCAGATTGCCGCCCCATCGCGATCAACAAGGTGAGTGGAAGAGACCTCACTATCCGCCTGCCAATATCGGGCCCGGCTCGTCGATAGCGGACCCATTCCTCGAGCTGGTCAGACTCAGCCTAGCAATGCCCCATCCTCTCAGGCAGGTAAGGTCGTACCCCATTCCAACCGACCACGACATAGTAGGAGACACGGCCTAACGGTATACGACCCTCATGCGCTCATGCATCCACTCAGTCTAGACGTTAGAGCAACCTCTGGAACCAAGAGGGTTTAGGGACTTTCACCCAGGGATATTTATAACACCCCATGTAGAACAGATTTTCGGTGTCCCATCTAACCTTCCACGAAATACCTGTGGAGGCTACGACCCTGATGTTACTAGGGCGTACAGTGATCACAATGCAAGATACATGAGTCATACAATCCAATCATGCATCACTCCTACGCATACCATGCGTTCAGGTGAGACAATCTCTGCCTATCAAGGAGTCTCATAACAACATGCCCAATGACATATGCAATGGTCAACCACATCTCATAACAAACATACAGATGATGTGTATGGGCATGTATCATGATGCTATGTTGTCACATACTCATAATCGGTATCAATAACCGGCATCGACAATCAACCTCTACAATGTGGACATTTAACCAACATTACCCCCAAGGAATGGTCCACATAGAACCTAACATATAGTGGACCCATGGCCTCTCACAAGGGCTAAATATACAACACCATAAGCCTCACTCAAGAGCCACATATACACAACAGGTGGGCCCTGCTCATGGGCTTCAAATACATGACATGTGGGCCCTACACATGGGTCACGAATACATCAAATGAGTCATACATCCTAGGCCTAATACATATCACAATGGCCTAGCCTATAGGCCACGAATATACCACAATGGGCCTTGCCCATGGGCCATGAATACATCACAGTAGGCCTCATGTAAGCCCTGTATCCTAGACCGTACCGTTCCGTAGACTTCCGCGGTCTTCCCAGTCGAATTTCGGCAACCTTCGATCCTTAAGTGGCATTTGCGCACGACTCTGATTCACATGCCGTCAACCTGAGTCGACTCGACCCAAGACTTGTACCATTGCGACCGCGCCGATGCCGCGATTCCAACGCTGCGTCTCGTGCGTCAATGCGACGCTTAGATCATGAGATGTAACTCGCGCATTATAATAGCTATGGACCACACATTTGCGGGGCCCACATATCACAATGGCACCATTTTCTAGGTTATCATGGGGTGATGTCATCACCCCATGCCAAGTAATAAATGCTTACAAGCAATTATGGCATTTATTCTTCCCATGGGTCAACCCTAGCATTTATGGCCATACATGAATTAATTACTCTCTCTCTCTTCTTCTTCTTCATTTTTCTCCTCCAGCAAGAGAAAAGGTGAAAACGTCCATGGCAACCCTCCCATTTCTAGCCACATCCACCTTAGATCCCCTTCAATCCAACCACTAGAAGTCCATCTCCACCGTTGAAGGAGCCTCATTGGAACTTTGGAGCACTATGGAGGAGAAAGAAGGAATGTGGGTGCATCTTTAGGGAAGATTTCTCCATTTTTATGATGTGGGTATTTCTCTCTCTCTCCCTCTCTTTTTCTTTTGTTTTGTATGTGAAGGTGTGATTGTGTGGCCCACTTAATGTATTGTGAGGTGTCCAAACCGTTCATCAAATGGACCTCACCTTGATGTGTGTCTTATGCACACCATCCAAACATTTGGTGGCCCACCCTGATAGCACGTTTATGGGTGGGGCCCACCTTAAGTGTGTTATATTCAGCCATCCCGCGTCCTAGACGCTGGATGGGCTTCATGGTAAAGTGTGAGCTGACGGTGTATGCACTAACGCCAATGGAAAAAAAAAAGAAGATTTGAGTGGGCCACTTGTGTAGGCCCCCCCTTAATATATATTTTCAATCCAAGCCGTCCATCCCCTTTCCTACATCATTCTAGGCGTTGAGCCAAAAAATGGAGCCAATACGAGGTTCTGATGGGCCATAGCATATTAAATGGTGGTTTTTTTACCGTTGAAACCTACCCCGATGGTCTTATACACTGCAATACTTTGAATATTGGACTTGTTTAGTCCGTATCGAACCATGGAATGCAATGAGCGGTGTGGATCTACCTGATGTTGGCCGCATATATGAAAAACCGCAAGAAAACAGTTTTAGAAAAAAAAAAAAAACAAAAATTATAAGCAGCAGCTGCTGCTGCTGCTTCTGTCAGACGTAAGGACGAGCGCAGGACGCCTGCGCTATGTGCAGGACAGGGTCCCACTCGTGGGCCCCACCATGATGTTTGTATGTCATTCCAACCCTTCATTATGTGGGCCCCTGCTTGACGTGGGTCCCCTCCAAAAATCTGCCTCATCCGGATCTCAGATGGCCCACACGGTAGGAAATAGTGGGATTGAGCAGCTGCCATTGAAACCTTTCTGGTTCTCACGGAGGCCTTGGATCATTATGAAATTAGTTTTTCCCTTCAATCCAGGTCTGTGTGACGTTATCAACGGATTGGATGGAAAAATAAACATTTTGGTGGGCCCCACGTGGGACCCAATGATGTAGGTGTTTCTATCCACACCATCCACCGTCCCTGCACGGTTGGGATCCAGCCCCACGTGTGGAGGCTACCATGGTGTAAGTGTATGTCCAGGCCGTCCAAGGCCTGGACGTGCTATATAATGTAAATAATTTTAATATTATATATATATATTATAATATAATATTACATGTATATATTACATATATACATGAGGGTGGGCCTTACGTGGGACCCACCTCTGCCCTTCTTGTGCAGCAAGCTACACGTACAAGAGCTATATCACTACTGCCCCTTTGATGGCAGTAAACCTGCAAGGCCCCACATTGATGTATGCCCCACATTGATGTATGTATCTTTACACCGTCCATTGTTTGGACGGTGGGGCCTACCATGATGAACATGATATATCCTTACCATCCAAACATTTTGAGATACCATTTTAGGGCATGAGTATAAGGATGAGTCAAATCTAAAGTTCAAGTGGACCCCACCATTTAAATAGTGGACAGTGACATTCACCATTCAAACTCTTAAGGGCCATAGTAGTTTTAAATTAAACTGATATTTATTTTCACTTAATTTATCACTATGTAAACTTGTGAATAGGTTGGATTTCAAATACATCACGACAGGCCACACCAGGATGTGATCAATCCTTGATCAGGTGGACCACACTACAAAAAAAAAAATAGTGGAGGATTGAACATCTATCATTGAAACCCGTTTGGGTCACGAAAGTTCTGGATCAATGGGGAATTGTTTTCCCTCTTAATCCAGGTCTTTATGACCTTATGACTAGGTTGGTTGGAAAATAAACTCTATAGTGGGCCATATGAATTATTTACCCGTGAAAATTATTACCTCCATTGCTATTTGCGGTATGGTCCAAATGATCCTTCGTTATGATCCTTTCTGGGATGTGATTAGACCTATCTTGATGCATTTGTGGCCCGTTGTTGAGGCCCACCTTGATATATATATATATGAGGCCCATGTGATGCGGCCCATTTGATGTATTTAGGGCCCTTAGGTCGAGGCCCAACGAGATGTACATAAGGCCCATTGCAATGTGTGATTCCACCATAGTTTGTGTAATAATATTTATGGCGGGCCGTGCCTTGGGAGCAATGATGGTTTGACATTCATATTGTAAGATTAATGTTGGTTAAATATCCACATTGTCACTCTCCATAGGGCCCATTGATAGGCCCAACTTGTTGTATATGAGGCTCATGAGCAGGGCACACCTGTGATGTATATTAGGCCCATGTGTAGGGCCCGCCCATCGTGTATTAAGGCCCATGGGTTGTGTCCCATCATGATGTATTTCCGGCCCAGATGGCAAGGCCCGATGTGGTGTATCCGAGGCCTATGGGATGTGGCCATTACAATATGTTCGGGGCCCATGGGATATGGACCATTGTAATGCACATGCGGCCCGTATATGGGGACCATTATGATGTTGCATATGGCCTTGTGTGAGGACTAATGTGATTGTATGTAAGGCATATGTGTATGAGGCTCATTGATGCAACCCACTTTATGTATATTGGCCCATTAGTGCAGCTCATTGATGCAACCCACTTGATGTATATTAGCCCATTGTGCAGACCAGGAGATACAGCCCACCGTGACGGGTATTAGGACCATGTGATGCGGTCCGTAGTGATGTATATGTAGCCTTGTATGAGGCCCAAGTGATGTATGTTGGCCCATATGACGAGGCCGACGTGATGTAAATGAGGCCCATCGTGATTGTATATGAGGCCATGGGCCCACTATATGTTTGGCCCTATGTAGGTCACTCATTGGGAACGATGTTGGTTAGATGCCTCATTGATGGGCAATGACGGTTAGATGTCCTCATTGTGACCTTCCCTTAGGCCTTGTTATACCATTCTCTTCGTGAGTTAACCCAAATAAGTGGCCCCATTCGTCATAAACAGATAACTCCGTGCTATCGGATTGATATAACCACGGCCGAGAGCTGATCTTTACATTATTGTTGATTGATTGTCTATCTATGGACCCCGCCTTGTGTATATATGCTGATTGTCGGTGCTGATTATCGATGTTGATTGTCAGTGCTGACTATAGATGTTGATTATCGGTACCGATTATTGATGCCGAATATCGAGGCCGATTGTTGAGGTCCAATGAGATGTATATGCGACCCGTATTTGAGGACTGTTGTGATATGCATTCAGGCCGTGTTTAAGGCCTAATATGATGTACATGAGGCCTATGCGATGAGGCCCATTGGGATGCATTGGAGGACCAAGCTATGGAGCCCATTATGATGTATGTTAGACCCATTAGAAAGGCCCATTACGATGTATGTTAAGCCCGTGAGTAGGGCCCGCCTGTGGTGTATATGTGGCCCTTGAGTAAGGCCCACTGGGTTGTATATCAGGCCTTTGTGTGGGGCCGTAGGCCCATTATATGTTTGGCTCTATGTGGGTCATTCCTTGGGGGCAATGTTAGTTAAATGTCCACATTATCGAGGTCGATTGTTGATGCCGGTTGTTGATATCGATTATGAGTATGTGACAGTTTAACATCATGATACATGCCCATACGCATCATCTGCATGTTGTTATGAGATGTGGTTGATCATTGCATATGTCATTAAGCATGTTGTTATGAGACTCCCTGATAGGCGGAGGTTATCTCACCTGAGCACGCTGTATGCACATGATTGATGCATGACTGGATTGTATGATTCATGCATCTCGCATTATGATTACTGTACGCCCTAGCGACATCAGGGCCGTAGCCTCCACAGGCATATCGTGGATGGCCAAATGGGACACCGGAAATGTTTGGTTCTAGCATACGGGCGCCATAGATGTCCCTGGGTGAAAATCCCTAAACCTCCGTGGCCAGGAGACGCCCCAACGTCGAGACCGAGTGGATACATGAGCGCCCGAGTGCCGAATACTAGGAGGCCGCGTCTCCCACTGTGTCGTGGTCGGTTGGGAGGGGGTGTGGCCTTACCCACCCGAGGGTAGGGGGCAATACTAGGCTGAGTTTGACCAGCTCGTGAATGGGTCCGCTATCGACATGCCGGATAGGTATTGGCAGACTATTGGCCAGGCGGATAGTGAGGTTTCTTATACTCACTTGGACTGTGCGGCTAGGAGAGCGGCAGTGTCATTTGGAGTGTACTAAACCCCGGTGATAATCCCAGAAATGAACCGTACTGATATGTGGACTTAGTGAGTAGGAGTTGCATACTCATTCATTCATTCATCATTCACTATCCACTTGGGCTGGTAGTGCGCAACTATTTGTTACGTGTACCTTCGCAATGGCCAGGATTTCGGTTGGGGCACGCGACTAACCTGAGATCAGGAGTTTACCACATTGAGTCTAACTATCCAAATTTAGGTATGGGACTGGTTTGGATAGAAGTCCCTTGTGATAGACCCCATAGCCTGCGATACTACGTACTATCATCCCGACTTTACACTCCAGTATGGTCGTTCCATTCGCACCGCATATTGCATAACATTGTGGCGTACGACATTTTGGGCTATTGTGTCTCTGCATTTATATGGTATAGGTATGGTCGACGCTATTTGTGTTACTCATCAGGAATGTATATTGTATTGCATCCTCTGCATCTGATATTTGGCTATCTATGATTTCTCATTTGCATAGTTGTTCTATATTGCGTATTCTGACATTGATTGACTCATGGACTTGTCCGTATTTTCGCTTACTCTATCATCGTATGATCTTGTCAATATTCCTGCTTACTCTGATAATTCATGATCTTATCAATATTTCTGCTTATTCCGATATTGTATGATTTATGGATTACTGGTATTTCTGGTATTATATGATGATGTCATTATGTTGAATACTTGACACTTACCTTGTACACTCTTACACCACCCTCTAAGCTTTCTATAAGCTTATGCACGATAGATGCGTGCAGGTGATGTTACGTTGCAACAATGTTGAGCTTGGAGCATGCGGCGGTCTTCTGGAACTTAGTTTTTATTTATGTATTTCCTTCCAGCATTGTACTCAACTGATTATGTTAGTGGATATGTGATGATGATGTTGCCTTTGTGAATTGGGTAATCTTGTGGTTATGCTTATTGCGAGTAAAAAAAAATAATCCTCCTTGTAGGATCCCAGGATCGGAATTCTGGCGCATGGACGCTGGGAGTCGAGAATGGGGTACTACGGAGGCTGTCGGCACCGGTTCGGCGATCGGGATTCCCGCGAATCCGATTTTCGAATTTGGGGCGTGACACCTCAACTGCGGTTCGCATATACATCATATAAGTTTCGACAATCGGAATCGACACTCAGAATTGGCCTCAACAATCGGGGTCGGCCTATACAATCGACCTCGACAATCGGAATCGGCTTCGATACTCAGCCTCAATAATCGCGATCGATCGATAATTAGAATCGGTAAATCAGTCACGATAATCAGCCTCGATCGCTAATCAAAATCGGCAAATCGGTCACAACAATCGGATAGATCGATAATCAGAATCGGTAAATCGGTCACGATAACCGGGATTGATCGATAATCAAAGTCAGCAAATCGGTCACGACAATCGAATCAATTGATAATCAGAATCGGCAAATCGGTCACAACAATCGGATCAATCGATAATCAAAATCGGCAATCACAACAATCAGATCGATCGATGATCAGAATCGGCAAATCAATCACGACAATCGGATCAATCGATAATAAGAATCGACAAATCGGTCACATCAATCAGAATCGACGATCAGTCATGACAATTGGAATCAATCGATAATCAGAATTGGTAAATCGGTCACGTCAATCGAAATCGGCAATCAGTCATGACGATTGGAATCAATCGATAATCACAATCGGTAAATCGATCACGTCAATCGAAATCGGCAATCGGTCATGACAATCGGATCAATCGATCGATAATCAGAATCAGCAAATCGGTCACGACAATCGGGATTGATCGATAATCAGAATCGTCAAATCAGTCACGGCAATGGCACCGATAATCAACAGATAAGCAAAGTGGGGTCTATAAATGATCAGCCGATCAACCATAGCATAAAGATCGGCACTCGGCCGTGGTTATGTCAAATCCATAACACGGAGCCATCCGTCTACGGCGAATGGGGCGCACTTATTTGGGTTAACCCACTAAGGGAATGATGAGAATGGGCCTAACAAGCCCTAAGGGAAGGTCACAATGTGGACATCCAACCATCATTGCCCATCAATGTGGAAGGCCTACATAAAAACATATAGTGGGCCTATGACCCCACGTTACAATCATGATGAGCCTCATTTACGTCACATAGGCATCGTCATATGGGTCAACATACATCTCATCGGCCTCGAATACACAACAGGTGGGCCTCACACCTGTGCCTCAAATATATCATAACGGCCTCGCACTTGGGCCTCGTAGGTTAAGTGGGCCACATCACATGGGCCGCATTATATGGGTCGCACCATCGGCCTTCATGTATATCAAATAGGTCACGCCGGCAGGCCTCATGTATATCAAGTCGGGCCCACCCTTATGTATTTTAAGACCCGACCTATTCATAAGGTAACATAGGGATCATGAAGTAAAAACAAATCAGCTTAATTGGAAACTACCATGGCCCTTAGAAGTTTGAACGGTGGATGTCACGGTCCGCTATTTAAATGGTGGGGTCCACTTGAACTTTAGATCTAACCCGTTCTTTTGCCCACACCATAAAATGATATCACAAGTAGTTGGACGGTATGGATACAACACATGTATCATGGTGGGCCCCACCACCCAAACAATGGGCTGTGAAGATAAAGCATATACTTCCTAGTGGGGCCTACACGTAGACTAGCAGTGGGTCCCATAGAACTGTGGCGGTGTGAATTGTATCCACAGTTACAGCAGGTCCCACGGACCTAGCTGACGCCAAGGGAGCAAGAACAGCGACATAGCTGCTGGACGTGCGGCCTCAGCTGCTTAAAGATATAGAGGTGGGTCCCACGTAGGGCCACCCTCATATGATATAAAGTATATATATATATATAAAATAAAGTCAGCTGCTGTTCATGCAGCTTTTCTATTAAAAGGGAGAGGTGGGTCCACCTAGGCCCCACCGCTGCATTCAAGTATATTGTATTATAATATAATATGTAATATATTTTATTATATATATATAATATAATATAACATAATACATTAATATTATATCTAATACCCAACCACGTCCAGGCTTTGGACGTGCGTTCATCACACGTGCATACATCACACGTGGATGGCCCGGACGCGCATACATCACACGTGGGCGTGTCCCACGTAGGGCCCACACCATATATCTTATAGTGTGTATATATATTACATTATATTATATTTATATAATATAATATATCATGCAAGGGCTAAAAAAAAGGGCCACCGTCCAGACAGTAAAAAGCTCTGGACGGTGCTGATCTTTGGCACAAATCATGTGGGTCCCACACGTGGGGTGTGTCCCACCGTTTAAGCATGGTGGACACCACATACATGATGGTGTGTTCCACCTCACTAGATGGACGGCCAAGATGGGTCCAATGGAACCCATGGCCAGGTCACACTTCACTGTCAGCCACCCCCACTAGGCAATCAATGCCAATACGCCAACGTTGAGCGAGGGTCTGGCCCTAGCGTTGAAACGAGGTGTCTCTCACTCAACCTACGACAAGAGCCATCGTATCGGGGGGCGGGAGTACGGATGTCCATCGTATCACTAAAAAAATAAGGTGCTTAATGGGGTGGGGGATGGGTGAACTAGTGGCTCTCTTAAATCTCTTCTCACGTATATCAAGTGTTTGAAATATCAATATCGCATTAAGTATCACATTCTTAGAATACAAATACGTATTGGTTATCGTACATAATATATCGTTTGTATCGGGTAATTTATAGTACTTTTTGGAAAACATGTGGATACATTGGAAAAATGATTGAATTTTCAATGAAACTTCAGAGATTGTTAAAAAAGACCATAATACACACTTTTAAATCATAAAATCTTAAAAAAGAAATACACATAATAGATTTCCTTTGTATAAGGTCCTAAGATATACATTGTTTGACTGAACTAATGCAACTGCATTCAAATTAAATGGATAATATTTAGAGTGCGTAATGATCATTTCATCAAACACTTCTAAATACTTAGAAATTATGCTCAATTGAGTGTTGATTGAAGGGAAATTTTGAAAAAAAATAAATTAATATTTTAATAATTTTTGATTGAAAAATTATTTTTATTTTTGAAAATTGACAAGGACTTAACAAATCAATATATCGGCCCTCATACATGATTGATTCCATGTTTGGAGTGCAACATTGCAAGCAATTTGGAAGAAATTGGTAAAATTTTCCAAATCGGACCACCTATACTAAAAATTTGAAATTAGAGTGTTTGTGATCATTTCATCAAATACTTTGGAAATTGGTCTCAATTGACAGCTAGTTGAAGGAAAATTTTGAAAAAAGAACTAATGGATATCGAAATTAACTCCATGATTTTCATGCAAAATATGAAGAGCCAATGGATTTGTAACTATTTGACACTGATTTAATATAATTTCAATAAAAAAGGAATCAGAAATTGAAAATGTTCATCGGATCAAACATGTGGAATGTATTAGCATTACCTGTGTGTTTGGTATCGCATAGGTGAGATACAAGGTATGTCGGCCAATATCAGCAATATTTAAAACATTGGGTATATCTTTTTTGGATGAAGTTGACTCGTTGCGTTGGTTGAAGGCAAAGTTGGGGAAATTTTTAGTTATATCTCCTTTTTCCATGTAGTTGGGGGGCTCCGGCATAGGTCCTAAAGCACTTACATTTCACGTATGGTCCTATGGAGCCTCGTCTAAGGTGGCGGCGTTTCGTGGCTCTCTTGTTGGAATAGGGTTTTGAGTTTTGACCATTGACAACTCTAGGGAAAGGGGTCTGGTTATTGTTAATGCTTGTCCTTTATGTTGGCATGGAGAGGAGTTAGCGAATCACCTTTTCCTAGATTGCTCGTTTGCTAGGGTAGTATGGATTAACTTCTTCGAACTCTTCGGGGTTCTTTGTGTCATGCCGAGCTCGGTTGATGCTTTCTTTACACAGTGGCATGCGGGCAGCTGTGGCTCTTTTGAAATTGAGGTTTGGAGGATTTCCCTCCTTGCTGGCTTATGGGTGATTTGGAAGGAACGGAATAATAGATGCTTTCGGGATATATCAAGCTATCCAAGGGGAGTGTTTCTTCGAGCTAAATCACATGCGGTAGAATGGGCAGCTCTCGTAAGTTCAAGGATTCCAGGCTGTCAGGTTGTAGCTTTTTTGGGCCATGTGCTAGCCTCAGCGCTGTTGGATGTTTTTCTTTTTCAGCTGTATTCTTTCGGCTTTGCCGTTTATTTGATAAATTGTCATCCTTCAAAAAAAAATGCCGTTTATTTGATAAATTGTCATCCTTCAAAAAAAAGGAAGAAAAGAAAAAGGAAAAACATTTACTCATCTTTCAAAAAAAATAAAATCCATCATTTTCTCAATGCTTCTCTAGTGTTTCCCTCACACTGATATATTCGCTGATGCAATACCAATATGTTTCCAAATCCCAAGGGTGCAATACATGCATCGATACTGAAACTGCAAACACTGCACTAACCCTTTGTCACATCTCTTGGGGAAAACCTTTGATTAAAAGGGAAAACCAAATATAGAACACTAGTGCTACTGTGGGCGTGAGTAGTGCAGTTTGGATCGAGGCGGTGAACCTTGGAGGTCTGCAAATAGGATCGAAGAAGCGTGAGATTTGTTCCACATGTCATATGGTCTTCACTCATATTTTGAGGAAAGGCTTTTTTGGGCCAGATGGTAGCACTCTTACTCCGGGGGGGGGGGGGGGGGGGTGCTAGACTTACATGTATCGGAAGCCTTTGGTTTAATACTGTTTTTTTTTTTTTTTCCTTAAATCACTAAAATTATTGATAGCAATGAATTTCTTTTTCAGCTAAGTTCAAGAGAAATGTTCGGCCCACTTAAAATTTCTCTTGACCGAGCGCTTCACTGTAGTAGCATTTTTGTAATGGCTTACTCATGACCTTCTTTTGTAGTTTTGTGATACAGTTGGACCAAGATGTGCCTTGGAGCAATTACGATTATTTTCTTTGAACATATAAGAATGTAGTGGTTTTTATGTTTCTGTTTGCCATGTGCGCTTCACTGTAGTAGCATTTTTTAATGGCTTACTCATGACCTTCTTTTGTAATTTTGTGATACATTTGGACCAAGATGTGCCTTGGAGCAATTTCGATTATTTTCTTTGAACATATAAATAATAGTGGTTTTCATGTTTCTGTTTCCCATGTGCTTTGGGGTTTGAGAGCAATCTTTCATTCTAGCCCTCTTCTTTCACTCTTTGAGTTGCTTTAGTGCTTTTTAAGGCACAAGTATATCTAAAACACTTGGATAGCTTCTTTATGTTTGCTTTCTTGGATCTATTGAATCTTGTTAAATGACAATTCAGGCTAACTAGGTTTTTCTCCCAATTATTGCTTCTTGTATTTGGGCTGAGTATATCAGTCAAGTTTAGGTATTGCATCATGTCATGCTGACCTAAGACACTAGATATGACGTTGATTGCTGCAAAACGATGTTCCTACTTCCAAGTCAGACCCTATTTTCTTATATCACACAGCACAGCAGTGTGTTAAATGGAGGCTGCAATGTGTAGTGTTAGACTTAGATGTTTCCATCCATGCTGTCTTTATTTGTATTATGATTTTATATACCTTTATTATTCATGAGATCTGTTTTTGTGTATTATCCGTCAAATTCTATATCATGAATAGACTACACTGTAAATGAGTGTCAGGGGAAGTTGGGAATTAATTTATACATGTTTTTAGTGCTGCGGAATTATTTTATACATGTTTTTATTGCTGTATGTGTATGCCTATGTCTAAGTGGGCCTGGTTTGCTAACTCTAGCGGTAACACCAACCTGGATATTTGTTGTTCAGGAGGGAGGCTTCTAGTCTGTCTACAAATTCAGTAGGCCTTTATGTAGGTGGGGACATCTAGGATGGTCCATACAGTTCTATTGACTGAGGATTACTGCACAGTACGGTCAGTGTTCCTAGTTTGAGATGTCCCCATGGTTCTGAGTAAATGTAGGTGACTCGTAGCACTCCCTTGTATCACATAGCATGGTGACTCGTAGTGCTCCTTCCCTCATGATCTCGTCGACACACTTAATTTGTACCAATGATACCCATTGCCTGAAATTTGAAACTTTTATGATTGGGTTATGTTCTTCAAGAGCTTCACAGTACAGTAGGGCGTGGTTTGCTTTATGGATCAAATTTGCTGTCATCATTATGTTTATGGTTAATATGAAAAGTAAATTGATATCTGAGTCCACCCTGATTTATTTGCTTCCAACCATTTTCCATTTTGGGAATTGGAAAGTGCAGTATTTTGATTTCCAAAATGGAAAATAGGTTTAAGAAAATCAGTCAAGTTGGATGTAAATAGTGGCTCCCTAGAAGATATTATGCACTACAAGTGTCAATATTTTTTGGGTCTTTCCTTCCCCTTTTGAATAGTTTGTAGTTTGACATGCCTCTTCTATTTTGGTGGTGCTGATGCCTTTTTTGGGTTTTCCTCATGTATGCAGCGGTATGTTGAGGCTCAGTGTTTTGTTGCTTCAAACGATTACAAAGGTATACCAAGTGCTTCAGTTACTATGTCAGGAATTGATCCAGATAGTTTTCGGTCCATGAGAACCAGTTGCTGCATCATTATGTTTGTTTCTGCAAAAGCAAATGCTGCTTTTCCTCAAGAGTTGCAAACTTGCAATATAATTGTAGTTCATTTGATAGCTATCCCAATTTGCTTTCCATGCTATTGTTTTTTTTTTTTTTTTTTTTTCCCGTGAAATATTGAAAGTTTAGTTCAGGAATGCAGAAACAAAACAGAGATACTTTGTTGTAACGTCCAAAAACTGACCTAGTGCTCACAACATAGAAGTTATTCTGCTTATTTCTGAACCATACGTGATTAACTGACTTGTTGATTGTAATCAGCCTATGTAACAGACTACTAGATAGAACTCGATTGTAATCAACCTGTACGATAGTCTAACATGATTAGCTGGGATAAGGCTTATATGATGATGACCGCAAAACATGATTAACTGATGAATCTTACGATGTTAAAAAGGAAGTTATGCAAGTCTTCATTTTTGATGCTTTGCAGAAACTGACTTTGCTAGTCTTTATGATTTTGGTATTGTAAAAGACTTTGTATATTTCTTGAACTATATGGTATTAGAGAATGTTTTTTGGTTCTTCCTTGAAAAAATTGTAAGATTTTCTCACATTCCTCCAAAGATTTGCGTTCAGTATGGAATAAATTGTGGTTATGTTGTCGTCTATCTTCACATTGTTTAGTGAAGATGTATTAAATTTTTTTCAAAGATATGTTGATTGATATGAGAATGATAGCATTGCAATCAGCAGATGTCTTTTATTCAAATTGTACTGCATTGCTAGTTCATTTTGTTTTTGAAAGAATTCACAAACATCTTTATGTTGGTTACTGCATATTACTTTCAGATCAATTGATATTTGGTCATTGGATAATTGTTTGTCTGTACACAGAGAAACTATCTTACCTATCTTTCAAAAAAATAAAAAAAAAGAAAGAAAAATAAGAAGCAAGCATTTTGTGTTAATTAATCACGTCATCAGTTTTATTGGCTTGTCATTTGCTTAAGTTACCAAATTGTACTCATGTCCGTTGATGTTTGGTTCATGTTCAAGACCTAACTCTGAAATGTCAGTTCCACGGCATGGGTTTTTTTTATGCACTTGGTTGTAGAATTATATGCACTGTCTTAGTAAGTTATTTCCATAACAATAGAAGTTTTATGGTCCTTCACAAACATTTGGTTAGGGATGATGCAGGTGGTCTGGATCTCTTCTCTGAACTCCTGCAACGCTTTCCAAGTAATGCGCACATATTATTGGAAATGGCTAAGGTTAGTGATATTTGTCTTGTGAACAAGGGTTCCTTTTTCAAACATGTAATTGCTGCATGCTTCTTTTTCATCCAGTTGTCATTTACCTCAAATGTACGTACTTTCACAATTATGGCTACATATTCTTTAAATTTTGGCATTGTGTGAAAGATTTTTATTATTTTATTATTTTTTATATCTATGTCAAAGCCAGCCTTTATTATTATTATTATTATTATTTTAAAGTAACGGGAATATATTGAAAGCGGGAAAAAGGATACAAACAGGACCGCTGAGATAGCAGAAAAGCGAAAGCAGAAAAGGGAAACTATAAGCCTAAAAAGAGAAAATCAAAGCCAGATAGGACAGGCACATTCGAAGCCCATTCAATTAGAAGGTTTTTATTGCTTTCGATCCCACAGTCAGAGCCGATGTGTGAGCGTTGTTGAAACATCTATCATTTCTCTCTTTCCAGACAGCCCACCAGATGGCCACAATTGCCATTTTCCAAACCTTGGATTTCACCTTTCCTAGCTTGAAACCGTTTCACTAAGCAAGAAGAGAGGAAGCAGAAGAGGGGATACAGCCAGCAATGCTGAAGCGAGAGAGAAAATCCTGACGAATCTGAGAGACGAGCGGGCAGTGAACGAGGAGATGATCGACTAATCACGGCAGTCAAAGCCAGCCTGTTGACTTCTGCGATTAGTGATTACTTTCATTGTCGAAAGGAGTCTTAGCATGCATGTACAAGACCATAGTAATCTCACTATTGGGAAAGTCTAGGACATAAAAAAGGATGACACCGGTCCTCTAGGGCTTTATATCCATTGAGGATGGCTTCTCTTCTGTTGCTACAGAAACAAAGCCACTGTATTTTTCAGAACATCTCACAACTTGGCTCCATATTATGGTGATGGTCCACTCTTCCAAAGCCTATATGGCTTGAGTTCCCCTCATAAAAGCCTTCTGTATTTCTTTATTTCTAATTTATTTCTAAATTTTTTTTTTTTTTTTAAATGGGGGGGTGGGGGGGTTGTTTGTCAAGCTTGCAAGCTTGCAAAGCCTGCTCTCCTTAGCGAATGGCCATGATCGAGGATGAATGACCGGCATCCACTCTGGTATTATGTGAAAACCGGTAGGCTTGTATTCTGGTGCTGATTCTCTTTAACTTAAAATCCATGTCTTTATGACTGAAACAGGGAAGAGGTTAACTTGAACTAATCATATAAGCAAGTCATGAAAAAAACTTACGTTAAAATAAGCACTCATGAACAATGCATTAGACAATGGTGTTCGATGTTCATACTTTCACGCCTACACATGTATAATCCTGATGCTAAATGTGTCATAAGGTTCTTCATCACAATCTTTCAACTAGGGTACTTTCAATTAGATGGAAATATTTCACCATATCATTCTTTTTCATCTACCAAGGATAGTACCTTAGCATGAAATGGTGAAACAGGATTCATAAAGCTGATCCTAAATAGTTGGGACAAGGATATGAAGTGATATATATATATTAAAATTTTAAATCTGAATGTTGTTTGTGAAGGTTGAAGCCATTATCGGGAGAATCAATGAAGCAATTATGAATTTTGAAAAGGTATGTCAATAGGTTATGCAATTACGTAGATGTAGTTAATAATCTATCCCTTCAATATATTCTATATTTGATGTTTAAGATCTGGTACAGGCTCGTGCTATTGATCCATACATTGTTACATACATGGATGAGTATGCAATGCTTCTAAAGGCGAAGTCTGATCACTCGAAGCTAAACAAGTTGGTGCATGATTTGCTGAACATTGATCCTGCAAGGGCAGAAGTCTTTGGAGCTTTATCTGTATTATGGGAAAGGAAAGATGACAGGTGGGCTTTAGCTTATGCGGAGAAGGTTACTTTTCTCAATTAAAAAGTACCCCAAACATTTTTTTTTTCGAGGTTTGCTCAGATCCATCCTCTGGCTGTTGGATTTTTTCTTCTTCTTTTTTTCTTTCAATGACCCAAACCATTTATTTGATTGGCCTCCTCTTGGATGGGGGATGCTTCCCCCACCTTGCAAACCAAAAATAAATAAATCCTCAGATTGAATATTTCTACCTTTTGCTTGTACAAAGGTTATGGTGACCATTCATGTTCAAAGCATAAGATCCAAGTTGTCAGAGGGTTCAAATAATCCAATTGAGAGCTTTTATTTGTTGACTTTCCACCATAGAGAGCGAGAATCGTCATTAAACGGTTTGGATCATTGGGAGATGGCTCAGATTCAAAGGCTAAAGTCCTGATGTATTTATTGCAATACGTTAGGATGTATTTGAGCAACCCTCTTTATTTTCATCTCAAAAATGACTTAACTGGATAGGTGATTTCCCTTGCAAGCAGAGCCTTCGAATTGATGATAGGCATATATCAGGTCATATAATGAAGGTATTGAAGTAAGCTTATTTGTAGATGGACATTGATCAATTCATTTTATTGAAATAATGAGGCAATTTCTTCTAGTCCGTGTTTCAAAATTTTATTTTATTTTATTTTATTTTATTTTTGTATTTGCCTTGCATCTCATAGACTACTGGGTTTTTTCACTCTTTCAGGGTAACCTGTATTTATCCATGAACCGACCAGATGCGGCTGTGACGGCTTTCAGGGCAGCTCATGAATTAAGGCCTGATCTTCGCTCGTACCAAGGTGTGTTTCCAAAGGGCCAATGATAACAGAGTAGTTAGATTTTCTGGATAGATTTATCGAGTACACATTACATCTGTTTCACTTAAATCCACTTTGGAGGAATCATCAGGTCATTATGCATCACGTCGTCTACCGTCCTGATTTGTCCAGCTCATACATGTGGGGCCCATGTTAACCCAGTGTACGGGAATGTCATGGGGAGGCCACTGCACTACAATCTGTCTACTCGAGGCATTAGTTGACAGGAATCTCCCAAGTTAAAAAATCCCATCCTTTTGATCAGTGGACTAGAGATAGACAGTAAAGAGAAAAAATTTCGAAGTCCAAAAAAAGGTCTATGATTGGATGGGTAGGTCCTCTTGTTTGGAAGATTTTAATTGCACCCCTCAACTGATGGTGCGGCCTATTAGATTAATATTCTGGATCACTGACTAAACACTGGGCCCACCTTTATGGATTGGTATCATCAGGACATTTTATACATCCTGATGCATCCGGACCCAATAACTCTCTACTTAAAACCTTCCCATGTTTCTGTACACAGTACACTATTCAATGATTGGGACCTTGTGATGGTTGCAGGTCTAGTTCGCTCTTATTTGGCACTTTCTAAAACCAAAGAGGCTTTTTATGCTGCTCGAGAGGCAATGAAGTCCATGCCTCTGTCTGCAAAGGCTCTTAAATTAGTCGGTGATGTGCATGCTATTAATTCTGGTGGGAGAGAGAAGGTATGCTTGAAGTAAACTCAGCAGTTAGTGATATGGTTTACCAAGAGCAGCTATTCCTGTCAGGGCCTGTTTGGATGGTGGGAAAAGAAAAGAAAAGAAAATTGTAATGTTTATCCAATGATGTTTTCCCAAGATTTCCATGAGCACTATTGAAACCCTGATTCCCATGGATCTAATTTTTGGGGGGTCTTGTTTGGATGGTAAGTGGAAATCTCATAAAGTTCTCGCAATGGTCAGCTTGGTCATATCTTGTGCTTGAGAATTTGACTATGGTGTTTGTATGCTTGCCTTTTGGAAATCCAATATTTTCTTTGCTATTCAAATATGGTGAAACGTCCCATCGTGGGATAAATTATCCATTTTCTTTTTTCTTTTCTTGTCTTTTGGCCACCATCCAAAGGGTCTGTCAATGTGGATGCCGCTAAGCTAGTAGCCTCTTCATGTTTTTCTTGTCATTGTTTTGGAGAAAGCTTTAAATATTATGTGGATTTTGTTGCTCTAAAGCTAGTCAATTTAACCTGGTTACAGGCAAGGAGGTTCTATGAATCAGCTCTCCGTACAGAACCCAGTTACCTTGGAGCTGCTTTAGCCTTGGCTGAGCTCCATGTTGTTGATGGCCGAAATGGAGATGCCGTGTCGCTCCTCGAGAGATATCTCAAAGATTGGGCAGATGACTCTCTCCATATCAAGTTGGCGCAAGTATTTGCAGCAACGAATATGCTGTCAGAGGCCCTGTCACATTACCAGTCCGCACTCAGGTATGTCTAGTAGATTCTTTGATTTTCTTTTTCTGTTTCCTTTTCTATTGAGTGAAAAAGAACATATATATTTTTTTTCTTTTTCTTTTTTCCTTTTAATATGCAAAAAGCACAAAATGGACCCATCTACAAGGCCTGTAGTTGGGGTCCCACTCAAAGCAGACAGACAATTTGCACTGTAGTTTCAATTGACACCCTCATGCTATCAGCTATCCGTATGATTGTTTGTCTACTTTTGCATACTTCTTTACATATGCCTATTTGGGGTTGGATTCAGTGCAATACAATATCTGATAAAAATTATTTTTCCATTTTGTGTATTGCATTTCAGGTTAAACCCACAAAACGAAGCTGCCAAAAAAGGTTTAGACCGCTTGGAGAAGCAGATGAAGGTATGTCCTTGGTCTATTACTCATTGTAGTTTATTGTTTGAAACCCAAAAGCCTCATTCAGCTTGATGTGTGCATTGTCAATTGTCGATGTCCGACATCATAGCTTCAGTTAAGAATGACCAAGGAGCCTGCAAATGAGTAGAGCCGATGTGATATAGGATGATAGAAACTATCATTGGATGCAAGATGAAAAATCAATTACACATTAATTTCAGCAATCAACATGTAAAATCAAGCATATCCACATAATAGATTCGGAAATTCAGATTTATAACACGAAGATCTTAGGTAATCACATACGCGGTGCACGAAAATATAAAATAATTCTAGAGTGGCCCACTTGGAAGTAGGGATTTCCAATATAGCATAGGTAGTGCAACAACCACGTGGATGGACAAAGATGCAAGCAAAAATCTGGTTTGGCGAAAGTTTCACAGAAATTCAAATTTTCATTAGGGTTTTGTATTCATGGGTGGAGATTTAAGAATGTAATTTTTTTAGGAATTCAAAGGATCTAGGGATTAGGGAGTTTTGGAGAAAAATGAAATATGGAAAACCCCAAATGGGGGCCCACACGTGTCTAGGTAAAGGAGAAGAAATAGAGGGATGATTAAGTGGGGTTTTGATGGGTTAAAAGGTTGTAATGGAATGGAAAATGGGAAGATAAGAGAAGAAGAGAAATACCTTTTGTAGAAGAGAAAGATAAACGATATACCTTGTGGAATCCACCACCAAAAAAGCTTCTACCCTTCCGCAGTTCAATTAGAAGGGAGCGTTTCTCACAATCATAAAACACAAGGAGGAAAATTTATTCACACAAGAGAGCTTTCCTTTTTTTTTTTTCTTTCTCTTCTCAATAATACCACTAGGGTTGGACCTCCGCTTCTCCCATGCTTTTATAATTAAAAATTTGGAATAATTACAACTATGCCACTCACTTAAGTGAAATGACCCATCATCCAAAATAAGAAAACTAAAACATTTATTATCAATCTCAACCATCAAATAAATCTTAAAAATAACAAAAACCATAAAAAAGCAAGATTAGAGTACAAGGGGCCCAGATATGGAAGATATGGTAGTTCGATGGCCTGATCGACAAGATCCAACGGTTGGATTGACACGAAATAAAAATCCTATGACTAAAATGGTCTCCTAAGCATCCCACATGCATCATTTCAAAGTGGGTCTTCCTGATGTATGTCCAATGCGTGTGGGGTCTTCAAAATGGCCCGGCGGGTTCCATCTGGAACTTGTCTCTCATCCACAAAGAAAGCTGCGCCGATGTGGGTGGTCGTATCCGTCTCTGGTACTCCCGAGTAGGTCCTCTGATGTCCCCATCACGATGACTAGATTGGTTGACCTAAAGACTTGTTTGAGTCTTCAACTGAATCAATTTTGTATATAAATTATGAGAGATGCTCACATCCAACCTGCTTGTTCACTAATCTACGATCCAATCAGTGGATAATTTCCATCCTGTCATTTGTTTTCAACGTCCTACCCATCCAAAAGGTTTGCTTCACCATGAAGATCATGTTGTGCAAAAATTAGTTTGATCCA
Source organism: Magnolia sinica (assembly GCF_029962835.1). NCBI lineage: Eukaryota > Viridiplantae > Streptophyta > Magnoliopsida > Magnoliales > Magnoliaceae > Magnolia > Magnolia sinica. Next base: position 28,261,493 of record NC_080589.1, read on the forward strand.
CTCATTAAGTGGGCCACATATGCTTTTTGTTTATATAAGTGGCTATCCTTTTGTTTACTATGTTGTGGCCCACCTGATGAGTGAATCTGACTGATATAACACTGGATGATTCTCTTACTGGGCCATATCTATTGGAACTTATCCTCTGCTTGTATGGTAACTTATCGCTCGACCAGTTGGATGTGGTCACTTCCCATTTAAATGCTTAAATAAATATTATCAAGAAATGGAGTTGAATCGGAGTCTCAGTTACACTGAATCTGTAAGTGGACTCAGACTCGTTGTTTCATCTAGTCAAAGTCGAGTCAGTGATATTGAGCTACGCATTTGACAATGTACACCTGGAAGCATGATGAGCAACAATCTTTCCCTCACACATTCTTTTCATTCTAAGGGATTGTTTGGCAGCTTGCTTGGGAATAAGAATCCAAATTCCTGTTAATGGTTTTTGGCAACCTCAATCCTGTGGAATCCAGAAATTGTGTTTTAGTGTTTGGCAACCTGGATTTGTGGAATCCAAAATTTTTTAAAGGGTCACCATGATGTGAAAATGACATCCAATCTGTTTATCATGTGCACCCTCTCATGTTTTCCATGGTTGCCCCAAAATAAGGCTGATCAATAACTCAGCTGGGCTATACTAGAGGGAACAATTGGGATGCCCACCATTGAAAGCCTTCCAGATTACCTGTGGGCCCCACCTTTTTATACACCATCTAATCCATTCAGAAGATGTTTCTGACCCAAGATGCATGGACACCCCAAAATTAGGCCATTCCAGAAGTCAGGTGGGCCATGCCAGAGGGAATAGTTTGAAAATTTTGACAGTTAGGTTGGATTTGGAATTTGTGGATTTGGATTTGCAACCCAACTTTTTGAAAGGAAACGATAGTGGCTTGAAATTGGGATTCAAAATCCTTCAAATCAGGCAAAAAAGTGGCTATCAAACAAGAGAATTGGGATCAAGGTATTCCATATCAGTAACAGTGGCCGTAATAGTCACCACCATTACTGATACAAGTATCGGTTGTAATGGCCGATATGGGGGCGTAACAATCGTTACGACCTTGTAACAGTTCAAAATTTTTTTTTTGCCCAAAACTTCAGGATAAATATCTAGAAAATCTAGAATAATGTAAATATTCCAAATATGTATCCATTTTTTGTTTTGAAAATGTTTATGGTAGCGTAGCGGTCCACTCTTTAATGAGAGTGTTGTTTTGGGTTGTTTGGTGAATTTATGCACATGGTTGTCTCTAATGTTTACACATCATAATCAAGCATTAGAATTAGAAATCGGGGGGAAAATGCATGTATACCACTTTTTCCGATTGTTTGGAAAAATACACCTCAGGTCTTCTATTCGCACAAATTGCTTCAATCTACTATTTTAATCTTAAGAACTATAGTATGAGTGACCGAAATCTGCTGTGGAATGATGTATGAAAGTTTTTGGAATGAGAAAAGTGGAAAAATGAGGAAAAATTGGATTTACATAGAAGAAAGAAGTGGCCGTTTTTCGACTGTTATGGGGTAACGGCCGTTACCGTCCCAAAAAACCGACTGCCTTGTTTCACCCCAATATTGCGTAACTATCATGGCTGTACCTATATATATCGGCCTTTACGGCCATATCATAATGGATACGGAACATCTTGATTGGGATCTTTTGGATTTTGGAACACAAATCCGCCCTAAATCAGGTTGCCAAATGACCCCTTATTAATATTATTGGATTTTTAATGCAAAATACCTCAATAATTCTGATTTTTGCTAAACGATGCCATTTTGACTTTTTAAAGTCAAAAAGGCTGAAATTGTGGGGTGAAGAGGCTGAAGTGGCCCCATCCTTTTTCTGAAAAATGTAGTTGGGTTTTGTGAGGCCCACATTGTCTATATGACATCCAACCTGTCCAGCAGGTGCATCCCATCATGATGATCAAGTGAACGGAAAATCAGGTTGATCCAATCATCAGGTGGATCACACATGAATTTGGAGGTTTTTGAGTGGTGCACGTGTTTTATGGTGTAGCCTACATGATTGGATTAGCCTGATATTTGTTCATCTGATAATCATTGGGGCGCACCCGCAGGAAGGGTTTGATATCTTACGCCATGTGGGTTGCGCAATGCTCAACTCTACTTTCTAGGGGAAAAAATAAAAAAAGATGAATATTTTGGTCATTTCATCCCCAAGTAGTAGTTTTCAAACTTCTTAAGAAGTCTAGGCATAGTTTGGTAAAATCAAAATTTTGAGGAATTTTGCCATAGAATCTGCCGATATCTTTTTCCATTTCTGCCGTGGCTTTTCTATATCCGACCCAAGGAAGTGTTGTTGTAAGTGTTCATTTTCAGATTTGTTTGTGACTGCTGAACTTGTTTGTGCAGCGATTGGATCCAGATGTGCCAGATGAGGATGAAGAAAATGAAGTCGTGGATGCTGATGGAGATCAGGAAGAGGCAGAACTTATATGAGAGGAGACCGATCTATAAACGATGAGGAACTATTATCTTCAACCGGATGATATACGAGTATGCTCATTTTTTCACTGTCCTAGTGGGATGTGGGGCTGAATGATCCAAATAGTTGGTCCGATGCAGTGATGCTTCCCATCATGGATGGACCATACTGCACATTGGAAGATCCTAGCCACCGATCTTGGGTCTATTTTCAGGCGAGTGTCAGATGTTGATGTGTCTCATCCCAACTGTTTATTTGCAAATTGAAAGGTCAGGATTGCCCTACTGAGGAGATTTCACAGTCCATCAACAGTAGGGCCAAGCAGACCAATGGTTTGGATCATTGAACCATGGGGCCCACTTGTACTAGCTAAAAACCCGAGCATGCCATTCATATCATTGGCTGTGGATCATGTAATCCTTAATAATGATTAGCAGGTGGTTTAGTAGGGATACGGCAAGTTAATTGAACTGCTAATCGGCATAAGCACATGCTGTGAAGGGAAAGCTCTCTCCCCCCCCCTCTCTCACACACACACACACACACACACACACACACACAACGACAATTGCATGCGTGGTATATAAGTAATTCAAGTTAAACTGTCCAAATTATGGGTCCCTGTATAGATTTGTCATGTATCAAAAATTACACTTCTTTGATTGTTTGACTATCAGATTGGTGGACATTTATTGGACGGTTAAAAATGAAATATTCAGCAGTCGTGTTTCAACAGACAAGTGTTTGTGAATCAGAGGTTAGGATTGTTCAACCAATTTGATTTTGGGACTAGGAGACTGAGTTTCACAATTTAGTCGGCTTAATTTGAATTAATGTCTGCCACTTGTACAAGTTATGAATCCCTGTGGTCAAGTGTCACAAGCAGCTGGAGTATTGAGCAACTCCCTTTTTGGGGTTGCTTGCCTTTTAACAGCCTGTAATCGGCGGTAATTGGTGTGTTTGGCGTATAGTTGATGTGAATTGGAATCAAATTCACATAAAATACATCAGAAGTCTTTTTTTGAAATGTGATTCCATTTCATATAGATTCCAACCACCACCAATTTGCAAATTGCATTCCTCTCTCTCCCTCTCCACCTATGCATTCCAAATATATGCTGGCAAACACATTGACATAAATTTCAATTAAAGGCTAATTTCGATTCACATGGATTCTATGGTAATTGCCAATGCATATCAAATACACACTCTCAATCTAGGCATAAAGATAATGGCAAAGGAAAAGAAGAGAATTTGATGAAGAAGAATATAAAAGAATACTGTGGGTAAATAACCCCATTTAATTCACAAACCGGTAGATTGGGATTGCGCATTGTTGGGTTACCTCTTAGATAGGCCATTGCCTAGAAATTGCACTGATTAAGTGTTAATATCCATCTGATCAATAGCCTTACTATTTCAAAACAAGACCTGCCCTTGGGCTAATTTTAGGAGCCAGGCTCAGCCCCTATGGGGCACACCCACCAGCTAGCCTTCCATTGCGGCCCATGTGGCTTGTTTGGAAACACTTCCTCATAGGGAGGTATCAACAAAGGGGAATTTCAAGCCTACATTTTTGGTCGACTCCGCAAAAAACAATCCAATTGGTTTATGCTGAGTTGGTATTTTAGCACCTAATTGTCGGAGGGGATATGAGATGGGTTTCCAAAGTGCATCCAAATGTGAACAACAAAACAACAGCCGTTTGGATCAAAACTGTGTTTCGGACTCAAATGGCCATGCTGAGAGTGGTGTCCAAACAGGCTCTTAAGTAATTTATATTTCGCTGCTTGCTTATTTATATATAATCTAGCTTTGGTAACTAACTCTGGCCTCTTAAAATACAAGGAGGCAGAGAGATGTGGAGGAGAAGAAACATGGAGGACTCTGTCGAAGCGAAAACTGGTTCCCTCGGCATACTTGCTTGGCTTCTGTACAGTCACTCCTTAGATTCAGGTGCATATGCAAGCTCTGGCACTCCTTAATACATGTCCACATTTTATCTACTTGCACATTGATCATGCGAAAATGGACCCGTATCTCATTTGGAATTGATGATGATGGTTATTGACGCACACAAAACTTCTGTGTGAGACAAATGTGGGCCATTTACCTTTGATTTGGTTTCAGATTTGATCCTTCGACTAAGGAATATGAAGTGGTCAAGTTGATGAATCCTCAGCCAGGTTTGGCTTCTGTGCTCTGGGTATCAGTGCATGGAGAACAGTCAGCATGGCTCCCTCTCCACTCTCTACCGATCATCCTGTTCCCATAAGCAGGACCCTTCATTGGAAGGCCAGCAATTATCATTACGGCCACACTCATATAGTGTCATTTGAATTTGGGCATGAAACATTCGGAGTGGTCCCACGCCCCGAATGCCTCGCGAGCCAAAACTGGGCTAGACTTACTCTGGTAGAGCTGGGAGAGTGTCTATGCATAATCGATCGAGATTTCAAAGACCGTAAGATGATGGATTTGTGGATACTAAATACTGCAACTCCATCACCTCCTTGTTTGTGGATGGTGTTTGCTATTTAATCAAACACCAGGCCACGCATGCCAACAAAGGTCCACATTTAGTCAATTGTGTGTGATGAGGATAGTGCAGGCGTGCCAGAGTTGTACTTGACTTAGTTGGATTGAACCCTTTGCAACCCCAGGTGTTGATAGACCAATTAAAAATGGATATGTGAGATCGACTACCTTCCCAACCACCCACTGTTGTAGGTGATCGGGCAATTTTAGAAGGGGTGGAGTTTATTCTTATGAATGGGAACTCTTTGCCTTGCGTTAGGGCCTTTTTCTTTCAACGATGATTGCTGTATTTCTCAATAGAACAATAAACTAAAGAGGGCCAACAATGCAAATTTTACTGATTTGTATTTAAAGTTTAATACAATCATCATATTAACAAAATAAGCAAAGAAATAAATAAAAGGGATAAATACTTGTGATCACTTGTATGGACAATCAATTGAGGTAGATGGTCAGTAGATATGACCGAGGTGTGATTTTTGAAGTGATGACTTGGTTAATTGGGGATCCGATGACAATTAGCCATGTATATTAATACTACTCCTAAGCATACTACAACGATGGTGCAGGGTAGTAGTGATCTAAGCTTAACTTAAACTCCAGACATTCTGCAGTGTGACTAGGCAGAAGTAGAGGAACTAAATTAAGAAAAGTAGCATCGTGATGTGTAAAAAATTGTGTTTGGCATGAGTAGGGGTGTACATCGAGTCGAACCGAGTTGAGCTGGCCTCAGCTCGACTCGACTTGGCTCGGCCACTAGCTGACCTCAGCTCGAACTCGGCTTGGCCCGGTCCTCGAGCCTAACTGGCCAGCTCGGCTCGGTTCGGTCAGCAACTTGGGCCACTTCGAGCCAAGATTGAACCGAGTTCGCCATTGCAATATTTTCACAAACATCTGACTGCCCCTTCAAAATCTCACTGTATTTGAGACAACAACAACGGTTTTGCAGGTATTTTATCAAACACCTTCTAAGCAACATAAAAATCAAGAAAAAAAAAGGGGTGTTGGTTTCATATACATACTTTCCTTACCACCAACCACACTTCTTTGAGTCATTTCATCAAACACTTGGTGAGCAACATCAATATCAAAGTAACCGAGTCACCGAACTGGTTCGATCCGAGTTCGATTCAAGTTGGGTTTGATTCGAGTCAAGTTGAGCTGGGGCCAGCTCGAACTCGGCTCGAACTCATTTTAGAGCTAAAAAAATCAGCTCGACTCGGCTCGAACTCAGCTTCCAACAGAGTCGAATTGAGCTTTTTCGAGTTGAGTCGAGTCGAGCGAGCTAACTGAGCTAGCTCGGTTCATGAACACTTCTAGGCGTGAGGTCTTGAGTTCTTAATTGCGTGCTACTTTTATATCTCGGGAGGTGGCAGACCCTTGTTTGGTTTCCTATTTGGTTCAGGATCTTTGACAATTATGGTGTGGAATAATTTTTTGATCTTCCTAGCATGGCAAAGAAATCTACAAGGGTTATGGTATAAAACTGTTTTCAAATCTCCTTGCCAGCATGATTGTAGAGACCCATGGATGTTACAAGATCATTCTCACTAGATCCCAATTCCTCATAATGTTATTCGATTTTTCTTTCATTTTGAGAAGGATCTACTTCTTGAACCTTCATAATAACCATGAAAGTGCCGCTCGTCACTAAGATCTCTCACCATGATTGCTTTGACTACACGTGCCACTCATTTTAGGGTCACATGTCACTTGTTGCAGTGTCTGATCTTCAGATGTGCTTATGGCTCAGTACCATTTTGCTTTTGCCAGGTGGCATGCCACAGAAGGATATGGGGCAAAAGATATCCTTAGTGCGCATGTAGGATTTTGTCCATTATTTAGTATATTAGTCCGTGTGGATGTGCCGGGACAGGTGTATATAGATGGGATTCGTATTATGGTTAATTTTACTCTCTCCTTTCAAAAGAGGGATTGGATAGGCCAACCACTGATGATCTCTCTTTTACTTGGATTTACTTTAAAGACAGGGCTTCTCTAGAGAAACCTATTCTTCCGAAAGAAATTCGGGCTACTGTTTTTTATCTAGATAGGGATAAGGTCCCTGGCCCTGATAAATATCTGTTAGCCATCTTCCAGCTTTTCTAGGATTTGGTTCAGCAGGAAGTGGATGCTTTCCTCCAGGATTTCTTCCTTTCTGGTTACATCCCATCGGAGATGGGCTGCTCTTTTATTGCCCTAGTTCCCAAGTTGGAAGGTGCCAAGAGCCTTAAAGATTATAGACCGATCAATTTGATTAGTAGTGCTACAAAATTTTAGCTAAAATCCTGAGCTCTAGGATTAGGCAGGTTCTTCTTAAGGTGATCTCCACCTAACAAAGTGCCTTTGTGTTTGGTGGACAAATTTTGGATTGTTCTCTGTTGGCTTATGAATGCATAGATTCTTATTGTTGGGCCAACAGGAAAGACATCCTCTGCAAATTAGCTTTGGAGAAAGCGTATGATCGTGTTGGTTGGAAATTCCTGAATTACACGTTAGCTCAGTTGGGTTTGGGGGAAACTTGGAGAAGATGGATCATGTGTTATGTCTCTTCGACCAAGTTTTCCGTCTTGATACATGGGTCTTCTTTTGGTTTCTTTAAGGCCTCTCATGGTTTAAGACGGGGAATCCTCTCTCTCATTTCCTCTTTATTATTGTATAAGAGGCTTTCACTAGATACTAATCAGGGGGTGGGAAGTTGGGTTGTTTAGAAGGTTCACAGTTTATAACTTCCCTGTTAGGATCAACCATCTCCAATTTGCAGATGACATTCCCATCTTCCACGGACCTTCCGAACCATTGATAATCGGCCTTGTTATGGCTATCTGTTGGATTGAGATTGTTTCCGGTCTCAAGATTAACCAAGCTAAAAGTGAATTTCCGGCATCCACCTTTCAGATGAAGAACTAATTGCCCTTGCGGCAGTTTTTGGATGCCAAGTGGGATCTTTTCCATCTACCTACCTTGGGTTTCCGTTATGTGTGAAGAAGCCTGCTCTGCACCTTTAGGATAGGGTGCTGGAAAGATTTGAATGTGAATCATCCTCTTAAAAATGTAATCTCCTTTCGCTGGGAGGTAGAATTAACATGATCAAAACCTTCCTGTCCAACATGCTGCTTTACTTCATGTCTTTATTCTGTTCTTGTAGCAAGGTGATTCTCCCTCTTTAAAATTTCCTCTCCTTAAGTGGGATGAAGTTTGTAAACCGTCCTCTGAGGGAGTGGCATACAGTTAATTCAGCTCTATTAGGTAAGTGGAACTGACATTTTGTTTCTGAGGAAGATTTCTTATGGAAAAACGGTTATTGTGGCCAAGTATGGTGTAGAGTTGGGTGGGTAGTGGATTAAGAAATCTTCTCTGTATAAAACTTCTGCCATTTGGAAGTAAGTGGATAAGCTAGCTGCCTTGGTCTTTGCAAATCTTTCTTCCGCCGTGAGGAATGAAAAAAGGGTTAGATTTTGCTCTGAACCTCGGTGTGGTCTCTCTCCCCAGAGACTACTCCTCAACTCTAGCTAGTCTTTGCCCCTACCCAAACATTTCCCGTCTCTGATTGTTTTTCCTTTTCTGGAGTTGGGAGTGTGGACTCCTCTTTCAAAGAGACCTTAAGGATGACGAAATTGCGACTTACTCTTGCTTCTCTTGCTTGCAGAAGTTCGAGCTAAAACCTGATTCCCCAAATTCAGTCTCATAGAAGCTGGGAAGAGGTGGTGTCTTCTCCGTGTAAATCTCCCCTTTGGAACCTGCCTGCTGAGCTGCACGGGTCTTTTGGGGCCCCTTGGAAGGTCTGCACCTTTGTTTGGTTAATGGGAAGGAGTCGAATCCTTACAATCGACTACCTTCAGAAACGGGGATTAGTTGTCCCGAATGCCTACTGCCTTTGCCTTGACGACACGGAGTCTGTCTCCCGTCTTCTTCTCCACTGTCCTTTCGTTGTTGTCACCTGGTGTGGAATCCTGAAGCAGGCGGAAATCTCCTAGGTCTTCACATCAGATCCTGGGAGGTTAGCGAAGGTGGGTAACTCAAAGAAGAGGGGGCGACTCTCGTCTCCTTGCAGCCTTCTGGGTCATTTCGCTTGAGAGGAACAAGCATTGTTTCAACAATGCGATCAGACCTCCCAGAGTGGTGTTGTGTACAGTCTCTCAGTTTGTTAAGAGATTGGGCCCCGTATTCAGTTGGTTTTTCCTGTTGTGAACAGAAAGATCTAGTCATCCCTTTGTTTTTCCTGTTGAATTCAAATTGTTCCTGCATTTTCGTAAACAGCTATTTGCATGCCTCTCATTTAAGGGTTTGGGATGGCTCAGTCAAAGAGATTTTTGGAGCACCCATGGTTAGGCACTGCTTTAGATCCTCAGCAATCAACAGTTAGACCCACCTTGAACAAACCTTGGCCCAAAAGAAAGGCTGGTTGGCTTAAAATGGTGGGCCACACGTATCTGATAACAATGTATGGTTAGAATGCGTTCACAGGTTCACATTCAGCCAATACGCACGGCGCACTCGATGACTTGCCCGTCTTCATCATTTGGCAACCTGCATTTTCACCTGGACAACAAAGGGCCCAGATTGCAGGCGCATGATACACAAGTTTGCAACTTGCAAGTGTGGTGCAAAGAATACTGCCATTAGTCAAAACATCTCTCATCTTATCTTAGCATATGGTATCCTTCTTTCCAATGAAAATAATGTATAGCCACTGATAAATAGCAAAATACAAGTGTGGTCCATCTGATGATTGAATGGCCCTGGTTTTTACCCAAGGTGATCCTCATGGTAGGGCCGAGCTATTGGATGTGTTGGATGTCGCACGGACATGAAATGTTTAAAAAGAGAACAACATGGGTTTCCCGTAACATTAGCAACAGCCAAAAAACTAAATTATGGAATGATTGTAAGGTAATGAACACAAGCGGAAATAAGATAACCAACACCTTTATCCCCAAACCTCCCTACCTAAACAAATCAGCCCAACTAATGACAGATTGGAAATCATGGAACCGAGGCGTGGCCCAAAAAATTTCAAGAGTTCTGATCGTGTAAAATCACGACTTCCAGCGACTCCATTGCCAAATCAGCATACAATGCACTTGTGGTTCTATTCCCAGCCCCACACCCCATTGAAGGTTAGGGTTGGACGGACATTCAAACTGAAATTCTTCTTATGGATCAAAAGCAACACAGACCTGTCCTTCACTTGCCCTTCAGTTGCTGCCTGTAAGTGCCCCCAATACCCAAAAACTGAAATTCCTCTTACAGATTGAAAGCAACCCATACCTGTTCTTCACTTGCCCAGTTGCTACCAAAATTTCAACCTCCATTGCAAATGAATTTCCAACTAAAATTTCCCGACCCACAATAAAAAGAATCATTAAGGTATTGAAAAAATTCACTCTAAAACACTTTAGTTGGCAGTATTTCATTTTACTATTTGAGGTTTGGTTGGAAGGGAACAATTGCATATTTAAACCCTAAGAAGTGAGGGAGATTCTGAACCAACTATAAAAATGCTGTTAAACAAGTTGCTACCGGGTCAGAACTCAAGATCGGTGAGCAAAGTTCCAAACTCCAATGGATTCGTAAGTTCGAGAGCGAACCACACATATAGGGAAGCAAATGCTGTAGTAGATATTTTGGCAAAGTAGGGGAATTTCGATTACCAGGAATGGATGAATTCTACTTCCTCTTTTATTTTGGACTTCTCTCTTTTCTCTATCTTTTTTTTAATATTGATAGTTCTAGATGTGTTTGCTAGACCTTTTCTAATCTTATTAGAGCTCGACTTGCTGTACCATACACCTGCCGTATTTGCAGGGTGATCCAAACTGTCGTTCATAGGGGACTTCTGTGAATGGCTCGTGGACCAAAAATCAGCAAACCAACAATCCTAACCTGGGGGGAGAGGAGATCCATTTCGCATAGGATCAATAAATTTTCATACTCCCAGTGTTTTTTTTTTTTTTTTTTTCCAGTTATGGTGGTCTAAAGTATTCATTCATAGGGGATGCCAACAAAAGGCTTATAGACCAAAAAAATCACGGCGGTCAGATAACCTTAACCATTTAAAAATGGTTTAAAAAATCAATAAAATCTGGAGAAGTGATTTGCATGATTTTTTGAACATGGTTGGATTGCCCAATTCATTGCAATTTTTTTGCTTGTGTAGCCTTATGAGAAAAGAAGGGTTCAAATCATCATACATTCTGATTGCATGGTTATATATAGGAAACCTGGTCATCACAGGAAAGAACACCTACTGGGACGGCTAAATATAATGCAATATCAACATAAGGATTTAAGCACAAGAAAAAATACAACTTGAGAAAATTTAATAACTAATGTAGAATAACATAAAGGCCCATCACCTACACCAGGTGACGGCATGACCACTTGTCATGCAGGCCTATCTTTCCTGCCAACATGCTGCTTGTGTAAGACATCCATACGGTAAGCCTCATCATGAAGATCAGGACAGTCCACTAATTAGATGGGTCACATCTGCATGTTGAGTCAGCTGCAATTGTCCATTGATTCCAACAGTGTGGCCCACCTGCTGAGTGCACTGGCTTGATTTGTGTGAGACTGTGAGGTGAGCTTCATGATGAGGCCTACCATTCAGATGGTACAGAAAGATATGCCTGCATGACAAATTATCATGCCGTTGCCTGTAAGCGATCACTTCTCAAATATTGCACCAGTCCTTTTCTTACTAACCAAGCTACATTTTGAGGGACCAAAACCTTAAAAATGAGTGTTGAGAGATACAACTGGGATTACCCTCCCATTCGTGTGCATGTAAGATGATTACTACACTCGAGCTTGAACAAAAGCATCCCGAGAAGCAAAAGATTTCTTCTCTATTTTCCCCCATTTATTGGTTAGCAAAAGCACATTTGACTTCGTCTATCTGGCAAAGATCCAACAAGGGAAAACCCTCACCTGAACAATAAGCGCAATCTGTTTCAGCTTTCAATATAAAGCTGCATAATCTAAGAAGCAGAGAACTCATAGGAGGCTTTCGGGTGTTTGCCATATGGTCATGTTAGCATTGCATGAATCTGTTGCCTGCGACGATAGAAGCTTTTCCATTGCAAGCATGTTAACCTTGCATCAGACTGCTGCCTTTGATTAGATTCTTTTGATCTCATTCTTCCCTCAACACCTACATGACCAAATACCAGAAGAGAATCAGTGACTTGTAAAAGAAACTTTGAAAAAAGGACAAGTCTAATAGAACTTGTTTCACACTAGATGATTTCAGCTGTTCATGCAGCAGTTCTGGTCTTTCTTTTTACCCCCAAGGATTATTTTCTTCTTCTTTTTTCCTTTTTTTATTCTTTCTTTTTTAAAGCTGTCCTACGATTTTCCTGGTGAAGCAAATCTGGAGTATTATTCCGTGGAACCCTGGAAGCATTACATGATTTCATAGAATTTTGCTAAGCCAAAATATGCAGACTCCAATCCACACATGTGCAGCTGCATGTGCCATATTGGCATGCGTGCAAGATCCAAGGCACCCATAAAGTGAGCCCCCACGACCATGCAGGTGCACTGGACCAGTAATGGTTGGTGCAATCATCATGTTGGCCAAGTGTCTTTCTTTCCCTTTTATTTTTAATTTTTAAAATTTTTTTAAAAAATTTTATGGTGAGGCTTACCTAGTCTTTGTTGCAATGACCAAACCATAATTAGCAAGACACCATATGGTGAAATATATGGTGTTAATTGTGTTTCAATCGACAACAAAAAAGGTCAAATAAAAAAATGGCAAAAAGGAAACGAGCAAAACACAAAAAAGGTTGGCTACCCAGCAAGTCGAAAGACTGGTATTGGAAGCCTTCCATCTTCGTATTTGGATCTTCCACTGTGCATAGGGAAGCCAGATAAGCATTTCTGGGACAATGTGATGGAGAGAATTGAGAGGAAATTCTCAAGCTAAAAGGGCAGGTACTTGTTGCTTGGAGGAAGGGCAACGCCCATCAAAGTGGCCATGCTTGTTGTTCAAGTCTCTCTTCTAATGCCCACCCAGTGTTCTTAGCAGAAGAGTGATTTAGAGGTTGGAGAGGTTCGAAATATAGACATAATTTCATCACATGAAATGGTGTGATATGTGCATGCCTACTAATGAGGGTGGTGCAGGCATTAGGGACTTGAATCTTGCCTCGATGGGGAAATGGTTGTGGAGATTTGGGGTAGAGGAAGATAATGTTTCGAAAGAAGTTACTGCTTACAAATATGGGTTGGAAGTAGGATCCTGGTTCACTAAATCTACCTCTATGTATAGGCATCGGAGGCTTGGAGGGTCATTTTAAGAATCGTCAATTGTTTCTGGAAGGAAATGATGTTTATGTTGGGAATGGATTTCGTGCTTGATTTTGGGAGGATCCTTGGTGTAGTGACTCTCCTCTTCGTTTGGCTTTTCCAACACTGGCTAGTGTAGTTGCTAAGAGAGAGGGCCATCTCCCAGTGTTTCATGATCCTGGGAGGCTTGTTGGTTGGGTCTCCCCATCACATAAGCTTTCTCGAGGATTGTGATGGAGGACATGATGGGCGAGACTTCTTGAGATGTTGCAGAGCAAGCTTTTGTTTGTGGTTGATAAGAGAGTGTGTGACATGGAGGTTGGGGAGGTTGTTTTTGTTTTTTTTTTTTGTTACATGGGTTGCGCTCTTTGGCTCATCGGGCTACTCACTACCTGGCCTGATTAGGTTAAGGTCTTGTCAGGTCTGGGTCTTGTTGTTGAGGACCGTTACCCGGATCTGATTAGGTCCAGTACCCAATGGTACATCAGGTCTTTGGACCTTGGTTTCAAGTTGGGTCGGGGTCAGATAAGGGCATTTACATGGTCGGGACCACCCAATGGATGGAATAAATCACACAAACATGTGCCCCTTTGACATAAGTGTGGTGTGGGGCTGTCTTACGTGCTTGACTTGGAAAACCTCATTACGTTGCTTAGATTAATTAATATATAATTTTTACTAATAAAATTAACCCGGCCCTGACTAGACCCATTTTGTAACTGGATCCAAAATTGTGGAACCGAACTAACGTGATTTCAAAAACTGATCCAAACACTGGACCTTTACCAATGAAAATAAGGTTGATATGATGGGGAGATAATACACACGCCTCCTCTATGCACGTATTCGAGGAGGAGGTGAGCCCCGCTTTCGATTTGAATCGACAACGACATCTTTGGAGGACCCCATAATTAGGGGGCTGCGTTATGGAGCATTGGAGTGGACCCGATCATCACATAGATCCTACCATCGGATCTATGATCGTGGCCCACTACTTTAGATGATTTAGGATTTTGAGTTTTGATTATTTTTACTATTAGAAAAATCATGAACGACTTTGATTGCTTAAATTAGTTATTTTAGTTTTGGTATTAGCGTGTGCACATGGTGCAAGGATAGTTTTGTCTTTTTGGACATAGGGTTTTCTTATAAATAAAGCAATCCCATGTATGGACTCTCATGATATTATGAATAAAACAAATCCCGCGTTTCTTCCTCTCTCTCACATTGAGTTGAAGGATCAAATTGGGTGTGAAGTCCTCCATTCCTCGAAGGGTTAACTACCGTGGTGTGAAGCCACACCTGCTCCAAATCATCACCATTTTCTTCCGCATCTCATCCATCATCCTCAACACCCCATCCACCATCAGATTTACCAATTTTCGCATTAAAATTCTCTCCTACAGCGGTGCACAAGAAGGTTTTCAGATTTTGGCGCATCTACGAGGCTGAAACTTCGACGGAGTACTACGCACAAACCATGTGCCAGATCGAAGTGATTTTTGGTATGGAAACAACCCACCCCTTGCTGATCCTAACCTAGGAGTCCTTTTCCGATTTTGTGGGGCCCACACACATACGGACGTCCAGTCACATACGTGCATCCAGGCCAACCTGCTGTCCAACGTGCGTGGCCCATCCTAGGTCCTCTTTTTCCCTTCTGTTTCTTTCTTTTTTTTTTTTTTTTTTGGCTTAAAACCTCCCCATAGGATCCCCCATTAATCCTCTACCTAATCCCCCTTAGATCTATCCCTAATATTCACTCCTAAACATGATCAACAGGTGGTACAATGGAATTGTTAAATTTGGGAATTGCTAAATCAATCCCTGTACCCTCGAATACCTTGACCAATCCCTAACCGTCATCTAGAAAACCTCATAATCCGAAATCCATAACCCAAAAGGGTCCCAAATCTCAATTTTCCCCAATTTTCAAACCCTAGATTTTTTCCTAAATTGAAACTTAGTGAATCTCTTGAGTTGGGAACAATCCTATGCAAGAATGGGTGATTCTTATACTCATTTGGGCTTGTTTGACTTATAATTTTATTTGATCCAGCCTTAATGGTTGTGTAGGCTTGGACCCCCATAGATTCCCCTTCTTGAATGTTTGATAGTATGTAGGATGTGAAATTTTGTGACTGTTTAATATTGGCATAATCACAGACTCGATTTCTTGCACTCGATGGTTAATTTCATGTCCTGCATCATGGTACCTGCAGGTCACATTAACTTCTTTTTTTTTTGTGTGTGTGTGTGTGAGGATGACAACTTTATTAGAAAACGGCAAGCCGAAAAAATGAAAGACAGGAAAAACAAACAAAGAAAAAAAAGATGAAAAGATTACAAAGGCTGTAGCCCCGACCTAATCTACTACATTAGCAAGGGCTCTTAAGAAGCATTCTAGGAAGAACCACATGTATCTCAGAAACATATGTTATTCCTTTCGGCCTAGATTGCCATAGACCAGCCAAGAGGAACATTCTCCATCTCTTCTTTGAAACTGCCACTAAGCCTCCCTCATGCCATTGGACAAACAGGTTAGCTATCGACTCCGGGAACACCCAATAGACTCCAAAGTGCCCCAACACACTGTACTAGAACTCCCTTGAGAAAGAGCAATTTATAAATGAATGATTCAATATTTCTTCGTCTCTCCAATATAGATAACATCAATTCACAATGGTAAGGTCCCTTCTCTGCAAATTATCAATGGTTAGAATTCTATTCCACCCCACAAGCCAAGCAAACGCCAACACCTTTGATGGGACACCATAGGACCCAATGAGAAAAGTATGCGCCTTTGCATCAACTTAGACATACCTGATGAGCGACAATAAAGTGACTAGACCGAAAACTTTCTGGATTTCAAGTAAGACCAATATAGTGAATCATCCCCACTCGAGAGAGTGACTCCTGAGACATGATGAAGCAACTCCAATACTTCACCAACTTCCTCCTCCCGGAGATCTCTTCTACATTGAGGCACTCAAACACCAGTAGGATAATCAAACCAAGATGCTACTGAAGCATCTAGATTTGAGGCTACATGTGCTAACCTTGGGAATCGAATTAAGAATGAGTTTCCTATTCATACGTTCTTCCATAATCTAAACTTGGACCCATTTCCCACTCGAAAACCCACCCTCCTAATAACCAACCCCTTAAGGGTCATGATGGATCTCGACACAGACGACCCTTTGTATAGTGGAATGTGCTTAGGCCACCACCCCAATCCCTCAACCCCATACTTTCGTACCAAGACTTCCACAAACCCCCATTCTCTTCCCCGAACCTCCAAATCCATTTACCCAAAATAGCTTGGTTCATTAATTCAAGATCCCGAATACCCACTCCCCCTTCCTCCTTTGATCGACATACATCAGACCACTTCATGAGATTATATTTAAGCTCAGACTCCCTACCCTGCCATAAAAAGGTCCTTTGAAGTTTCTCCAAGACAGAGAGCACCTCTTTTGGACACTTGAATAAGGACATAAAATAAAGTGGAAGGTTAGTAACGCTGTTTTCATGAGGAGAATTCTTCCACGCAAGGACAAATATCTACTCTTCCACGCAGATAATCTCCTTTCTAATCTTTCAAGCGAGCAAAAGATTCCACTTCCTCCCGACATAGATCTATACCTAGCAGTTTGGATTTATGAAGATTTACCAAACGACCCAAAACTGTTTCGAAGATGAATATTGCCTTTTTAAGATTATCAACTCGGTTAACCTTCACGTCAGAAAATAATATAGTATCGTCTACAAACTGAAGATGTGATACATGAAAGACCTCTCCATTCACCTTGAAGCTGCGAAATAAACTTTCTTGAACCCCCTTACAACCGTAATGTTTGATAACATTAAAACCGTGCATTTGGTGGCCCCCTTTCTGGGCAGTGGTCCCTCCAAAAATCAACCGTATATGGAACTTGGGTGGCCCACATTACAGGAAAGAGTGGAACTGAACGGTTGCCATTGAAATTTGTTTGGGCATCCAGCAGTTTTGGACCACTATGAAAATTGTTTTGCCTCTGCATCCAGGGTCTGTGGGACCTTATCAACGGCCTGGATGGCAGATACACATTAAGATGGGCCACATGTGTGGACCCCACCATAAAGTATGTGTTTTATCTACTCCCGCCCGCCCCTGTACACGGCTGCGTCCATGCAGCGTGGGGTGCAGCGATGGGCCAAATGATGTATGTAACCACGCCGTCCACTGTCTGGACGGTGGGACCCACCCTCACGCGTGGGAGGGTGTGTGTAGGCATGTAGTGTGTGTGTGTGTGTATATATATTATATATAATATTGTATATATTATATATACTATATGTAGATTATATATTACGTTATATACAATATATACTTGATGATGGGCCTTCATGTGGACCCCCCACCATGATGCATGGGTTGCATCCCAACCATCCACCATTTGGTAAGCTTGTATTACAAGCTTGAGACTAAAAATAAGACAAATTTATAGTTCAAGTGGACCCCACCTTGGTATATGTATGGGCCCATTTTAATCTATTTATGGTCGTCCATTGAGGCCTACCTTAGTATATGTATGGGGCCCATTTTAATCTATTTATGGCCATCCATTGAGGCCCACCTTGGTATATGTATGGGGCCCATTTTGATTTAGTTATGGGCGTCCACCTTGGTATGTGTATGAGGCCCATCTTAATTTAATTGTAGCCATCCATTGAGGCCCATATGATATGCATATGGCCCATGTGGTTAGGCCCATTTTGACGTATTCTAAGGCGCATCTTGATGTAGTTATGGCCCATCCATTGGGGCCCACCTTTGATATGTATGAGACCCATTTGTGAGGCCTACCTTTAATATGTTTATGGCCCGTTGTTGAGGCCCACTTGATGTATATGAGGCCCATATGATGTGGCCCATTTGATGTATTTGGAGTCCACGGGTTGAGGCCCATTGTGATGTATTTGGGGCCCATGGGTTGAGACCCATTGTGGTGTATTCAAGGCTAGTTATTGAGGCCCACCTTGATGTATATGAGGCCCGTTATTAAGGCCCACCGTGATGTGTATGAGGCCCGTTGTTGAGGCCCACCTTGACATATATAAGGACCATATGATAAGACTCATTTGATATATTTGAGGCCCATGGGTTGAAGCCCATTGAGATGTATAGAAGGTCTATTGCATTGTGAGATTCCACCATGATGTATGTGATGATGTTTTTGACGGTCATGCCTTGGGAGCAATGATGGTTTGACATCCACATTGATGGGCAATGATAGTTAGATGTCCTCATTGTAACCTTCCCTGAGGCCTTGTTAGGCCCATTCTCTTCGTGGGTTAACCTAAATAAGTGGGGCCCATTCGCCGTAGATGGATGGCTCCATACTTTCGGATTTGATATAACAACGGCTGAGTACTGATCGTTATATTATGGTTGATCGGTTGATCATTTATAGACCCCGCTTTATTTATCTGTTGATTATCAGTGCCATTACCGTGAGCGATTTGCCGATTCTGATTATTGACCTATCCTAATTGTCGTGGTCGATTGCCGAATATCGATCGAGGCCGATTACTGATTCTGATTTGTCTTGGCCAATTGTTGATTATCGATCGAGGCTGATTATCGATCGAGGGCAATTACCGATTCTGATTTGTCTTAGCCAATTGTTGATTATCGATTGAGGCCAATTACTGATTCTGATTTGTCTTGGCTAATTGTTGAATATCGATCGAGGCTGATTACCGATTCTGATCTATCTTGGCCGATCGCTGAATATCGATCGAGGCTAATTATCAATCGAGGCCGATTACCGATTCTGATTATCGAGGCCGATTTTGATTGCCGAGGCCGATTGTCAAGACATATATGATGTATATGCGATCCATAGTTGAGGCCCATTGTGATGCATTGGAGGGTCAGGCGATGGAGTCCATTGTGATGTTTGTTAGGCCCATGTGAAAGGTCCATCGTGGTGTGTATTATGCAATTGAGAGGGACCCATGGTGTTGTAGCTTGGCCCTTATGTGAGGCCCTAGGTCCACCATTCCTTGGGGGACAATGTTGGTTAAATGTCCACATTGTTGTGATTGATTGTCGATGCTAGATATTGATACTGATTATGAGTATGTGACTGCATAGCACATGATCATTCCCATATGCATCATTTGCATGTTTGTTATGAGATGTGGTTGACCATTGCATATGTCATTGGACAGGATGTTATGAGACTCCCTGATAGGCGGAGGTTATCTCACATCAGCGCACAATATGCGCAGGATTTATGCATGACTGGATTGTATGACTCATGCATCTTACATTATGATTACTATACGCTCTAGCAACATCAGGGTCGTAACCTCCACGGGCATATCGTGGATGGCCAGATGGGACACTGAAAATCTATTCTACATGGGGTGCTATAGATATCCCTAGGTGAAAGTCCCTAAACTCTCTTGGTTCCAGAGGTTGCTCCAACGTCTAGATCGAGTGGATACACGAGTGCATGAGGGCCGTATACTATTAGGCCGCGTCTCCCACTGTGTCGTGGTCCGTTGGAAGGGGGTACGGCCTTACCTGCCCGAGAGGAGGGGACAATGCTAGGCTGAGTCTGACCAGCTCGAGGAATGGGTCTGCTATTGACGAGCTGGGCCCGATATTGGCAGGCGGATAGTGAGGTCTCTTTCACTCACCTTGTTGGGCGGATGGGGCGGCAATTTGGTTTAGAGTGTAATAGACCCCGGTGATTTTTCAGAGAGTAACCATACTGATATGTGGACTTATTGAGCAGGAATTGCATATTCATTCATTCATTTATTCACTATCCACTCGGGCTGGTGGTGCGTAAATATTTGCTACGTGTACCTTCGCATGGTGAGGATTTCAGTTGGGCGCGCGACTAACCTGAGATCAGGAGTTTACCACATTGAATCTGACTATCCAAATTTAGGTATGGGACTAATTTGGATAGAAGTCCCTTGTGATGGACCCCGTAGCCTGCGATACTACGTACTATCATCCTGACTTCACACTCCACCATGGTCATTTCATTTGCACCGCATATCACATTGCATCCGCAGTACTTAGCATTTTAGGTTGCTATGTTTCTGCATTATACGGCCTAGATACGACTGACGGTATTTGTGGACTCATCAGGATTTGCATATTGCATTGCATCATCGGCATCTGATATTTGGCTTGCTGTCTTCGATTGCATAGCTGATCTATATTGCTTCATCAGTATATGAAATTGTTTTCATTATATTTCCGCATCGCATAGCCTGGATAAGGCTGATGGTATTTATGGGCCTATCAGTATGTTTTCGCATTACTCTGATGTCGTATGATTCATAATCTTGTTAATATTTTTGCTTACTCTGGTATCATATGATTCATGACCTTGTTAATATTTCTGTTTACTCTGATTATTCCTAATCTAGTCATTATTTCTACTTATTCCGATATTATACGATTTATGGATTACCAGTATTTTCGGTATTGTATGATTATGACATTGTATCAAATACTTGATACTTACCTTGTGCACACACTTTCACCATGCACTAAGCTTTTTATAAGCTTATGCATGATAGATGCGTGCAGGTGGCGTTAGGTCGCACCAGCGTTGAGCTTGGAGCGTGCAACGGTCTTCTGGAGCTTGATTTTATTTATTTATTTATTTCCCTTTCAGCATTGTACTCAAATGATTATATTAGTGGACATGTGATGATGATGTTGCTTTTGTGATTCGGGTAACCTTGTGGTTATGCTTATTGCGAGTTAAATGTACACAAAGGAAAAAAATCCTCTTTGTAGAATCCCAGGATCGAAATCTGGCATATGGACGCTAGGAGCCGAGAATGGGGTACTACGGAGGCTGTCGGTACCGGATTCGACGATCGGGATTCCTGTGAATCCGATTTCTGAGTTTAGGGCGTGACATCGATTGTCATTTTACAATTTGGATTGTTAATCATTCCAAATCGTGTGATCCAATGAAGATGCTCATAACTCCCTCGTTTGATGTAGGATTGGGTCCATTTTTGGTCATTTAAAAGGTACTTTAGTGCTCTTTCATTCTTGACTTGAATCATCATATTCCGAGACCATTTGCGCATCCATAAGTGGGATCGCATTCGTCAGTCCTGATTTTTTCCTTCATCTCCCTGTCCAATAGTAACCTTCATAACTCTCTCTTCAATGGTCGAATTTAGATTATTTTGAGCTCATTGGAAAGGTAACTCGACAAGCTTCCAAACGGGACCAGAATTGGCTAATTCTGAGACCGTTCGATATCCAGAAAGCACGTTGGAACTCTTCGATTGTCATTTTACAATTTGGATTGTTAATCTTTCCAAATTGCACGATCCAACGGAGATGCTAATAACTCCCTCGTTTCACGTCGGATTGGGTCAATTTTTGATCATCTGAAAGGCACATTAGTGCTCTTTCATTCCTGACTTGAATTGTCATATTCCGAGACGATTTGTGCATCCATAAGTGGGATCGTAGTCGTCGTTCCTCAAATTTTCCTTCATCTCCTTGTGCAACAGTAACCTTCATAACTCTCTCTTTAGTGGTTGAATTTAGATTATTTTTAACTCATTGGAATGGTAGTGGACAAACCTCCTAATGGGACCAGAATTGGCTAATTCTGAGACGTTCGATATTCCAAAAGCACGTTGGAACGCTTCCATCGTCGTTTTGCAATTTGGATTGTTAATCATTCCAAATCGCGCGATCCAACGGAGATGCTCACAACTCCCTCATTAGATGTCGGATTGGGTCAATTTTTGGTCATCTGAAAGGTACTTTAGTGCTCTTTCATTCATGAATTGAATCGTCATATTCCGAGACCATTTGCGCATCCATAAGTGGGATCACAGTTGTCGGTCCTGAATTTTTCCTTCATCTCCTTATCCAATAGTAACCTTCATAACTCTCTCTTCAGTGGTCGAATTTAGACTATTTTGAGCTAATTGGAATGTTTATGCGACAAGCTTCCTATTGGGACCAGAATTGACTAATTCTGAGACCGTTCGATATCCCAAAAGCACGTTGGAACTCTTCGGTCATCATTTTGCAATTTGGATTGTTAATCATTCCAAATTGCGAGATCCAATGGAGATGCTCATAAATCCCTCATTTGATGTCGAATTGAGTCGATTTTTGGTCATCTGAAAGGTACTTTAGTGCTCTTTAATTCCTGACTTGGATTGTCGTATTCCGAGACCATTTCTGTATCCATAAGTGGGATTACAGTCATCGGTCCTGAATATTTCCTTCATCTCCTTGTCCAATAGTAACCTTCATAACTCTCTCTTCAGTGGTCCAATTGAGAATATTTTGAGCTCATTGGAATGGTAACTCGACAAGCTTCCTAATGGGACCAGAATTGGCTAATTCTGAGACCGTTCGATATCCCAAAAGCATGTTGGAACTGTTCGATCATCATTTTGCAATTTCGATTTTAATCATTCCAAATCGCGTGATCCAATGAAGATGCTCACAACTCCCTCGTTTAATTTTGGATTGGGTCAATTTTTGGTCATCTGAAAGGTACTTTAGTGCTGTTCCATTCCTGACATGAAACGTCATATTTTGAGACCATTTGCACATCTGTAAGTGGGATCGCAGTCGTCGGCCCTAAAATTTTCCTTCCTCTCCTTGTCCAATAGTAACCTTTATAACTCTCTCTTCAGTGGTCGAATTTAGACTATTTTGAACTCATTGGATTGGTTACTCAACAAGCTTCCTATTGGGACCGGAATTGGCTAATTCTGAGACCGTTTGATATCCCAAAAGCACGTTGGAACTCTTCGATCCTAATTTTACAATTTGGATTGTTAATCTCTCTAAATTGCCCGATTCGACGGAGATGCTCATAACTCTCTCCTTTGATGTCGGATTGGGTCAATTTTTGGTCATCTGAATGGTACTTTAGTGGTATTTCATTCCTAACTTGAATCGTTGTATTCCGAGACCATTTGCACATCCGTAAGTGGGATCACAGTCATCAGTCTCAAAATTTTCCTTCATATGCTTGCCCAATAGTAACCTTCATAACTCTCTCATCAGTGGTTAAATTTAGACTATTTTGAGCTCATTGGAATGGTAACTCTACAAGCTTCCTAATTGGACCAGAATTGGCTAATTCTTAGACCGTTCGATATCCCAAAAGCTTGTTGGAATGCTTCGATTGTCATTTTACAATCTAGATTGTTAATCTTTCCAAATCGTGTGATCCAACGGAGATGCTTAAAGCTCCCTCGTTTGATGTCAGATTGGGTAGATTTTTGGTCATCAGATAGGTACTTCAGCGCTCTTTCATTCTTGACTTGAATCGTTATCTTCCGAGACCATTTGCACATCCGTAGGTGGGATCGCAGTCATTGGTCCTGAGTTTTTCATTCATCACCCTATCCAATAGTAACCTTCATAACTCTCTCTTCAGTGGTCGAATTTACACTATTTCTAGCTCTTTGTAATGGTAACTCGACAAGCTTCCTAATGGGACAAGAATTGGCTAATTTTGAGACCGTTTGATATCCCAAAAGCATGTTGGAACTCTTCGATCGTCATTTTGCAAATAGGATTGTTAATCTTTCCAAATCAGGTGATCCAACAGAGATGCTCATAACTCCCTCGTTTGATGTCGGATTGGGTGATTTTTGGTCATCTGAAAGGTACTTTAGTGCTCTTTCATTCCTGACTTGAATCGTCATATTCCGAGACCATTTTCGCATCTGTAAGTGGGATTGCAATCGTCGGTCCTGATTTTTTCCTTCATCTCCTTGTCCAATAGTAACCTTCATAACTCTCTCTTCAGTAGTCCAATTTACATTATTTTGAGCTCATTGGAAAGGTAACTCGACAAGCTTCCGATTGGGTCCAGAATTGGCTTATTCTGAGACCGTTCGATATCCAGAAAGCACGTTGGAACTCTTCGATTGTCATTTTCCATTTTGGATTGTTAATCTTTCCAAATCGCACGATCCAACGGAGATGCTCACAACTCCCTCGTTTGATGTCGGATTGGGTCAATTTTTGGTCATAAGAAAGGTACCTTAGTGCTCTTTTATTCATGACTTGAATCGTCATATTCCGAGACCATTTGTGCATCCATAAGTGGGATTGCAATCATCGGTCCTGAATTTTTCCTTCATCACCTTGTCTAATAGTAACATTCATAACTCTCGCTTCGGTGGTCGAATTTAGACTATTTTGAGCTCATTGGAATGGTTACACGACAAGCTTCCTATTGGGACCAGAATTTGCTAATTTTGAGACCGTTCAATATCCCAAAAGCACGTTGGGACTCTTCGATCATCATTTAGCAATTTGGATTGTTAATCATTCCAAATTGTGAGATCCAATGGAGATGCTCACAACTCCCTCATTTGATGTCGGATTGGGTCAATTTTTACTCATTTGAAAGGTACTTTAGTGCTCTTTCATTCATGCCTTGAATTGTCAAATTTGGAGACCATTTGTGCATCTGTAAGTGGGATTGCAGTTGTCGGTCCTGAATTTTTTCTTCATCTCCTTGTCCAATAGTAACATTCATAACTCTCACTTCAGTGGTCGAATTTAGACTATTTTGAGCTCATTGGAATGGTTACGCGATAAGCTTCCTACTGGGACCAGAATTGGCTAATTTTGAAACCGTTCGATATCCCAAAAGCACGTTGGAACTCTTCGATCATCATTTAACAATTTGGATTGTTAATCATTCCAAATCGTGTGATCCAACGGAGATGCTCACAACTCCCTCATTTGATGTCGAATTAGGTTGATTTTTGGTCATCTGAAAGGTACTTTAGTGCTCTTTCATTCCTGACTTGAATCGTCCTTTTCCGAGAGCATTTGCTCATCCGTAAGTGGGGTCACTGTCGTCGGTCCTGAACTTTTCCTTCATCTCCTTGTCCAATAGTAACCTTCATAACTCTCTCTTCACTGGTCAAATTTAGACTATTTTGAGCTCATTGGAATGGTAACTCGAGAAGCTTCCCAATGGGACTAGAATTGGCTGATTCTGAGACTGTTTGATATCCCAAAAGCACGTTGGAACTCTTCGATCGTGATTTTGCAATTTGGATTGTTAATCTTTCCAAATCATGCTATCCAATGGAAATGCTCATCACTCCCTCATTTGATGTCGGATTGGGTCAATTTTTGGTCATTTGAAAGGTACTTTAGTGCTCTTTCATTCCTGACTTGAATCGTCGTATTCTGGGACCATTTGGGCATCCGTAAGTGGGATCGCAGTCGTCGGTCCTGAATTTTACCTTCATCTCCTTGTCCATTAGTAACCTTCATAACTCTCTCTTCATGGGTCGAATTTAGACTATTTTGAGATCATTGGAATGGTAACGCGACAAGCTTCCTATTGGGACCAGAATTGGCTAATTCTGAGACCGTTCGATATCCTAAAAGCATGTTGGACCTCTTCGATCATCATTTTGCAATTTGGATTGTTAATAATTCCAAATCACGCGATCCAACCGAGATACTCATAACTCCCTCATTTGATGTCATATTCGGTCGATTTTTGGTCATTTGAAAGGTACATTAGTGCTCTTTCATTCGTGACTTGAATTGTCATAATCCGAGACCATTTCCGCATCTGTAAGTGGGATCACAGTTGTCAGTTTTAAATTTTTCCTTCATCTCCTAGTGTAATGTAACCTTCATAACTCTCTCTTCAATGGTCCAATTGAGACTATTTTGAGCTCATTAGAATGGTAACTTGACAAGCTTCCTAATGGGACCAGAATTGGCTAATTCTGAGACCGTTCGATATCCCAAATCACGCGATCCAACCGAGATGCTCATAACTCCCTCGTTTGAAGTCGGATTGGGTCAATTTTTGGTCATCTGAAAGCCACTTTAGTGCCCTTTCATTCCTCACTTGAATTGTCGTATTCCAAGACCATTTGCGCATCCGTAAGTGGGATCGTAGTTGTCGGTTCAGAATTTTTCCTTCATCTCCATGTCCAATAGTAACATCATAACTCTCTCTTCAGTGGTCAAATTTAGACTATTTTGAGCTCATTGGAATGGTAACTTGACAAGCTTCCTAATGGGACCAGAATTGGCTAACTCTATGACCGTTAGATATCCTAAAAGCACGTTGGAACGCTTCGATCATCATTTTTCAATTTGGATTGTTAATCTCTCCAAATCGCACGATCCAATGGAGATGCTCATCATTCCCTCATTTGATGTCGGATTGGGTTGATTTTTGGTCATCTGTAAGGTACTTTAGTGCTCTTTCATTCTTGACTTGAATCGTCGTATTCCGAGACCGTTTCTGCATCCATAAGTGCGATTGCAGTCGTCGGTCCTAAAATTTTCCTTCATCTCCTTCTCCAATTGTAACCTTTATAACTCCCTCTTCAGTTGTGAAATTTAGACTATTTTGAGCTCATTGGAATGGTAACTCATTAAGCTTCCTAATGGGACCATAATTGGCTAATTCTGAGACCGTTCGATATCCCAAAAGCTTGTTGGAACTCTTCGATCGTCATTTTTCAATTTGGATTGTTAATTATTCCAAATCGTGTGATCCAATGGAGATGGTCATAACTCCCTTGTTTGATGCCAGATTGGGTTGATTTTTGGTCATCTGAAAGGTACTTTAGTGCTATTTCTTTCCTGACTTAAATCGTCCTTTTCCGAGACGATTTGCTCATCCATAAGTGGGGTCGCTGTTGTCGGTCCTGAATTTTTTCTTCATCTCCTTGTCCAATAGTAAGCTTCATAACTCTCTCTTCACTGGTCAAATTTAGACTATTTTGAGCTCATCGGAATGGTAACTCGACAAGCTTCCTAATGGGACTAGAATTGGCTAATTCTGAGACCGTTCAATATCCCAAAAGCACGTTGGAACTCTTCGATTGTCATTTTGCAATTTGGATTGTTAATCTTTCCAAATCGCGCGATCGAAAGGAGATGCTCATAACTCCCTCATTTGATGTCAAATTGGATCAATTTTTGGTCATTTGAAAGGTACTTTAGTGCTCTTTCATTCCTGAATTGAATCGTCGTATTCCGAGACCATTTGCGCATCCGTAAGTGGGGATCACAGTCGTCGGTCCAGAATTTTTCCTTCATCTCCTTATGCAATAGTAACCTTCATAACTCTCTCTTCAGTGATTGAATTTAGATTATTTTGAGCTCATTGAAATGGTTACTCGACTGGCTTACCTAATGGGACCAGAATTGAAAAATTCTGATACCATTCGATATCCCAAAGGCACGTTGGAACTCTTCGATCGTCATTTTGCAATTTGGATTATTAATCTCTCCAAATCGCGCTATCCAACGGAGATGCTCATAACTCCCTCGTTTGAAGTCGGATTGGGTTGATTTTTGGTCATCTGAAAGGTACTTTAGTGCTCTTTCATTCTTGACTTGAATCGTCGTATTCCGAGACCATTTCCACATCTGTAAGTGGGATCACAATCGTCGGTCCTAAATTTTTCCTTCATCTCCTTGAGCAATAGTAACCATCATAACTCTCTCTTCAGTGGTCGAATTTAGATTATTTTGAGCTCATTAGAATAGTAACTCAACAAGCTTCCTAATGGGACTAGAATTGCCTAATTCTGAGACCGTTCGATATCCCAGAAGCACGTTGGAACTCTTCGATCCTAATTTTGCAATTTAGATTATTAATCTCTCCAAATCGCCTGATCCAACGGAGATGCTCATAACTCCCTCGTTTGATGTTGGATTGGGTCAATCTTTGGTCATCTGAAAGGTACTTTAGTGCTCTTTCATTCCGAACTTGAATTGTTATATTCTGAGACCATTTGCGCATCCGTAAGTGGGATCGCAGTTGTCGGTCCTGAATTTCTCCTTCATCTCCTTGCCCAATATTAACCTTCATAACTCTCTCTTCAGTGGTCAAATTCAAACTATTTTGAGCTCATTGGAATGGTAACACTATAAGCTTCCTAATGGGACTAGAATTGGCTAATTCTTAGACCGTTGGATATCCCAAAAGCATGTTGGAACGCTTCGATTGTCATTTTGCAATCTGGATTGTTAATCTTTCCAAACCGCGCTATCCTACAGAGATGCTCAAAGCTCCCTCATTTGATGTTGGATTAGGTCGATTTTTGGTCATCTGATAGGTACTTTAGTGCTCTTTCATTCCTGACTTGAATCGTCGTCTTTCGAGACCATTTGCACACCGTAGGTGGGATCGCAGTCATCAGTCCTGAGTTTTTCATTCATCTCTTTGCCAATAGTAACCTTCATAACTCTCTCTTCAGTGGTCAAATTTACACTATTTCTAGCTCGTTGTAATGGTAACTCGACAACACAAGAATTGGCTAATTCTGAGACCTTTTGATATCCCAAAAGCACGTTGGAACTCTTTGATCTTCATTTTACAATTTGGATTGTTAATCTTTCCAAATCACATGATCCAACGGATATGCTCATAACTCCCTCATTTGATGTCGGATTGGGTCGACTTTTGGTCATTTGAAAGGTATTTTAGTGCTCTTTCATTCCTGACTTGAATCGTCATATTTTCACTCCATTTGCGCATTCGTAAGTGAGATCGCAGTCGTCGGTCCTAAAATTTTCCTTCATCTCCTTGTCTAGTAGTAACCTTCATAACTCTCTCTTCAGTGGTCGAATTTAGACTATTTTGAGCTCGTTCGAATGGTAACTCGACATGCTTCATAATGTGACCAGAATTGGCTAATTCTGAGACTGTTTGACAACCCAAAAGGATGTTAGAACTCTTCGATCGTCATTTTGCAATTTGGATTGTTAATCATTCCAAATCGCGCGATCCAACCAAGATGCTCATAACTCCCTCGTTTGATGTCGGATTGGGTCCATTTTTGGTCATCTGAAAGGTACTTTAGTGCTCTTTCATTCTTGACTTGAATCATCATATTCCGAGACCATTTGCATATCCATAAGTGGGATCGCAATCGTCAGTCCTGATTTTTTCCTTCATCTCCCTGTCCAATAGTAACCTTCATAACTCTCTCTTCAGTGGTCGAATTTAGATTATTTTGAGCTCATTAGAAAGGTAACTCGACAAGCTTCCGAACAAGACCTGAATTGGCTAATTCTGAGACCGTTCGATATCCAGAAAGCACGTTGGAACTCTTCGGTTGTCATTTTACAATTTGGATTGTTAATCTTTCCAAATCGTAGGATCCAACGGAGATGCTAATAACTCCCTCGTTTCATGTCGGATTGGGTCAATTTATGATCATCTGAAAGGCACATTAGTGCTCTTTCATTCCAGACTTGAATCGTCCTATTCCGAGACGATTTGTGCATCCGTAAGTGGGATCGCAGTCGTCGTTCCTCAATTTCTCCTTCATCTCCTTGTGCAACAGTAACCTTCATAAGTCTCTCTTCAGTGGTTGAATTTAGATTGTTTTTAGCTCATTGGAATGGTACTGGACAAGCCTCTTAATGGGACCAGAATTGGCTAATTCTGAGACCGTTCAATATCCCAAAAGCACGTTGGATCGCTTCCATCGTCGTTTTACTATTTGGATTAGTAATCATTCCAAATTGCGAGATCCAACGGAGATGCTCACAACTCCCTCATTTGATGTCGGATTGGGTCAATTTTTGGTCATCTGAAAAGTACTTTAGTGCTCTTTCATTCATGAATTGAATCGTCATATTCCGAGACCATTTGCACATCCGTAAGTGGGATCACAGTCGTCGATCCTGAATTTTTCCTTCATCTCCTTATCCAATAGTAACCTTCATAACTCTCTCTTTAATGGTCGAATTTAGACTATTTTGAGCTAATTGGAATGTTTGTGTGACAAGCTTCCTATTGGGACCAGAATTGGCTAATTCTGAGACCGTTCGATATCCCAAAAGCACGTTGGAACTCTTCGGTCATCATTTTGCAATTTGGATTGTTAATCATTCCAAATCGCGAGATCCAACGGAGATGCTCATAACTCCCCCATTTGATATTGAATTGAGTCAATTTTTGGTCATCTGAAAGGTACTTTAGTGCTCTTTAATTCCTGACTTGGATTGTCATATTCCGAGACCATTTTCGTATCTGTAAGTGGGATTACAGTCATCGATCCTGAATATTTCCTTCATCTCCTTATCCAATAGTAACCTTCATAACTCTCTCTTCAGTGGTCCAATTGAGACTATTTTGAGCTCATTGGAATGGTAACTCGACAAGCTTCCTAATGGGACCAAAATTGGCTAATTCTGAGACCGTTTGTATCCCAAAAGCATGTTGGAACTATTCGATCATCATTTTGCAATTTCAATTTTAATCATTCCAAATCACGTGATCCAATGGAGATGCTCAAATTCCCTCGTTTGATGTTGGATTGGGTCGATTTTTGGTCATTTGAAAGGTACTTTAGTGCTGTTTCATTCTTGACATGAAACGTCATATTTCGAGACCATTTGCACATCTGTAAGTGGGATCGCAGTCATCGGTCCTGAATTTTTCCTCCTTGTCCAATAGTAACCTTTATAACTCTCTCTTCAGTGGTCGAATTTAGACTATTTTGAGCTCATTGGAATGGTTGTGCAACAAGCTTCCTATTGGGACCAAAATTGGCTAATTCTGAGATCGTTCGATATCCCAAAAGCACGCTGGATCTCTTCGATCCTAATTTTACAATTTGGATTATTAATCTTTCCAAATTGCTCGATCCAATGGAGATGCTCATAACTCCCTCGTTTGATGTCGGATTGGGTCGATTTTTGGTCATCTAAATGGTACTTTAGTGCTCTTTCATTCCTAACTTGAATCATTATATTCTGAGACCATTTGCGCATCCGTAAGTGGGATCAGAGTCATCGGTCTTGAAATTTTCCTTCATATGCTTGCCCAATAGTAACCTTCATAACCCTCTCTTCAGTGGTTAAATTCAGACTATTTTGAGCTCATTGGAATGGTAACTCTACAAGCTTCCTAATTGGACCAGAATTGGCTATTTCTTAGACCGTTCGATATCCCAAAAGCATGTTGGAATGCTTCGATTGTCATTTTGCAATCTAGATTGTTAATCTTTCCAAATCGTACGATCCAATGGAGATGCTCAAAGCTCCCTCGTTTGATGTCAGATTGGGTAGATTTTTGGTCATCTGATAGGTACTTCTGTGCTCTTTCATTCCTGACTTGAATCGTCATCTTCTGAAACCATTTGCGCATCCGTAGGTGGGATCGCAGTCATTGGTCCTGAGTTTTTCATTCATCACCTTGTCCAATAGTAACCTTCATAACTCTATCTTCAGTGGTCGAATTTACACTATTTCTTGCTTGTTGTAATGGTAACTCGACAAGCTTCCTAATGGGACAAGAATTGGCTGATTTTGAGACCGTTTGATATCCCAAAAGCACGTTGGAACTCTTCGATCGTCATTTTGCAATTAGGATTGTTAATCTTTCCAAATCAGGCAATACAACAGAGATGCTCATAACTCCCTCATTTGATGTCGGATTGGGTTGATTTTTGGTCATCTGAAAGGTACTTTAGTGCTCTTTCATTCCTGACTTGAATCGTCATATTCCGAGACCATTTCCGCATTTGTAAGTGGGATCGCAATCATCGGTCCTGATTTTTTCCTTCATCTCCTTGTCCAATAGTAACCTTCATAACTCTCTCTTCAGTTGTCCAATTTAGATTATTTTGAGCTCATTGGAAAGGTAACTCGACAAGCTTCCGATTGGGTCCAGAATTGGCTAATTCTGAGACTGTTCGATATCTAGAAAGCACATTGGAACTCTTCAATTGTCATTTTCCAATTTGGATTGTTAGTATTTCCAAATCGCACGATCCAACAGAGATGCTCACAACTCCCTCGTTTGATGTCGGATTGGGTCAATTTTTGGTCATAAGAAAGGTACCTTAGTGCTCTTTTTATTCATGACTTGAATTGTCATATTCCGAGACCATTTGTGCATCTGTAAGTGGGATTGCAGTCATCGGTCCTGAATTTTCCTTCATCACCTTGTCTAATAGTAACATTCATAACTCTCGCTTAAGTAGTCGAATTTAGACTATTTTGAGCTCATTGGAATGGTTACGCGACAAGCTTCCTATTGGGACCAGAATTGGCTAATTTTGAGACCGTTCAATATCCCAAAAGCACGTTGGGACTCTTCGATCATCATTTAGCAATTTGGATTGTTAATCATTCCAAATTGTGAGATCCAATGGAGATGCTCACAACTCCCTCATTTGATGTCGGATTGGGTCAATTTTTACTCATTTGAAAGGTACTTTAGTGCTCTTTCATTCATGCCTTGAATTGTCATATTTGGAGACCATTTGCGCATCTGTAAGTGGGATCGCAGTTGTCGGTCCTGAATTTTTTCTTCATCTCCTTGTCCAATAGTAACATTCATAACTCTCGCTTCAGTGGTCGAATTTAGACTATTTTGAGCTCATTGGAATGGTTACGTGATAAGCTTCCTACTGGGACCAGAATTGGCTAATTTTGAGACCGTTCGATATCCCAAAAGCACGTTGGAACTCTTCGATCATCATTTAGCAATTTGGATTGTTAATCATTCCAAATCGTGAGATCCAACGGAGATGCTCACAACTCCCTCATTTGATGTCGAATTAGGTTGATTTTTGGTCATCTGAAAGGTACTTTAGTGCTCTTTCATTCCTGACTTGAATCGTCCTTTTCCGAGAGCATTTGCTCATCCGTAAGTGGGGTTGCTGTCGTCGGTCCTGAACTTTTCCTTCATCTCCTTGTCCAATAGTAACCTTCATAACTCTCTCTTCACTAGTCAAATTTAGACTATTTTGAGCTCATTGGAATGGTAACTCGACAAGCTTCCCAATGGGACTAGAATTGGCTGATTCTGAGACCGTTCGATATCCCAAAAGCACGTTGGAACTCTTCGATCGTGATTTTGCAATTTGGATTGTTAATCTTTCCAAATCACGCTATCCAATGGAAATGCTCATCACTCCCTCGTTTGATGTCGGATTGGGTCAATTTTTGGTCATTTGAAAGGTACTTTAGTGCTCTTTCATTCCTGACTTGAATCGTCGTATTCTGGGACCATTTGGGCATCCGTAAGTGGGATCGTAGTCGTCAGTCCTGAATTTTACCTTCATCTCCTTGTCCATTAGTAACCTTCATAACTCTCTCTTCATGGGTCGAATTTAGACTATTTTGAGATCATTGGAATGTTAACGCGACAAGCTTCCTATTGGGACCAGAATTGGCTAATTCTGAGACCGTTCGATATCCTAAAAGTACGTTGAACCTCTTCGATCATCATTTTGCAATTTGGATTGTTAATAATTCCAAATCACGCGATCCAACCGAGATACTCATAACTCCCTCATTTGATGTCATATTCGGTCGATTTTTGGTCATTTGAAAGGTACATTAGTGCTCTTTCATTCGTGACTTGAATTGTCATAATCCGAGACCATTTCCGCATCTGTAAGTGGGATCACAGTTGTCAGTTTTAAAATTTTCCTTCATCTCCTAGTGTAATGTAACCTTCATAACTCTCTCTTCAATGGTCCAATTGAGACTATTTTGAGCTCATTGGAATGGTAACTTGACAAGCTTCCTAATGGGACCAGAATTGGCTAATTCCGAACCGTTCGATATCCCAAAAGCACGATGGAACTCTTCGATCGTCATTTTGCAATTTGGATTGTTAATCTTTCCAAATCGCGCGATCTAATGGAGATGCTCACAACTCCTTTGCTTGATGTTGAATTGGGTCGATTTTCGGTCATCTGAAGGGTACTTTAGTGCTCTTTCATTCCTGACTTGAATCGTCGTATTTCGAGAGCATTTGCGCATCCGTACGTGCGATCGCAGTCGTCGGTCCTTAATTTTTCCTCCATCTCCTTGTCTAATTGTAACCTTCATAACTCTATCTTCAGTTGTAAAATTTGACTATTTTGAGTTCATTGGAATGGTAACGGGACATGCCTACTAATGGGACCATAATTGGCCAATTATGAGACCGTTCGATATCTCAAAACCATGTTGGAACTCTTCAATCATCATTTAGCAATTTGGGTCGTTAATCATTGTAAATCGCGCAATCCAACAAAGATGCTCATAACTCCCTTGTTTGTTTATGGTTTGGGTCAATTTTTGGTCATCTGAAAGGTACTTTAGTGCTCTTTCATTCCTAACTTGAATCGTCGTATTCCGAGACCATTTGCACATCCGTATGTGGGATCGCAGTCGTCGGTCCTAAAATTTTCCTTCATCTCCTTGGGCATTAGTAATCATCATAATTCTCTCTTCAGTGGTCGAATTTACATTATTTTGAGCTCATTGGAATGGTAACTAAACAAGCTTCCTAATGGGCCAGAATTGGCTAATTGTGAGACCGTTCGATATCCCAAAAGCTCGTTGGAACTCTTTGATCGTCATTTTGCAATTTGGATTGTTAATCTTTCTAAATCGCGCTATCCAATGGATATATTCATAACTCCATCGTTTGATGTCGGATTAGGTCGACTTTTGGTCATTTGAAAGGTACTTTAGTGCTCTTTCATTCCTGACTTGAATCGTCATATTCTGAGACCATTTTCACATCCGCAAGAGGGATCACAGTTGTCGGTCCTGAATTTCTCCTTCATCTCCTAGTCCAATAGTAACCTTCATAACTCTCTCTCTTCAGTGGTCAAATTTACACTATGTTTAGCTTGTTGTAATGGTAACTCGACGAGCTTCCTAATGGGACAAGAATTGGCTAATTTTGAGACCGTTTGATATCCCAAAAGCACGTTGGAACACTTCAATCGTCATTTTATAATTTGGATTGTTAATCTTTCCAAATCACGCGATCCAACGGAGATGCTCATAACTCCCTTGTTTGATGTCGGATTAGGTCGACTTTTAGTTATTAGAAAGGTATTTTAGTGCTCTTTCATTCCTGACTTGAATCATCATATTCCGAGACCATTTTCACATCTGTAAGAGGGATCGCAGTCGTCGGTCCTGAATTTCTCCTTCATCTCCTTGTCTAATAGTAACCTTCATAATTCTCTCTTTAGTGGTCCAATTTAGACTATTTTGAGCTCATTGGAATGGTAACTCGACAAGCTTCCTAATGGGACCAGAATTGGGTAATTCCGAGACCGTTCGATATCCCAAAAGCACGTTGGAACTCTTCGATCGTCATTTTGCAATTTGGATTGTTATCATTCCAAATCACACGATCCAATGGAGATGCTCATAACTCCCTTGTTTGATGTCGAATTGGGTCGATTTTTGGTCATCTGAAGGGTAATTTCGCACTCTTTCATTCCCAACTTGAATCGTTGTATTCCGAGACCATTTGCGCATCCGTAAGTGGGATCACAGTCGTCGGTCCTAAATTTTTCCTTCATCTCCTTGTCCAATAATAACCTTCATAACTCTCTCATCAGTAGTCAAATTCAAACTATTTTGAGCTCATTGGAATGGTAACTCTACTAGCATCCTAATGGGACCAGAATTGGCTAATTCTTAGACCTTTTGATATCCTAAAACCACGGTGGAACGCTTCGATTGTCATTTTGCAATTTGGATTATTAATTTTTCCAAATTGCGCTAGCCAATGATGATGCTCAAAGATCCCTTGTTAGATGTTGGATTTGGTCGATTTTTGGTCATCTGAAAGGTACTTTAGTGCTCTTTCATTCATGACTTAAATCATCATATTCGGACTCCATTTGCGCTTTCGTAAGTGGGATCGTAGTCGTTGGTCCTGAATTCTTCCATCATCTCCTTGTCCAATAGTAACCTTCATAATTCTCTCTTCAGTGGTCAAATTTAGACTAATTTGAGCTCGTTCAAATGGTAACTCGACAAGCTTCCTAATGCGACCAGAATTGGCTTATTCTGATACCGTTTGACATCCCAAAAGCACGTTGGAACTCTTTGATCGTCATTTTACAATTTGGATTGTTAATCATTCCAAATCGCGCGATCCAACGAAGATGCTCATAATTCCCTCGTTTGATGTCGGATAGGGTCCATTTTTGGTCATCTGAAAAGTACTTTAGTGATCTTCCATTCCTGACTTGAATCGTCATATTCCGAGACCATTTGTGCATCTGTAAGTGGGATTGTAGTCGTCGGTCTTGATTTTTTCCATTATCTCCTTGTCTAATAGTAACCTTCATAACTCTCTCTTCAGTGGTCGAATTTAGATTATTTTGAGCTCATTGGAAAGGTAACTCGACAAGCTTCCTAATGGGACCAGAATTGGCTAATTTTGAGACCGTTCGATATCCCAAAAGCACGTTGGAACTCTTCAATCCTCATTTTGCAATTTGGATTGTTAATCATTCCAAATCGCTCGATCCAACATAGATGCTCACAACTCCCTCGTTTGATGTCGGATTGGGTCAATTTTTGGTCATCTGAAAGGTACTTTAGTGCACTTTCATTCATGACTTGAATCGTCATATTCCAAGACCAGTTGGGCATCCGTAAGTGGGATCACAGTTGTCGGTCCTGAATTTTTCCTTCATCTCCTTGTCCAATAGTAACCTTCATAAATCTCTCTTTAGTAGTCGAATGTAGACTATTTTAAGCTCATTGGAATGGTTACACGACAAGCTTCCTATTGGGACCAGAATTGGCTAATTCTGAGACAGTTCGATATCCCAAAAGCACGTTGGAACTCTTCGATCGTCTTTAGCAATTTGGATTGTTAATCATTCCAAATCGTGAGATCCAATGGAGATGCTCATAACTCCCTCATTTGATGTTGGATTGGGTTGATTATTGGTCATCCAAAAGGTACTTTAGTGCACTTTCATTCCCGATTTGAATTGTCGTATTCCGTGACCATTTTCATATCTGTAAGTGAGATCGCAGTCGTTGGTCCAGAATATTTCCTTAATCTCCTTGTCCAATAGTAACCTTTAAAACTCTCTCGTCAGTGGGCGAATTTAGACTATTTTGAGCTCATTGGAATGGTAACTCGAGAAGCTTCCTAATGGGACCAGAATTGGCTAATTCTGAGACCGTTCGATATCCCAGAAGCACGTTGGAACTCTTCGATCCTCATTTACCAATTTGAATTATTAATCTTTCCAAATTGTGCAATCCAACAGAGATGCACGTAACTCCCGCATTTGATGTCAGATTCGGTCGATTTTTGGTCATCTGAAATGTACTTTAGTGCTCTTTCATTCCTGACTTGAATTGTTGTATTCCGAGACCATTTCCGCATCTGTAAGTGGGAACGCAGTCGTCGGTCCTGAATTTTTCCTTCATCCCCTTGTCCAATAGTAACCTTTATAACTCTCTCTTCAGTGGTCGAATTTAGCCTATTTCGAGCTCATTGGAATGGTAACTCGACAAGCTTCCTAATGGGACCAGAATTGGCAAATTCTGAGACCATTCGATATCTAAAAAGCACGTTGGAACTCTTCGATCATCATTTTGTAATTTAGATTGTTAATCATTCCAAATCGCGCGATCCAACAGAGGTGCTCATAACTCCCTCGTTTGATGTCGGATTGGGTCTAGTTTTGGTCATCTGAAAGGTACTTTAGTGCTCTTTCATTCCTAACTTGAATTGTCGTATTCCGAGACTATTTGTGCATCACAAGTGGGATCGCAGTTGTTGGACCAGAATTTTTCCTTCATCTCCTAATGCAATAGTAACCTTCATATCTCTCTCTTCAGTGGATGAATTTAGATTGTTTTGAGCTCATTGGAATGGTAACTCAACAAGCTTCCTAATGGGGCCAGAATTGGCTAATTCTAAGACCGTTCGATATCCCAAAAGCACGTTGGAACTCTTCGATCGTCATTTTGTAATTAGGATTGTTAATCTTTCCAAATTGTGTGATCCAACGGAGATGCTCACAACTCCCTCGTTTAATGTCGGATTGGGTCAATTTTTGGTCATCTGAAAGTTACTTTAGTGCTCTTTCATTCTTGACTTGAATCGTCGTATTCCGAGACCATTTGCGCATCCATACGTGGGATCGCAGTCGTCGGTCTTGAATTTTTCCTTCATCTCCTTGTCCAATAGTAACCTTTATAACTCTCTCTTCATTGGTCGAATTTAGACTATTTTGAGCTCATTGGAATGGTAACACGACAAGACCAGAATTGGCTAATTCAGAGACCGTTCAATATCCCAAAAGCACGTTGAAACTCTTCGATCGTCATTTTGCAATTTGGATTGTTAATCATTTCAAATCACGTGATCCAATGGAGATGCTCATAACTCCCTCGTTTGATGTCAGATTGGGTCGATTTTTGGTCATCTAAAGGGTTCTTTAGTGCTCTTTCATTCCTGACTTAAATCGTCATATTTCGAGACCATTTTCGTATCCGTAAGTGGGATTGCTATTGTCGGTCCTCAATTTTTCCTTCATCTCCTTTTCCAATAGTTACCTTTATAACTCCCTCTTCAGTGGTCAAATTTAGACTATTTTGAGCTCATTGGAATGGTAAGTCGACAACCTTCCTAATTTGACTAGAATTGGCTAATTCTGAGACCATTCGATATCCCAAAAGCATGTTGGAACTCTTCTATCGTCATTTTTTAATTTGTATTGCTAATCTCTCTAAATTACACTATCCAACAGAGATGCTCATAACTCCCTCGTTTGAAGTTGGATTAGGTCGATTTATGGTCATGTGAAAGGTACTTTAGTGCTCTTTCATTCCTGACATGAATCATCGTATTCTGAGACTATTTGCACATCCGTAAGTGGGATCGCAGTCATCGGTCCTAAAATTTTTCTTCATCTCCTTGTGCATTAGTAATCATCATAACTCTCTCTTTAGTGGTTGAATTTACATTATTTTGAGCTCATTGGAATGGTAACTCGACAAGCTTCCTAATGGGACCAGAATTGGCTAATAGTGAGACCGTTCAATATCCCAAAAGCTCGTTGGAACTCTTCGATTGTCATTTTGCAATTTGGATTGTTAATCTTTCTAAATTGCGCTATCTAATGGATATGCTCATAACTCTGTCGTTTGATGTCAGATTGAGTCGACTTTTGGTTATCTAAAAGGTACTTTAGTGCTCTTTCATTCTTTATTGAATCATTGTATTTCGAGACCATTTGCGCATCCGTAAGTGGGATCGCAGTCATCGGTCCTGAATTTCTCCTTCATCTTCTTGTCCAATAGTAACCTTCAAAACTCTCTCTTCAGTAGTCGAATTTAGACTATTTTGAGCTAATTAGAATTGTAACTCTACAAGTTTCCTAATGGGACCAGAATTGGGAAATTCTGACACCGTTCGATATCCCAATAGCACATTGGAACTCTTCGATCCTAATTTTACAATTTGGATTGTTAATCTTTCCAAATCGCCTGATCCGATGGAGATGCTCATAACTCCCTCGTTTGATGTCAGATTGGGTCAATTTTTTGTCATCTGAAAGGTCTTTAGTGCTCTTTCATTCCCAACTTGAAACCATGTATTCCGAGACCATTTGCACATCCGTAAGTGGGATTACAGTCGTTGGTCCTGAATTTTTTCTTCATCTCCTTGTCCAATATTAACTTCATAACTCTCTCTTCAGTTGTCAAATTTAGACTATTTTGAGCTCATTGGAATGGTAACTATGCAAGCTTCCTAATGGGACCAAAATTGGCTAATTCTTAACCGTTCGATATCCCAAAAGCACGTTGGAATGCTTCGATTGTCATTTTGCAATTTGGATTGTCAATCTTTCCAAATCGCGCTATCCAACGGAGATGCTCAAAGATCCCTTGTTTGATGTCAGATTTGGTCAATTTTTTATCATCTGTCAGGTACTTTAGTGCTCTTTCATTCCTGGCTCAAATCGTCATATTCCGACTCTATTTGCACATTCGTAAGTGGGATCGCAATCATCGGACCTAAATTTTTCCTTCATCTCCTTGTCCAATAGTAATCTTCATAACTCTCTCTTTAGTGGTCAAATTTAGACTATTTCGAGCTCGTTCGAATTTTAACTCGACAAGCTTCATAATGCGACCAGAATTGGCTTATTCTGAGACCGTTTGACATCCCAAAAGCATGTTGGACCTCTTCGATCGTAATTTTGCAATTTGTATTGTTAATCATTCCAAATCGCGCAATCCAACGAAGATGGTCATAACTCCCTCGTTTGATGTCGGATTGGGTCCATTTTTGGTCATCTGAAAGGTACTTAGGGGCTCTTTCATTCCTTCTTGAATCGTCATATTCCTAGACCATTAACACATCTGTAAGTGCGATCGTAGTCGTCGGTCCTGATTTTTTCCATCAT
Source organism: Magnolia sinica (assembly GCF_029962835.1). NCBI lineage: Eukaryota > Viridiplantae > Streptophyta > Magnoliopsida > Magnoliales > Magnoliaceae > Magnolia > Magnolia sinica. The sequence continues at coordinate 28,302,018 of NC_080589.1, forward strand.
CTCCTTGTCCAATAGTAACCTTCATAACTCTCTCTTCTGTGGTCGAATTTAGATTATTTTGAGCTCATTGGAAAGGTAACTCGACAAGCTTCCAATTGGGACATGAATTGGCTAATTCTGACACCGTTCGATATCCAGAAATCACGTTGGAACTCTTTGATTGCCATTTTACAATTTGGATTGTTAATCCTTCCAAATCGCACGATCCAACGGAGATGCTCATAACTCCCTTGTTTGAGGTTGGATTGGGTCAATTTTTCGTCATCTGAAGGGTACATTAGTGCTCTTTCATTCCTGACCTGAATCGTCATATTCCGAGATGATTTGTGCATCCGTAAGTGAGATCGCAGTCGTCATTCTAAATTTTTCCTTCATCTCCTTGTGCAACAGTAACCTTCATAACTCTCTCTTCAGTGGTCGAATTTAGATTATTTTTATCTCATTGGAATGGTAACTTGACAAGCCTCCTAATGGGACCAGAATTGGCTAATTCTGAGACTGTTCGATATCCAAAAAGCATGTTGGAACTCTTCATCGTCATTTTGCAATTTGGATTGTTAATCATTCCAAATCACGTGATCCAACGGAGATGCTCACAACTCCCTCATTTGATGTAGGATTGGGTTGATTTTTGGTCATCTGAAAGGTACTTTTAGTGCTCTTTAATTCATGACTTGAATCGTCATATTTCGAGACCATTTGCGCATCTGTAAGTGGGATCGCAGGCGTCGGTCCTTAAGTTCTCCTTCATCTCCTTGTCCAATAGTAACCTTCATAACTCTCTCTTTAGTGGTCAAATTTAGACTATTTTAAGCTCATTGGAATGGTTACGTGACAAGCTTCCTATTCGGACCAAAATTGGCCAATTCTGAGACAGTTCGATATCCCAAAAGCACGTTGGAACTCTTCGATCATCTTTCACAATTTGGATTGTTAATCAGTCCTAATCATGAGATCCAACGGAGATGCTCATAACTCCCCCATTTGATGTCGGATTGGGTCGATTATTGGTCATGTGAATGGTACTTTAGTGCACATTCATTCCCGACTTGAATTATCATATTTCGTGACCATTTTCATATCCGTAAGTGAGATCGCAGTCGTTGGTCCTGAATATTTCCTTCATCTCCTTGTCCAATAGTAACATTCAAAACTCTCTCTTCAGTGGTCGAATTTAGACTATTTTGAGCTCATTGGAATGGTAACTCGACAAGCTTCCTAATGGGACCAGAATTGGCTAATTCTGAGACCGTTCGATATCCCAAAAGCACGTTGGAACTCTTCGATCATCATTTAGCAATTTAAATTGTTAATCTTTCCAAATCACGTGATCCAATAGAGATGCACGTAACTCCCTCATTTGATGTCAGATTCGGTCGATTTTTGGTCATCTGAAAGGTACTTTAGTGCTATTTCATTCCTGACTTGAATTGTTGTATTCCGAGACCATTTCTGCATCCGTAAGTGGGATCACAGTCGTCGATCCTGAATTTTTCCTTCATCCCCTTGTCCAATAGTAAGCTTTATAACTCTCTTCATTGGTCGAATTTAGACTATTTTAAGCTCATTGGAATGGTAACTCGACAAGCTTCCTAATGGGATCAGAATTGGCTAATTGTGAGACCGTTCGATATCCCAAAAGCTCGTTGGAACTCTTCGATCGTCATTTTGCAATTTGGATTGTTAATCTTTCCAAATCACGCTATCCAATGGAGATGCTCATAACTCCCTCGTTTGATGTCGGATTGGGTCGACTTTTGGACATCTGAAAGGTACTTTAGTGCTCTTTCATTCCTAATTGAATCATCGTATTCCGAGACCATTTTTGCATCCGTAAGTGGGATCGCAGTCATCGGTCCTGAATTTTTCCTTCATCTCATTGTCCAACAGTAACCTTCATAACTCTCTCTTCAGTGGTCGAATTTATACTATTTTAAGCTAATTGAAATGGTAACTCGACAAGCTTCCTGATGGAACGAGAATTGGCCAATTCTGACACCGTTCGATATCCCAAAAGCACGTTGGAACTCTTCGATCCTAATTTTGCAATTTGGATTGTTAATCTTTCTAAATTGCCCGATCCAACGGAGATGCTCATAATCCCTCGTTTGATGTCGGATTGGGTCGATTTTTGGACATCAGAAAGGTACTTTAGTGCTCTTTCATTCCCAACTTGAGTAGTTGTATTCCGGGACCATTTGCGCATCTGTATGTGGGATCGCAGTCGTCGGTCTTGAATTTTTCCTTCATCTCCTAGTCCAATAGTAACCTTCATAACTCTCTCTTCAGTAGTTAAATTCAGACTATTTTGAACTCATTGGAATGGTAACTCTACAAGCTTCCTAATGGGACCAGAACTAGCTAATTCTTAGACCGTTCGATATCCCAAAAGCACGTTGGAACGCTTCGATTGTCATTTTGCAATTTGGATTGTTAATCTTTCCAAATCGCGCTATCCAACGGAGATGCTCAAAGATCCCTTGTTTGATGTCGGATTTGGTCAATTTTTGGTCATCTGAAAGGTACTGTAGTGCTCTTTCATTCCTAACTCGAATCGTCATTTTCCGACTCCATTTGCGCATTCGTAAGTGGGATCGCAGTCGTCGGTCCTGAATTTTTCCTTCATCTCCTTGTCCAATAGTAACCTTCATAACTCTCTCTTCAGTGGTCAAATTTAGACTATTTTGAGCTTGTTTGAATGGTAACTCGACAAGCTTCCTAATGCGACAAGAATTGGCTTATTTTGAGACCGTTTGACATCCCAAAACCACGTTGGAACTCTTCGATCGTCATTTTGCAATTTGGATTATTAATCATTCCAAGTCACGCAATCCAACGAAGATGCTCATAATTCCCTCGTTTGATGTCGGATTAGGTCCATTTTTGGTCATCTGAAAGGTACTTGAGTGCTCTTTCATTCCTGACTTGAATCGTCATATTCCTAGACCATTTGCTCATCCGTAAGTGGGATCGCAGTCGTCGGTCCTAATTTTTTCCATCATCTCCTTGTCCAATAGTAACCTTCATAACTCTCTCTTCAATGGTCAAATTTAGATTATTTTGAGCTCATTGGAAAGGTAACTCGACAAGCTTCCAATTGGGATTAGAATTGGCTAATTTTGAGATCGTTAGATATCCAGAAAGCATGTTGGAACTCTTCGATTGTCATTTTACAATTTGGATTGTTAATCTTTCCAAATCGCTCGACCCAACAAAGATGCTCATAACTCCCTCGTTTGATGTCAGATTGGGTCTATTTTTGGTCATCTGAAGGGTACATTAGTGCTCTTTAATTCTTGACTTGAATCGTCATATTCCGAGATGATTTGTGCATTCGTAAGTGGTATCGCAGTTGTCGTTCTTGAATTTTTCCTTCATCTTAGACTATTTTAAGCTCATTTGAATGGTTACGCGACAAGCTTCATATTGGGACCAGAATTGGCAAATTCTGAGATAGCTCGATATCCCAAAAGCACGTTGGAACTCTTCGATCATCTTTAGCAATTTGGATTGTTAATCATTCCAAATCGTGAGATCCAATGAAGATGCTTATAACTCCCTCATTTGATGTCGGATTGGGTCAATTTTTGGTCATCTGAAAGGTAATTTAGTGCTCTTTCATTCACGACTTGAATCGTCATATTAGGAGACCATTTGCGCATCCATAAGTGGGATCGCAGTCGTCGGTCTTGAATTTTTCCTTCATCTCCTTGTCCAATAGTAACCTTCATAACTCTCTCTTCAATGGTCGAATTTAGACTATATTATTCTCATTGGAATGGTTACGCGACAAGCTTCGTAATGGGACCAGAATTGGCAAATTCTGAGACCGCTCGATATCCCAAAAGCACGTTGGAACTCTTCGATCATCATTTTACAATTTGGATTGTTAATCATTCCAAATCGCGTGATCCAATGGAGATTCTCATAACTCCCTCGTTTGATGTCGGATTGGGTCCATTTTTGGTCATCTAATAGGTACTTTAGTGCTCTTTCATTCCTAACTTGAATCGTCGTATTCCGAGACTATTTAAACATCCGTAAGTGGGATCGCAGTCGTTGGTCCAGAATATTTCCTTCATCTCCTAGTGCAATAGTAACCTTCATAACTCTCTCTTCAGTTGTCGAATTTATACAATTTTGAGCTAATTGAAGTGGTAACTCGACAAGCTTCCTAATGGGACCAGAATTGGCAAATTCTGACACCATTCAATATCCCAATAGCACGTTGGAACTCTTCGATCCTAATTTTGCAATTTTGATTGTTAATCTTTCCAAATCGCCCGATCCGATGGAGATACTCATAACTCCCTCGTTTGATGTCGGATTGGGTCAATTTTTGGTCATCTGAAAGGTACATTAGTGTTCTTTCATTCCCAACTTGAATCCTTGTATTCCGAGACCATTTGCGTATCCGTAAGTGGGATTGCTTTCGTTGGTCTTGAATTTTTCCTTCATCTCCTTGTCCAATAGTAACCTTCATAACTCTCTCTTCATTGGTCGAATTTAGACTATTTTGAGCTCATTGGAATGGTAATGCGACAAGCTTCCTAATGGGACCCAAATTGGCCAATTCTGAGACCGTTTGATATCCCAAAAGCATGTTGGAACTCTTCAATCATCATTTAGCAATTTGGATTGTTAATCATTCCAAATCGCAGGATCAAACGAAGATGTTCATAACTCCCTCATTTGATGTCAGATTGGGTCAAATTTTGGTCATTTGAAAGGTACTTTAGTGTTATTTCATTCCTAACTTGAATCGTCATATTCTGAGACCATTTTCGCATCGCAATGGGATCGCAGTCGTCGGTCCTGATTTTTTCCTTCATCTCCATGTCCTATAGTAACCTTCATAACTCTCTCTTCAGTGGTCAAATTTAACTATTTTGAGCTCATTGGAATGGTAACTCGACAAGCTTCCTAATGGGACCAGAATTGGCTAATTCTGAGACCGTTCGATATCCCAAAAGGACGTTGGAACTCTTCGATCGTCATTTTGCAATTAGGATTGTTTATCTTTCCAAATCACATGATTCAACGGAGATGCTCACAACTCCTTCGTTGGATGTCGGATTGGGTAAATTTTTAGTTATTTGAAAGGTATTTTGGTGCTCTTTCATTCCTTACTTGAATCGTCGTATTCTGAGACCATTTGCGCATCCGTACGTGCTATTGCAGTCGCCGGTCCTGAATTTTTCCTTCATCTCCTTATCCAATAGTAACCTTCATAACTCTCTCTTCTGTGGTCCAATTTAGACTATTTTGAGCTCATTGAAATGGTAACTCGACAAGCTTCTTAATGGGACCAGATGTTTCGACATAAAAACAAATGCATTTGATTTGGGGGATTTATTCAATGATAACAAAGAATTTGATAAGAGAACATTTTTCACTTTTATTCTGAGTTCATTTACATCCTCGGATTCCCTTGATTCTAAAAATAAAGTACAATCAATCAAAGTTAGAAAAGATAGTCCGATGGAAATTTCGACAGCATTCTAATGCCTGTTTCAATTATCTCCTAGTACTTAGGAGGAATTGTTGAATTGATCAACTAATCTCCAAGGAGATAGATATTTTGGTTGCATTTCGATGCCTGTTTCAGTCATCTCCCAGTACTTAGGATGAATTGCTGGATTGATCTCTTCTACTAATTTCTCCCCTTGAAGCTTGAACAGAAGAAATTTAAAGAGTTAGCCATTTCAGCAGCATGTCCGCTCCTTGACTTCACAGACTACAGGGTAGTCTGGTTGCGCGGACCCATGCAACGAATTTCAGAACTTATTCTTTGTAAAAAGGTTTCAAGCATTGGAAGGAGGGTCCCATGGTGCCAAAATCGAGGTGCCACACATGTGAGGGCCCATAAATACCCCCTCCCCTCCTTCATTCAGACGGATTGAAGATTTTGGAGAGGAAGCAGAGCAAGGAGGAAGATTGAAGGTAGGAGAGGAAGCTCTGGAAGGTTTTGCGGGTCCGCGGAACTGATATCCGTTGTGCGGGTCCGCAAAAGGTACTTTAGTGCTCTTTCATTCCTAACTTGAATTGTTGTCTTCCGAGACCATTTGCGCATCCGTAGGTGGGATCGCAGTCATCGGTCCTGAGTTTTTCCTTCATCTCCTTGTCCAAAAGTAACCTTCATAACTCTCTCTTCAATGGTCGAATTTACACTATTTTTAGCTCATTGAAATGGTAACTCGACAAGCTTCCTAATGGGACCATAATTGGCTAATTCTGAGACCGTTTGATATACCAAAAGGACGTTGGAACTCTTCGATCGTCGTTTTGCAATTAGGATTGTTTATCTTTCCAAATCACATGATTCAACGGAGATGCTCACAACTCCTTCGTTTGATGTCGGATTGGGTAAATTTTTAGTCATTTGAAAGGTACTTTAGTGCTCTTTCATTCCTTACTTGAATCGTCGTATTCTGAGACCATTTGCGCATCCGTACGTGCTATTGCAGTCACCGGTCCTGAATTTTTCCTTCATCTCCTTATCCAATAGTAACCTTCATAACTCTCTCTTCTGTGGTCCAATTTAGACTATTTTGAGCTCATTGAAATGGTAACTCAACAAGCTTCCTAATTGGACCAGATGTTTCGACATGAAAACAAATGCATTTGATTTGGGGGATTTATTCAATGATAACAAAGAATTTGATAAAAGAACATTTTTCACTTTTATTCTGAGTTCATTTACATCCTCGGATTCCCTTGATTCTAAAAATAAAGTACAATCAATCAAAGTTAGAAAAGATAGTCCGATAGAAATTTCGACAGCATTCTGATGCCTATTTCAGTTATCTCCTAGTACTTAGGAGGAATTGTTGAATTGATCAACTAATCTCCAAGGAGATAGATATTTTGGTTGCATTTCGACGCCTGTTTCAGTCATCTCCCAGTACTTAAGAGGAATTGCTGGATTGATCTCTTCTACTGATTTCTCCCCTTGAAGCTTGAACAAAAGAAATCTAGAGACTTAGCCATTTCAGCAGCATGTCCGCTTCTTGACTTGACAGACTGCAGGGCAGTCTGGTTGTGTGGACCTGCGCAACAGATATCGGTTGCGCGGACCCGCGTAACCTACCGGAGCTTCCTCTCCTACCTTCAAACTTCCTCCTTGCTCTGCTTCCTCTCCAAAATCTTCAATCCGTCCAAATGAAGGAGGGGAGGGGGTATTTATAGGCCCTCGCACGTGTGGCATCTCGATTTTGGCACCATGGGACCCTCCTTCCAATGCTTGAGACCTTTTTACAAAGAACAAATTTTAGAATTCGTTGCATGCACTCGAACAGAAGGCTTGAATGATCACATTCAAATGAAAGACTTGAATGATTACGCTCGAACGGAAGACTTGAATCATTGCGCTCGAATGGAAGACTTGAATGATTGCACTTGAATGTAAGGCTTGAATGATCACGTTCAAACGGAAAACTTGAATGATTGTGCTTGAACGGAAGACTTGAATCATTGTGCTCGAACGGAAGACTTGAATGATCACGTTCAAATGAAAGACTTGAATCATTGTGCTCGAACGAAAGACTAGAATGATCACGTTCAAATGGAAGACTTGAATCATTGCACTCGAACGGAAGACTTGAATGCCCCCTGCTAGCAGTATCGAGCGGATGCTTCACTAGAGAAGATGAAATTCTCTTTTCATCGAAACTTGCCACTGTAACAGCTGTGACGACTTTGTCTTCAAGTAACTTGATCAGAGAACTATCTTTCAACACCATTGCTCCTGCAACGGTCTCTTTGATAAACTCCAGTGACTTTTCCTTCAATTCTGTGTCTAGAAAATTGTTCTTTAATGCTGCTCCTGCCGCAATAACTTTTCGATTGTTCCCTTTATTCATGATCTGCATAACCCGACCTTTCAAATGATGATCTTTCCTACCAAATTAATCAGAATTAGTATCTCAAGACATTATAATTTTTCACTTTTAGCTTCATGAAGTATTGATAATTTATATATATATATATATATATATATTGAAAACTTCTCTTCTTTTTAAGCTAATTGTGATATTTGCAATGTGATAATGATTTAATCATTTCATCTTTGTGCTTGTCATCGTCGCTTGTCGTCATGCTTCGCATTGCATCTTTTGCTTATTAAATCGTGCTCTTGGAGATATCATCTCCAACTCCAAAAGTTCAACTACTGAGTCTTTTGTCGAGTCTTTTCTAGTTTGTGCTCCTTAGCATTTCTTCATAGACTTTTCCTGGGATCTTTGCCAATTCTGAAAAATAGACAAGACTTCTTTTGATTTTCACTTATTAGCTTTTCAAAGGACATAAAAGTTACTGATGATGATTCCGTTTATTCTTTGTCTCCATCAGATCTGGTACTTGGAGTCTTACGATACCATTAATAGGATAGCGAGAAGTTACGACATCAGCATATGAATTTTCCATCTTGCATAAGAGATCATCAGAAAGACCAAGGCGTAAATTACTGATGAAGACATAGATCCTGCCCCTTTTCCAGGTCAACTTTGCATAAAGATTTCAACAGAAGATAATAATTCTGAAGTGAAGCCTGTTGATACCCTTGAAGGATAGATAATCTTTGCTACTCCTTTAATGAATCCAAAGAATATATCCAAATCCTTATATTGTCCGGGAGAAAATGATGATTCTTTGCTAATTCATTCTTTGCCGCCTTTGAGAATCTTTCGCAATAACATTTCTTTATATCAAGAAGGCGAGAGATAAAAAGACCTTATGACTCTTGTCAATATATTAGTTGGCCTTGAAGACTTGAACTTTTAAGTAGATAATTGCTAATATCTTGAAGGCATTTACTGTTGCTGTAATTTGAACCCAATTCAAGAGAAACGCATTTTTGCATGTTGCTTACTCAATATTTAAAATTTTCATCAGGCAATTGCATATTTGAGCATATCTAAAGTGAAATATATATCTGCAGCACTTGAACGTTGCTCATAGTTTATGCTTTTGAGCAGTGGAGGAGATAGTTTATGCTAGTGTACTTTGACTGACCATACCTTGACTGGACAGGACTTAACTTGAACTGAACTTGACTAGACCAGACTTGACTGAACTGGACTTGACACTGGGCTTAAAGAGCAAGATAGTTTATCGCCGATTTCGGGTAGGGCTCAAGGAGCAAGATAGTTTACCCATGATTTCGGGCAGGCCAATTTCGGGCTTTTTAAATCGTTGAAGCTTTGTAGGTCTTATGCGTAGTTGGCCATATAGGCTTGGCTAGGCTGCCTTAAATGATCATTTGCCATCATTGTTAGAAGATTTGTGTGGTTGGCCATATAGGCTTATTCCACTGCTTATTTAACTGCCATGAATGTTGAATCAATAATTGATACATCGCCACTGCTGATATATTCTGACGATGCTTATGGTTATGATAGTGTATCAGTTTGGCGATGATATCAATTTCAATAAGGTGAGATAAGATAATTTTGTATCAGCAATTGATGACAACAGCGATAGTTACTAATTTTGGCGATAATCATCGACACTTTTCATTTGGCGATTGTCATTGGCGCTTTGCATTTGGTGATTGTCATTGGTGCTTCGCATTTGGTGATGACTTAATATGCTTGAAAGCCTGCATTTTATTCATATGCAAAAGAAATACATTCTATGGTGAGAAATACATTTCACAGTTTTTTACTCACCTGTCTTGCCTCCTTTTGATTTTGGAAGTATTGCACCGATACCTTTCGAAATCAAAATAGTGGTCATCTCCTGAACTGGCAGGTATTGCAATGCATATCTGTAACGAATATACTTTTTATCACAGCTTTACATCTTTTGCCTCACTCGCTTCTTTTCATTTGAGTATTTAGGCTATGACAGCTCGATCTTGTCAATTACTGACAGTTCACCATACGAAGCATGTTATCGTTTTTTAACGCAGATGCCCCTAGAATTTTCTTTATCGAGTTTCTATCATTTTCTCCATTTTTCTCTTTCTGTCATGCTCTTTTCATCGCAATTTCTCCCTCATCGATCATCTTTTGTAACTTTTTCCTGAGGGAATTACATTTTTCGTATGATGCCCATATTTACGGTGATAATGGCGATGATCCATTCCTCTTGTATTTTCAATTTCTTCGAGGTGTCTTAGCTGAGGTAATTTAATACTCTTTATAGCCAACAATTGATTCAGCATAGGAAGCATATTTTTCTTGAGAATGCATATTCCATATGGTCTTTATTTTGCCTGGACCTTTTATATGTTATTATAACCACACGACCATTTCTATCTTCTTCATCACTATCTCTTTCACCATTCTGATAATCTTTTTTGGTTTCTTCTTTCCAAGTTATGTGGGCTGATTTTGACTAAAAAGCAGACACTCTTCCCATCATCTTTTCAAGAGCATAAGCCTTCGTAGCAAAATTATGAAAGGTTCTCCAATCTTTACTAATAAGGTGGCATGCCAGTTCTGGTCTCATGCCTTCTAAATATAGTTCTACTTGTTTTGATTCCCGAAGAGGATGTTGACATGATGCTGCCAAGTCCTTTCATCGACTGATGAATTCTTCAACTGATTCATTTTCTTCTTAGCGAATAGAGGCCAGTTCGGTCAAACTAACTTCTTGGTCTGAAGAGAAAAAAGTTTGACATAAAAGCATCCTGCATTTGTTCCCAAGTATGAATAGATCCAGGAATTAAACCTAAACACCATCTGAAATCTCTTCATGTCAGAGAAGATCCAAATAATCGCAGACAATATTGAGTAATTTTGGAGAAATTTCCCATCTTTGCTATGAAATGCAACATATGCTCTTCTAGTGATCCATTCCCGTTAATTTTTTGAAAGTCTGGGTGTTTGAAATCGGCGGGAAATGGCATTTCTTCTGTTTTACGAGGATATGGTGTCTGATATTGAAATTTTTGATTCTGACTTCGTTTATTCTCTAGATGAATAAATTCGATAACCATCTGCTGGATTTTTTCCTGCGTGATATTCTGAGTAATATTAGGCATTGGCTCTTGAAATCTAACTGCTTGCAGTTGTGGCCTTTCTACTTGTGGTTCAATGTTGTTCACAGCAGTCACCATCGAAATATTAGGGACTTCTTTAGCCATATGCTCATCTAGTGGAAACTGATCGGGTTGATTAATATCTGTTGACGAGCTTCTGTTTCTTTATACTTTGATTGTTTTGATATTGAAGCAGGAAGCGAGCGCCGTGTTGCTAACACTGTTGAAGAAGATGAATTATTATTTGATTTGAAACCGGAGTACTGTCGCTTCGAAGAACTAACTGACTCAAATCGTGGTATTTTCAATGCAGAAGTTTGCTTGAAATCTTTTGCAGAAAGTGCTGTGAGCGAACATTCACTGATCACAGTCGCCATCCCTTTGTTTTTCTAAACTCGTAATGATTCTGTGGAGGATGTCTTTACGGCTATAGTTAACGGTATCGGAAGACCTTTTGGAGTGATGGGCTTTTTTATTTTTCTTGAATGAGGTGATTGTATGACCGAAGCAGGACTGTGTCTCACGATACTTTGCATAATTGACCCAGTACTTGGCGAGATGATGCTTCTTACAGAAGTAGATTGAACTTTCTGACTTTGGATGTTACTATCCTCCTCCATCCTCCTTCATCTTCTTGAGCTACTGGCGAAATAGAGATTTTCCGTCCGTTACACGAAATTCACTACTCTTGATCACATCAGACTTTGCTTTCTCTGACACTTTCTACTTATCGGGAGACTATAAAATTGCAATCAGGTATCTACGTGATAAGTCATTCTATCTCAGAGATGAAGGGGAGGATGTTCCCACTGAGAGTCACCATTTTGGCATCTATACAAACGCCAAAAGTGATAAATGTTCTTTGAATATTTTCTAAGTTACCATTGAAAAAGAGTTCCCAGTAGAGTCGCCATTTTGTTTCGACAAGAAAATAAATGCATTTGATTTGGAGAATTTATTCAATGATAACAAAGAATTTGATAAGAGAACATTGATCACATTTATTCTGAGTTCATTTACATCCTTGGATTCCCTTGATTATGAAAACAAAGTACAATCAATCAAAGTTAGATAAGATAGTCTGATGGAAATTTCGGCAGCATTCCAATGCCTGCTTCAGTCATCTCCTAGTACTTGGGAGGAATTGTTAAATCGATCAACTAATCTCCAAGGAGATAGAAATTTCTGCAGCATTCCAACGCCTGTTTCAGTCATCTCCTAGTACTTAGGATGAATTGCTGGATTGATCTCTTCCACTGATTTCTCCCCTTGAAGCTTGAATAGAAGAAATCTAGAGAGTTAGCCATTTCAGCAGCATGTCTGCTCCTTGACTTCACAGACTACAGGGTAGTCTGGTTACGTGAACCCATGCAACGAATTCCAGAACTTATTCTTTGTAAAAAGGTTTCAAGCATTGGAAGGAGGGTCCCATGGTGCCAAAATCGAGGTGCCACCATGTGAGGGCCCATAAATACCCCCTCCCCTCCTTCATTCAGACGGATTGAAGATTTTGGAGAGGAAGCAGAGCAAGGAGGAAGATTGAAGGTAGGAGAGGAAGCTCTGGAAGGTTTCGTGGGTCCGCGGAACTGATATCCGTTGCGCAGGTCTGCAAAAGGTACTTTAGTGCTCTTTCATTCCTAACTTGAATCGTTGTCTTCCGAGACCATTTGCGCATCCGTAGGTGGGATCGCAGTCATCGGTCCTGAGTTTTTCCTTCATCTCCTTGTCTAAAAGTAACCTTCATAACTCTCTCTTCAATGGTCAAATTTACACTATTTTTAGCTCATTGAAATGGTAACTCGACAAGCTTCCTAATGGGATAAGAATTGTCTAATTCTGAGACCGTTTGATATCCCAAAAGCACGTTGGAACTCTTCGATCATCATTTTACAATTTGGATTGTTAATCTTTCCAAATCACGCGTTCCAATGGAGATGCTCATAACTCCCTCATTTGATGTCAGATTGGGTCGACTTTTGCTCATCTGAAAGGTACTTTAGTGCTCTTTAATTCCTGACTTGAATCGTCGTATTCCGAGACCATTTGCGCATCTGTAGGTGGGATCGCAGTCGTTGGTCTTGAATTTTTCCTTCATCTCCTTGTCTAATAATAACCTTTATAAATCTCTCTTCAGTGGTCAAATTTAGACAATTTTAAGCTCATTGGAATGGTAACTCGACAAGCTTCCTAATGGGACCAGAATTGGCTAATTTTGAGACCGTTCGATATCCAAAAAGCACGTTGGAACTCTTCGATCGTCATTTTTCAGTTTGGATTATTATTCTTTCCAAATCACGTGATTCAATGGAGATGCTCGTAACTCCCTCATTTGACGTTAGATTGGGACAATTTTTGGTCATCTGAAAGGTACTTTAGTGCTCTTTCATTCCTATCTTCAATTGTCCTATTTCGAGACCATTTGCAAATCTGTGAGGGGGGATCGTAGTCGTCGGTCCTGAATTTTACCTTCATCTCCTTGTCCAATTGTAACCTTCATAACTCTCTCTTCAGTGGTCAGATTTAGACTATTTTGAGCTCATTGGAATGGTAACTCGACAAGCTTCCTAATGGGACCAGAATTGGCAAATTCTGACACCGTTCGATATCCCAAAAGCACGTTGGAACTCTTCGATATCATTTTACAATTTGGATTGTTAATCTTTCCTAATCACGCGATCCAACGGAGATGCTCATAACTCCCTCGTTTGATGTCAGATTGGGTTGATTTTTGGTCATCTGAAAGGTACTTTAGGGCTCTTTCATTCCTAACTTGAATCGTCGTATTCCGAGAACATTTCCGCATCGGCAAGTGGGATCGCAGTCGTCGGTCCAGAATTTCTCCTTCATCTCCTTGTCAAATAGTAACCTTCATAACTCTCTCTTCAGTGGTCAAATTTAGATATTTTGAGCTCATTGGAATGGTAACTCGACAAGCTTCCTAATGGGACCAGAATTGGCTAATTCTGAGACCATTCGATATCCCAAAAGCACGTTGGAACTTTACGATCGTCATTTTGCAATTTGGATTGTTAATCATTCCAAATCACGCGATCCAACGAAGATGCACATAACTCCCTTGTTTGATGTCAGATTGGGTCCATTTTTGGTCATCTGAAAGGTACTTTAGTGCTCTTTCAATCCAGACTTGAATCATCATATTCCGAGACCATTTCAGCATCCGTAAATGGGATCGCAGTCGTCGGTCCTATTTTTTCATTCTTCTCCATGTCTAATAGTAACCTTCATAACTCTCTCTTCAGTTGTCGAATTTAACTATTTTGAGCTCATTGGAATGGTAACTCGACAAGCTTCCTAATGGGACTAGAATTGGTTAATTCTGAGACCTTTCAATATCCCAAAAGCACGTTGGAACTCTTCGATCGTCATTTTGCAATTAGGATTGTTAATCTTTCCAAATCATGTGATCCAACGGAGATGCCCCTAACTCCCTCATTTGATGTCGGATTCGATCGATTTTTGGTCATCTGAAAGGTACTTTAATGCTATTTCATTCCTAACTTGAATCGTCATATTCCAAGTCCATTTTCGCATTCGTAAGTGGGATCGCAGTCGTCGGTCCTGAATTTTTCCTTCATCTCCTTGTCCAATTGTAACCTTCATAACTCTCTCTTCAGTGGTCAGATTTAGACTATTTTGAGCTCATTGGAATGGTAACTTGACAAGCTTCCTAATGGGATAAGAATTGGCTAATTTTGAGACCGTTCGATATCCCAAAAGCACGTTGGAACTCTTCGATTGTCATTTTGCAATTTGGATTCTTAATCATTCCAAATCACACGATCCAATGGAGATGCTCATAACTCCCTCGTTTGATGTCGGATTGGGTCAATTTTTGGTCATCTAAAAGGTCCTTTAGTGCCCTTTCATTCATGACTTGAATCATCATATTCCAAGACCATTTGCGCATCTGTAGGTGGGATCACAGTCATCGGTCCTGAGTTTTTCCTTCATCTCCTTGTCCTATAGTAACCTTCATAACTCTCTCTGCAGTGGTCGAATTTACACTATTTTTAGCTCATTTGAATAGTAACTCAACAAGCTTCCTAATAGGACAAGGATTGGCTAATTCTGAGACCATTTAAAATCCCAAAAGCACTTGGAACTCTTTGATCGTCATTTTGCAATTTGGATTATTAATCTTTCCAAATCACGCGATCCAATAGAGATGCTCATAACTCCCTCGTTCGTTGTCGGATTGGGTCAATTTTTGGTTATTTGAAAGGTACTTTAGTGCTCTTTCATCCTTAACTTGAATCGTCGAATTTCAAGACCATTTGCGCATCTGTTGGTGGGATCGTAGTCGTCGGTCTTGAATTTTTCCTTCATCTCCTTGTCCAATAATAACCTTCATAACTCTCTCTTCACTGGTCGAATTTAGACTATTTTGAGCTCATTGGAATGGTAACTCGACAAGCTTCCTAATGAGACCAAAATTGGCTAATTCTGAGACCGTTCGATATCCCAAAAGCATGTTGGAACTCTTCAATCATCATTTTACAATTTGGATTGTTAATCTTTCCAAATCACACGATCCAACAGAGATGCTCATAACTCCCTCAATTGACGTCGGATTGGGTCGATTTTTGGTCATCTGAGAGGTACTTTAGTGCTCATTCATTCTTGACTTGTATCGTTCTATTCCGAGACCATTTACTCATCTGTAAGGGGGAATTGCAGTCATCGATCCTGAATTTTTCCTTCATCTCCTTGTCCAATAGTAACCTTCATAACTCTTTCTTCAGTGGTCGAATTTAGACTTTTTTGAGGTCATCTGAATGGTAACTCGACAACCTTCCTAATGGGACTAGAATTAGCAAATTTTAACACTGTTCGATATCCCAAAAGCACGTTGGAACTCTTCGATTGTCATTTTACAATTTGGATTGTTAATCTTTCCAAATAGTGCGATCTGAAATGGCCTAGCTATACGTCCTAGAGGGGGTGAATAGGACGATGCCAAAATAAAACTTTAACAGTGGAAGAAAGAAAGATAGATAGCCAAATAAACTAAATCAAATCACAATGCTGAAATAAAAGCAACCTCACTAAACAAGTATTGAGAGGTTGATACGAATTCAGTTCTAAGGACAACCTTACACCATAAAAACCAATGGTTTATGGTAGGACAACCTTATTTCTAGAGTGTCCTTTGTATCAAAAACTCAAACCGGAGAGGAATATATAAATAGCAAGGAATTGAAATAAATTGCAGGAATTTAAAACTAAATTATTACAACATTCCCATTGTGCTTGAAATGTAAAATTTACAACATTCACATCCACACATACATTCCACAAATGCGAATGAAAAGAGATATAAAACTTAAGCAAGCATTCAAACCACAAGACAAAGAATTATAGTGGTTTGCCTGTGTGTACACCAACTGTTCAACAACAGCCACACAGCGTTACTCCACTCCTAATATCCTCACACAGGGGATATTAGCGTTCACTATCAAAGATAGGTTTTCCAAGTTCACCCAAAACCTTCACAATTGTGTTTTTCTCTGTGGGCTTACACATTTTAAAAAACCCATCTTCTGAGTTTTCCTGGCTCTCCTCAGATAACCAATACAATGAGATTTTTCTGGCAAATCCCAAAAGAGAACCAAATAAAAGTAAATTACACAAACGTAAAATACCTGAATTTCTCCTTCATTGTAGCAGCCCAGATGAACCAAGTTGGAGTAGAGATTTGAATGTCAAAGTTCAATGTCCAATACTCACTTTATAATGGTTTTAGGTTCTAATAGATTTTAAATTAAACCAAATTGGGCGTAGCTCTATTTGATTTTGATTCCAAGAAGACGGAATACAGCAATTCTTCTTTTCAAATAAGATTGGAATATAGGAACAAAATCAAATAAGAAAAGATAAAGAAAGAGAATATTAAATATGCACACTTAGCTTAAAATGGAGCACAGAGTTATCTCTCAGAAGGCCGAATTAAATTAGCTTAAAAATCATGTTTAATTCTGAGATTCGTGCTCTATTTATAGGTGAACAAATTAAGTCTTCGACTGGTCTAAAGACCTCTACGACTGGTCATAGAACCAACAGATATTTGAAAATTCGGGCGCAGTAAGATCTGGCGGTTTCACGACTGGTCGTAGGTGATCTACGACTGGTCGTAGGTCTCCTTCGACTGGTTGTAGGTTGCACATGACTAGTCGAAGCTAGCCGAATTTCAACACTGTACTTTGAGTCGTAGGTCTACGACTGGTCGAAGAAACAGTCGACACTATTCATATGACTAGTCGAACAGTCCTTAAGACTAGTCGAAGCCTAACAGAAAAAATCTGAATTTTGCAACAAACTTACGACTGATATAGGAAATTTTTAGACAGGTCGAAGCAGTGCTAGGAGTAGTCGAACAAGGTCCAGGATTACTCTTAGAACATCCTAAACTCACTTATATAAAATATATGAATTATGTATCTAGAATGGCGTACTTTAAAGGTCAACCTAAGGTCAGTCATAAGTAAGGACATTGAAACTTAGAGACGAGTGACCTTTGAAAGTAATGAAGCTTGAAGTCTTGATGTAACTCAAACTTGAAAGCTTCTTAAGATCTTGAGTTGTGAACAGTGCTTGTCAATCAAAGCTGATCTTGGGTAGAGCAGTGTCTTGAAAGCTTCTTGAGATCTTGAGTTGTGAACAGTGCTTGTCAATCAAATCTGATCTTGAGAGGAGCATTGTTCTTCACAAATGCAAGCCTCATAATAGTGTCTTTGGCACCACAAATTTGACAACAAAAAGGGGCTATAAACTATAGCACTTACACGATCCAACAGAGATGCTCATAACTCCCTCATTTGATGTCGGATTGGGTCGATTTTTGGTCATCTAAAAGGTACTTTAGTGCTCTTTCATTCCTGACTTGAATCATCATTTTTCGAGACCATTTCCACATCTGTAAGTGGGATCGCAATTGTCGGTCCTGAATTTTACCTTCATCTCCTTGACCATTAATAACCTTCATAACTCTCTCTTCAGTGGTCAAATTTAGACTATTATGAGCTCATTGGGATGGGAACTCGACAAGCTTCCTAATGGGACCAAAATTGGCTAATTCTGAGACTGTTCGATATCCCAAAAGCACGTTGGAACTCTTCGATCGTCATTTTGCAATTCAGATTATTAATCTTTTCAAATCGCGAGATCCAACGAAGATGCTCATAACTCCCCCATTTGACGTTGGATTGGGTCAATTTTTGGTCATCTGAAAGGTACTTTAGTGCTCTTTCTTTCCTGACTTGAATCATCCTATTCCAAGACCATTTCCTGATCTGTAAGGGGGGATCGTAGTTGTCAGTCTTGAAAATTTTCTTCTTCTCCTTGTCCAATAGTAACCTTCATAACTCTCTCTTCAGTGGTCGAATTTAGACTATTTTGAGCTCATCTGAATGGTAACTCGACAAACTTCCTAATGGGACCAAAATTAGCAAATTCTGACACCGTTCGATATCCCAAAAGCACGTTGGAACTCTTTGATCGTCATTTTACAAATTAGATTGTTAATCTTTCCAAATAGCACGATCCAACGGATATGCTCATAACTCCCTTGTTTGATGTCGGATTGGGTCAATTTTTGGTCATCTAAAAGGTACTTTAGTGCTCTTTCATTCCTGACTTTAATCATCATTTTCCAAGACCATTTATGTATCCGTAAGTGGGATCGCAGTCATCGGTCCTGAATTTTTCCTTCATCTCCTTGTCCAATAGTAACCTTCATAACTCTCTCTTCAGTGGTCTAATTTAGACTATTTTGAGCTCATTAGAAAGGTAACTCGACAAGCTTCCTAATGGGACCAGAATTGGCTAATTCTGAGACCGTTTGATACCCCGAAAGCACGTTAGAACTCTTCGATTGTCATTTTGCAATTTGGATTGTTAATCTTTCTAAATCGCGATCCAAAGGAGATGCTCATAACTCCCTCGTTTGATGTTAAATTGGGTCAATTTTTGGTCATTTGAAAGGTACTTTAGTGTTGTTTCATTCCTAAATTGAATCGTCGTATTCTGAGACCATTTGCGCATCCGTAAGTGGGGATCACAGTCGTCGGTCCAAAATTTTTCCTTCATCTCCTTATGCAATAGTAACCTTCATAACTCTCTCTTCAGTGGTTGAATTTAGATTATTTTGAGCTCATTAGAATGGTAACTCGACTGGCTTACCTAATGGGACCAGAATTGACAAATTCTGATCCCGTTCGATATCCCAAAGGCACGTTGGAACTCTTCGATCGTCATTTTGCAATTTGGAGTATTAATCTTTCTAAATCACATGATCCAACGGAGATGCTCACAACTCCCTCATTTGATGTTGGACTGGGTTGATTTTTTGTCATCTGAAAGGTACTTTAGTGCTCTTTCATTCTTAACTTGAATTGTCGTATTCTGAGACCATTTGCGCATCCGTAAGTGGGATCACAGTCATCGGTCTTGAATTTTTCCTTCATCTCCTTGTCCAATAGTAACCTTCATAACTCTCTCTTCAGTGGTCGAATTTACACTATTTTGCGCTCATTGGAATGGTTACGCGACAAGCTTCCTAATGGGACCAGAATTGGCTAATTCTGAGATCGTTCAATATCCCAAAAGCACGTTGGAACTCTTCGATCATCATTTAGCAATTTAGATTGTTAATCATTCCAAATCCCCAATCCAACGGAGATGCTCATAACTCCCTCGTTTGATGTCTGATTGGGTTGATTTTTGGTCACCTGAAAGGTACTTTAGTGCACTTTCATTCCTAACTTGAATCGTCATATTCTGAGACCATTTCAGCATCCATAACTGGGATCGCAGTCATCGGACTAGAATTTTTCCTTGATCTCCATGTCCAATAGTAACCATCATAACTCTCTTTTCAGTGGTCAAATTTAGACGATTTTGAGCTCATTGGAATGGAAACTCGACAACCTTCCTAATAGAACTATAATCAGATAATTCTGAGACCGTTCGATATCCTAAAAGCACATTGGAACTCTTCGATCGTCATTTTGCAATTTGGAATGTAAATCTTTCCAAATCGCGCGATCTAACGGAGATGCACATAACTCCCTCATTTGATGTCAGATTTGGTCAATTTTTGGTCATATGAAAGGTACTTTAGTGCTCTTTCATTCCTGACTTGAATCGTTGTATTCCGAGACCATTTCCGCATCCGTAAGTGGGATCGCAAACACCGGTCCTGAATTTTTCCTTCATCCCCTTGTCCGATAGTAACCTTCATAACTCTCTCTTCAAGGGTCAAATTTGGACAATTTTGAGCTCATTGGAATGGTAACTCGACAAGCTTCCTAATGGGACCAGGATTGGATAATTCTGATACCGTTCGATATCCCAAAAGCACTTGGAACTCTTCGATCGTAATTTTGCAATTTGGATTGTTAATCATTCCAAATTGCACGATCCAACGGAGATGCTCATAACTCCCTCGTTTGACGTCGGATTGGGTCTATTTTTGGTTATCTGAAAGGTACTTAGTGCTCTTTCATTCCTGACTTGAATCGTTCTATTCCAAGACCATTTACACATCCGTAGGTGGGATCGCCGTCCTCGCTCTTGAATTTCTCCTTCATCTCCTTGTCCAATAGTAACCTTCATAACTCTCTCTTCAGTGGTCAAATTTACACTATTTTGAGCTCAGTGGAATGGTAACTTGACATGCTTCCTAATGGGACCAGAATTGGCTAATTCTGAGACCGTTCGATTTCCCAAAAGCACGTTGGAACTCTTCGATCGTCATTTTACAATCTTTCCAAATCGCACAATTCAACGGAGATGCACATAACTCCCTCATTTGATGTCGGATTGGGTCAATTTTTGGTCATCTGAAAAGTACTTTTGTGCTCTTTCATTCCTGACTTGAATTCTCATATTCCAAGACCATTTCCTCATCCATAAGTGGGGTCCTGAATTTTTCCTTCATCTCCTTGTCCAATAGTAACCTTCATAACTCTCTCTTCAGTGGTCGAGTTTAGACTATTTTGAGCTCATTGGAAAGGTAACTCGACAAGCTTCCTAAAGGGACCAGAATTTGCTAATTCTGAGACCGTTTGATGTCCCAAAAGCACGTTGGAACTCTTTGATCATCATTTCACAATTTGGATTGTAAATCTTTCCAAATCACGCGATCCAACGGAGATGCTCATAACTCCCTCCTTTAATGTCGGATTCGTCAATTTTTGGTCATTTGAAAGGTACTTTAGTGCTCTTTCATTCCTGACTTGAATCGTTGTATTCCGAGACCATTTATGCATCTGTAGGTGGGATCGCAATCGTCGATCCTGAATTTTTCCTTCATCTCATTGTCCAATAATAACCTTCATAACTCTCTCTTTAATGGTTGAATTTAGACTATTTTGAGCTCATTGTAATGGAAACTTGACAACCTTCCTAATGGGAATAGAATTGCCTAATTCTGAGACCGTTCGATGTCCCAAAACACGTTAGAACTCTTTGTTCGTCATTTTGCAATTTGGATTGTTATTCTTTCCAAATCGTTCGATCCAACGAAGATGCTCATAACACCCTCATTTGACGTCGGATTGGGTCAGTTTTTTGTCATCTGAAAGGTACTTTAGTGCTCTTTAATTCCTGACTTCAATCATTCTATTCCGAGACCATTTGCTCATCTGTAAGGGGAATTGCAATTGTTGGTCGTCCAATAGTAACCTTTATAACTGTCCCTTCAGTGGTTGAATTTAGACTATTTTGAGCTCATTGGAATGGTAACTTGGCAAGCTTCCTAATGGGACCAGAATTGGCAAATTCTGACACCGTTCGATATCCCAAAAGCACATTTGAACTCTTCGATCATCATTTTGCAATTTGAATTGTTAATCTTTCCTAATCGCGCGATCCAACGGAGATGCTCATAACTCCCTCGTTTGATGTCGGGTTGGGTCGATTTTTGGTCATTTGAAAGGTACTTTAGTGTTCTTTCATTCCCGACTTGAATCATCGTATTCCAAGACCATTTGCACAACCATAAGTGAGATCGCAGTCGTCGGTCCTGAATTTTTCCTTCATCTCCTTGTCCAATAGTAACCTTCATAACTCTCAGTGGTCGAATTTAGACTTTTTGAGCACATTAAAATGGTAACTCGACAAGATTCCTAATGGGACTAGAATTAGCTAATTCTGAGACTGTTTGATATCCCAAACGTACGTAGGAACTCTTTGATCGTCATTTTGCAATTTGAATTGTTAATCTTTCCAAATCGCATGATCCAACAGAGATGCTCTGAACTCCCTCATTTGATGTTGGATTGGGTCGATTTTTGGTCATTTGAAAGGTACTTTAGTGCTCTTTCATTAATGGCTGGAATCATTGTATTGTGAGACCATTTCCGCATCCGTAAGTGGGATCGCAGTCGTCGGTCCTGAATATTTCTTTCATCTCCTTGTCCACTAGTAACCTTCATAACTCTCTCTTCAGTGGTCAAATTTAGACTATTTTGAACTCATTGGAAAGGTAACTCGACAAGCTTCCTAATTTGTCCAGAATTGTCTAATTCTGAGACCGTTCGATATCCCAAAAGCACGTTGGAACTCTTCGATCGTCATTGTGTAATTTGGATTGTTAATCTTTCCAAATCGCGCGATCCAACGAAGATGTTCTTAACTGCCTTGTTTGATGTTGGATTGGGTCGATTTTTGGTCATCTGAAAGGTACTTTAGTGAACTTTCACGCTTGACTTGAATCGTCGTATTTCTAGACCATTTGTGCATCCGTAAGTTGGTTTGCAGTCATCGGTCCTGAATTTTCCTTCATCTCCTTGTCCCATAGTAACCTTCATAACTCTCACATCAGTGGTCGTATTAAGACTTTTTGAGCAAATTGGAATGTTAACTCGACAAGCTTCCTAATAGGACTAGAATTGGCTAATTTTGAGACCATTCGATATCCCAAAAGCACGTTCTTACTCTTTGATCGTCATTTTGCAATTTAAATTGTTAATCTTTCATAATCGCACGATCCAACGAAGATGCTCATAACTCCCTCATTTGACGTCAGATTGGGTTGATTTTCGGTCATTTAAAAGGTACTTTAGTGCTCTTTCATTAATGACTTGAATCATCATATTCGGAGAACATTTTTACATCCGTAAGTGGGATCACAGTCGTCAGTCCTGAATTTTTACTTCATCTTCTTGTCCAATAATAACCTTCATTACTCTCTCTTCAGTGGTCGACTTTAGATTATTTTGAGCTCATTAGAATGGAAACTCGATTAGCTTCCTAATGGGATTAGAATTGGCAAATTGTGACACCGTACAATATCCCAAAAGCACGTTGGAACTTCTCGATCGTCATTTTGTAATTTGGATTGTTAATCTTTCCAAATCGCGTGATCCAAAGGTGACCCTCATAACTCTCTCATTTGATGTCGGATTGGGTTGATTTTTTGTCATCTGAAAGGTAATTTAGGGTTCTTTCATTCTTGACTTGAATCATCGTATTCGCAGACCATTTGCGCATCCGTAATTGGGATCACAGCCGTCGGTCCTAAATTTTTCCTTCATCTCCATATCCAATTGTAACATTCATAACTCTCTCTTCACTGGTCGAATTTAGAATATTTTGAGCTCATTGGAATGGTAACTCGACAAGCTTCCTAATGAGACCAGAATTGGCTAATTCTGAGACCGTTCGATATCCCAAAAGCATGTTGGAACTCTTTGATCGTAATTTTACAATTTGGATTGTAAATCTATCCAAATTAGCAATCCGACGGAGTTGCTCATAACTCCCTCGTTTGATGTCGGATTGGGTCAATTTCTGATCATCTAAAAGGTGCTTTAATGCTGCATCATTCCAGACTTGAATCTTCGAATTTCGAGACCATTTGGGCATCCGTAAGTGGGATCGCAGTCGTCGGTCCTGAATTTTTCCTTCATCTCCTTGTCCAATAGTAACTTTCATAACTCTCACATCAGTGGTCAAATTTAGACTATTTTGAGCTCATCGGAATGGTAACTCGACAAGCTTCCTAATGGGACTAGAATTGGATAATTCTGAGACCGTTCAATATCCCAAAAGCATGTTGGAACTCCTCGACCGTCATTTTGCAATTTAGATTGTTAATCTTTCCAAATCACGTGATCCAAAGGAGACTCTCATAACTCCCTCCTTTGATGTCGGATTGGGTCGATTTTTGGTCATCTAAAAGGTACTTTCGTGCTCTTTCATTGCTTACTTGAATCGTCATATTCTGAGACCATTTGTTAATCCGTAAGTGGGATCACAGTCGTCGGTCCTGAATTTTTCCTTCATCTCTTTGTCCAATAGTGACCTTCATAACTCTCTCTTATGTGGTCGAATTTAGAATATTTTGAGCTCATTGGAATGGTAACTTGACAAGCTTCCTAATTAGACCAGAATTGTCTAATTCTGAGACCGTTCAATATCGCAAAAGCACGTTGGAACTCTTCTATCGTCGTTTTGCAATTTGGATTGTTAATCATTCCAAATCGCGCAATCCATCAGAGATGCTCATAACTCCCTCATTTGATGTCGGATTGGGTCAATTTTTTTTCACCTGAAAGGTACTTTAATGCTGTTTCATTCCTAACTTGAATCTTCGTATTCTGAGACCATTTGCGCATCCGTAAGTGGGATTACAGTCGTCAGTCCTGAATTTTTCCTTCATCTCCTTGTCCAATAGTAACTTTCATAACTCTCTCTTCAAAGGTCGAATTTAGACTATTTTGAACTCATTGGAATGGTAACTCGACTAGCTTAATAATGCGACCAGCTTAATAATGCGACCAAAATTCTCTAATTTTGAGACCGTTCGACATCCCAAAAGCTTGTTGGAACTCTTTGATCGTCATTTTACAATTTGGATTGTTAATCTTTCCGAATCATGCAATCCAATGGAGATGCACATAACTCCCTCGTTTGATGTCAGATTGGGTCGATTTTTGGTCATCTGAAGGTACTCTAGTGCTCTTTCTTTCCTGACTTGAATCGTCGTATACCAAGATCATTTGTGCATCCGTAGGTTGGATCGTAGTCATCGGTCCTGAATTTTTCCTTCCTCTTCTTATCCAATAGAAACCTTCATAACTCTCACATCAGTGGTCGAATTTAGACTATTTGGAGCTCATTGGAATGGTAACTCGACAAGCTTCCTAATGGGACCAGAATTGGCTAATTCTGAGACCGTTCGACATCCCAAAAGCCTGTAGGAACTCTTCAATCGTCTTTTTACAATTTGGATTGTTAATCTTTCTAAATCGTGCAATCCAACGAAGATGCACATAACTCCCTCGTATGATGTCGTACTAGGTCAATTTTTGGTCATCTGAAAGGTAATTTAGTGCCCTTTCATTTCTGACTTGAATCATCGTATTCCGAGACCATTTGCACATCCGTAAGTGGGATCGCAGTCGTCAATCCTGAACATTTCCTTCATCTCCTTGTCCAATAGTAACCTTCATAACTCTCACATTAGTGGTCGAATTTATACTATTTTGAGCTCATTGGAATGGTAACTCGACAAGCTTCCTAAGGGGAGCAGAATTGGCTAATTCTGAGACCGTTCGATATCCCAAACGTACATTGGAACTCCTCAATCGTCATTTTGCAATTTCGTTGGTTAATCTTTCGAAATCGCGCGATGCAATGGAGATGCTCATAACTCCCTCATTTA
Source organism: Magnolia sinica (assembly GCF_029962835.1). NCBI lineage: Eukaryota > Viridiplantae > Streptophyta > Magnoliopsida > Magnoliales > Magnoliaceae > Magnolia > Magnolia sinica. Next base: position 28,327,691 of record NC_080589.1, read on the forward strand.
ATGTCGGATTCGGTCAATTTTTGGCCATTTGAACAGTACTTTAGTGCTTTTTTATTCCTGACTTGTATCATCGTATTCTGAGACATTTGCGCATCCGTAAGTGAGATCCCAGTCGTCGGACCTGAATTTTTCCTTCATCTCCTTATCCATTAATAACCTTCATAACTCTCTCTTCAGTGGTCGAATTTAGACTATTTTGAGCTCATTGGAATGGTAACTGGACAAGTTTCCTAATTAGACTAGAATTGTATAATTTTGAGACCGTTCGAAATCCCAAAAGCCTGTTGCGACTCTTCGATCGTCATTTTGCAATTTGGATTGTTAATCTTTCCAAATTGCATGATCCAACGGAGATGCTCATAGCTCCCTCATTTGATGTCGGATTGGGTCAATTTTGGTCATCTGAAAGGTACTTTAATGCTGTTTCATTCCTGACTTGAATCTTCGTATTCCGAGACCATTTGCACATCCATTAGTTGGATCACAGTCGTCGGTCCTGAATTTTTCCTTCATCTCCTTTTCCATTAATTACTCTCATAACTCTCCCTTCAGTGGTCGAATTTAGACTATTTTGAGCTCATTGGAAAGGTAACTCAACTAGCTTCATAATGAGACCAAAATTGTCTAATTCTGAGACCGTTCGACATCCCAAAAGCCTGTTGGAACACTTCGATCGTCATTTTGCAATTTGGATTGTTAATCTTTCTAAATCGTGAAATCCAATGGAGATGCACATAACTCCCTCGTTTGATGTCGGATTGGGTCTATTTTTGGTCATCTGAAAGGTACTTTAGCGCTCTTTCATTCCTGCTTGAATCATCGTATTCCAAGACCATTTCCGCATCCGTAAGTAGGATCGCAGTCGTCGGTCCTAAATTTTTCCTTCATCTCCTTGTCCAATTGTAACCTTCATAACTCTCACATCAGTGGTCAAATTTAGACTATTTTGATCTCATTGGAATGGTAACTCGACAAGCTTTCTAATGGGATCAGAATTGGATAATTTTGTGACCGTTCGATATCCCAAAAGCATGTTGGAACTCCTCGATCGTCATTTTGCAATTTGGATTTTTAATCTTTCCAAATTGCACGATCCAACGGAGATGCTCATACCTCCCTCATTTGGTCTTGGATTGGGTCAATTTTTGGTCATCTAAAAGGTACTTTAATGCTTTTTCATTCCTAACTTAAATCTTCATTTTACGAGACCATTTGGGCATCCGTAAGTGGGATCGTAGTCGTCGGTCTTGAATTTTTCCTTCATCTCCTTGTCCAATAGTAACTTCATAACTCTCACATCAGTGGTCAACTTTAGACTATTTTGAGCTCATTGGAATGGTAACTCGACAAGCTTCCTAATGGGACAAGAATTGGCTAATTCTGAGACCGTTCGATATCCCAAAAGCACGTTGGAACTCCTTGATCGTCATTTTGCAATTTCGATTCTTAATCTTTCCAAATTGCGTGATCCAATGGAGATGCTCTTAACTCCCTCTTTTGATGTCGGATTGGGATGATTTTTGGTCTTCAGAAAGGTACTTTAATGCTGTTTCATCCCTGACTTGAATCTTCGTATTACGAGACCATTTATGCATCCTTAGGTGGGATTACAGTCGTCGGTCCTGAATTTTTCCTTTATCTCCTTGTCCAATATTAACTTCATAACTCTCTCTTCAGTGGTTGAATTTAGACTATTTTGAGCTCATTGGAATGGTAAATCGACTAGCTTCATGATGAGACTAGAATTGTCTAATTTTGAGACTGTTCTACATCCCAAAAGCCTGTTGGAACTCTTCGATCGTCATTTTGCAATTTGGATTGTTAATCTTTCCAAATCGCGCGATCCAAAGGAGGCCCTCATAACTCCTTCATTTGATTTCGGATTGGATTGATTTTTGGTCATCTGAAAGGTAATTTAGTGCTCTTTCATTCTTGGCTTGAATCGTTGTATTCCAAGACCATTTGGGCATCTGTAACTGGGATCGCAATCGTCGGTCCTGAATTTTTCCTTCATCTCCTTGTCCAATTGTAACCTTCATAACTCTTTCTTCAGTGGTCGAATTTAGATTATTTTGAGATCATTGGAATGGTAAGTCGACTAGCTTCATAATGAGACTAGAATTGTCTAATTCTGAGACCGTTCGACATCCCAAAAGCCCATTGGAACTCTTCGATCGTCATTTTGCAATTTGGATTGTTAATCTTTCCAAATCGCGTGATCCAACGGAGATGCTCACAACTCTCTCAATTGATGTCGGATTGGGTCAATTTTTAGCCATTTGAAAGGTACATTAGTGCTCTTTCATTCCTAACTTGAATCTTCATATTTCAAGACCATTTGTACATCCGTAAGTGGGATCGCAGTCGTCGGTCCTGAAATTTTCCTTCGTATGCTCGTCCAATAGTAACCTTCATAACTCTCTCTTCACTGATTGAATTTAGACTATTTTGAGCTCATTGGAATGGTAACTCGACAAGCCTCCTAATAGGATTAGAATTGGCTAATTCTGAGACCGTTCGATATCCCAAAAGTACGTTGGAACTCCTCGATTTTCATTTTGCAATTTGGATTGTTAATCTTTCCAAATTGTGCGATCTAACAGAGATGCTCATAACTCCCTCGTTTGGTGTTAGATTGGGTCAATTTTTTGTCATCTGAAAGGTACTTCAATGCTGTTTCATTCCTAACTTGAATCTTCATATGATAAGACCATTTGCGCATCCGTAAGTGGGATCGCAGTCGTCGATCCTGAATTTTTCCTTCATCTGCTTGCCAATAGTAACCTTCATAACTCTCACATCAGTGGTTGAATTTAGACTATTTTGAACTCATTGGAAAAGTAACTCGACAAGCTTCCTAATGGGACCAGAATTGGCTAATTCTGAGACTATTCGATATCTAAAAGCACGTTGGAACACCTCGATCGTCATTTTACAATTTGGATTGGTAATCTTTCCAAATCACGCGATCCAATGGAGATGCTCATAAGTCCCTCGTTTGGTGTCGGACTGGGTTGATTTTCAGTCATCTGAAAGGTACTTTAATGCTATTTCATTCCTAACTTTAATCTTCATATTACGAGACCATTTGCGCATCCGTAAGTGGGATCACAGTCGTCGGTCCTGAATTTTTCCTTTATCTCCTTATCCAATAGCTTCATAACTCTCTCTTCAGTGGTTGAATTTAGACTATTTTGAGCTCATTGGAATAGTAACTCGACTAGCTTCATGATGAGACTAGAATTGTCTAATTTTGAGACCGTTCAACATCCCCAAAGCCTGTTGGAACTCTTCGATTGTCATTTTGCAATTTGGATTGTTAATCTTTCCCAATTGCACGATCCAAAGGAGGCCCACATAACTCCCTTATTTGATGTCGGATTGGGTTGACTTTGGTCATCTGAAAGGTAATTTAGTGCTCTTTCATTCTTGGCTTGAATTGTCTTATTCCAAGACCATTTGCACATTTGTAATTGGGATCGCAATCTTCGGTCCTGAATTTTTCTTCATCTCCTTGTCCAATTGTAACCTTCATAACTCTCTCTTCAGTGGTTGAATTTAGATTATTTTGAGTTCATTGGAATGGTAAGTCGACTAGCTTCATAATGAGACCAGAATTGTCTAATTCTGAGACCGTTCGACATCCCAAAAGCCCGTTGGAACTCTTCGATTGTCATTTTGCAATTTGGATTTTTAATCTTTTCAAATCGCACGATCCAATGGAGATGCTCATAACTCCGTCATTTGATGTCGGATTGAGTCGATTTTTAGCCATTTGAAAGGTACTTTAGTGTTCTTTCATTCCTAACTTGAATCTTTGTATTCCGAGACCATTTGTGCATCCGTAAGTGGGATCACATTCATCGGTCCTGAATTTTTCCTTCATATGCTTGTCCAATAGTAACCTTCATAACTCTCTCTTCAGTGATCGAATTTAGACTATTTTGAGCTCATTGGAATGGTAACTCGACAAGCTTCCTAATGGGATCAGAATTGGCTAATTGTGAGACCGTTCGATATCCCAAAAGTATGTTGGAACTCCTCAATCATCATTTTACAATTTGGATTGTTAATCTTTCCAAATCGCGCGATCCAATGGAGATGCTCATAACTCCGTCATTTGATGTCGGATTGAGTCGATTTTTAGCCATTTGAAAGGTACTTTAGTGTTCTTTCATTCCTAACTTGAATCTTCGTATTCCGAGACCATTTGTGCATCCGTAAGTGGGATCACATTCATCGGTCCTGAATTTTTCCTTCATATGCTTGTCCAATAGTAACCTTCATAACTCTCTCTTCAGTGATTGAATTTAGACTATTTTGAGCTCATTGGAATGGTAACTCAACAAGCTTCCTAATGGGATCAGAATTGGCTAATTGTGAGACCGTTCGATATCCCAAAAGTATGTTGGAACTCCTCAATCGTCATTTTACAATTTGGATTGTTAATCTTTCCAAATCGCGCGATCCAACGGAGATGCTCATAACTACCTCGTTTGGTGTCGGATTGGGTCGATTTTTGGTCATCTGAAAGGTACTTTAATGTTGTTTCATTCCTAACTTGAATCTTCGTATTACGAGACCATTTGCACATCCATAAGTGGGATCGCAGTCATCGGTCCTGAATTTTTCCTTTATCTCCTTGTCTGATAGTAACCTTCATAACTCTCTCTTCAGTTGTTGAATTTAGACTACTTTGAGCTCATTGGAATGGAAACTTGACTAGCTTCATAATGAGACTAGAATTGTCTAATTTTGAGACCGTTTGACATCCCAAAAGCCCGTTGGAACTCTTTGATCATCATTTTGCAATTTAGATTGTTAATCTTTCCAAACCGTACAATCCAATGGAGATGCACATAACTCCCCCGTTTGGTGTCTAATTGGGTTGATTTTTGGTCATTTGAAAGGTACTTTAATACTATTTCATTCCTAACTTGAATCTTTGTATTACGAGACCGTTCGCGCATCCGTAAGTGGGATCGTAGTCGTCGGTCCTGAATTTTTTCTTTATCTCCTTGTTCGATAGTAACCTTCATAACTCTCTTCAGTGGTCAAATTTAGACTATTTTGAGCTCATTGGAATGGTAACTCGACTAGCTTCATAAGGAGACTAGAATTTTCTAATTCTGAGACTGTTCGATATCCCAAAAGCACGTTGGAATTCCTCAATCATCATTTTGTTGCAATTTGGATAGTTAATCTTTCCAAATCGCCAATCCAAAGAAGACTCTCATAACTCCCTCCTTTGATGTCGGATTGGGTTGATTTTTGGTCATCTGAAAGATACTTTAGTGCTCTTTTATTCCTGACTTGAATCGTCGTATTCTGAGACCTTTTGCGCATTCGTAAGTGGGATCGTAGTCATCGATCCTGAATTTTTCCTTCATCTCCTTGTCCAATAGTAACCTTCATAACATTCACATCAGTGGTCGAATTTAGACTATTTTGAGCTCATTGGAATAGTAACTCGACAAGCTTCCAAATGGGACCAGAATTGGCTAGATCTGAGACCGTTCGATATCCCAAAAGCACGTTGGAACTCCTCAATCATCATTTTGCAATTTGGATTGTTAATCTTTCCAAATCACGCGATCCAATGGAGATGCTCATAACTCCCTCGTTTGGTGTCGGATTGGTTCAATTTTTGGTCATCTGAAAGGTACTTTAATGCTTTTTCATTCCTGACTTGAATCTTCGTATTACGAGACCATTTATGCATCCGTAAGTGGGATCACAGTCGTCGGTCCTGAATTTTTCCTTCTTCTCCTTATCCAATTGTAACCTTCATAACTCTCACATCAATGGTCGAATTTAGACTATTTTAAGTTCATTGGAAAGTTAACTCGACAAGCTTCCTAATGGGACCAGAATTGGCTAATTCTGAGACCGTTCGATATCCCAAAAACATGTTGGAACTCCTCGATCGTCAATTTGCAGTTTGGATTGTTAATCGTTCCAAATCGCACGATCCAACGGAGGTGCTCATAACTCCCTCGTTTGGTGTCGGATTGGGTCAATTTTTGGTCATCTGAAAGGTACTTTAATGCTGTTTCATTCCTAACTTGAATCTTCGTATTACGAGACCATTTGCACACCCGTAAGTGGGATCACAGTCGTTGGTCCTGAATTTTTCCTTTATCTCATTGTCCGATAGTAACCTTCATAACTCTCTCTTTAGTTGTCGAATTTAGACTATTTTGAGCTCATTGGATTGGAAACTCGACTAGCTTCATAATGAGACTAGAATTGTCTAATTTTGAGAGCGTTCGACATCCCAAAAGCCTGTTGGAACTCTTCGATCATCATTTTGCAATTTAGATTGTAAATCTTTCCAAATCGCACAATCCAACGGAGATGCACATAACTCCCCCATTTGGTGTCAGATTAGGTTGATTTTTGGTCATCTGAAAGGTACTTTAATGCTATTTCATTCCTAACTTGAATCTTTGTATTACGAGACCGTTTGCGCATCCGTAAGTGGGATCGTAGTCGTCGGTCCTGAATTTTTCCTTTATCTCCTTGTTTGATAGTAACCTTCAAAACTCTCTTCAGTGGTCGAATTTGGACTATTTTGAGCTCATTGGAATGGTAGCTCGACTAGCTTCATAATGAGAATAGAATTGTCTAATTCTGAGACTGTTCGATATCCCAAAAGCACGTTGGAATTCCTTGATCGTCATTTTGCAATTTGGATTGTTAATCTTTCCCAATCGCGCAATCCAAAGAAGACTCTCATAACTCCCTCCTTTGATGTCGGATTGGGTTGATTTTTGGTCATCTGAAAGATACTTTAGTGCTCTTTTATTCCTGACTTGAATCGTCGTATTCTGGGACCTTTTGCGCATTCGTAAGTGGGATCGTAGTCATCGATCCTGAATTTTTCCTTCATCTCCTTGTCCAATAGTAACCTTCATAACTCTCTCTTTAGTGGTTGAATTTAGACTATTTTGATCTCATTAGTATGGTAACTCGACAAGCTTCCTAATTGGACCAGAATTGTCTAATTCTGAGACCGTTCGATATCTCAAAAGCACATTGAAAATCTTCCATCGTCATTTTGCAATTTGGATTGTTAATCTTTCAAAATAGTGCAATCCAATGGAGATGCTCATAACTACCTAGTTTAATGTCGGATTGGGTCAATTTTTGGCCATCTGAAAGGTATTTTAGTGCTCTTTCATTTCTGACTTGAATCATCGTATTTCGAGACCATTTGCGCATCCGTAAGAGGGATCCCAGTCGTCGGTCCTGAATTTTTCCTTTATCTCCTTGTCTAATAGTAACCTTCATAACTCTATCTTTGGTGGTTGAATTTAGATCGTTTTGAGCTCATTGGAATGGTAACTCGTCAAGCTTCCTAATGGGACCAGAATTGGCAAATTCTGACACGTTCGATATCCCAAAAGCATGTTGGAACTCCTCAATCGTCATTTTGCAATTTGGATTGTTAATCTTTCCAAATCGCACGATCCAAAGGAGACTCTCATAACTCCCTGCTTTAATGTCAGACTCAATCAATTTTTGGTCATCTAAAAGGTAATTTAGTGCTCTTTCATTCTTGACTTGAATCGTCGTATTCCAAGACCATTTGCGCATCCGTAACTGGGATCGCAGTCGTCGGTCCTGAATTTTTCCTTCATCTCCTTGTCCAATTGTAACCTTCATAACTCTCTCTTCAGTGGTCGAATTTAGACTATTTTGAACTCATTGGAATGGTAACTTGAGTAGATTAATAATGAGACCAAAATTCTCTAATTTTGAGACCGTTCGGCATCCCAAAAGCTCATTGGAACTCTTCGATCGTCATTTTGCAATTTGGATTGTTAATCTTTCCAAATCATGCAATCCAATGGAGATGCACATAACTCCCTCGTTTGATGTCGGATTGGGTCAATTTTTGGTCATCTGAAAGGTACTTTAGTGCTCTTTCATTCCTGACTTGAATCATCATTTTTCGAGACCATTTCCACATCTGTAAGTGGGATCGCAATCATCGGTCCTAAATTTTACCTTCATCTCCTTGACCATTAATAACCTTCATAACTCTCTCTTCAGTGGTCGAATTTAGACTATTTTGAGCTCATTGGGATGGTAACTCGATAAGCTTCCCAATGGGACCAGAATTGGCTAATTCTGAGACCGTTCGATATCCCAGAAGCATCTTGGAACTCTTTGATCATCATTTTGCAATTTGGATTGTTAATCTTTCAAAATCGTGCGATCCAACGGAGATGCTCATAACTCCTTCATTTGACGTCGGATTGGGTCAATTTTGGTTCATCTGAAAGGTACTTTAATGTTGTTTCATTCTTGACTTGAATCTTCATATTCTAAGACCATTTGCGCATCCGTTAGTGGTATCGCAATCGTCGGTCCTATATTTTTCCTTCATCTCCTTGTCCAATAGTAACTTTCATAACTCTCTCTTTAGTGGTCGAATTTAGACTATTTTGGGCTCATCGGAAGGGTAATTCGACTAGCTTCATAATTTTACCAGAATTGGCTAATTCTGAGACCGTTCGACATCCCAAAAGCTCGTTGGAACTCTTCGATCGTTATTTTGCAATTTGGATTGTTAATCTTTTCAAATTGTGCAATCCAATGGAGATGCACATAACTCCCTCATTTGATGTTGGATTGGGTAGATTTTTGGTCATCTGAAACGTACTTTAATGATGTTTCATTCCGGACTTGAATCTTTGTATTCCGACTCCATTTACGCATCCGTAAGGGGGATTGTAGTCGTCGGTCCTGAATTTTTCCTTCATCTCCTTGTCCAATAGTAACCTTCATAACTCTCACATCAGTGGTCGAATTTAGACTATTTTGAGCTCATTGGAAAGGTGACTTGACAAGCTTCCTAATGGGACCAGAATTGGCTAATTCTGAGACCGTTCGATATCCCAAAAGCACATTGGTACTCCTTGATCGTCATTTTGCAATTAGGATTGTTAATCTTTCCAAATCACGTGATCCAATGGAGATGCTCATAATTCCCTCGTTTGGGGTCGGATTAGGTCATTTTTTGGTCATCTGAAAGGTACTTTAATGCTGTTTCTTTCCTGACTTGAATCTTCATATTACGAGACCATTTGCACATCCGTAAGTGGGATCACAGTCGTCGGTCCTGAATTTTTCCTTTATCTCCTTGTCCAATAGTAACCTTCATAACTCTCTCTTCAGTGGTTGAATTTAGACTATTTGGAGCTCATTGGAATGGTAACTCGACTAGCTTCATGATGAGACTAGAATTGTCTAATTTTGAGACCGTTCGACATCCCAAAAGCCTGTTGGAACTCTTCGATTGTCATTTTGCAATTTGAATTGTTAATCTTTCCAAACACACGATCCAAAGGAGGCCCTCATAACTCCCTCATTTGATGTCGGATTGGGTTGATTTTTGGTCATCTGAATAGTAATTTAGTGCTCTTTCATTCTTGGCTTAAATCTTCGTAATCCAAGACCATTTGCGCATCCGTAATTGGGATCGCAATCGTTGGTCCTGAATTTTTCCATCATCTCCTTGTCCAATTGTAACCTTTATAACTCTCTCTTCAGTGGTCAAATTTAGATTATTTTAAGCTCATTGGAATGGTAAGTCGACTAGCTTCATAATGAGACCAGAATTATCTAATTCTGAGACCATTCGACATCCCAAAAGCCCGTTCGAACTCTTCGATCATCATTTTACAATTTGGAATGTTAACCTTTCCAAATCACGCGATCCAATGGAGATGCTCATAACTCCCTCGTTTGGTGTCGGATTGGGTCAATTTTTGGTCATCTGAAAGGTACTTTAATGCTGTTTCATTCCTAACTTGAATCTTTGTATTAAGAGACCATTTGCGCATCTGTAAGTGGGATTGAAGTTGTCGGTCCGGAATTTTTCCTTTATCTCCTTGTCCAATAGTAACCTTCATAACTCTCTCTTCAGTGGTTGAATTTAGACTATTTTGAGCTCATTGGAATGTAAACTCGAATAGCTTCATAATGAGACTAGAATTGTCTAATTTTGAGACCGTTCGACATCCCAAAAGCCCGTTGGAACTCTTCGATCATCATTTTGCAATTTAGATTGTTAATCTTTTCAAATCGCGCAATCCAACAGAGATGCACATAACTCCCCCGTTTGGTGTCGGATTGGGTTGATTTTTGGTTATCTGAATGGTACTTTAGTGCTCTTTCATTCCTGACTTGAATCGTTGTATTTTGAGACCATTTGTGCATCCGTTTGTGGTATCTCAGTCATTGGTCCTGAATTTTTCCTTCATCTCCTTGTCCAATAGTAACCTTCATAACTCTCTCTTTAGTGGTCGAATTTAGACTATTTTGAGCTCATTGGTATGATAACTCGACAAGCTTCCTAATTGGACTAGAGTTGTCTAATTCTGAGGCCGTTCGATATCTCAAAAGCACGTTGGAACTCTTCCATCGTCATTTTACAATTTAGATTGTTAATCTTTCGAAATAACGCGATCCAACGGAGATGCTCAAACTTCCTCATTTAATGTCGGATTGGGTCAATTTTTGGCCATCTGAAAGGTACTTTTGTGCTGTTTCATTTCTGACTTGAATCATCGTATTTCGAGACCATTTGCGCATCCGTAAGAGGGATCCTAGTCATCGGTCCTGAAATTTTCCTTCATCTCATTGTCCAATAGTAACCTTCATAACTCTCTCTTCAGTGGTTGAATTTAGATTATTTTGAGCTCATTGGAATGGTAAGTCGACAAGCTTCCTAATGGGAGCAGAATTGGCAAATTCTGACACCGCTCGATATCCCAAAAGCACATTGAAACTCCTTAATCATCATTTTGCAATTTGGATTGTTAAGGTTCCCAAATCGCACGATCCAAAGGAGACTCTCATAACTCCCTGCTTTGATGTCAGATTGGGTCAAATTTTGGTCATCTGAAAGGTAATTTAGTGCTCTTTCATTCTTGACTTGAATCTTCGTATTCCAAGACCATTTGCGCATCCGTAACTGGGATCACAGTTGTCGGTCCTGAATTTTTTCTTCATCTCCTTGTCCAATTGTAACGTTCATAACTCTCTCTTCAGTGGTCGAATTTAGACTATTTTGAGCACATTGGAATGGTAACTCGAGTAGCTTCATAATGAGACCAGAATTGTTTAATTTTAAGACCGTTCAACATCCCAAAAGCTCGTTGGAACTCTTCGATCGTCATTTTGCAATTTGGATTGTTAATCTTTCAAAATCGTGCGATGCAATGGAGATTCTCATAACTCCCTCATTTGTTGTTGGATTGGGTTGATTATTGGTCATCTGAAAGGTACTTTAGTGCTCTTTAATTCCTGACTTGAATCATCGTATACCGAGAACATTTGTGCATCTGTAGGTGGGATAGTAGTCGTCGATCCTGAATTTTTCCTTCATCTCCTTGTCCAATAGTAACCCTCATAACTCTCTCTTCAGTGGTCGAATTTAGATTATTTTGAGCTCATTGGAATGGTAACTCGACTAGAATTGGCTAACTCTGAGACCATTTGATATCCCAAAAGCACGTTGGAACTCTTCGATTGTCATTTTGCAATTTGGATGGTTAATCTTTCCAAATCGTACGATCCAACGGAGATGCACATAACTCCCTCATTTGATATCCGATTGGGTCAAATTTTCATCTGAAAGGTACTTTAATGTTGTTTCATTTCGGACTTGAATCTTTGTATTCCGAGGCCATTTACACATTCGTAAGTGGGATCGCAGCTGTCGGTCTTGATTTTTTCCTTCATCTCCTTGTCCAATAGTAACTTTCATAAGTCTCTCTTCAGTGGTCGAATTTAGACTATTTTGAGCTCATTGGAAAGGTAACTCGACTAGCTTCATAATGAGACCAGAATTGTCTAATTCTGAGATCGTTCAACATCCTAAAAGCCTGTTGGAACTCTTCGATCATCATTTTGCAATTTGGATTATTAGTCTCTCCAAATAATGCAATCCAACGAAGATACACATAACTCCCTCGTTTGATGTCCGATTGGGTCGATTTTTGGTCATCTGAAAGGTACTTTAGTGTTCTTTCATTCCTGACTTGAATCATCGTATTCTGAAACCATTTGCGCATCCGTAAGTGGGATCGCAGTCGTCGGTCCTGAATTTTTCCTTCATCTCCTTGTCCAATAGTAACCTTCATAACTCTCACATTAGTGGTCGAATTTAGACTATTTTGAGCTCATTAGAAAGGTAACTCGACAAGCTTCGTAATGGGACCAGAATTGGCTAATTCTGAGACCGTTCGATATCCTAAAAGCACATTGAACTCCTCAATCGTCATTTTGCAATTTGGATTGTTAATCTTTCCAAATTGTGCGATCCAAAGGAGATGCTCATAGCTCCCTCGTTTGGTGTCGGATTGGGTCGATTTTTGGTCATCTGAAAGGTATTTTAATGTTGTTTTATTCTTGGCTTGAATTTTCGTATTATGAGACCATTTGGGCATCTGTAAGTGGGATCCCAGTCGTTGGTCCTAAATTTTTCCTTCATCTCCTCGTCCAATAGTAACCTTCATAACTCTCTCTTCGGTGGTTGAATTTAGATTATTTTGAGCTCATTGGAATGGTAACTCGACCAGCTTCCTAATGTGACCAGAATTGGCAAATTCTGACATCGTTCAATATCCCAAAAGCACATTGGAACTCCTCGATCGTCATTTTGCAATTTGGATTGTTAATCTTTCCAAATCGCACGATCCAAAGGAGACACTCATAACTCCCTGCTATGATGTTGGATTGGGATAATTTTTGGTCATCTTTCATTCTTGACTTGAATCTTCGTATTCCAAGACCATTTGCGCATCCGTAACTGGGATCGCAGTCGTCGGTCTTGAATTTTTCCTTCATCTCCTTGTCCAATTGTAACCTTCATAACTCTCTCTTCAGTGGTCAAATATAGACTATTTTGAGCTCATTGGAATGGTAACTCGACTAGCTTCATAATGAGCCTAGAATTGTCTAATTCTGAGACTGTTCGATATCCCAAAAGCACGTTGGAATTCCTCGATAGTCATTTTGCAATTTGGATTGTTAATCTTTCCAAATTGCACGATCCGAAGAAGAATCTCATAACTCCCTCCTTTGATGTCGGATTGGGTCGATTTTTGTTCATCTGAAAGGTACATTCTTGACTTGAATCTTCGTATTCCGAGACCATTTGCGCATCCGTTAGTGGGATCGCAGTCGTCGGTCCTGAATTTTTCCTTCATCTCCTTGTCCAATAGTAACTTTCATAACCCTCTCTTCAGTGGTCGAATTTAGACTATTTTGAGCTCATCGGAATGGTAACTTGACTAGCTTCATAATGAGACCAGAATTGGCTAATTCTGAGACCGTTCGACATCCCAAAAGCTTGTTGTACTCTTCGATCATCATTTTGCAATTTGGAATGTTAATCTTTCCAAATCGTGCAATCCAATGGAGATGCACATAACTCCCTCATTTGATGTCGGATTAGGTCAATTTTTGGCCATCTGAAAGGTAATTTAGTGCTCTTTCATTCCTGATATGAATCATCGTATTTCGAGACTATTTGTGCATCCGTATGTGGGATCGCAGTCGTTGGTCTTGAATATTTCCTTCATCCCCTTGTCCAATAGTAACTTTCATAACTCTCACATCAGTGGTCGAATTTAGATTATTTTGAGCTCATTGGAATGGTAACTCGACAAGCTTCTATGGGTACTAGAATTGGTAAATTTTGAGATCGTTCGATATCCCAAAAGCACATTGGAACTCCTCGATCGTCATTTTACAATTTGGATTGTTAATCTTTCTAAATCGACGCAGAAGCACATAGCTCCCTGGTTTGATGTCAAATTGGGTCAAATTTTGGTCATCTGAAAGGTACTTTAGTGCTCTTTCATTCCTAACTTGAATCATCGTATTCGGAGACCATTTACGCATCCGTAGGTGGGATCGCAGTCGTCGGTCCTGAATTTTTCCTTCATCTCCTTGTCCAAAAGTAACCTTCGTAACTCTCTCCTCACTGGTTGAATTTAGACTAGTTTGAGCTCTTTGGAATGGTAACTTGACAAGCTTCCTAGTGGGACCAGAATTGGCTAATTCTGAGACCATTCGATATCCCAAAGCATGTTGGAACACCTCGATTGTCATTTTGCAATTTGGATTGTTAATCTTTCCAAATCGCGTGATCCAATGGAGATGCTCATAACTCCCACATTTGATGTCGGATTGGGTCAATTTTTGGTCATCTGAAAGGTACTTAATGCTGTTTCATTCCTGACGTGAATCTTCATATTCCGAGACCATTTGCGCATCTGTAGGTGGGACTGTAATCGTTGGTCCAGAATTTTTCCTTCCTTTCCTTGTCCAATAGTAAGCTTCATAACTCTCACATCAGTGGTTGAAGTTTGACTATTTTGAGCTCATCAGAATTATAACTCGACAAGCTTCTTAATGGGACTAGAATTGTCTAATTCTGAGACCGTTTGATATCCCAAAAGCACGTTGGAACTCCTCGATCATCATTTTGCAATTTCAATTGTTAATCTTTCCAAATCGCGTAATCCAAAGGAGATTCTCATAACTCCCTGCTTTGATGTTGGATTGGGTCGATTTTTGGTCATCTGAAAGGTACTTTAGTGCTCTTTCATCCCTAACTTAAATCGTCGTATTCCGAGACCATTTGCGCATCCGTAAGTGGGATCGCAATCGTCGGTCCTGAATTTTTCCTTCATCTCCTTGTCCAATTGTAACCTTCATAACACTCGTTGGTAAAATTTAGACTATTTTGAGCTCATTGGAATGGTAACTTGACAAGCTTCCTAATTAGACCAGAATTGTCTTATTCTGAGACCTTCGATATACCAAAAGAATGTTGGAACTCTTCCATCGTCATTTTGCAATTTGGATTGTTAATCTTTCAAAATCGCGCGATCCAATGGAGATGCTTAAAACTCCCTCGTTTAATGTTAGATTGGGTCAATTTTTAGCCATTTGAAAGGAGCTTTAGTGTTCTTTCATTCCTAACTTGAACCATCGTATTTTGTGACCATTTGCGCATCCGTAAGTGGGATCCCAGTCGCCAGTCTTAAATTTTTCCTTCATCTCCTTGTCCAATAGTAACCTTCATAATTCTCTCTTCAGTGGTTGAATTTAGATTATTTTGAGCTCATTGGAATGGTAACTCAACATGCTTCCTAATGGGACCAGAATTGGCAAATTCTGACACCGTTTGATATCCCAAAAGCACATTAGAATTCCTTGATCATCATTTTGCAATTTGGGTTATTAATCTTTCCAAATTGTGCGATCCAAAGGAGACCCTCATAACTCTCTCATTTGATGTCGGATTGGGTCTATTTTTGCTCATCTGAAAGGTAATTTAGTGCTCTTTCATCCTTGACTTGAATCGTCATATTCCCAGACCATTTACGCTTCTGTATGTGGGATTGCAGTCGTCGATCCTGAATTTTTCCTTCATCTCCGTGTCCAATAGAAACCTTTATAACACTCTCTTCAGTAGTCGAATTTAGACTATTTTGAGCTCATTGGAATGGTAACTCGATAAGCTTCCTAATCGGACTAGAATTGGCTAATTCTGAGACCGTTCGATATCCCAAAAGCACATTGGAACTCTTCGATCGTAATTTTGCAATTTGGAATGTTAATCTTTCGAAATCGCGCTATCTAACAGAGATGCTCATAACTCCCTCATTTGATGTTGGATTGGGTCAATTTTTGGTCATATGAAAGATAATTTAGTGCTCTTTCAATCTTGACTTCAATCGCTGCATTCCCAGACCATTTGCACATCCGTAAGTGGGATCACAGTCGTCAGTCTTGAATTTTTCTTTCATCTCCTTGTCCAATAGTTACTATCATAACTCTCTCTTCAGTGGTCGAATTTAGACTATTTTGAGCTCATTGGAATGGTAACTCGACTAGCTTCATAATGAGACCAAAACTGTCTAATTCTGAGACCGATCGACATCCCAAAAGCCTGTAGGAACTCTTCAATCGTCATTTTGCAATTTGGATTGTTAATCTTTCTAAATCGTGCAATCCAACGGAGATGCAAATAACTCCCTCGTTTGATGTCGGACTAGGTCAATTTTTGGTCATCTGATGGGTAATTTAGTGCTCTTTCATTCCTGACTTGAATCATCGTATTCTGAGACCATTTGCACATTCATAAGTGGGATCACAGGGATCGGTCGTGAATATTTCCTTCATCACCTTATCCAATAGTAACCTTCATAACACTCACATCAGTGGTCGAATTTAGACTATTTTGAGCTCATTGGAATGGTAACTCAATAAGCTTCTTAAGGGGAGTAGAATTGGCTAATTTTGAAACCGTTCGATATCCCAAAAGTACGTTAGAACTCTTCGATCGTCATTTTGCAATTTGGTATGTTAATCTTTCGAAGTCGCGGGATGCAATGGAGATGCTCATAACTCCCTCGTTTAAAGTTGGATTCGGCCAATTGCTAGCCATCTGAAAGGTACTTTAGTACTCTTTCATTCCTGACTTGTATCATCGTATTCTGAGACCATTTGCGCATTCATAAGTGGGATCCCAGTCGTTGGACCTGAATTTTTCCTTCATCTCCTTGTCCATTAGTAACCTTCATAACTCTCTCTTCAATGGCCGAATTTAGACTATTTTGAGCTCATTGGAATGGTAACTCGGCAAGCTTCCTAATTAGACTAGAATTGTCTAATTCTGAGACCGTTCGACATCCCAAAAGCCTGTTGGAACTCTTCGATCGCCATTTTGCAATTTGGATTATTAATCTTTCCAAATCACGCAATCCAATGGAGATGCTCATAACTCCCTCATTTGATCTTGGATTGGGTCGATTTTAGGTCATCGGAAAGGTAATTTAATGTTGTTTCATTCCTGACTTGAATCTTCGTATTCCGAGACCATTTGCACATCCATTAGTGGGTTCGCAGTCGTCAGTCCTAAAGTTTTCTTTCTTCTCCTTATCCATTAGTTACTTTCATAACTCTCTCTTTAGTGGTCGAATTTAGACTATTTTGAACTCATTGGAAAGGTAACTCAACTAGCTTCACAATGAGACCGGAATTGTCTAATTTTGAGACCGTTCAACATCCCAAAAGCCTGTTGGAACTCTTCGATCGTCATTTTGCAATTTAGATTGTTAATCTTTCCAAATCATGCAATCCAACGGAGATGCACATAACTCCCTCGTTTGATATCGGATTGGGTTGATTTTTGGTCATCTAAAAGGTACTTAAGTGCTCTTTCATTCCTGACTTGTATCATAGTATTCCGAGACCATTTTCGCATCTGTAAGTGGGATCGCAGTCATCGGTCCTGAATTTCTCCTTCATCTCCTGGATTGTTAACCTTCATAACTCTCACATCAGTGGTCGAATTTAGACTATTTTGAGCTCATTGGAATGGTAACTCGACAAGCTTCCTAATGGGATCAGAATTGGCTAATTTTGAGACCGTTCGATATCCCAAAAGTACGTTGGAACTCCTCAATCGTCATTTTGCAATTTGGATTATTAATCTTTCCAAATCGCCCGATCCAACGGAGATCCTCATAACTCCCTCGTTTGGTGTCAGATTGGGTCAATTTTTGGTCATCTGAAAGGTACTTTAATGCTGCTCATTCCTTACTTGAATCGTTGTATTCCGAGACCATTCACGCATCGTAAGTGGGATTGCAGTTGTCGGTCCTGAATATTTCCTTCATCTCCTTGTCCAATAGTAACTTTCATAACTCTCTCTTCAGTGGTCGAATTTAGACTATTTTGAGCTCATTGGAAAGGTAACTCGACTAGCTTCATAATGAGACAAGAATTGTCTAATTATTAGACTGTTCGACATCCCAAAAGCCTGTTGGAACTCTTCGAGCGTCATTTTGTAATTTGGATTGTTAATCTTTCCAAATCATGCAATCTAAAGGAGATGCACATAACTCCCTCGTTTGATGTCGGATTGGGTCAATTTTTGGTCATTTGAAAGGTACTTTAGTGCTCTTTCATTCCTAACTCGAATCATCATATTCCAAGACCATTTGCGTAACTATAAGTGGGATTGCAGTTGTCGGTCTTGAATTTTTCTATCATCTCCTTGTCCAATTGTAACCTTCATAACTCTCTCTTCAGGGGTCGAATTTAGACTATTTAGAGCTCCTTGGAATGGTAACTCGACAAGCTTCCCAATGGGACTAGAATTGGCAAATTCTGACACCGGTCGATATCCCAAAAGCACGTAGGAATTCCTCGATCATCATTTTACAATTTGGATTGTTAATCTTTCCAAATTGCGCGATCCAAAGGAGGCTCTCATAACTCCCTCATTTGATGTCTGATTGGGTCGATTTTTGGTCATCTGAAAGGTAATTTAGTGCTCTTTCATTCTTGACTTGAATCATCGTATTCCAAGACCAATTGCGCATCCGTAATTGGGATCGCAATTATCGGTCCTAAATTTTTCCTTCGTCTCCTTGTGTAATTGTAACCTTCATAACTCTCTCTTCAGTGGTCGATTTTAGATTATTTTGAGCTCATTGGAATGGTAAGTCGACTAGCTTCATAATGAGACCAGAATTTTCTAATTCTAGACTGTTCGACATCCCAAAAGCCTGTTTGAACTCTTCGATCATCATTTTGCTATTTGGTTTGTTAATCATTCCAAATCACGAAATCCAATGGAGATGCTCATAACTCCCTCGTTTGATGTTGGATTGGGTCGATTTTTGGTCATCTGAAAGGTGTTTTAGTGCTCTTTCATTCCTGACTTGAATCGTTGCATTCCGAGACCATTTGCACAACCGTAAGTGGGATCGCAGTAGTCGGTCCTGAAATTTTTCTCAATCTCCTTGTCCAATATTAACCTTCATAACTCTCTCTTCAGTGGTCGAATTTAGACTATTTTGAGCTCAGTAGAATGGTAACTCGATAAGCTTCTGAAGGGGACCAAAATTGGCTAATTCTGAGACCGTTCGATATCCCAAAAGCACGTTGAAACTCTTTGATTGTCATTTTGCTATTTGGATTGTTAATCTTTCCAAATCGCGCGATCCAACGGAGATGCTCATAACTCCCTCGTTTGATGTCAGATTGCGTCACGTTTTGGTCATCTGAAAGGTACTTTAATGTTGTTTCATTCCAGACTTTATCTTTGTATTCCGAGACCATTTGCACATTCGTAAGTTGGATCGTAGTCGTCAGTCCTGAATTTTTCCTACATCTCCTTTTCCAATAGTAACCTTCATAACTCTCTCTTAAGCGGTCGAATTTAGATTATTTTGAGTTCATTGGAATGGTAACTTGACTAGCTTCATAATGAGGCCAGAATTATCTAATTCTGAGATCGTTCGACGTCCCAAAAGCCTGTTGGAACTCTTTGATCGTTATTTTGTAATTTGGATTGTTAATCTTTCCAAATTGCACAATCCAATGGAGATGCACATAACTCTCTCCTTTGTTGTCGGATTGGGTCAATTTTTGGTCATCTGAAACATACTTTAGTGCTCTTTCATTCCTGACTTGAATCTTCGTATTCTGAGACCATTTGTGCATCCGTAAGGGGGATCGCAGTCATCTGTCCTGAATTTTTCCATCATCTCCTTGTCTAATAGTAACCTTCATAACTCTCTCTTCAGTGGTTGAAGTTAGACTATTTTGAACTCATTGGAATGGTAACTCGACTAGCTTCATAATGAGACTAGAATTGTCTGATTTTGACACCGTTCAACATCACAAAAGCCCATTGGAACTCTTCGATCGTCATTTTGCAATTTGGATTCTTTATCTTTCCAAATCGCGTAATCCAATGGCGATGCACATAACTCCCTCGTTTGATGTCGGATTAGGTTGATTTTTGGTCATCTGAAAGGTACTTTAGTGCTCTTTGATTCTTGACTTGAAGCGTCATATTCTGAGGCCATTTGCATTTCTGTAAGTGGGATCACAGTCGTCGGTCCTGATTTTTTCCTTCATCTCCTTGTCTAATATTAACCTTCATAACTCTCTCTTCAATGGTCGGATTTAGACTATTTTTGCACACATTAGATTGGTAACTCGACAAGCTTCCGAATGGGATTAGAATTGGCTAATTTTGAGATCGTTCGATATCCCAAAACCACGTTGAAACTCTTCGATTGTCATTTTGAAATTTAGATTGTTAATCTTTCCAAAACGCGCGATCCAACAGAGATGCACATAACTCCCTCGTTTGTTGTTGGATTGGGTCAATTTTTGGTCATCTAAATGGTACTTTAGTGCTCTTTCATTCCAGACTTGAATCATCCTATTCTAAGACCACTTGTTCATCCGTAAGTGGAATCGCAGTTGTTGGTCCTGAATTTTTTCTTCATCTCCTTGTCCAATAGTAACCTTCATAACTCTATCTTCAGTGGTAGAATTTAAACTATTTTGAGTTCATTGGAATGGTAACTCGACAAGCTTCTTAATGGGACCAGAATTCGATAATTTTGAGACCGTTCGATTTCCTAAAAGCACTTTGGAACTTTTCGATCGTCATTTCGTAATTTGGATTGTTAATCTTTACAAATCATGTGATCCAACGGAGACTCCCATAACTCCCTCATTTGATGTCGGATTGGGTCAGTTTTAGGTCATCTGAAAGGTACTTTAGTGCTCGTTCATTCCTGAATTGAATCATTGTATTCCGAGACCAATTGCGCATCCATAAGTGGGATCACAGTCGCCGGTCTTAAATTTTTCCTTCATCTCCTTGTCAAATAGTAACTTTCATAACACTCTCTTCAGTGGTCGAATTTAGACCATTTTGAGCTCATTGGAATGATAACTCAACAAGCTTCCTAACGGGACCAGAATTGGCAAATTGTGACACCGTTCGATATCCAAAAAGCACGTTGGAACTCTGCGAGCGTCATTTTGCAATTTGGATTGTTAATCTTTCTAAATCACGCAATCCAACGAAGTTGCTCATAACTCCCTCGTTTGATGTCGGATTTGGTTGATTTTTGGTCATTTGAAAGGTACTTTAGTGCTCTTTCATTCCTGACTTGAATCGTTGTATTCTGAGACCACTTTCACATCCGTTAGTGGGATCATTGTCATCGGTCCTGAATTTATCCTTCATCTCCTTGTCCAATAGTAACCTTCATAACTCTCACATCAGTGGTCGAATTTAGACTATTTTGAGCTCATTGGAATGGTAACTTGACAAGCTTCCTAATTAGACCAGAATTGTCTAATTCTGAGACCGTTCAACATCCCGAAAGACCGTTGGAACTCTTCGATCGTTATTTTACAATTTGGATTATTAATCTTTCCAAATCACTCAATCCAACGGAGATGCACATAACTTCCTCATTTGATGTCGGATTCGGTCGATTTTTGGTCATCTGAAAGGTACTTTAGTGCTCTTTCATTCCTGACTTGAATCATCGTATTCCGAGACCATTTGTGCATCCGTAAGTGGGATCGCAGTCGTTGTCCTGAATTTTTCCTTCATCTCCTTGTCTAAAAGTAACCTTCATAACTCTCTCTTCAGTGGTCAAATTTAGACTATTTTGAGCTCTTTGGAATGATAACTCCTTCCTAATGGGACCAGAATTGGCAAATTTTGACACTGTTCGATATCTCAAAAGCATGTTGGAACTCTTCGATCGTCATTTTGCAATTAGATTGTTAATCTTTCCAAATCGTGCGATCCAAAGGAGATGCTCATAACTCCCTCATTTGATGTCGGATTCGGTCGTTTTTTGGTCATCTGAAAGGTACTTTTGTGCCCTTTCATTTCTGACTTGAATCGTCGCATTCCGAGACCATTTGCGCATCCGTAAGTTGGATCGTAGTTGTTGGTCCTGAATGTTTCCTTCATCTCCTTGTCCAATAGTAACCTTCATAACTCTCACATCAGTGGTCGAATTTAGACTATTTTGAGCTCATTGGAATGGAAACTCGACAAGCTTCCTAATGGGACCAGAATTAGCTAATTCCAAAACCATTCGATATCCCAAAAGCACGTTGGAACTCCTCGATCATCATTTTACAATTTTGATTATTAATCTTTCCAAATCACGTGATCCAACAGAGATGCTCATAACTCCCTCATTTGGTGTCGAATTGGGTCAATTTTTGGTCATCTGAAAGGTACTTTATTGATATTTCATTCCTGACTTGAATCTTCATATTTTGAGACCATTTGCGCATCCGTAAGTGGGATCGTAGTCGTCTGTCCTGAATTTTTCCTTCATCTACTTGTCCAATAGTAACCTTCATAACTCTCTCTTCAGTGGTCGAATTTAGACTATTTTGAGCTCATTGGAATGGTAACTCGACTAGCTTCATAACGAGACTAGAATTGTCTAATTTTGAGACCGTTCAACATCCCAAAAGCCCGTTGGAACTCTTCGATCATCATTTTGCAATTTGGATTGTTAATCTTTCCAAATTGCGTAATCTAATGGAGATGCACATAACACCCTCGTTTGATGTCTGATTGGGTCAATTTTTGGTCATCTGAAAGGTACTTTAGTGCTCTTTGATTCCTGACTTGGATCATCATATTCGGAGACCATTTGTGCATCTGTAAGTGGGATCGTAGTCATCGGTCCTGAATTTTTCCTTCATCTCCTTGTCCAATAGTATCCTTCATTACTCTCTCTTTAGTGGTCGAATTTATACTATTAAGAGCTCATTGGAATGATAAGTTGATAGGCTTCCTGATGAGACCAGAATTGTCTAATTCTGAGACCGTTCAATATCCCAAAGGCACGTTGGAACTCTTCGATCATCATTTTGCAATTTGGATTGTTAATCTTTCCAGATAGCGCGATCCAATGGAGATGCTCATAACTCCCTCATTTGATGTCGGATTGGGTCAATTTATGGTCATCTGAAAGGTACTTTAGTGCTCTTTCATTCTTGAGTTGAATCACCGTATTCTGAGAACATTTGCGCATCCGTAAGTGGGATCGCAGTTTTCAGTCCTTAATTTCTCCTTCATCTCCTTTTCCCTTAGTAACCTTCATTCTCTTCAGTGGTCAAATTTAGACTATTTTGAGCTCATTGGAATGATAACTTGACAAGCTTCTAATGGGACCAGAATTGGCTAATTCTGAGATCATTCGATATCCCAAGTGCACGTTGGAACTCTTTGATCGTTATTTTGCAATATGGATTGTTAATCTTTCCAAATCTTACTATGCAATGGAGATGCTCATAACTCCCTCGTTTGATGTCAAATTGGGTTGATTTTTGCTCATCTGAAAGATACTTTAATGCTTTTTCATTCCTGACTTGAATCTTCTTATTCTGAGACCATTTGCGCATCCGTAAGTCGGATCGCAGTCGTCGGTCCTGAATTTTTCCTTCATCTCCTTGTTCAATAGTAACCTTCAAAACTCTTTCTTTAGGGGTCGAATTTGGGCTATTTTGTACTCATTGGAATGGTAACTCGACAAGCATCCAAATGGGACCGGAATTGTCTAATTCTCAAACCGTTCGATATCCCAAAAGCTCGTTGGAACTCTTTGATCGTCATTTTGCAATTTGGATTGTTAATCGTTCCAAATCGTACGATCCAACGCAGATGCTCATAACTCCCTTGATTGAGGTCGGATTGGGTCAATTTTTGGTCATCTGAAAGGTACTTTAGTGTTCTTTCATTCCCGACATGAATCGTCCTGTTCCGAGACCCTTTGACCATCTGTAAGTGGGGTCGCTGTCGTCGGTCCTGAATTTTTTCTTCATCTCCTTGTCCAGTAGTAACCATCACACTCTCTCATCAGTGGTCGAATTTAAACTATTTTAAACTCATTGGAATAGTAACTCGACAAGCTTCCTAATGGGACCAAAATTGGCTACTTATGAGACCGTTCGATATCCCAAAAGCCCATTGGAACTCTTTGATCGTCGTTTTGCAATTTGGATTGTTAATCTTTCTAAATCGCGTGATCCAACGGAGATGCGCATAACTCCCTCGTTTGATGTCGGATTGGGTCGATTTTTAGTTACCTAAAGGGTAGTTTAGTGCTCTTTCATTCCTGACTTGAATAGTCATATTCCGACACCATTTGCGCATCCGTAAGTGGGATCGCAATCGTCGGTCCTGAATTTTTCCTTCATCTCCTTGTCGAATAGTAACCTATCATAACTCTCTCTTCAGTGGTCGAATTCACACTATTTTGAGCTCATTGGAATGGTAACTCGACAAGCGTCCTAATGGGACCAGAATTGTCTAATTCAGAGACCGTTCGTGTTTCGATATGAAAACAAATGCATTTGATTTGGGGGATTTATTCAATGATAACAAAGAATTTGATAAGAGAACAATGATCACATTTATTCTGAGTTCATTTACATCCTCAGATTCCCTTGATTCTGAAAACAAAGCATAATCAATCAAAGTTAGATAAGATAGTCTGATGGAAATTTTGGCAGCATTTCGATGCCTGTTCCAGTCATTTCCTAGTACTTAGGAGGAATTGTTGAATCGACCAACTAATCTCCAAGGAGATAGAAATTTCGACAGCATTCCGACGCCTGTTTCAGTCATCTCCTAGTACTTCGGAGGAATTGCTGGATTGATCTCTTCTACTGATTTCTCCCCTTGAAGCTTGAACAGAAGAAATCTAGAGACTTAGCCATTTCAGTAGCATGTCCGCTCCTTGACTTCACAGACTGCAGGGCAGTCTGGTTGCGCAGACCCGCACAACGGATATCGATTGCGCGGACCCGCGTAACCTATTGAAGCTTCCTCTCCTACCTTCAATCTTCCTCCTTGCTCTGGTTCCTCTCCAAAATCTTCAATCCATCCAAATGAAGGAGGGGAGGGGGTATTTCTAGGCCCTCGCACATGTGGCACCTCAATTTTGGCACCATGGGACCCTCCTTCCAATACTTGAGACCTTTTTACAAAGCACAAGTTTTGGAATTCGTTGCGCAGACCCGCGTAACAGATATTTCAGTTGTGCGGACCCGTGCAATGGATATCGGTTGCGTGGACCGACGCAAACCACCCTTAAGTCACTTCATTCTCCTTCTTTCTCAATTTCCTTTCTATTTCTCAATCTTCTTTTACTTCAATCCTTTCTTCATTTTTTTATGCCTCAACAGATGCCCCCTCGATCCTTCTTTGATTAATTCATAAAATCAAATGGAGGATCGATCTTCTTTCGACCAAAGAACTAAATGAACTGCAACTGAAGGATAACTGGATGATCATGCTTGCATGAAAGACTGTATAATTATCTTTGTTCTAGAAGATCGAATGATCATGTTCGAACAGAAGACTGGAATGATTGCGCTCAAACGGAAGGCTTGAATGATCACGTTTAAACGGAAGACTTGAATGATTGCACTCAAATGGAAGACTTGAATGATTGTGCTCGAATGGAAGACTTTAATCATTGCACTCGAATGAAAGGCCTGAATGATCACGTTCAAACGAAAAACTTGAATGATTGCGCTCGAACGGAAGACTTGAATCATTGCGCTCGAACGGAAGACTTGAATAGTCACGTTCAAATGGAAGACTTGAATCATTGCGCTCGAACGGAAGATTTGAATGATCACGTTCAAATGGAAGACTTGAATCATTGCACTCGAACGGAAGACTTGAATGCCCCCTGCTAGCAGTATCGAGCGGATGGTTCACTAGAGAAGATGAAATTCTCTTTTCATCGAAACTTGCCACTGTAATAGCTGTGACGACTTTGTCTTTGAGCAACTTGATTAGAGAACTATCTTTTAACACTATTGCTACTGCAACAGTCTCTTTGATAAACTCCAGTGACTTTTCCTTCAATTCTGTGTATAGAAAGTTGTTCTTTAATGCTGCTCTTGCCGCAACAACTTTTCGACTGTTCCCTTTATTCATGATTTGCATAACCCAACCTTTCAAATGATGATCTTTCCTACTAAATTATCGGAATTAGTATCTCAAGACATTAAATTTTCCACTTTTAGCTTCATGAAGTATTGATAATTTTTTAAAATATATATATTGAAAACTTCTCTTCTTTTTAGGCTGATTGTGATATTCACAATATGATAATGATTTAATCATTTCATCTTTGCGCTTGTCATCGTCGCTTGTCATCGTGCTTCGCATTGCATCTTTTACTTATTAAATCGTGCTCTTGGAGATATCATCTCCAACTCCAAAGGTTCAACCGCTGAGTATTTTGTTGAGTCTTTTCTAGTTTGTGCTCCTTAGCATTTCTTCATAAACTTTTCCTGGGATCTTTGCCGATTCTGAAAAATAGACAAGACTTCTTTCAATTTTCACTTATTAGCTTTTCAAAGGACATAAAAGTTACTGATGATGATTCCATTTGTTGTCTCCATCAGATCTGGTACTTAGAGTCTTGCGATATCATTAATAGGATAGCAAGAAGTTACGACATCAGCATATGAATTTTCCATCGTGCATAAGAGATCATCAGAAAGACTAAGGCATAGATTACTGATGAAGACATAGATCCTGCCCCTTTTCCAGGTCAACTTTGCATAAAGATTTCTTCAGAAGATAATATTTTCGAAGTGAAGCCTGTTGATACCCTTGAAGGATAGATAATCTTTGATGCTCCTTTAACGAATCCAAAGAATATATCTGAATCCTTATATTGTTCGGGAGAGAATGATGATTCTTCGCTAATTCATTCTTTGCCACCTTTGAGAATTTTTCGCAATAACATTTCTTTATATTAAGAAGGCGAGAGATAAAAAGACCTTGCGACTCTTGTCAATATATTAGTTGGCCTTGAAGAATTGAACTTTTGAGTAGATAATTGCCAATATCTTGAAGGCATTTATTGTTGCTGTAATTTGAACTTGATTCAAGAGAAATGCATTTTTGCATGTTGCTTTCTCAATATTTAAAATTTTCATCAGGCAATTGCATATTTGAGCATATCTAAAGTGAAATATATATCTGCAACACTTGAACATTGCACATAGTTTATGCTTTTGAGCAGTGGAGGAGATAGTTTATGCTAGTGTACTTTAACTGACCATACCTTGACTGGACAGGACTTAACCTGAACTGAACTTGACTTGACCAAACTTGACTGAACTGGACTTGACACTGGGCTCAAAGAGTAAGATAGTTTATCGTCGATTTCGGGCAGGGCTCAAGGAGCAAGATAGTTTACTATCGATTTCAGGCAGGGCTCAAGGAGCAAGATAGTTTACCGCCGATTTTGGGTACGGCTCAAGGAGCAAGATAGTTTACTGCTGATTTCAGGTAGGCCAATTTCAGGCTTTTTAAATCATTGAAGCTTTGTAGTCTTTTGCATAGTTGGCCATATAGGCTTGGCTAGGCTGCCTTAAATGATCATTTGCCATCACTGTCATAAGATTTGTGTGGTTGGCCATATAGGCTTATTCTACTGCTTATTTCGCTGCCATGAATGGTGAATCAATAATTGATACATCGCCACTGCTGATATGTTCTGACAATGCTTATGGTTAGGATAGTGTATCAGTTTGGTGATGATATCAATTTCAATAAAGTGAGATAAGATAATTTTGTATTAGTAATTGATAACAACAACGATAGTTACTAATTTTGGCGATAATCATTAACGCTTTTCATTTGGCGATTGTCATTGGCGCTTTGCATTTGGTGATTGTCATTGGTACTTCTCATTTGGTGATGACTTGATATGCTTGAAAGCCTGCATTTTATTCATATACAAAAGAAATATATTCTATTGTGAGAAATACATTTCACAGTTTTTTTACTCACTTGTCTTGCCCCCTTTTGATTTTGGAAGCATTATACCGATAACTTTCGAAATCAAAATAGCGGTCATCTCCTGAACTGGCAGGTATTGCAATGCATATCTGCAACGAATATGCTTTTTATCGCGGCTTTACATCTTTTGCCTCACTCACTTCGTTTCATTTCAGTATTCAGGCTATGATAGCTCGATCTTGTCAATTACTGACGATTCACCATATGAAGCATGTTATCGTCTTTTAACGCGGATGCCCCCGGAATTTTCTTTATCGAGTTTCTATCATTTTCTCCATTTTTCTCTTTCTATCATGCTCGCTTCAGTTATGAGCATCTCCATTGGATTGTGCGATTTGGAAAGATTAACAATCCAAATTGCAAAATGATGATCGAAGTGTTCTAACGTGCTTTTGGGATATCGAACGGTGTCAGAATTTGCCAATTCTGGTCCCATTCGGAAGCTTGTCGAGTTACCATTCCAATGAGCTCTAAATAGTCTAAATTCGACCACTAAAGAGACAGTTATGAAGGTTAGTATTGGACAAGGAGATGAAGGAAAAAATTAGGACTGTCGACTGTGATCCCACTTATGGATGCACAAATGATCTCAGAATACGATGACTTAAGTTAGGAATGAAAGAGCACTAAAGTAACTTTATGATGACAAAAAATTGACCCATTCTGACATCAAATGAGGGAGTTATGAGCATCTCCATTGGATCGCACGATTTGGAGAGGTTAATAATCCAAATTGCAAAATGACGATCGAAGAGTTCCTACGTGCTTTTGGGATATCGAACGGTCTCAATATTAGCCAATTCTGGTCCCATTAGGATGGTTGTCGAGTTACCATTCTAATAAGCTCAAAATAGCCTAAATTTGACCACTGAAGAGAGAGTTATGAAGGTTACTATTGGACAAGGAGATGAAGGAAAAATTTTGGACCGACGACTGCGATCCCACTTACAGATGAGAAAATGGTCATGGAATAGGACGATTCAAGTCAGGAATGAAAGAGCACTAAAGTACCTTTCAGATGACCAAAAATCTAATCAATCCGACATCAAACGAGGGAGTTATGAGCATCTCCGTTGGATCGTGCGATTTAAAAAGATTAACAATCCAAATTGCAAAATGACGATCGAAGAGTTCCGATGTTCTTTTAGGATATCGAATGGTCTCATAATTAGCCAATTCTAGTCCCATTAGGAAACTTGTCGAGTTACCATTCCAATGAGCTCAAAATAGTCCAAATTCGACCACTGAAGAGAGAGTTATGAAGGTTACTATGGGACAAGGAGATGAAGGAAAAATTCAGGACCAAAAATTGCGATCCCACTTACAAATGCGCAAATGGTCTCAGAATAGGACGATTCTAGTTAGGAATGAGAGAGCACTAAAGTTCCTTTCAGATGACAATAAATTAACCCAATCCAACATAAAACGAGTCATGAGCATTTCCGTTAGATCGCGCAATTTGGAAAGATTAACAATCCAAATTGAAAAATGATGCTCGAAGAGTTCCAACGTGCTTTCAGGATATCGAACGGTGTCAGGATTTGCCAATTCTGGTCCCATTAGGACAGTTGTCGAGTTACCATTTCAATGAGCTCAAAATAGTCTAAATTCGACCACTGAAGAGAGAGTTATGAAGGTTACTATTGGACAAGGAGATGAAGGAAAAATTCTGGACCAACCACTGCGATCCCACAGACGGATGAGCAAATGGTCATGGAATAGGACGATTCAAGTCAAGAATGAAATAGCACTGAAGTACCTTTCATATGACCAAAAATCTAATCAATCTAACATCAAATGAGGGAGTTATGAGCATCTCCATTGGATTGGGCGATTTGGAAAGATTAACAATCCAAATTGTAAAATGACGATCAAAGAGTTCCGACGTGCTTTTGGGATATCGAACGGTCTCATAATTAGCCAATTTTGGTCCCATTAGGAAGCTTGTCGAGTTACCATTCCAATGAGCTCAAAATAGTCTAAATTCGACCACTGAAGAGAGAGTTATGAAGGTTACTATAGGACAAGGAGATGAAGGAAAAATTCAGGACCGAAAACTGCGATCCCACTTACGAATGCACAAATGGTCTCAGAATATGACGATTCTAGTTAGGAATGAAAGAGCACTAAAGTTCCTTTTAGATGACCATAAATCAACCCAATCCGACATAAAACAAGGGAGTTATGAGCATCTCCGTTGGACCCTGCGATTTAGAAAGATTAGCAATCCAAATTGCAAAATGATGATCAAAGAGTTCCAACGTGCTTGTGGGATTTCGAATGGTCTCGGAATTAGCCAATTCCAGTCCCATAAGGAAGGTTGTCGAGTTACAATTCCAATGAGCTCAAAATAGTCTAAATTCGACCACTGAAGAGAGAATTATGAAGGTTACTATTGGACAAGGAGATAAATAAAGAATTCAGAACCGGTGACTGCGATCTCACCTACAGATGCACAAATGGTCTCGGAATATGACGATTCAGGTCAGGAATGAAAGAGCACTAAAGTACCTTTTAGATGACCAAAAATCGACCCAATCTGACATCAAATGAGGGAGTTATGGCATCTCCGTTGGATCGCGCGATTTGGAAAGATTAACAATCCAAATTGTAAAATGATGGTCGAAGAGTTCCAACGTTCTTTTGGGATATCGAACAGTCTCAGAATTAGACAATTCTAGTCTAATTAGGAAGCTTGTCGAGTTACCATTCCAATGAGCTCAAAACAGTTTAAATTCGACCACTGATGTGAGAGTTATGAAGGTTACTATTGGACAAGAATATGAAGGAAAAATTCAGGACCGACGACTACGATCCCACTTACAGATGCGCAAATGGTCTCGAAATATGACAATTCAAGTCAGGAATGAAAGAACACTAAAGTACCTTTCAGAAGAACAAAAATCGACCGAATCTAACATCAAACGAGGGAGTTGTGAGCATCTCCATTGGATCGCGCGATTTGGAAAGATTAACAATCCAAATTGCAAAATGACAATCGAAGTGTTCCAACGTGCGTTTTGGATATCGAACGGTGTCAGAATTTGGTGCCATTAGGAAGCTTGTCGAGTTAACATTCCAATTAGCTTAAAATAGTCTAAATTCGACCACTAAAGAGAGTGTTATGAAGTTTACTATTTGATGAGGAGATGAAGGAAAAATTTAGGATCAACAACTGCGATCCTACTTACGGATGCGCAAATGGTCTCAGAATATGATGATTCATGTCAGGAATGAAAGTGCACTGAAGTACCTTTAAATGACCAAAAGTCATCCAATCCGACATTAAACAAGGGAGTTATGTGCATCTCCGTTGGATTGCGCGATTTGGAAAGATTAACAATCTAAATTACAAAATGACAATAAAAGAGTTCCATAGTGCTTTTGGGATATCGAACGGCCTCAGAATTAGCGAATTCTAGTCCCATTAGGAAGCTTGTCGAGTTACCATTCCAATGAACTCAAATTAGTTTAAATTCGACCACTGAAGAGAGAGAGTTATGAAGGTTACTATTAGACAAGGAGAGACAAGGAGATGAAGGAAAAATTCAGGACCAACGACTGTGATCCCACCTACGGATATGCAAATGGTCTCGGTATAGGACGATTTAAGCTTGAAATGAAAGAGCACTAAAGTACCTTTCAGATGACCAAAAATCTACCCAATCCGACGTCAAATGAGTGAGTTATGAGCATCTCCGTTGGATTACGCGATTTTGAAAGATTAACAATCCAAATTACAAAATGATGATCGAAGAGTTCTGACGTGCTTTTGGGATATCTAACGGTCTCAGAATTAGACAATTCTGGTCTCATTAGGAAGCTTGTCGAGTTACCATTCCAATGAGCTCAAAATTATATAAATTTGACCAATGAAGAGAGAGTTATGAAGGTTACTATTGGACAAGGAGATGAAGGAAAAATTCAGGACCGACGACTGCGATCCCACCTATGGATGCGCAAATGGTCTCAGAATACGTTGATTCAAGTCAAGAATGAAAGAGCACTAAAGTACCTTTCGGATGAACAAAAATTGACCCAATCCGACATCCAATGAGGGAGTTATGAGCATCTCCATTGGATCACGCGATTTGGAAAGATTAACAATCCAAATTGCAAAATGATGATGGAAGAGTTCCAACGTGCTTTTGGGATATCGAACTATTGAGGCATAAAAAAATGAAGAACCGATTGAAGCAAAATAAGATTGAGAAATAGAAAGGAAATTGAGAAAGAAGGAGAATGAAGTGACTTAAGGGTGGTTTGCGCAGGTCTGCGTAACCATATCTGTTACGCGGGTCCGTGCAACTGAAATATCTGTTGCGCGGGTCCGCGCAACAAATTCCAAAACTTGTTCTTTATAAAAAGGTCTCAAGTATTGGAAGGAGGGTCCCATGGTGCCAAAATCGAGGTGCCACACGTGCGAGGGCCTATAAATACCCCCTCCCCTCCTTCATTTGGACGGATTGAAGATTTTGGAGAGGAAGCAGAGCAAGGAGGAAGATTGAAGGTAGGAGAGGAAGCTCCGGTAGGTTGCAACCAGACTGCCCTGCAGTCTGTGAAGTCAAGGAACGGACATGCTGCTGAAATGGCTAAGTCTCTAGATTTCTTCTATTCAAGCTTTAAGGGGAGAAATCAGTAGAAGAGATCAATCCAGCAATTCCTACTAAGTATTAGGAGTTGACTGAAATAGGCATCAAAATGCTGCCGAAATTTCTATCTCCTTGGAGATTAGTTGATTGATTCAACAATTCCTCCTAAGTACTAGGAGATGACTGAAATAGGCGTCGGAATGCTGTTGAAATTTCCATTGGACTATCTTATCTAACTTTGATTGATCGTACTTTTTTTAAAGAATCATGGGATCCGAGGATGTAAATGAACTCAGAATAAATGTGATCAATATTCTCTTATCAAATTCTTTGTTATCATTGCATAAATCCACCAAATCAAATGCATTTTTTTTCTTGTCGAAACAAAATGGTGACTCTGTTGGGGACTCTTTTTCAATGGTAACTTAGAAAATATTCAGAGAACATTTATAAATTTTGGCATTTGTATAGACGCCAAAATGGCAACTCTCAGTGGGAACATCCTCCCCTTCATCTCTGAGATAAAATGACCTATCACGTAGATGCCTGATTGCAATTTTATATTTGTCTCCAGGTAAGTAGAAAGTGTCAGAGAAAGCAAAGTCTGTTGTGATTAAGAGTAGTGAATTTCATGTAATGGACGAAACAATCTCTGTTTCGCTAGTAGCTCAAGAAGATGAAGGAGGATGGAGGAGGATAGTAACATCCAAAAGTCAGAAAGTTCAATCTCCTTCTACAAGAAGCATCATCTCGCCAAGTACTGGGTTGATTATGCGAAGTATCGTGAGACACAGTCCTGCTTCGGTCATACAATCACCTCATTCGAGAAAAATAGAAAGGCCCATCACTCCAAAAGGTCTTCCGATACCATTAACTATAGCCGTAAAGACATCCTCCACAGAATCATTGCGAGTTCAAAAAAATAAAGGGGAGGCGACTGTGATCAGTGAATGTTCACTCACAGCATTTTCTGTAAAAGATTTCAAGCAAACTCATGCATTGAGAATAACATGATTTGAGTCAGTTAGTTCTTCAAAGCGACAGTATTCTGGTTTCAAATCAAATAATAGTTCATCTTCTTTAATAGCGTTAGCAGCACAACGCTCGCTTCCTGCTTCAATATCAAAACAATCGAAGTATAAAGAAACAGAAAGCTCGTCGACAGATATTAATTAGCCCGACCAGTTTCCACTAGATGAGCATATGGCTGAAGAAGTCCCTAATATTCTGATGGTGACTGCCATGAACAACATTGAACCACAAGTAGAAAGGCCACAACCGCAAGCGGTTAGATTTCAAGAGCCAATGCCTAATATTAGTCAGAGTATCACGCAAGAAAAATTCCTGCAGATGGTTATCGAATCTATTCATCTAGAGAATGAACGAAGTCAGAATTAAAAAATTTAATATCAGACACCATATCCTCGTGAAATAGAATAAATGCCATTTCCCACCGATTTCAAACACCCAGACTTTCAAAAATTTAACGGGAACAGATCACCAGAAGAGCATATGATGCATTTCATAGCAAAGATGGGAAATTTCTCTAGAATTCCTCAATATTGTCTGCGATTATTCAGATCTTCTCTGACAGGAAGAGCTTTTAGATGGTATTCAGGTTTAATTCCAGGATCTATTCATATCTGGAACAGATGCAGGATGCTTTTATGTCAAACATTTTCTCTTCGGACCAAGAAGTTAGTTTGATCAAACTGGCCTCTATCCGCCAAGAAGAAAATGAATCATTTGAAGAATTCATCAGTCGATGGAAGGACTTGGCAACATCATGTCAACATCCTCTTCGAGAATCAGAACAAGTAAAACTATGTTTAGAAGGCATGAGACTAGAACTGGCATGCCACCTGATTAGTAAAGATTGGAGAACCTTTCGTAATTTTGCTACGAAGGCTTATGCTCTTGAAAAGATGATGGGAAGAGTGTCTACTTTTTAGTCAAAATCAGCCCACATAACTTGAAAAGAAGAAACCAAAGAAGATTATCAAAATGTTGAAAGAGATAGTGATGAAGAAGATAGAAATGGTCATGTGGTTATAATGACATATAAAAGGTCTAGGCAAAATAAAGACCATATGGATTATTCATTCTCAAGAAACGATATACTTCCTATGCTGAATCAATTGTTGGCTATGAAGAGTATTGAATTACCTTGGCTAAGACACCTCGAAGAAATTGAAAATACAGGAGGAATGGATCATTGCCATTATCACCGTAAATTTGGGCATCATACAGAAAATTGTAATTCCCTCAGGAAAAAGCTACAAAAGATGATCGATAAGGGAGAAATTGTGTTTGATGTCGGATTCGGTCGATTTTTGGTCATCTGAAAGGTACTTTAGTGTTCTTTCATTCCTGACTTGAATTGTCATATTTCGAGACCATTTGCGCATCTGTAAGTGGGATGGTAGTCGTCGGTCCTGAATTTTTCCTTCATATTCTTGTCCAATAGTAACCTTCATAACTCTCACATCAGTGGTCGAATTTAGACTGTTTTGAGCTCATTGGAATGGTAACTCGACAAGCTTCCTAATTAGACTAGAATTGTCTAATTCTGAGACCGTTCGATATCCCAAAAGCACGTTGGAACTCTTCGACCATCATTTTACAATTTGGATTGTTAATCTTTCCAAATCGCGCGATCCAACGGAGATGCCATAACTCCCTCATTTGATGTCAGATTGGGTCAATTTTTGGTCATCTAAAAGGTACTTTAGTGCTCTTTCATTCCTGACCTGAATCGTCGTATTCCGAGACCATTTGTGCATCTGTAGGTGAGATCGCAGTCACCGGTTCTGAATTCTTTATTTATCTCCTTGTCCAATAGTAACCTTCATAACTCTCTCTTCAGTGGTCGAATTTAGACTATTTTGAGATCATTGGAATTGTAACACGACCACCTTCCTAATGGGACTAGAATTGGCTAATTCTGAGACTGATCGATATCTGACAAGCATGTTGGAACTCTTCGATCGGCATTTTGCAATTTGGATTGTTATTCTTTCCAAATCGCGGGGTCCAACGGAGATGCTCATAACTCCCTCGTTTGATGTCGGATTAGGTCAATTTATGGTCATCTGAAAGGGACTTTAGTGCTCTTTCATTCCTAACTTGAATCGCCATATTCCAAGACCATTTGTGCATCCGTAAGTGCTATCGTAGTTTTTGGCCCTGAATTTTTCCTTCATCTCCTTGTCCCATAGTAACCTTCATAACTCTCTCTTCAGTGGTCGAATTTAGACTATTTTGAGCTTATTGGAATGATAACTTGACCAGCTTCCTAATGAGACTAGAATTGGCTAATTCTGAGACCGTTCGATATCCCAAAAGAATGTTGGAACTCTTTGATCGTCATTTTGCAATATAAATTATTAATCTTTCTAAATCGCATGATCCAACGGAGATGTGCATAACTTCCTCATTTGATGCCGGATTGGGTCAATTTTTGGTCATCTGAAAGGTACTTTAATGTTGTTTCATTCCTGACTTGAATCTTTGTATTTCGAGACCATTTATGCATCCATAAGTCGTATCGCAGTCATCGGTCCTGAATATTTCCTTCATCTCCTTGTCCAATAGTAACCTTCAAAATTCTCTCTTCTGAGGTTGAATTTGGACTATTTTGAACTCATAGGAATGGTAACTTGACAAGCTTCCAAATGGGACCAGAATTGTCTAATTCTGAGACTATTCGATATCCCAAAAGCCCGTTGGAACTCTTTGATCGTCATATTGCAATTTGGATTGCTAATCTTTCCAAATCATGCGATCCAAGGGAGATGCTCATAACTCCCTTGTTTGAGGTTGGATTAAGACGATATTAGGTTATCTGAAAGGTACTTTAGGATCTTTCATTCCTGACATGAATTGTCCCATTCCAAGACCATTTTCCCATCCGTAAGTGGGGTCGCTGTCGTCAGTCCTGAATTTTTCCTTCATCTCCTTGTCCAATAGTAACCATCACACACTCTATTCAATGGTCGAATTTAGACTATTTTGAACTCATTGGAATGGTAACTCGACAAGCTTCCTAATGGGACCAGAATTAGCTAATTATGAGACTGTTCGATATCCCAAAAGCACGTTGGAACTCTTTGATCGTCATTTTGCAATATGGATTGTTAATCTTTCTAAATCGCGTGATCCAATGGAGATGCTCATAACTCCCTCATTTAATGTCGGATTGGGTCGAGTTTTGGTTATCTGAAGGGTACTTTAGTGATCTTTCATTTCTGACTTGAATCGTTGTATTCCGAGACCATTCACGCATCCACAAGTGGGATCGCAGTCGTCGGTCCTAAATTTTTCCTTCATCTCCTTGTCCAATAGTAAACTGTTATAACTCTCTCTTCAGTGGTTGAATTTAGACTATTTTGAGCTCATTGGAACGGTAACTCGACAAGCGTCTTAATGAGACCAAAATTATCTAATTCTAAGACCGTTCGATATCCCAAAAGTATGTTGGAGCTCTTCAATCATTATTTTGCAATTTCGATTATTAATCTTTCCAAATCACGCGATCCAATGGAGATAATCATAACTCCCTCATTGGATGTGGGATTGGGTTGATTTTTGGTCATCTGAAAGTTACTTTAGTACTCTTTCATTCCTGACTTGAAACATCATATTTCGAGACCATTTGCGCATCCATATGTGGGATCACAGTCATTACTCTCTCTTCAGTGGTCGAATTTAGATGATTTTGAGCTCATTGGAATGGTAACTCGACAAGCTTCCTAATTAGACCAGAATTGTCTAATTATGAGACCGTTCGACATCCCAAAAGCCTCTTGGAACTCTTCGATCGACATTTTGTTATTTGGATTGTTAATCTTTCCAAATCACGCGATCCAACGGAGATGCTCATAACTCCCTCATTTGATGTCGGATTGGGTCAATTTTTGGTCATCTGAAAGCTACTTTAATGCTGTTTCATTCCTAACTTGAATCTTTGTATTTGGAGACCATTTACACATCCGTTAGTGGGATTGCAGTCATTGGTCCTGAATTTTTCCTTCATATCCTTATCCATTAGTTACTTTCTTAACTCTCTCTTTAGTGGTCGAATTTAGACTATTTTGAGCTCATTGGAAACGTAACTCTACTAGCTTCGTAATGGGACCAGAATTGTCTAATTCTGAGACCGTTCGACATCCCAAAAGCCTGTTGGAACTCTTCAATCATTATTTAGCAATTTCGAGTATTAATCTTTCTAAATAGCGCAATCCAACGGAGATGCACATAAGTCCCTTGTTTGATGTCGGACTGGGTCGATTTTTGGTCTTTTGAAATGTAATTTAGTGCTGTTTAGTTCCTAACTTGAATCATTGTTTCCAAAGACCATTTGCGCATCCGTAAGTGGGATCGCCGTCGTCGATCCTGAATTTCTCCTTCATCTCCTTGTCCAACAGTAACCTTCATAACTCTCTCTTTGGTGGTCGAATTTAGACTATTTTGAGCTCATTGGAATGGTAACTCGACAAGCTTCCTAAGGGGATCAGAATTGGCTAATTCTGAGACCGTTCGACATCGCAAAATTACGTTGGAACACCTCGATCGTCATTTTGCAATTTGGTTGGTTAATCTTTCAAGATCGCGCGATGCAATGGAGGTGCTCATTACTCCCTCGTTTAATGACGGATTAGTCAATTTTTGGCCATCTGAAAGGTGCTTTAGTGCTCTTTCATTCCTGACTTGTATCATCGTATTCCGAGACCATTTGCGCATCCGTAAGTCAGATCGCAGTCGTCGGACCTGAATTTTTCCTTCATCTCCTTGTCCATTAGTGACCTTCATAACTCTCTCTTCAGTGGTCGAATTTAGATGATTTTGAGCTCATTGGAATGGTAACTCGACAAGCTTCCTAATTAGACCATAATTGTCTAATTATGAGACCGTTCGACAACCCAAAAGCCTCTTGGAACTCTTCGATCAACATTTTGTTATTTGGATTGTTAATATTTCCAAATCACGCGATCCAACGGAGATGCTCATAACTCCCACATTTGATGTCGGATTGGGTCAATTTTTGGTCATCTGAAAGCTACTTTAATGCTGTTTCATTCCTAACTTGAATCTTTGTATTTTGAGACCATTTACGCATCCGTTAGTGGGATTGCAGTCATTGGTCCTGAATTTTTCCTTCATCTCCTTATCCATTAGTTACTTTCTTAACTCTCTCTTTAGTGGTCGAATTTAGACTATTTTGAGCTCATTGGAAACGTAACTCTACTAGCTTCATAATGGGACCAGAATTGTCTAATTCTGAGACCGTTCGACATCCCAAAAGCCTGTTGGAACTCTTCAATCATTATTTAGCAATTTCGAGTATTAATCTTTCTAAATAGCGCAATCCAACGGAGATGCACATAACTCCCTTGTTTGAGGTCGGACTGGGTCGATTTTTGGTCATCTGAAAGGTAATTTAGTGCTGTTTTAGTTCTTGACTTGAATCATCGTATCCAGAGACCATTTGTGCATCCGCAAGTGGGATCGCCGTCGTCGATCCTGAATTTTTCCTTCATCTCCTTGTCCAACAGTAACCTTCATAACTCTCTCTTTGCTGGTCGAATTTAGACTATTTTGAGCTCATTGGAATGGTAACTCGACAAGCTTCCTAAGGGGATCAGAATTAGCTAATTCTGAGACCGTTCGATATCGCAAAAGTACGTTGGAACACCTCGATCGTCATTTTGCAATTTGGTTGGTTAATCTTTCGAGATCGCGCGATGCAATGGAGGTGCTCATTACTCCCTCGTTTAATGTCGGATTCGGTCAATTTTTGGCCATCTCAAAGGTACTTTAGTGCTCTTTCATTCCGGACATGTATCATCGTATTCCGAGACCATTTGCGCATCCGTAAGTCAGATCCCAGTCGTCGAACCTGAATTTTCCCTTCATCTCCTTGTCCAATAGTAACCTTCATAACTCTCGCTTCAGTGGTCGAATTTAGATGATTTTGAGCTCATTGGAATGGTAACTCGACAAGCTTCCTAATTAGACCAGAATTGTCTAATTATGAGACCGTTCGACATCCCAAAAGCCTCTTGGAACTCTTCGATCGACATTTTGTTATTTGGATTGTTAATCTTTCCAAATCACGCGATCCAACGGAGATGCTCATAACTCCCTCATTTGATGTCGGATTGGGTCAATTTTTGGTCATCTGAAAGCTACTTTAATGCTGTTTCATTCCTAACTTGAATCTTTGTATTTTGAGACCATTTAAGCATCCGTTAGTGGGATTACAGTCATTGGTCCTGAATTTTTCCTTCATATCCTTATCCATTAGTTACTTTCTTAACTCTCTCTTTAGTGGTCGAATTTAGACTATTTTGAGCTCATTGGAAACGTAACTCTACTAGCTTCATAATGGGACCAGAATTGTCTAATTCTGAGACCGTTCGACATCCCAAAAGCTTGTTGGAACTCTTCAATCATTATTTAGCAATTTCGAGTATTAATCTTTCTAAATAGCGCAATCCAATGGAGATGCACATAACTCCCTTGTTTGAGGTCGGACTGGGTCGATTTGTGGTCATCTGAAAGGTAATTTAGTGCTGTTTAGTTCTTGACTTGAATCATCGTATCCAGAGACCATTTGCGCATCCATAAGTGGAATCGCAGTCGTCGATCCTGAATTTTTCCTTCATCTCCTTGTCCAACAGTAACCTTCATAACTCTCTCTTTGGTGGACGAATTTAGACTATTTTGAGCTCATTGGAATGGTAACTCGACAAGCTTCCTAAGGGGATCAGAATTGGCTAATTCTGAGACCGTTCGATATCGCAAAATTACGTTGGAACACCTCGATCGTCATTTTGCAATTTGGTTGGTTAATCTTTCGAGATCGCGCGATGCAATGGAGGTGCTCATTACTCCCTCGTTTAATGTCGGATTCGGTCAATTTTTGGCCATCTGAAAGGTACTTTAGTGCTCTTTCATTCCTGACTTGTATCATCGTATTCCGAGACCATTTGCGCATCCGTAAGTCAGATCGCAGTCGTCGGACCTGAATTTTTCCTTCATCTCCTTGTCCAATAGTAACCTTCATAACTCTCTCTTCAGTGGTCGAATTTAGATGATTTTGAGCTCATTGGAATGGTAACTCGACAAGCTTCCTAATTAGACCAGAATTGTCTAATTATGAGACCGTTCGACATCCCAAAAGCCTGTTGGAACTCTTCGATCGACATTTTGTTATTTGGATTGTTAATCTTTCCAAATCACGCGATCCAACGGAGATGCTCATAACTCCCTCATTTGATGTCGGATTGGGTCAATTTTTGGTCATCTGAAAGGTACTTTAATGCTGTTTCATTCCTAACTTGAATCTTTGTATTTTGAGACCATTTACGCATCCGTTAGTGGGATTGCAGTCATTGGTCCTGAATTTTTCCTTCATCTCCTTATCCATTAGTTACTTTCTTAACTCTCTCTTTAGTGGTCGAATTTAGACTATTTTGAGCTCATTGGAAACGTAACTCTAAAAGCTTCATAATGGGACCAGAATTGTCTAATTCTGAGACTGTTCGACATCCCATAAGCCTGTTGGAACTCTTCAATCATTATTTTGCAATTTCGAGTATTAATCTCTCTAAATAACGCAATCCAACGGAGATGCACATAACTCCCTTGTTTGATGTCGGACTGGGTCGATTTTTGGTCATCTGAAAGGTAATTTAGTGCTGTTTAGTTCCTAACTTGAATCATTGTTTCCAAAGACCATTTGCGCATCCGTAAGTGGGATCGCCGTCGTCGATCCTGAATTTCTCCTTCATCTCCTTGTCCAACAGTAACCTTCATAACTCTCTCTTTGGTGGTCGAATTTAGACTATTTTGAGCTCATTGGAATGGTAACTCGACAAGCTTCCTAAGGGGATCAGAATTGGCTAATTCTGAGACCGTTCGATATCGCAAAAGTACGTTGGAACACCTCGATCGTCATTTTGCAATTTGGTTGGTTAATCTTTCGAGATCGCGCGATGCAATGGAGGTGCTCATTACTCCCTCGTTTAATGTCGGATTCGGTCAATTTTTGGCCATCTGAAAGGTACTTTAGTGCTCTTTCATTCCTGACTTGTATCATCGTATTCCGAGACCATTTGCGCATCCGTAAGTCAGATCGCAGTCGTCGGACCTGAATTTTTCCTTCATCTCCTTGTCCAATAGTAACCTTCATAACTCTCTCTTCAGTGGTCGAATTTAGATGATTTTGAGCTCATTGGAATGGTAACTCGACAAGCTTCCTAATTAGACCATAATTGTCTAATTATGAGACCGTTCGACATCCCAAAAGCCTCTTGGAACTCTTCGATCGACATTTTGTTATTTGGATTGTTAATCTTTCCAAATCACGCGATCCAACGGAGATGCTCATAACTCCCTCATTTGATGTCGGATTGGGTCAATTTTTGGTCATCTGAAAGCTACTTTAATGCTGTTTCATTCCTAACTTGAATCTTTGTATTTTGAGACCATTTACGCATCCGTTAGTGGGATTGCAATCATTGGTCCTGAATTTTTCCTTCATCTCCTTATCCATTAGTTACTTTCTTAACTCTCTCTTTAGTGGTCGAATTTAGACTATTTTGAGCTCATTGGAAACGTAACTCTACTAGCTTCATAATGGGACCAGAATTGTCTAATTCTGAGACCGTTCGACATCCCAAAAGCCTGTTGGAACTCTTCAATCATTATTTAGCAATTTCGAGTATTAATCTTTCTAAATAGCGCAATCCAACGGAGATGCACATAACTCCCTTGTTTGATGTCGGATTGGGTCAACTTTTAGTCATCTGAATGGTAATTTAGTGCTCTTTCATTCCGGACTTGAATCATCGTATCCTGAGACCATTTGTGCATCCGTAAGTGGGATGGCAGTCGTCGGTCCTAAATATTTTCTTCATCTCCTTGTCCAGTAGTAACCTTCATAACTCTCTCTTTGGTGGTCGAATTTAGACTATTTTGAGCTCATTGGAATGGTAACTCGACAAGCTTCCTAAGGGGATCAGAATTGGCTAATTCTGAGACCGTTCGATATCGCAAAAGTACGTTGGAACACCTCGATCGTCATTTTGCAATTTGGTTGGTTAATCTTTCGAGATCGCGCGATGCAATGGAGGTGCTCATTACTCCCTCGTTTAATGTCGGATTCGGTCAATTTTTGGCCATCTCAAAGGTACTTTAGTGCTCTTTCATTCCTGACTTGTATCATCGTATTCCGAGACCATTTGCGCATCCGTAAGTCAGATCGCAGTCGTCGGACCTGAATTTTTCCTTCATCTCCTTGTCCAATAGTAACCTTCATAACTCTCTCTTCAGTGGTCGAATTTAGATGATTTTGAGCTCATTGGAATGGTAACTCGACAAGCTTCCTAATTAGACCAGAATTGTCTAATTATGAGACTGTTCGACATCCCAAAAGCCTGTTGGAACTCTTCGATCGACATTTTGTGATTTGGATTGTTAATCTTTCCAAATCACGCGATCCAACGGAGATGCTCATAACTCCCTCATTTGATGTCAGATTGGGTCAATTTTTGGTCATCTGAAAGCTACTTTAATGCTGTTTCATTCCTAACTTGAATCTTTGTATTTTGAGACCATTTACGCATCCGTTAGTGGGATTGCAGTCATTGGTCCTGAATTTTTCCTTCATCTCCTTATCCATTAGTTACTTTCTTAACTCTCTCTTTAGTGGTCGAATTTAGACTATTTTGAGCTCATTGGAAACGTAACTCTAAAAGCTTCATAATGGGACCAGAATTGTCTAATTCTGAGACTGTTCGACATCCCATAAGCCTGTTGGAACTCTTCAATCATTATTTTGCAATTTCGAGTATTAATCTCTCTAAATAACGCAATCCAACGGAGATGCACATAACTCCCTTGTTTGATGTCGGACTGGGTCGATTTTTGGTCATCTGAAAGGTAATTTAGTGCTGTTTAATTCCTGACCTGAATCACCATATCCAGAGACCATTTGTGCATCTGTAAATGGGATCGTAGTCGTCGATCCTGAATTTTTCCTTCATCTCCTTGTCCAACAGTAACCTTCATAACTCTCTCTTTGGTGGTTGAATTTAGACTATTTTGAGCTCATTGGAATGGTAACTCGACAAGCTTCCTAAGGGGATCAGAATTGGCTAATTCTGAGACCGTTCGATATCGCAAAATTACGTTGGAACACCTCGATCGTCATTTTGCAATTTGGTTGGTTAATCTTTCCAAATTGTCCGATCCAATGGAGAGGCTCATAACTCCCTCGTTTGATGTCGGATTCAGTCAATTTTTGGAAATCGGAAAGGTACTTTAGTGCTCTTTCATTCTTGACTGGAATCGTCGTATCCAGAGACCATTTGCGCATCCGTAAGTGGGATCGCAGTCGTCGATCCTGAATTTTTCCTTCATCTCCTTGTCCAATAGTAACCTTCATAACTCTCTCTTCAGTGGTCGAATTTAGATTATTTTGAGCTCATTGGAATGGTAACTCGACAAGCTTCCTAATTAGACCAGAATTGTCTAATTATGAGACCGTTCGACATCCCAAAAGCCTGTTGGAACTCTTCGATCGACATTTTGTTATTTGGATTGTTAATCTTTCCAAATCACGCGATCCAACGGAGATGCTCATAACTCCCTCATTTGATGTCGGATTGGGTCAATTTTTGGTCATCTGAAAGGTACTTTAATGCTGTTTCATTCCTAACTTGAATCTTTGTATTTCGAGACCATTTACGCATCCGTTAGTGGGATTGCAGTCATTGGTCCTGAATTTTTCCTTCATCTCCTTATCCATTAGTTACTTTCTTAACTCTCTCTTTAGTGGTCGAATTTAGACTATTTTGAGCTCATTGGAAAGGTAACTCTACTAGCTTCATAATGGGACCAGAATTGTCTAATTCTGAGACCGTTCGACATCCCAAAAGCCTGTTGGAACTCTTCAATCATTATTTTGCAATTTCGAGTATTAATCTTTCTAAATAGCGCAATCCAACGGAGATGCACATAACTCCCTTGTTTGATGTCGGACTGGGTCAATTTTTGGTCATCTGAATGGTAATTT
The DNA here is from genome assembly GCF_029962835.1 of Magnolia sinica. Classification (NCBI taxonomy): domain Eukaryota; kingdom Viridiplantae; phylum Streptophyta; class Magnoliopsida; order Magnoliales; family Magnoliaceae; genus Magnolia; species Magnolia sinica. The sequence goes on from NC_080589.1 coordinate 28,372,089, forward strand.
AGTGCTCTTTCATTCTTGACTTGAATCATCGTATCCCGAGACCATTTGTGCATCCTTAAGTAGGATCGCAGTCGTCGATCCTGAATTTTTCCTTCATCTCCTTGTCCAATAGTAACCTTCATAACTCTCTCTTCAGTTGTCGTATTTAGACTATTTTGAGCTCATTGGAATGGTAACTCGACAAGCTTCCTAAGGGGATCAGAATTGGCTAATTCTGAGACCATTCGATATCCCAAAAGTACGTTGGAACTCCTCGATCGTCATTTTGCAATTTGCTTTGTTAATCTTTCGAGATCGCATGATGCAATGGAGATGCTCATAACTCCCTCATTTGATGTCAGATTCGGTCAATTTTTGGTCATCTGAAAGGTACTTTAATGTTGTTTCATTCCTGACTTGAATCTTCGTCTTCCGAGACCATTTGCGCATCCGTTAGTGGAATCGCAGTCGTTGGTCCTGAAATTTTCCTTCATCTCCGTGTCCAATAATAACCTTCATAACTCTCTCTTTGCTGGTCGAATTTAGACTATTTTGAGCTCATTGGAATGGTAACTCGACAAGCTTCCTAATTAGACCAGAATTGTCTAATTATGAGACCGTTCGACATCCCAAAAGCCTCTTGGAACTCTTCGATCGACATTTTGTTATTTGGATTGTTAATCTTTCCAAATCACGCGATCCAACGGAGATGCTCATAACTCCCTCATTTGATGTCGGATTGGGTCAATTTTTGGTCATCTGAAAGCTACTTTAATGCTGTTTCATTCCTAACTTGAATCTTTGTATTTTGAGACCATTTACGCATCCGTTAGTGGGATTGCAGTCATTGGTCCTGAATTTTTCCTTCATCTCCTTATCCATTAGTTACTTTCTTAACTCTCTCTTTAGTGGTCGAATTTAGACTATTTTGAGCTCATTGGAAAGGTAACTCTACTAGCTTCATAATGGGACCAGAATTGTCTAATTCTGAGACCGTTCGACATCCCAAAAGCCTGTTGGAACTCTTCAATCATTATTTTGCAATTTCGAGTATTAATCTTTCTAAATAGCGCAATCCAACGGAGATGCACATAACTCCCTTGTTTGATGTCGGACTGGGTCGATTTTTGGTCATCTGAAAGGTAATTTAGTGCTGTTTTAGTTCTTGACTTGAATCATCGTATCCAGAGACCATTTGTGCATCCGCAAGTGGGATCGCCGTCGTCGATCCTGAATTTTTCCTTCATCTCCTTGTCCAACAGTAACCTTCATAACTCTCTCTTTGGTGGTCGAATTTAGACTATTTTGAGCTCATTGGAATGGTAACTCGACAAGCTTCCTAAGGGGATCAGAATTGGCTAATTCTGAGACCGTTCGATATCGCAAAAGTACGTTGGAACACCTCGATCGTCATTTTGCAATTTGGTTGGTTAATCTTTCGAGATCGCGCGATGCAATGGAGGTGCTCATTACTCCCTCGTTTAATGACGGATTCGGTCAATTTTTGGCCATCTGAAAGGTGCTTTAGTGCTCTTTCATTCCTGACTTGTATCATCGTATTCCGAGACCATTTGCGCATCCGTAAGTCAGATCCCAGTCGTCGGACCTGAATTTTTCCTTCATCTCCTTGTCCAATAGTAACCTTCATAACTCTCTCTTCAGTGGTCGAATTTAGATGATTTTGAGCTCATTGGAATGGTAACTCGACAAGCTTCCTAATTAGACCAGAATTGTCTAATTATGAGACCGTTCGACATCCCAAAAGCCTGTTGGAACTCTTCGATCGACATTTTGTGATTTGGATTGTTAATCTTTCCAAATCACGCGATCCAACGGAGATGCTCATAACTCCCTCATTTGATGTCGGATTGGGTCAATTTTTGGTCATCTGAAAGGTACTTTAATGCTGTTTCATTCCTAACTTGAATCTTTGTATTTCGAGACCATTTACGCATCCGTTAGTGGGATTGCAGTCATTGGTCCTGAATTTTTCCTTCATCTCCTTATCCATTAGTTACTTTCTTAACTCTCTGTTTGGTGGTCGAATTTAGACTATTTTGAGCTCATTGGAAAGGTAACGCTACTAGCTTCATAATGGGACAAGAATTGTCTGATTCTGAGACCGTTCGACATCCCAAAAGCCTGTTGGAACTCTTCAATCATTATTTTACTATTTCGAGTATAATCTTTCTAAATAGCGCAATCCAACGGAGATGCACATAACTCCCTTGTTTGATGTCGGACTGGGTCGATTTTTGGTCATCTGAAAGGTAATTTAGTGCTGTTTAGTTCCTGACTTGAATCATCGTATCCAGAGACCATTTGCGCATCCGTAAGTGGGATCGCAGTCGTCGATCCTGAATTTTTCCTTCATCTCCTTGTCCAATAGTGACCATCATAACTCTCTCTTTGGTGGTCGAATTTAGACTATTTTGAGCTCCTTGGAATGGTAACTCGACAAGCTTCCTAAGGGGATCAGAATTGGCTAATTCTGAGACCGTTCGATTTCACAAAAGTACGTTGGAACACCTCGATCGTCATTTTGCAATTTGGTTGGTTAATCTTTCCAGATCACGCGATGCAATGGAGATGCTCATTACTCCCTCATTTGATGTCGGATTGGGTCAATTTTTGGTCATCTGAAAGGTACTTTAGTGCTCTTTCATTCCTGACTTGTATCATCATATTCCGAGACCATTTGCGCATCCGTAAGTCAGATCGCAGTCGTCGGACCTGAATTTTTCCTTCATCTCCTTGTCCAATAGTAACCTTCATAACTCTCTCTTTAGTGGTCGAATTTAGTTTATTTTGAGCTCATTGGAATGGTAACTCGACAAGCTTCCTAATTAGACCAGAATTGTCTAATTATGAGACCGTTCGACATCCCAAAAGCCTGTTGGAACTCTTCGATCGACATTTTGTTATTTGGATTGTTAATCTTTCCAAATCACGCGATCCAACGGAGATGCTCATAACTCCCTAATTTGATGTCGGAGTGGGTCAATTTTTGGTCATCTGAAAGGTACTTTAATGCTGTTTCATACCTAACTTGAATCTTTGTATTTCGAGACCATTTATGCATCCGTTAGTGGGATTATAGTCATTGGTCCTGAATTTTTCCTTCATCTCCTTATCCATTAGTTACTTTCTTAACTCTCTCTTTAGTGGTCGAATTTAGACTATTTTGAGCTCATTGGAAAGGTAACTCTACTAGCTTCATAATGGGACCAGAATTGTCTAATTATGAGACCGTTCGACATCCCAAAAGCCTGTTGGAACTGTTCAATCATTATTTTGCTATTTCAATTATAATCTTTCTAAATAGCGCAATCCAACGGAGATGCACATAACTCCCTTGTTTGATGTCGGACTGGGTCGATTTTTGGTCATCTGAAAGGTAATTTAGTGCTGTTTAGTTCCTGACTTGAATCATCGTATCCAGAGACCATTTGCGCATCCGTAAGTGGGATCGCAGTCGTCGATCCTGAATTTTTCCTTCATCTCCTTGTCCAATAGTAACCATCATAACTCTCTCTTTGGTGGTCGAATTTAGACTATTTTGAGCTCATTGGAATGGTAACTCGACAAGCTTCCTAAGGGGATCAGAATTGGCTAATTCTGAGACCGTTCGATATCGCAAAAGTACGTTGGAACACCTCGATCGTCATTTTGCAATTTGGTTGGTTAATCTTTCGAGATCGCGCGATGCAATGGAGGTGCTCATTACTCCCTCGTTTAATGTCGGATTCGGTCAATTTTTGGCCATCTCAAAGGTACTTTAGTGCTCTTTCATTCATAACTTGAATCTTTGTATTTCGAGACCATTTGCACATCCGTAAGTCAGATCGCAGTCGTCGGACCAGAATTTTTCCATCATCTCCTTGTCCAATAGCAACCTTCATAACTCTCTCTTCAGTGGTCGAATTTAGATGATTTTGAGCTCATTGGAATGGTAACTCGACAAGCTTCCTAATTAGACCAGAATTGTCTAATTATGAGACCGTTCGACATCCCAAAAGCCTGTTGGAACTCTTCGATCGACATTTTGTTATTTGGATTGTTAATCTTTCCAAATCACGTGATCCAACGGAGATGCTCATAACTCCCTCATTTGATGTCGGATTGGGTCAATTTTTGGTCATCTGAAAGGTACTTTAATGCTGTTTCATTCCTAACTTGAATCTTTGTATTTCGAGACCATTTACGCATCCGTTAGTGGGATTGCAGTCATTGGTCCTGAATTTTTCCTTCATCTCCTTATCCATTAGTTACTTTCTTAACTCTCTCTTTAGTGGTCGAATTTAGATGATTTTGAGCTCATTGGAATGGTAACTCGACAAGCTTCCTAATTAGACCAGAATTGTCTAATTATGACACCGCTCGATATCCCAAAAGCCTGTTGGAACTCTTCGATCGACATTTTGTTATTTGGATTGTTAATCTTTCCAAATCACGCGATCCAACGGAGATGCTCATAACTCCCTCATTTGATGTCGGATTGGGTCAATTTTTGGTCATCTGAAAGGTACTTTAGTGCTCTTTCATTCCTGACTAGAATCATCGTATTCCGAGACCATTTGGGCATCCGTAAGTGGGATCGCAGTCGTCGATCCTGAATTTTTCCTTCATCTCCTTGTCCAATAGTAACCTTCATAACTCTCTCTTCGGTGGCCGAATTTAGACTATTTTGAGCTCATTGGAATGGTAACTTGACAAGCTTCCAAATAAGACCAAAATTGGCTAATTCTTAGACCATTCAATATCCCAAAAGCACGTTGGAGCGCTTCGATCATCATTTTGCTATTTGGATAGTTAATCATTCCAAATCGCGTGATCCAACGGAGATGTTCATAACTCCCTCGTCTGATGTCGGATTGGGTTGATTTTTGGTCATCTGAAAGGTGCTTTAGTGCTCTTTCATTCCTGACTTGAATCGTCGTATTCCGAGACCATTTGTGCATCCGTAAGTGGGATCGCAGTTGTCTTTCCTGAATTTTTCCTTCGTCTCCTTGTCCAATGGTAACCTTCATAACTCTCTCTTCAGTGGTCGAATTTACACTATTTTGAGCTCATTGGAATGGTAACTCGACAAGCTTCCTGATGGGACCAGAATTGGCTAATTTTGAGACTGTTCGATATCCCAAAAGCACATTGGAACTCTTCGATCTTCGATCGTCATTTTGCAATTTGGATTGTTAATCTTTCCAAATAGCGGGATCCAATGGAGATGCTCATAACTCCCTCATTTGATGTCGGATTGGGTCAATTTTTGGTCATATGAAAGGTACTTTAATGCTGTTTCATTCCTCACTTGAATTTCATATTCCGAGACCATTTGCACATCCGTTAGTGGGATTGCAGTCGTTGGTCCTGAATTTTTCCTTCATCTCCTTATCCATTAGTTACTTTCATAACTCTCTCTTCAATGGTCGAATTTAGACTATTTTGAGCTCATTGGAATGGTAACTCAACTAGCTTCATAATGTGACCAGACTTGTCTAATTCTGAGACCGTTCAACATCCCAAAAGCCTGTTGGAACTCTTCGACGTCATTTTGCAATTTGGATGGTTAATCTCTCCAAATCGCGCGATCCAATGGAGATGCTCATAACTCCCTCGTTTGATGTCATATTGGGTCGATTTTTGGTCATCTGAAAGGTAATTTAGTGCTCTTTCATTCCTGACTTGAATCGTTGTATTCCGAGATCATTTGCGCATCTGTAAGTGGGATTGCAGTCGTCAGTCCTGAATTTTTCCTTCATCTACTTGTCCAATAGTAACCTTCATAACTCTCTCTTCAATGGTCGAATTTAGACTATTTTGAGCTCATTGGAATGGTAACTCGACAAGCTTCCAAAAGTGACCAGAATTGACCAATTCTGAGACCGTTCGACATCCCAAAAGCCTGTTGGAACTCTTCGACCGACATTTTGTTTTTTGGATTGTTAATCTTTCCAAATCACGCGATCCAACAGAGATGCTAATAACTCCCTCATTTGATGTCGGATTGGGTCAATTTTTGGTCATCTGAAAGGTACTTTAATGCTCTTTCATTCTTGACTTGTATCATCGTATTCCGAGACCATTTGCGCATCCGTAAGTCAGATCGCAGTCGTCGGACCTGAATTTTTCCTTCATCTCCTTGTCCAATAGTAACCTTCATAACTCTCTCTTTAGTGGTCGAATTTAGTTTATTTTGAGCTCATTGGAATGGTAACTCGACAAGCTTCCTAATTAGACCAGAATTGTCTAATTATGAGACCGTTCGACATCCCAAAAGCCTGTTGGAACTCTTCGATCGACATTTTGTTATTTGGATTGTTAATCTTTCCAAATCACGCGATCCAACGGAGATGCTCATAACTCCCTCATTTGATGTCGGATTGGGTCAATTTTTGGTCATCTGAAAGGTACTTTAATGCTGTTTCATTCCTAACTTGAATCTTTGTATTTCGAGACCATTTACGCATCCGTTAGTGGGATTGCAGTCATTGGTCCTGAATTTTTCCTTCATCTCCTTATCCATTAGTTACTTTCTTAACTCTCTCTTTAGTGGTCGAATTTAGACTATTTTGAGCTCCTGGGAATGGTAACTCGACAAGCTTCCTAAGGGGATCAGAATTGGCTAATTCTGAGACCGTTCGACATCCCAAAAGCCTGTTGGAACTCTTCAATCATTATTTTGCAATTTCGAGTATTAATCTTTCTAAATAGCGCAATCCAACGGAGATGCACATAACTCCCTTGTTTGATGTCGGACTGGGTCGATTTTTGGTCATCTGAAAGGTAATTTAGTGCTCTTTCATTCCTGACTTGAATCATCGTATCCCGAGACCATTTGCGCATCCGTAAGTGGGATCGCAGTCGTCGATCCTGAATTTTTCCTTCATCTCCTTGTCCAATAGTAACCTTCATAACTCTCTCTTTGGTGGTCGAATTTAGACTATTTTGAGCTCATTGGAATGGTAACTCGACAAGCTTCCTAAGGGGATCAGAATTGGCTAATTCTGAGACCGTTCGATATCCGAAAAGTACATTGGAACTCCTTGATCGTCATTTTGCAATTTGGTTTGTTAATCTTTCGAGATCGCGCGATGCAATGGAGGTGCTCATTACTCCCTCGTTTAATGTCGGATTGGGTCGATTTTTGGACATCTGAAGGGTACTTAGTGCTCTTTCATTCCTGACTTGAATCATCGTATCCAGAGACCATTTACGCATCCGTAAGTGGGATCGCAGTCGTCGATCCTGAATTTTTCCTTCATCTCCTTGTCCAATAGTAACCTTCATAACTCTCTCTTTGGTGGTCGAATTTAGACTATTTTGAGCTCATTGGAATGGTAACTCGACAAGCTTCCTAATTAGACCAGAATTGTCTAATTATGAGACCGTTCGACATCCCAAAAGCCTGTTGGAACTCTTCGATCGACATTTTGTTATTTGGATTGTTAATCTTTCCAAATCACGCGATCCAACGGAGATGCTCATAACTCCCTCATTTGATGTCGGATTGGGTCAATTTTTGGTCATCTGAAAGGTACTTTAATGCTGTTTCATTCCTAACTTGAATCTTTGTATTTCGAGACCATTTACGCATCCGTTAGTGGGATTGCAGTCATTGGTCCTGAATTTTTCCTTCATCTCCTTATCCATTAGTTACTTTCTTAACTCTCTCTTTAGTGGTCGAATTTAGACTATTTTGAGCTCATTGGAAAGGTAACTCTACTAGCTTCATAATGGGACCAGAATTGTCTAATTCTGAGACCGTTCGACATCCCAAAAGCCTGTTGGAACTCTTCAATCATTATTTTGCAATTTCGAGTATTAATCTTTCTAAATAGCGCAATCCAACGGAGATGCACATAACTCCCTTGTTTGATGTCGGACTGGGTCGATTTTTGGTCATCTGAAAGGTAATTTAGTGCTCTTTCATTCCTGACTTGAATCATCGTATCCCGAGACCATTTGTGCATCTGTAAGTGGGATCGCAGTCGTCGATCCTGAATTTTTCCTTCATCTCCTTGTCCAATAGTAACCTTCATAACTCTCTCTTTGGTGGTCGAATTTAGACTATTTTGAGCTCATTGGAATGGTAACTCGACAAGCTTCCTAAGGGGATCAGAATTGGCTAATTCTGAGACCGTTCGATATCGCAAAAGTACGTTGGAACACCTCGATCGTCATTTTGCAATTTGGTTTGTTAATCTTTCGAGATCGCGCGATGCAATGGAGGTGCTCATTACTCCCTCGTTTAATGTCGGATTGGGTCGATTTTTGGACATCTGAAGGGTACTTAGTGCTCTTTCATTCCCGACTTGTATCATCGTATTCCGAGACCATTTGCGCATCCGTAAGTCAGATCCCAGTCGTCGGACCTGAATTTTTCCTTCATCTCCTTTTCCAATAGTAACCTTCATAACTCTCTCTTCAGTGGTCGAATTTAGATTATTTTGAGCTCATTAGAATGGTAACTCCACAAGCTTCCTAATTAGACCAGAATTGTATACTTCTGAGACAGTTCGACATCCGAAAAGCCTGTTGGAACTCTACGATCGTCATTTTGCAATTTGGATTGTTAATCTTTCCAAATCTCGCGATCCCACGGAGATGCTCATAACTCCCTCATTTGATGTCGGATTGGGTCAATTTTTGGTCATCTGAAAGGTACTTTAATGCTGTTTCATTCCTAACTTGAATCTTTGTATTTCGAGACCATTTACGCATCCGTTAGTGGGATTGCAGTCATTGGTCCTGAATTTTTCCTTCATCTCCTTATCCATTAGTTACTTTCTTAACTCTCTCTTTAGTGGTCGAATTTAGACTATTTTGAGCTCATTGGAATGGTAACTCTACAAGCTTCATAATGGGACTAGAATTGGCTAATTATGTTACCATTCGATAAACCAAAAGCCTATTGGAACTCTTCAATCGTCATTTTGCAATTTGGATTATTAATCTTTCTAAATAGTGCAGTCCAACGGAGATGCACATAACTCCCTTGTTTGATGTCGGATTGGGTCGATTTTTAGTCATCTGAATGGTAATTTAGTGCTCTTTCATTCCTGACTTGAATCATCGTATCCAGAGACCATTTGCGCATCCGTAAGTGGGATCGCAGTCGTCGATCCTGAATTTTTCCTTCATCTCCTTGTCCAATAGTAACCTTCATAACTCTCTCTTTGGTGGTCGAATTTAGACTATTTTGAGCTCATTGGAATGGTAACTCGACAAGCTTCCTAAGGGGATCAGAATTGGCTAATTCTGAGACCGTTCGACATCGCAAAATTACGTTGGAACACCTCGATCGTCATTTTGCAATTTGGTTGGTTAATCTTTCAAGATCGCGCGATGCAATGGAGGTGCTCATTACTCCCTCGTTTAATGTCGGATTCGGTCAATTTTTGGCCATCTCAAAGGTACTTTAGTGCTCTTTCATTCCTGACTTGTATCATCGTATTCCGAGACCATTTGCGCATCCGTAAGTCAGATCGCAGTCGTCGGACCTGAATTTTTCCTTCATCTCCTTGTCCAATAGTAACCTTCATAACTCTCTCTTCAGTGGTCGAATTTAGATGATTTTGAGCTCATTGGAATGGTAACTCGACAAGCTTCCTAATTAGACCAGAATTGTCTAATTATGAGACCGTTCGACATCCCAAAAGCCTGTTGGAACTCTTCGATCGACATTTTGTTATTTGGATTGTTAATCTTTCCAAATCACGCGATCCAACGGAGATGCTCATAACTCCCTCATTTGATGTCGGATTGGGTCAATTTTTGGTCATCTGAAAGGTACTTTAATGCTGTTTCATTCCTAACTTGAATCTTTGTATTTCGAGACCATTTACGCATCCGTTAGTGGGATTGCAGTCATTGGTCCTGAATTTTTCCTTCATCTCCTTATCCATTAGTTACTTTCTTAACTCTCTCTTTAGTGGTCGAATTTAGACTATTTTGAGCTCATTGGAAAGGTAACTCTACTAGCTTCATAATGGGACCAGAATTGTCTAATTCTGAGACCGTTCGACATCCCAAAAGCCTGTTGGAACTCTTCAATCATTATTTTGCAATTTCGAGTATTAATCTTTCAAAATAGCGCAATCCAATGGAGATGCACAGAACTCCGTTGTTTGATGTCGGACTGGGTCGATTTTTGGTCATCTGAAAGGTAATTTAGTGCTGTTTAGTTCCTGACTTGAATCATCGTATCCAGAGACCATTTACGCATCCGTAAGTGGGATCGCAGTCGTCGATCCTGAATTTTTCCTTCATCTCCTTTTCCAATAGTAACCTTCATAACTCTCTGTTTGGTGGTCGAATTTAGACTATTTTGAGCTCATTGGAAAGGTAACTCTACTTGCTTCATAATCGGAGTAGAATTGTCTGATTCTGAGACCGTTCGACATCCCAAAAGCCTGTTGGAACTCTTCGATCGACATTTTGTTATTTGGATTGTTAATCTTTCCAAATCACGCGATCCAACGGAGATGCTCATAACTCCCTCATTTGATGTCGGATTGGGTCAATTTTTGGTCATCTGAAAGGTACTTTAATGCTGTTTCATTCCTAACTTGAATCTTTGTATTTCGAGACCATTTACGCATCCGTTAGTGGGATTGCAGTCATTGGTCCTGAATTTTTCCTTCATCTCCTTATCCATTAGTTACTTTCTTAACTCTCTCTTTAGTGGTCGAATTTAGACTATTTTGAGCTCATTGGAAAGGTAACTCTACTAGCTTCATAATGGGACCAGAATTGTCTAATTATGAGACCGTTCGACATCCCAAAAGCCTGTTGGAACTCTTCAATCATTATTTTGCTATTTCAATTATAATCTTTCTTAATAGCGCAATCCAACAGAGATGCACATAACTCCCTTGTTTGATGTCGGACTGGGTCGATTTTTGGTCATCTGAAAGGTAATTTAGTGCTGTTTAGTTCCTGACTTGAATCATCGTATCCAGAGACCATTTGCGCATCCGTAAGTGGGATCGCAGTCGTCGATCCTGAATTTTTCCTTCATCTCCTTGTCCAATAGTAACCATCATAACTCTCTCTTTGGTGGTCGAATTTAGACTATTTTGAGCTCCTTGGAATGGTAACTCGACAAGCTTCCTAAGGGGATCAGAATTGGCTAATTCTGAGACCGTTCGATTTCGCAAAAGTACGTTGGAACACCTCGATCGTCATTTTGCAAGTTGGTTGGTTAATCTTTCGAGATCGCGCGATGCAATGGAGGTGCTCATTACACCCTCGTTTAATGTCGGATTCGGTCAATTTTTGGACATCTCAAAGGTACTTTAGTGCTCTTTCATTCTTGACTTGTATCATCGTATTCCGAGACCATTTGCGCATCCGTAAGTCAGATCGCAGTCGTCGGACCTGAATTTTTCCATCATCTCCTTGTCCAATAGCAACCTTCATAACTCTCTCTTCAGTGGTCGAATTTAGATGATTTTGAGCTCATTGGAATGGTAACTCGACAAGCTTCCTAATTAGACCAGAATTGTCTAATTATGAGACCGTTCGACATCCCAAAAGCTTGTTGGAACTCTTCGATCGACATTTTGTTATTTGGATTGTTAATCTTTCCAAATCACGTGATCCAACGGAGATGCTCATAACTCCCTCGTTTGATGTCGGATTGGGTCAATTTTTGGTCATCTGAAAGGTACTTTAATGCTGTTTCATTCCTAACTTGAATCTTTGTATTTCGAGACCATTTACGCATCCGTTAGTGGGATCGCAGTCGTCGATCCTGAATTTTTCCTTCATCTCCTTGTCCAATAGTAACCTTCATAACTCTCTCTTTGGTGGTCGAATTTTGACTATTTTGAGCTCATCAGAATGGTAACTCGACAAGCTTCCTAATGAGACTAGAATAGTCTAATTCTGAGACCATTCGATATCCCAAAAGCACGTTGGAACTCCTCGATCGTCATTTTGCAATTTCGAGTATTAATCTCTCTAAATAACGCAATCCAATGGAGATGCACATAACTCCCTTGTTTGATGTCGGACTGGGTCGATTTTTGGTCATCTGAAAGGTAATTTAGTGTTGTTTAATTCCTGACCTGAATCACCGTATCCAGAGACCATTTGTGCATCCGTAAGTGGGATCGAAGTCGTCGATCCTGAATTTTATCTTCATCTCCTTGTCCAACAGTAACCTTCATAAATCTCTCTTTGGTGGTCGAATTTAGACTATTTTGAGCTCCTTGGAATGGTAACTCGACAAGCTTCCTAAGGGGATCAGAATTGGCTAATTCTGAGACCGTTCGATATCGCAAAAGTACGTTGGAACACCTCGATCGTCATTTTGCAATTTGGTTGGTTAATCTTTCGAGATCGCGCGATGCAATGGAGGTGCTCATTACTCCCTCATTTAATGTCGGATTCGGTCAATTTTTGGCCATCTGAAAGGTACTTTAGTGCCCTTTCATTCCTGACTTGTATCATCGTATTCCGAGACCATTTGCGCATCCGTAAGTCAGATCGCAGTCGTCGGACCTGAATTTTTCCTTCATCTCCTTGTCCAATAGTAACCTTCATAACTCTCTCTTCAGTGGTCGAATTTAGATTATTTTGAGCTCATTGGAATGGTAACTCGACAAGCTTCCTAATTAGACCAGAATTGTCTAATTATGAGACCGTTCGATATCCTAAAAGCCTGTTGGAACTCTTCGATCGACATTTTGTTATTTGGATTGTTAATCTTTCCAAATCGCGCGATCCAACGGAGATGCTCATAACTCCCTCATTTGATGTCGGATTGGGTCAATTTTTGGTCATCTGAAAGGTACTTTAATGCTGTTTCATTCCTAACTTGAATCTTTGTATTTCGAGACCATTTACGCATCCGTTAGTGGGATTGCAGTCATTGGTCCTGAATTTTTCCTTCATCTCCTTATCCATTAGTTACTTTCTTAACTCTCTCTTTTGTGGCCGAATTTAGACTATTTTGAGCTCATTGGAACGGTAACTCTACTAGCTTCATAATGGGACCAGAATTGTCTAATTATGAGACCGTTCGACATCCCAAAAGCCTGTTGGAACTCTTCAATCATTATTTTGCAATTTCGAGTATTAATCTTTCTAAATAGCGGAATCCAACGGAGATGCACATAACTCCCTTGTTTGATGTCGGATTGGGTCGATTTTTGGTCATCTGAAAGGTACTTCAATGCTGTTTCATTCCTAACTTGAATCTTTGTATTTCGAGACCATTTACGCATCCGTTAGTGGGATTGCAGTCATTGGTCCTGAATTTTTCCTTCATCTCCTTATCCATTAGTTACTTTCTTAACTCTCTCTTTAGTGGCCGAATTTAGACTATTTTGAGCTCATTGGAACGGTAACTCTACTAGCTTCACAATGGGACCAGAATTGTCTAATTCTGAGACCGTTCGACATCCCAAAAGCCTGTTGGAACTCTTCAATCATTATTTTGCAATTTCGAGTATTAATCTTTCTAAATAGCGCAATCCAACGGAGATGCACATAACTCCCTTGTTTGATGTCGGACTGGGTCGATTTTTGGTCATCTGAAAGGTAATTTAGTGCTGTTTAGTTCCTGACTTGAATCATCGTATCCAGAGACCATTTGCGCATCCGTAAGTGGGATCGCAGTCGTCGATCCTGAATTTTTCCTTCATCTCCTTGTCCAATAGTAACCTTCATAACTCTCTCTTTGGTGGTCGAATTTAGACTATTTTGAGCTCATCGGAATGGTACCTCCACAAGCTTCCTAATGGGACTAGAATTGACTAATTCTGATACCATTCGATATCCCAAAAGCACGTTGGAACTCTTCGATCGTCATTTTACAATTTGGATATTTAATCTTTCTAAATAGCGCAATCCAACGGAGATGCACATAACTCCATTTTTTGATGTCAGACTGGGTCGATTTTCGGTCATTTGAAAGGTAATTTAGGCTCTTTCATTCCTAACTTGAATCATCGTATCTAGAGACCATTTGTGCATCTTTAGGTGGGATCGCAGTCGTCGATCCTGAATTTTTCTTCCATCCCCTTGTCCAATAGTAACCTTTGTAACACTCTCTTCAGTGGTCAAATTAGACTATTTTGAGCTCATTGGAATGGTAACTCGACAAGCTTCCTAAGGGGATCAGAATTGGCTAATTCTAAGACCGTTCGATATTGCAAAAGTACGTTGGAACACCTCGATCGTCATTTTGCAATTTAGTTGGTTAATCTTTCGAGATCACGCGATGCAATGGAGGTGCTCATTACTCCCTCGTTTAGTGTCGGATTCGGTCAATTTTTGGCCATCTGAAAGGTAATTTAGTGCTCTTTCATTCCTGACTTGTATCATCGTATTACGAGACCATTTGCGCATCCGTAAGTCAGATCGCAGTCGTCGGACCTAAATTTTTCCTTGATCTCCTTGTCCAATAGTAACCTTCATAACTCTCTCTTCAGTGGTTGAATTTAGATTATTTTGAGCTCATTGGAATGTTAACTCGACAAGCTTCCTAATTAGACTAGAATTGTCTAATTCTGAGACCGGCCGACATCCCAAAAGCCTGTTGGAACTCCTCAAACATTATTTTACAATTTCGAGTATTAATCTTTCTAAATAGCGCAATCCAACGGAGATGCACATAACTCCCTTGCTTGATGTCGAACTGGGTCGATTTTTTGTCATCTGAAAGGTAATTTAGTGCTGTTTATTTCCTGACTTGAATCATCGTATCTAGAGACCATTTGCGCATCCGTAAGTAGGATCGCATCGTCGATCCTAAATTTCTCCTTCATCTCCTTGTCCAATAGTAACCTTCATAACTCTCTCTTTGGTGGTCGAATTTAGACTATTTTGAGCTCATCGGAATGGTACCTCGACAAGCTTCCTAATGGGACTAGAATTGACTAATTCTGATACCATTCGATATCCCAAAAGCACGTTGGAACTCTTCGATCGTCATTTTGCAATTTGGATATTTAATCTTTCTAAATAGCGCAATCCAACGGAGATGCACATAACTCCCTTTTTTGATGTCGGACTGGGTCGATTTTCGGTCATCTGAAAGGTAATTTAGTGCTCTTTCATTCCTAACTCGAATCATCGTATCCAGAGACCATTTGTGCATCTTTAGGTGGGATCGCAGTCGTCGATCCTGAATTTCTCTTTCATCTCCTTGTCTAATAGTAACCTTTGTAACGCTCTCTTCAGTGGTCGAATTTAGACTATTTTGAGCTCAATGGAATGGTAACTCGACAAGCTTCCTACGGGGATCAGAATTGGCTAATTCTGAGACCGTTCGATATGGCAAAAGTACAATGGAACACCTCGATCGTCATTTTGCAATTTGGTTGGTTAATCTTTCGAGATCGCGCGATGCAATGGAGGTGCTCATTACTCCCTCGTTTAATGTCGGATTCGATCAATTTTTGGCCATCTAAAAGGTACTTTAGTGCTCTTTCATTCCTGACTTGTATCATCGTATTCCGAGACCATTTGCGCATCTGTAAGTCAGATCCTAGTCGTCAGACCTAAATTTTTTCTTCATCTCCTTGTCCAATAGTAACCTTCATAACTCTCTTCAGTGGTCGAACTTAGATTATTTTGAGCTCATTGGAATGGTAACTCGACAAGCTTCCTAATTAGACTAGAATTGTCTAATTACAAACTGTTCGACATCCCAAAAGCCTGTTGGAACTCCTCATTCATTATTTTGCAATTTCGAGTATTAATCTTTCTAAATAGCGCAATCCAACAGAGATGCACATAACTCCCTTGTTTGATGTCGGACTGGGTCAATTTTTGGTCATCTGAAAGGTAATTTAGTGCTGTTTAGTTCCTGACTTGAATCATCGTATCCAGAGACAATTTGCGCATCCGTAAGTGGGATCGCAGTCGTCGATCCTGAATTTTTCCTTCATCTCCTTGTCCAATAGTAACCTTCATAACTCTCTCTTTGGTGGTCGAATTTAGACTATTTTGAGCTCATCGGAATGGTACCTCGACAAGCTTCCTAATGGGACTAGAATTGACTAATTCTGATACCATTCGATATCCCAAAAGCACGTTGGAACACTTCGATCATCATTTTGCAATTTGGATATTTAATCTTTCTAAATAGTGCAATCCAACGGAGATGCACATAACTCCCTTTTTTTATGTCGGACTGGGTCGATTTTCGATCATCTGAAAGGTAATTTAGTGCTCTTTCATTCCTAACTTGAATCATCATATCCAGAGACCATTTGTGCATCTTTAGGTGGGATCGCAGTCGTTGATCCTGAATTTTTCTATCATCTCCTTGTCTAATAGTAACCTTTGTAACACTCTCTTCAGTGGTCGAATTTAGACTATTTTGAGCTCATTGGAATGGTAACTCAACAAGCTTCCTAAGGGGATCAGAATTGGCTAATTCTGAGACTGTTCAATATCCCAATAGTACGTTGGAACACCTTGATCCTTATTTTGCAATTTGGTTGGTTAATCTTTCGAGATTGTTGGATGCAATGGAGGTGCTCATTACTCCCTCGTTTAATGTCGGATTCGGTCAATTTTTGGCCATCTGAAATGTACTTTAATGCTCTTTCATTCCTGACTTGTATCATCGTATTCCGAGACCATTTGCGCATCCGTAAGTCAGATCCCAGTCGTCGGACCTAAATTTTTCCTTCATCTCCTTGTCCAATAGTAACCTTCATAACTCTCTCTTCAGTGGTCGAATTTAGATTATTTTGAGCTCATTGGAATGGTAACTCGACAAGCTTCCTAATTAGACCAGAATTGTCTAATTATGAGACCGTTCAACATCCCAAAAGCCAGTTGGAACTCTTCAATCGACATTTTGTTATTTGGATTGTTAATCTTTCCAAATCACACGATCCAACGGAGATGCTCATAACTCCCTCATTTGATGTCGGATTGGGTCAATTTTTGGTCATCTGAAAGGTACTTTAATGCTGTTTCATTCCTAACTTGAATCTTTGTATTTCGAGACCATTTACGCATCCGTTAGTGGGATTGCAGTCATTGGTCCTGAATTTTTCCTTCATCTCCTTATCCATTAGTTACTTTCTTAACTCTCTCTTTAGTGGTCGAATTTAGACTATTTTGAGCTCATTGGAAAGGTAACTCTACTAGCTTCATAATGGGACCAGAATTGTCTAATTCTGAGACCGTTCGACATCCCAAAAGCCTGTTGGAACTCTTCAATCATTATTTTGCAATTTCGAGTATTAATCTTTCTAAATAGCGCAATCCAACGGAGATGCACATAACTCCCTTGTTTGATGTCGGACTGGGTCGATTTTTGGTCATCTGAAAGGTAATTTAGTGCTGTTTAGTTCCTGACTTGAATCATCGTATCCAGAGACCATTTGCGCATCCGTAAGTGGGATCGCAGTCGTCGATCCTGAATTTTTCCTTCATCTCCTTGTCCAATAGTAACCTTCATAACTCTCTCTTTGGTGGTCGAATTTAGACTATTTTGAGCTCATTGGAATGGTAACTCGACAAGCTTCCTAAGGGGATCAGAATTGGCTAATTCTGAGACCGTTCGATATCGCAAAAGTACGTTGGAACACCTCGATCGTCATTTTGCAATTTGGTTGGTTAATCTTTCGAGATCGCGCGATGCAATGGAGGTGCTCATTACTCCCTCGTTTAATGTCGGATTCGGTCAATTTTTGGCCATCTGAAAGGTACTTTAGTGCTCTTTCATTCCTGACTTGTATCATCGTATTCCGAGACCATTTGCGCATCCGTAAGTCAGATCCCAGTCGTCGGACCTAAATTTTTCCTTCATCTCCTTGTCCAATAGTAACCTTCATAACTCTCTCTTCAGTGGTCGAATTTAGATTATTTTGAGCTCATTGGAATGGTAACTCAACAAGCTTCCTAATTAGACCAGAATTGTCTAATTCTAAGACCGGTCGACATCCCAAAAGCCTGTTGGAACTCCTCAAACATTATTTTGCAATTTCGAGTATTAATCTTTCTAAATAGCGCAATCCAACGGAGATGCACATAACTCCCTTGCTTGATGTCGGACTGGGTCGATTTTTTGTCATCTGAAAGGTAATTTAGTGCTGTTTATTTCCTGACTTGAATCATCGTTTCCAGAAACCATTTGCACATCCGTAAGTGGGATCGCAGTCGTCGATCTTGAATTTCTCCTTCATCTCCTTGTCCAATAGTAACCTTCATAACTCTCTCTTTGGTGGTCGAATTTAGACTATTTTGAGCTCATCGGAATGGTACCTCGACAAGCTTCCTAATGGGACTAGAATTGACTAATTCTGATACCATTCGATATCCCAAAAGCACGTTGGAACTCTTCGATCCTCATTTTGCAATTTGGATATTTAATCTTTCTAAATAGCGCAATCCAACGGAGATGCACATAACTCCCTTTTTTGATGTCGGACTGGGTCGATTTTCGGTCATCTGAAAGGTAATTTAGTGCTCTTTCATTACTAACTCGAATCATCGTATCCAGAGACCATTTGTGCATCTTTAGGTGGGATCGCAGTCGTCGATCCTGAATTTTTCTTTCATCTCCTTGTCTAATAGTAACCTTCGTAACACTCTCTTCAGGGGTCGAATTTAGACTATTTTGAGCTCATTGGAATGGTAACTCGACAAGCTTCCTAAGGGGATCAGAATTGGCTAATTCTAAGACCGTTCGATATTGCAAAAGTACGTTGGAACACCTCGATCGTCATTTTGCAATTTGGTTGGTTAATCTTTCGAGAATGCACGATGCAATGGAGGTGCTCATTACTCCCTCGTTTAATGTCGGATTCGGTCAATTTTTGCCCATCTGAAAGGTACTTTAGTGCTCTTTCATTCCTGACTTGTATCAACGTATTCCGAGACCATTTGCGCATCCGTAAGTCCGATTCCAGTCGTCGGACCTGAATTTTTCCTTCATCTCCTTGTCCAATAGTAACCTTCATAACACTCTCTTCAGTGGTCGAATTTAGATTATTTTGAGCTCATTGGAATGGTAACTCGACAAGCTTCCTAATTAGACCAGAATTGTCTAATTATGAGACCGTTCGACATCCCAAAAGCCTGTTGGAACTCTTCAATCATTATTTTGCAATTTCGAGTATTAATCTTTCTAAATAGCGCAATCCAACGGAGATGCACATAACTCCCTTGTTTGATGTCGGACTGGGTCGATTTTTGGTCACCTGAAAGGCAATTTAGTGCTGTTTAGTTCCTGACTTGAATCATCGTATCCAGAGACAATTTGCGCATCCGTAAGTGGGATTGCAGTCGTCGATCCTGAATTTTTCCTTCATCTTAGATTATTTTGAGCTCATTGGAATGGTAACTCGACAAGCTTCCTAATTAGACCAGAATTGTCTAATTATGAGACCGTTCGACATCCCAAAAGCCTGTTGAAACTCTTCGATCGACATTTTGTTATTTGGATTGTTGTTAATCTTTCCAAATCAAGCGATCCAACAGAGATGCTCGTAACTCCCTCATTTGATGTCGGATTGGGTCAATTTTTGATTATCTGAAAGGTACTTTAATTTTGTATCATTCCTAACTTGAATCTTTGTATTTCGAGACCATTTACACATCCGTTAGTGGGATTGCAGTCATTGGTACTGAATTTTTCCTTCATCTCCTTATCCATTAGTTACTTTCTTAACTCTCTCTTTAGTGGTCGAATTTAGACTATTTTGAGCGCATTGGAAAGGTAACTCTACTAGCTTCATAATGGGACCAGAATTGTCTAATTCTGAGACCATTCGACATTCCAAAAGCCTGTTGGAACTCATCAATCATTATTTTGCAATTTCGAGTATTAATCTTTCTTAATAGCGCAATCCAACGGAGATGCACGTAACTCCCATGTTGGATGTCGGACTGGGTCAATTTTTGGTAATCTGAAAGGTAATTTAGTGCTCTTTAGTTCCTGACTTGAATCATCGTATCCAGAGACCATATTCGCATCCGTAAGTGGGATCGCAGTCGTCGATCCTGAATTTTTCTTTCATCTCCTTGTCTAATAGTAACCTTCATAACTCTCTCTTTGGTGGTCGAATTTAGATTATTTTAAGCTCATTGGAATGGTAACTCGACAAGCTTCCTAATTAAACCAGAATTGTCTAATTAAAAGACCGTTCGACATCCCAAAAGCCTGTTGGAACTCTTCGATCGACATTTTGTTATTTGGATTGTTGTTAATCTTTGCAAATCACGCAATCCAACGGAGATGCTCATAACTCCCTCATTTGATGTCGGATTGGGTCAATTTTTGGTCATCTGAAAGGTACTTTAATGCTGTTTCATTCCTAACTTGAATCTTTGTATTTTGAGACCATTTACGCATCCGTTAGTGGGATTGCAGTCATTGGTCCTGAATTTTTCCTTCATCGCCTTATCCATTAGTTGCTTTCTTAACTCTCTCTTTAGTGGTCCAATTTAGACTATTTTGAGCTCATTGGAAAGGTAACTCTACTAGCTTCATAATGGGACCAGAATTGTCTAATTCTGAGACCGTTCGACATCCCAAAAGTCTGTTGGAACTCTTCAATCATTATTTTGCAATTTCGAGTATTAATCTTTCTAAATAGTGCAATCAACGGAGATGTACATAACTCCCTTGTTTGATGTCGGATGTTGAGACTCAAATATTGCATAATTTTCCCCATTTATATCTTGGTTTTATGAACATAACTCATCTTAATATTCTATTTTGCTCATGTATGTGTTGCAAGGTGAATTTAAGAGCTTGGATTGAAAAAGGGTATTAAAAAGTAAGAATTTGATGCTCAAAAATCACCAAGGCAAGGGATGGATCTTAGGAGATCAAGATTGAAGAATTCACATGTTAAAGATCCAAGAAAACCAAGTGAGGAATGAAGAGAATTGAAGATTTGAAGTGAAGAATCCTAAAATCGTCCTGAAAAAGTGTATTATGAAGCTGTGAAGTTTATTTTGGAAAACTGCGCAGCAGGAAGTCTGTTTTAAACGAACTATGCAGCGAGAAGTCTATTTTGGAAAAATACGTGTATTTGAGGTGTTTTCTAGGGTTTTCAACTTTGTACGAAAATTGGAGTTCCCTACTTATAAATAGGGCCTCCTAAGGCATTCTTAAACATCATTCAAAGCATTCAAGAGCAATATTTGAGGTTTTTTTTTTAGTTTTTAGTTTTATTAAAGCTTTATAAGTTATTTTTTTATTATATATCCTTTCTATTTGTATTTTTTTCTTCTTTCTTTCTTATTTCTTTTTATTTCTGTAATTTAGTTATGTTTTTCCAAGTTCCCTCTAGCCCAAGCTAGAAGGGAAGCACATGGATTTAATATTTCTTTAAGTTATGATGATTGATTGTTTTAATGATGAGAAGAATGGTGTATGCATGTTATCTATTATTTAGGTTTTGTTTTTTTATCCTTTTGTAAGATCCATATGTTTCCATCATATGAGATCCACATTGATGGATAGGCTTACGCTAGATTAATCAGATTTCTTAGATAGGAGATATTCTCAACCTGTTATATTTCTTTGATATTCATTATCGTATAGATATTGAATACTTAAAATCACTGGCGCTTGAGAATATATGTCAATGGTGCAAATCCATTATTTTCTAATCTTTTATATCATTTATTAAAATATTTAAAGTGTTTTATTTTCCGATTAGGCTAACCACAGTGCTCAGATCCTAGTTGTGTTATCCAAGTCATCATGATTTTAAAACATTAACCTATATGTGGAACTTTGAAACTTGGGTGTTTTTTATTCAGTTGAATTACATCCATTCAAAAATCCCTAAATCAAATCATCAGATTAATTTTTATTACTTAGTTTGTTTTGCATTTGATTTTTTTCTTCTCGCAATTCATCTCCCTGTGGGATTGACCCTGTATTCACAGGATATTACTTATGAACCTCTGCATTTGGAGGCAAGCAATCAAGTTTTTGGCACTGCTGCCGGGGAGAGACTGAGATAG
This sequence comes from Magnolia sinica, assembly GCF_029962835.1. Classification (NCBI taxonomy): domain Eukaryota; kingdom Viridiplantae; phylum Streptophyta; class Magnoliopsida; order Magnoliales; family Magnoliaceae; genus Magnolia; species Magnolia sinica. Next base: position 28,394,028 of record NC_080589.1, read on the forward strand.
ATCAGATCTGTGCAAGATAGCTAAGGTAAGTTTTCTTCTAAACCCTCCAGATTTTCTGTAGATTTTATTTTATTTTTTTCTTTCTTCTTTTCTTTTTCTTTGAAAATAAATTCAGTTGAGTCTTTCAAGCACTAACTATGACATAAGGTTGCCCTGCTTGGGATTTTATCACCCAAGTGCTATGGTTGTCCTATAGTTGCTGTTTGATCACAAAGATCATCCGCTGAATCTATTTTTCAGATTAACATAATTTAATTTCTGCATTAGTTTTACTTTTATTTATTATTATTATTTTTTGTGGACTGAACCCTCATGGTCGGCTCTGCCACCTGGGTTGTTGATTTATTTTGCTTTGTGGACTGAACCCTCATGATCGGCTCTGCCACCTGGGTTGTTGATTTATTTTGCTTTGTGGACTGAACCCTCATGGTCGGCTCTACCACCTGGGTTGTTGATTTATTTTGCTTTGTGGACTGAACCCTCATGGTTGGCCCTGTCACCTGGGTTGTTGATTTAAGTTTTTATTTTTATTTTAAGTATCATACTTGCTATTTGAATTAGTGGTATTTATTGTGTGGTGTGGATGGTTTATGTCCCGTTGGAGTAGGGATCAAAACAATCGACTCTCCTCTGAAGGGGGACTAGTTCCAGGCCTTGATCATTCACTTAGAAGAGGCACTCAACATCACTTGGATTCCATGGCAGACCCAGTTGATAATCCAAATCCAAATATGTCAGATCCAACTATAAATCAAAATAATCCTCCTCTTGAAGATGAAAATGAAGTTCATAGGAATGTGTTAAACCAACCACGGACTTTACGTGAACATTTACACCCTGAGAGATCAACTTTACCATCTTGTATAGTGTTCCCTACTCACACAGGGAACATTGATTTTAAACCAGGTGTAATTCAATTAATTCTTAAATTTCATGGCTTAGATTCTTAAAGCCCCTACTTGCACCTCAAGGACTTTGAGGAAGTAATTGCAACGTTACAAGTAAACAATGGCAATAGGGATGTACTTAAGCTTAGGTTATTCTCATTTTCTCTAAAGGATCGGGTCAAAGCATGGCTCAACTCTCTAAGACCTAATACCATCACTTCATGGCAAGCCTTAAGTAGAGAGTTTTTGAAAAAGTTCTTTCCCGAGCACAAAACAAATGCATTAAAACAAGAAATCATGTCATTCTCTCAAAAGGGGAATGAACTATTTTTTCAAGCTTGGGAGCGGTTCAAAGACATTCTAATTACTTGTCCACATCATGGTTATGAACCATGGCACGTGATTGATGCTTTCCGAAAGGGGCTCACCATGGATACCCATCAGTTCATAGAGATGATGTGTGGTGGAACCTTTCTTGACAAAGATCATAATGAAGCTTAGAATTTTTTAGATATGTTAGCAGAGAATACGCAGACATGGGATGTCTCTGCTAAATCAGACCAAACTAGACCCATTCCTAGAGAGAAAGCGGGAATGTATGTCCTAAGAGAGGAAGACGACCTTAATGCAAAATTCGCTGCATTGGCTAGAAAGGTCGAAGCCTTGGAAATTAGGAAGATTGATATGGTTAAAGCAAACACTTCCTTAGGTAATTTTTTTAGCATTTGTGGTGGTACAGACCATGACACAAAGGATTGTCCAATAATCTCAGTTGTACAAAATATCACGCATGAGCATGATCAAGCAAATGCAATAAATAATTACCAAAGGTCAGTTATGCAACCATTGGCGTAACCATCCTAATCTTAGTTGGAGGAATGGACCACAAATTAATGGGCCCAATGCACCTCAAATGCTTCCACAAAATAACTTCTTTGGGGCACCTAACAATGCACCATATGTGCCCCCACCAAAGCGATCATCTGTGGAGGATACATTGACTACATTTATGAACTCTCAAGCTCAAATGAATCAGTCTCTAATCCAATCAAATCAGGAATTAAAGACAGCGGTGGTTAGGATTGAGACTCAACTAAATGCTAGGGAAAAAGGCACCCTTCCTTCTCAACGTGTACCAAACCCTCGAAACACACATTTCATTAGAGACTCAAATCCAAGTGAACTACATCATGAACAAGCTAAGGCCATCATTACCTTAAGAAGTGGAAAAGAGGTCGATAACAAGATAATGCAACCGGTAGAAATACCGGAGGATGAGCCACTGTCTCAAGAAAATGATGAACCGGCTATGGTTCAAGAGCCGCAACAGCAAAAGGATAAAGAGACTAAGTCATATGAGCCTCCAGTTCCATTCCCATCTAGACTTCGGAATCCAACTGTCCCCATGAAATATCAAGAGGTGTTGGATGTGCTCCAAAAGGTTACTGTCAATATTCCTCTGCTTGATGCCATTAGACAAATTCCATCATATGCTAAATATCTCAAGGACTTGTGCACTGTAAAGAGGAAATTAAATATGCACAAAAAGGCCTTCCTTACTGAGAAAGTGAGCGCTATCATTCAACAAAGGGTTGTACCCAAATACAAAGACCCGGGAAGTCCCACTATTCCTTGTATTATTGGAAATTTTCAAATTGAGCATGCTTTGCTAGATTTGGGTGTAAGTGTCAACTTAGTACCTTATTCAGTTTACAAACAAATGGGGTTAGGCGAGCTTAAACCAACCACGATTACACTCCAACTCGCTGACCGTTCTATTAAGGTACCAAGGGGAATTTTAGAGGACGTGCTAGTCCAAGTGGAGAAATTCTACTTCCCCATGGATTTTATTATACTAGACACTAAACCATGTGTAAATGCTAGCACTCAAGTTTCCATCATTTTAGGCCGCCCATTCCTAGCAACTTCAAATGCACTCATAAATTGCAGGAATGGAATGATGAACTTGTCTTTTAGTAACATGACTCTAGAGCTAAATATTTTCAATCTATGTAAGCAACCCATTGATAATAATGAGATCCATGAGTTGAATTTCATGGACTGCTTGATAGAAGAAGAGGAATTAGAACCTAGTCTAACTAAGGAATTGATTCAAGTCATTAGAAACTTAAAAAATTCTGATTTAGAAAAAGTGCTTGCTGAAATTTCTGATGATAATGAGAGCACTACCACCCAGGACATTGGTATGTGCCGATGGAGACTGCTCACTCAAATCCTATCTATCGAGGACTTGCGACCTCTGCCATCACCAACCAATGTTCCAAAGCTTGATTTAAAACCACTGTCAAATGAGCTTAAGTATGTGTACTTAGGTGAAAATAAAACTTATCCTGTGGTGATCTCTTCATTTTTAGAAAAGGATCAAGAGATTAAATTGTTGAAAGTTCTAAGGGACCACAAAGGAGCCTTGGGCTGGACCATTTCTGACATTAAAGGTATAAGCCCTTCCATATGCACCCATCGGATCCACCTCGATGATGATGCCAAACCAATTAGACAACCTCAAAGGCGTCTCAATCCAAACATGATGGAAGTTGAAAAAAATGAGGTGATCAAATTATTGGATGTGGGAATCATCTATCCAATATCCGATAGTGTTTGGGTGAGTCCAACTCAAGTAGTCCCAAAGAAATCTAGAATAACTATTATGTAGAATTCTAATAATGAACTCATACCAACACGTGTCACTACTGGTTAGCGTGTTCGCATTGACTATAGAAAATTGAATCAAGTCACAAAGAAGGACCATTTCCCTCTACCATTCATTGATCAAGTTTTAGAGAGGGTAGCAGGTCACTCCTTTTATAGTTTTCTTGATGGATATTCTGGATATAACCAAATAGAGATAGCTCTTGAAGACCAAGAGAAAACCACGTTCACTTGTCCATTTGGCACGTTTGCTTTCAAACGGATGCCATTTGGATTGTGTAACGCTCCAGCAACTTTCCAACGGTGTATGTTAAGTATTTTTTCAAATATGGTTGGAAAGTTTTTTGAGGTTTTCATGGACGAGTTCTCTGTATTTGGGAGTAGTTTTAAGGAATGCCTCAACAATTTATCTCTTGTCTTGTCTAGGTGTGAAGAGAAACACCTTATCTTAAATTGGGAGAAATGTCATTTCATGGTTCAAAAGGAAATTGTTTTGGGCCATGTTATATCCAAAAATGGAATCGAGGTAGATCGCTCAAAACTCGACATTATAGTTAATCTACCTATCCCCCGAACTGTTAGCGATATTAGATCACTTATAGGGCATGCTGGTTTTTATAGAAGATCCATCAAGGACTTTAGTGCCATTACTAGACCCTTGACTAATCTTCTTCAAAAGGATGTTCCATTTAAGTGGACAGATGAGTGTGCAAGTGCTTTTAATAAAATTAAATCATCCCTTAACACTGCACCTATCATGCGTCCACCAGATTGGACACTTCCTTTTGAACTAATGTGCGATGCAAGTGATTATGCCATAGGGGCTGTTTTGGGCCAAAGGAAAGAAAAACGGCCCTACGTTATTCACTATGCGAGTAGAACTCTAAACTTGGCCCAAGTGAACTACTCAACAACTGAAAAAGAGTTACTTGCAGTAGTTTTTGCTTTAGATAAGTTTAGGTCCTACTTGCTAGGATCCAAAGTGGTCATTTTCACGGACCACTCGGCTTTGAAATATTTGTTATCTAAGAAGGATGCAAAGCCGAGACTTTTGAGATGGATCCTCCTACTCCAAGAATTTGACCTTGAGATAAAAGATAAGAAAGGAGTAGAAAACGTAGTGGCCAATCACCTTTCTAGATTGGTGTTAGATGATTCCATTGAAGAGATACATATCCAGGACACTTTCCCTGATGAAAAATTATTTGCGATCTCCAAATTGCCTTGGTATGCGGATATAGTAAACTATCTTGTAACGGAAAAAATGTCATATCATTGGAAGTCACAAGATAAAAAGCGTTTTGAAACCGAGGTTTGGAACTTCTTCTAGGATGACTCGTATTTATATAAATATGGGACTGATCAAATTTTTAGACGTTGTGTCCCAAAGGATGAAGTTCGAAGTGTTATTTCTTTTTGTCATACGGAAGCATGTGGTGGCCATTTTTCTACTAAGAAAACCACTGCAAAAATCCTGCGGTGCGGTTTTTACTGGCCCACCATGTTTAATGACACCCATGCTTTCTGTGTTGCTTGTGATAGATGTCAAAGGTTGGAAAGTGTGTCTCAGCGCAACATGATGCCTTTATCCCCAATTTTACCATTGGAGATTTTTGATTGTTGGGGTATTGATTTTATGGGTCCATTTCCATCTTCTTTTGGATTTCTTTATATATTGGTTGGTGTGGACTATGTTTCAAAGTGGATTGAGGCAGTTCCAAGTAGGACCAATGACAACAAAGTGGTCATACGATTCCTTAAGGAAAATATTTTTGCTAGATTTGGAACTCCAAAGGCCATCATTAGTGATGGCGGGTCTCACTTTTGCAATAGAACATTTGAGGCTTTGATAAAGAAATATGGCATCAAGCATAAAGTGAGCACCCCATAGCACCCACAAACGAGTGGGCAAGCTGAGATTTCTAATCAGAAAATCAAACACATTTTAGAGAAAACTATAAGGCCAGATAGGAAGGATTGGTCCCTCAGACTATCCGACACTTTATGGGCTTATAGGACTGCTTATAAGACCCCGATTGGAATGTCTCCATATAGATTGGTGTATGGGAAGGCTTGCCACTTGCCTGTGGAATTGGAACATAGAGCTTACTAGGCAATAAAGAAATTAAACTTTGATATGGATCAAGCAAGTGGACAAAGGAAATTAGAGTTAAATGAATTAGAGGAGTTGAGGAGAGACTCCTATGAAATTTCTAAAATCTATAAAGAGAGGACCAAAGCTGTTCATGACAAAAATATCCTGAGGAAGAATTTTAAACCTCAGCAAAAGGTCCTATTGTACAATTCTCGTCTCCAGTTCTTTTCGGGAAAGTTAAGATTAAGATGGACAGGCCCCTTCATTGTGAAGAATGTTTATACTCATGAGGCTGTTGAAATTGAGAATCCACGTAATGACAATGTGTACAAGGTTAATGGTCAGAGATTGAAGCCTTATGTGGAAAACTTTCATTTGGGAGAGGAGTCTGTCCCTCTTCATAAGCCAGAATATTCAGAATGATGCTCCTGGTCTGACGGAGCATTTGTGAATGATTTATATCATATTCAATTTTTTTAGTGTCACATAGCAGGTGAGTTTTTTATGGCAGATACTATCCACCCTTTCTTTTATTTTTATTGTTCTCTGCATTACATTATCATTACATTGGGGACAATGTAGATTTTAGGTTGGGGGGTGTGGATAGTCATCCATGTGAAAGTTTTTTATTTTTTTCGGGGGTTTCAGTTTATTTTATTATTATTTTTAGGTTTCAGTTAGGTTTAAGTTTATTTTTTTTAGGTTTATGGAAAAAAAAAATTTCTACATTTTCAAAATAATATTTTTATATACAAGAATGTGAACATGATATTTTGCGAATTTCAAAGGCAAATTTAATACTTAGTCTAGGTTGATAGTAGTCAAGAATCTGACAACTAAAAATTATAAACTTGAGTTCAATTATCTAATTACTAGTTTAAAGTGAGTTGTAATTTGATGTACTGAATTCACAATACACCCTAGCTAACTAAGTGAGGAATATGATATGTGAATTAGAATAACGACTTTTGATTCAAACAAGGTTGAATGAACTAGTACCATTGATATATGTTTAAAAGAGAGAATATTAAAGGAAAAAAAGAGTGATGGAAAAAAGAAATTTTTATTATAGAGCATGAATGCAATGACCATAACAATCGTGTCAGTAATCCGGAGTAAGAATACCTAAGTATCCATTACTGTTACCATTACAAGTACGATACCTTAGGTTATGAAGCAAACCCGATGGGAATCTTCATCTAAGGGTGGTCTATAATAATGAGGATATGATGATAAAAGAAGAAATGTCATAAAAAAATGAGATAACTAGAGATTTCATATTCTTGGGATGATTGAAAGGAGTTAGGATAGGGAACATGCATATTTCTCAAAGTTATACTAGTGTCACGGAGCACCTAAGTCTATTGGATCATAACTATTCTAAATTTTGATTAGGTTTCTGAACTCAAGGATGTAATGGATTAGAAAATTGAGATTCTAACTAACTTCAGACTTAGGTTAAGTATTGTTTTGTTTTGGAATTCATATGATGAATGGAGGCATAATTGTATAAATTTTATAGTGTTGAAATATTTTTCTTATTTTTAATGTTTGTAGGTAACATTTCTGTAAACCCTCACGAGACTATAACTCGTCCACTAGGGGAAACCTAGGGGTTTAAAGGCTTGTTGCATATGCTAAATGCAATCGAGATTACCTGTGAAAGTGGTGTAGTTAGAATTTTTTTCATTTTAATTTTGTTTTTAAAATTAATTTTTATTCTTATTTTTATTTTTCTTCACTTATTTTGCTCGGGACTAGCAAAATGCTGGTTGGGGGGTGTGTTGAGACTCAAATATTGCATAATTTTTCCCATTTATATCTTGGTTTTATGAACAAAAATCATCTTAATATTCTATTTTACTCATGTATGTGTTGCAAGGTGAATTTAAGAGCTTGGATTGAAAAATGGTGTTAAAAAGTAAGAATTTGATGCTGAAAAATCACCAAGGCAAGGGATGGATCTTAGGAGATCAAGATTGAAGAATTCACATGTTAAAGATCCAAGAAAACCAAGTGAGGAATGAAGAGAATTGAAGATTTGAAGTGAAGAATCCTGAAATTGTCCAGAAAAAGTGTATTATGAAGCTGTGAAGTTTATTTTGGAAAACTGCGCAGCAGGAAATCTGTTTTAAACGAACTATGCAGCAAGAAGTCTATTTTGGAAAAATACGTGTATTTGAGGCGTTTTCTAGGGTTTCCAACTTTGTACGAAAATTGGAGTTCCCTACTTATAAATAGGGCCTCCTAAGGCATTCTTAAACATCATTCAAAGCATTCAAGAGCAATATTTGGGGTTTTTTTTTTTTTTAGTTTTTAGTTTTATTAAAGCTTTATAAGTTGTTTTTTTATTTTAAATCCTTTCTATTTGTATTTTTTTCTTCTTTCTTTCTTGTTGCTTTTTATTTTTGCAATTTAATTATGTTTTTCCAAGTTCCCTCTAGCCTAAGCTAGAAGGGAAGCACATGGGTTTAATATTTCTTTAAGTTATGATGATTGATTGTTTTAATGATGAGAAGAATGATGTATGCATGTTATCTATTATTTAGGTTTTATTTTTTTATCCTTTTGTAAGATCCATATGTTTCCATCATATGAGATCCACATTGATGGATAGGCTTACCCTAGATTAATCAGATTTCCTAGATAGGAGATATTCTCAACCTGTTATATTTCTTTGATATTCATTATCCTATAGATATTGAATACTTAAAATCACTAGCGCTTGAGAATATAAGTCAATGGTGCAAATCCATTATTTTCTAATCTTTTATATCATTTATTAAAATATTTAAAGTGTTTTATTTTCCGATTAAGCTGACCATAGTGCTCAGATCCTAGTTGTGTTATCCAAGTCATCATGATTTTGGAACATTAACCTATGTGTGGAACTTTGAAGCTTGGGTGTTTTTTATTCAGTTGAATTACATCCATTCAAAAATCCCAAAATCAAATCATCAAATTAATTTTTATTACTTAGTTTGTTTTGCATTTGATTTTTTTCTTCTCGCAATTCATCTCCCTGTGGGATCGACCCTGTATTCACAGGATATTACTTATGAACCTCTGCACTTGGAGGCAAGCAATCATCGGACTGGGTCGATTTTTGGTCATCTGAAAGGTAATTTAGTGCTATTTAGTTCCTGACTTGAATCAACGTATCCAGAGACCATTTGCGCATCCGTAAGTGGGATCGCAGTCGTCGATCCTGAATTTTTCCTTCATCTCCTTGTCCAATAGTAACCTTCATAACTCACTCTTTGGTAGTCGAATTTAGACTATTTTGAGCTCATCGGAATGGTAACTCGACAAGCTTCCTAATGGGACTAGAATTGACTAATTCTGATACCATTCGATATCCCAAAAGCATGTTAGAACTCTTCGATCGTCATTTTGCAATTTGGATATTTAATCTTTCTAAATAGCGCAATCCAACAGAGATGCACATAACTCCCTTTTTTGATGTTGGACTGGGTCGATTTTCGGTCATCTGAAAGGTAATTTAGTGCTCTTTCATTCCTAACTTGAATCATCGTATCTAGAGACCATTTGTGCATCTTTAGGTGGGATCGCAGTCGTCGATCCTGAATTTTTCTTCCATCCCCTTGTCCAATAGTAACCTTTGTAACACTCTCTTCAGTGGTCGAATTTAGACTATTTTGAGCTCATTGGAATGGTAACTCGACAAGCTTCCTAAGGGGATCAGAATTGGCTAATTCTGAGACCGTTCGATATCCCAAAAGTACGTTGGAACACCTCGATCGTCATTTTGCAATTTGGTTGGTTAATCTTTCGAGATCGCGCGATGCAATGGAGGTGCTCATTACTCCCTCGTTTAATGTCGGATTCGGTCAATTTTTGGCCATCTGAAAGGTACTTTAGTGCTCTTTCATTCCTGACTTGTATCATCGTATTCCGAGACCATTTGCGCATCCGTAAGTCCGATTCCAGTCGTCGGACCTAAATTTTTCCTTCATCTCCTTGTCCAATAGTAACCTTCATAACTCTCTCTTCAGTGGTCGAATTTAGATTATTTTGAGCTCATTGGAATGGTAACTCGACAAGCTTCATAATTAGACCAGAATTATCTAATTAAAAGACCGTTCGACATCCCAAAAGCCTGTTGGAACTCTTCGATTGACATTTTGTTATTTGGATTGTTAATCTTTCCAAATCACGTGATCCAACGGAGATGCTCATAACTCCCTCGTTTGATGTCGGATTGGGTCAATTTTTGGTCATCTGAAAGGTACTTTAATGTTGTTTCATTCCTAACTTGAATCTTTGTATTTTGAGACCATTTATGCATCCGTTAGTGGGATTGCAGTCATTGGTCCTGAATTTTTCCTTCATCTCCTTATCCATTAGTTACTTTCTTAACTCTCTCTTTAGTGGTCGAATTTAGACTATTTTGAGCTCATTGGAAAGGTAACTCTACTAGCTTCATAATGGGACCAGAATTGTCTAATTCTGAGACCGTTCGACATCCCAAAAGCCTGTTGGAACTCTTCAATCATTATTTTGCAATTTCGAGTATTAATCTTTCTAAATAGCGCAATCCAACGGAGATGCACATAACTCCCTTGTTTGATGTCGGACTGGGTCGATTTTTGGTCATCTGAAAGGTAATTTAGTGCTGTTTAGTTCCTGACTTGAATCATCGTATCCAGAGACCATTTGCGCATCCGTAAGTGGGATCGCAGTCGTCGATCCTGAATTTTTCCTTCATCTCCTTGTCCAATAGTAACCTTCATAACTCTCTCTTTGGTGGTCGAATTTAGACTATTTTGAGCTCATCGGAATGGTACCTCCACAAGCTTCCTAATGGGACTAGAATTGACTAATTCTGATACCATTCGATATCCCAAAAGCACGTTGGAACTCTTCGTTCGTCATTTTGCAATTTGGATATTTAATCTTTCTAAATAGCGCAATCCAACGGAGATGCACATAACTCTCTTTTTTTATATCGGACTGGGTCGATTTTCGGTCATCTGAAAGGTAATTTAGTGCTCTTTCATTCCTAACTTGAATCATCGTATCTAGAGACCATTTGTGCATCTTTAGGTGGGATCGCAGTCGTCGATCCTGAATTTTTCTTTCATCTCCTTGACTAATAGTAACCTTCGTAACACTCTCTTCAGTGGTCGAATTTAGACTATTTTGAGCTCATTGGAATGGTAACTCGACAAGCTTCCTAAGGGGATCAGAATTGGCTAATTCTGAGACCGTTCGATATCGCAAAAGTACGTTGGAACACCCGATCGTCATTTTACAATTTGGTTGGTTAATCTTTCGAGATCGCGCGATGCAATGGAGGTGCTCATTACTCCCTCGTTTAATGTCGGATTTGGTTGACTTTTGGCCATCTAAAAGGTACTTTAGTGCTCTTTCATTCCTAACTTGAATCGTCGTATACTGAGACCATTTGTGCATCTGTAGGTGGGATCGTAGTTCTCGATCCTGAAATTTTCTTTCATCTCCTTGTCCATTAGTTACTTTCATAACTCTCTCTTCAGTGGTCGAATTTAGATTATTTTGAGCTCATTGGAAAGGTGACTCAACTAACTTCATAATGAGACTAGAATTGTCTAATTCTGAGACCGTTCGACATCCCAAAAGCCTGTTGGAACTCTTCGATCTTCATTTTGCAATTTGGATTATTAATCTTTCCAAATCATGCAATCCAATGGAGATGCACATAACTTCCTCGTTTGATGTTGAATTGGGTCGATTTTTGGTCATTTGAAAGGTATTTTAGTGCTCTTTCATTCCTGACTTGAATCGTCGTATTCTGAGACCACTTGTGCATCCGTAAGTGGGATCGCAATCGTCGATCCTGAATTTTTCCTTCATCTCCTTGTCCAATAGTAACCTTCATAACTCTCTCTTTAGTGGTCGAATTTAGACTATTTAGAGCCCATTGGAATGGTAACTCAACAAGCTTCCTAATGGGACTAGAATTGGCTAATTCTGATACCATTCGATATCCCGAAAGCCTGTTGGAACTCTTCAATTGTCATTTTGCAATTTAGATTCTTAATCTTTCTAAATAGCACAATCCAACGGAGATGCAAATAACTCCCTTCTTTGATGTTGGACTGGGTCGATTTTTAGTCATCTGAAAGGTAATTTAGTGCTCTTTCATTCCTAACTTGAATCATCGTATCCCGAGACCATTTGTGCATCCGAAAGTGGGATCGCAATCGTTGGTCCTAAATATTTCCTTCATCTCCTTGTCCAATAGTAACCTTCATAACTCTCACATCAGTGTTCGAATTTAGACTATTTTGAGCTCATTGGAATGGTAACTCGACAAGCTTCCTAAAGGGACTAGAATTGGCTAATTCTGATACCATTCAATATCCCAAAAGCATGTTGGAACTCTTTGATCGTCATTTTGCAATTTGGATTGTTAATCTTTCCAAATCGCGCGATCAAATGGAGATGCTCATAACTCCCTTGTTTGATGTCGAATTGGGTCGATTTTTGGACATCTGAAAGGTACTTTAGTGCTCTTTCATTCCTGACTTGAATCGTCTTATACTGAGACCATTTGTGATCTGTAGGTGGGATCGCAGTCGTCGATCCTGATTTTTTTTTTCATCTCCTTGTCCAATTGTAACCTTCATAACACTCTCTTCAATGGTCGAATTTAGACTATTTTGAGCTCATTGGAATGGTAACTCAACAAGCTTCCTATTGGGACCAGAATTGGCTAATTCTAAGATGTTCGATATACCAAAAGCACATTGGAACTCTTCTATTGTCGTTTTGCAATTTGGATTGTTAATCTTAGAAATCACGTGATCCAATAGAGATGCCCATAACTCCCTCATTTGATGTCGGATTGGGTCGATTTCTGGTCATATGAAAGGTAATTTTGTGCTCTTTCATTCTTGACTTGAATCGTTACATTCCCATACCATTTACACATCCGTAAGTCAGATCCTAATTGTCGGACCTGAATTATTCCTTCATCTCCTTATCTAATAGTTACCTTCATAACTCTCTCTTCAGTGGTCGAATTTAGATTATTTTGAGCTCATTGGAATGGTAACTCGACAAGCTTCCTAATTAGACTAGAATTGTCTAATTCTGAGATAGTTCGACATCCCAAAAGCCTGTTGTTGGAACTCTATGATTGTCGTTTTACAATTTGGATTGTTAAACTTTGCAAATCGCGTGATCCAATGGAGATGCTCATAACTCCCTCATTTGATGTCGGATTGGGTCAATTTTTGGTCATCTTGAAAGGTACTTTAATGCTGTTTCATTCCTGACTTGAATCTTTGTATTTCGAGACCATTTGCACATTCGTTATTGGAATCGCAGTCGTCGGTCCTGAATTTTTCCTTCATTTCCTTATCCATTAGTTACTTTCATTACACTCTCTTCAATGGTCGAATTTCGACTATTTTAAGCTCATTGAAAAGGTAACTCAACTAGCTTCAAATTGAGACCAGAATTGTCTAATTCTGAGACCGTTCGACATTCCAAAAGCCTGTTAGAACTCTTCGATCATCATTTTGCAATTTGGATTGTTAATCTTTTCAAATCGTGCAATCCAACGGAGGTGCACATGACTCCCTCGTTTGATGTCGAATTGGGTCAATTTTTGGTCATCTAAAAGGTACTTTATTGCTCTTTCATTTCTGACTTGAATCGTCGTATTTTGAGACCATTTGCGCATCCGTAAGTGGGATCACAGTTGTCGATCCTGAATTTTTCCTTCCTCTCCAAGTCCAATAGTAACCTTCATAACTCTCTCTTTAGTGGTCGAATTTAGACTATTTTGAGCTCATTGGAATGGTAACTCGACAAGCTTCCAATGGGACTAGAATTGGCTAATTTTGATACCATTCGATATGCCAAAAGCACGTTGGAACTCTTCGATCGTCATTTTGCAATTTGGATTGTTAATCTTTCTAAATCGCGCGATCCAATGGAGATGCTCATAATTCCCTCGTTTGTTGTAGGATTGGGTCGATTTTTGGTCATCTAAAAGGTACTTTAGTGCTCTTTCATTCCTGACTTGAATCGTCGTGTACCGAGGCCATTTGTGCATCTGTAGGTGGGATTGCAGTCGTTGATCCTAAATTTCTCTTTCATCTCCTTGTCCAATAGTAACCTTCATAACACTCTCTTCAGTGGTTGAATTTAGACTGTTTTGAGCTCATTGGAATGGTAACTCGACAAGCTTCCTATTGGTACCAGAACTGGCTAATTCAGAGACCGTTCGATATCCCAAAAGCACATTGGAACTCATCAAGCATCATTTTGCAATTTGGATTGTTAATCTTTCGAAATCGCATGATCCAATGGAGATGCTCATAACTCCCTCATTTGATGTTGGATTGGGTCGATTTTTGGTCATATGAAAGGTAATTTTGTGCTCTTTCATTCTTGACTTGAATCGTTACATTCCCATTCCATTTACACATCCGTAAGTGGGATCGCAGTCGTCTGTCCTGAATTTTTCCTTCATCTCCTTGTCCAATAGTTACTTTCATAACTCACTCTTCAGTGGTCAAATTTTGACTATTTTGAGCTCATTGGAATGGTAACTCGACTAGCTTCTTAATGAGACCAAAGTTGTCTAATTCTAAGACCGTTCGACATCCTAAAAGCCTGTTGGAACTCTTCAATTGTCATTTTGCAATTTAGATTGTTAATCTTTCCAAATCGTGCAATCTAACGGAGATGCACATGACTCCCTCGTTTGTTTTCGAATTGGGTCAATTTTTGGTCATCTGAAAGGTACTTTAGTGCTCTTTCATTTCTGACTTGAATCGTCATATTCTGAGACCACTTGCGCATCCGTAAGTGGGTTGCAGTCGTCGATCCTAAATTTTTCCTTCATCTCCTTGTACAATAGTAACCTTCATAACTCTCTCTTTAGTGGTCGAATTTAGACTATTTTGAGCTCATTGGAATGGTAACTCTACAAGCATCCTTATGGGACTAGAATTGGCTAATTCTGATACCATTCGATATCCCAAAAGCATGTTGGAACTCTTCGATCGTCATTTTGCAATTTGGATTGTTAATCTTTCCAAATCGCACGATCCAATGGAGATGCTCGTAACTCCCTCCTTTGATGACGGATTGGGTTGATTTTTGGTCATCTGAAAGGTACTTTAGTGCTCTTCCATTCCTGACTTGAATCGTCGTATACCGAGACCATTTGTGTATCTTTTGGTGGGATCACAGTCATCGATCCTGAATTTTTCTTTCGTCTCCTTGTCCAATAGTAACCTTCGTAACACTCTCTTCAGTGGTCGAATTTAAACTATTTTGAGCTCATTAGAATGGTAACTCGACAAGCTTCCTAATCAGACCAGAATTGTCTAATTCTGAGACCGTTCGACATCCCAAAAGCCTGTTGGAACTCTTCAATCGACATTTTGAATTTGGATTGTTAATCTTTCCAAATAGCGCGATCCAACGGAGATGCTCATAACTCCCTCATTTGATGTCGGGTTGGCTCGATTTTTGGTCATTTAAAAGGTACTTTAATGCTGTTTCATTCCTGACTTGAATCTTTGTATTCCGAGGCCATTTGCGCATCCATTAGTGAGATCGCAGTTGTCGGTCCTGAATTTTCCCTCATCTCCTTATCCCTAAGTTACTTTTGTAACTCTCTCTTCAGTGGTATAATTTAGACTATTTTGAACACATTGGAAAGGTAACTCAACTAGCTTCATAATGTGACTAGAATTGTCTAATTCTGAGACCGTTTGACATCCCAAAAGCCTGTTGGAACTCTTCGATCGTCATTTTGTAATTTGGATTGTTAATCTTTCCAAATCATGCAATCCAACGGAGATGCACATAACTCCTTCGTTCGATGTCGAATTGGGTCGATTTTTGGTCATCTGAAAGGTACTTTAGTGCTCTTTCATTCCTGACGTGAATCGTCATATTCTGAGACTATTTGCGCATCCGTAAGTGGGATTGCAATCATTGATCCTGAATTTTTCCTTCATCTCCTTGTCCAATAGTAACCTTCATAACTCTCTCTTTAGTGGTCGAATTTAGACTATTTTGAGCTCATTGGAATGGTAACTCGACAAGCTTCCTAATGGGACTAGAATTAGCTAATTCTGATACCATTCGATATCCCAAAAGCACGTTGGAACTCTTCGATCGTCATTTTGCAATTTGGATTGTTAATCTTTCTAAATAGCGCAATCCAACAGAGATGCACATAACTCCCTCGTTTGATGTCAGACTGGGTTGATTTTTGGTCATCTGAAAGGTAATTTAGTGCCCTTTCATTCCTGACTTGAATCATTGTATCTTAGACCATTTGCGCATTCATAAGTGGGATCGCAGTCGTCGGTCCTAAATATTTCCTTCATCTCCTTGTCCAATAGTAACCTTCATAACTCTCACATCAGTGGTCGAATTTAGACTATTTTGAGCTCATTGGAATGGTAACTCGACAAGCTTCCTAAGGGGATCAGAATTGGCTAATTCTGAGACCGTTCGATATCCCAATAGTACGTTGGAACTCCTCAATCGTCATTTTGCGATTTGGTTTATTTATCTTTCGAGATTTCGCAATGCAATGGAGGTGCTCATTACTCCCTCATTTAATGTTGGATTGGGTCGATTTTTGGCCATCTCTAAGGTACTTTAGTGCTCTTTCATTCTTGAATTGCATCATCATATTCCGAGAGCATTTGCGCATCCATAAGTCAGATCCCAGTCATCAATCCTAACTTTTTTCTTCATCTCCTTGTCCAATAGTAACCTTCGTAACTCACACTTTAGTTGTTGAATTTAGACTATTTTGAGCTCATTGGAATGGTAATTCAGCAAGCTTCCTAATGGGACTAGAATTGGCTAATTCTGATACCATTCGATATCCCAAAAGCATGTTGGAACTCTTCGATCGTCATTTTGCAATTTGGATTGTTAATCTTTCCAAATCATGCGATCCAACGGAGATGGTCATAACTCCCTCGTTTCATGTTTGATTGGGTTGATTTTTGGTCATCTAAAAGGTACTTTAGTGCTCTTTCATTCCTGACTTGAATCGTCATATACCGAGACCATTTGTGCATCTATAGGTGGGATCGCAGTCGTCAATCCTGAATTTTTCTTTCATCTCCTTGTCCAATAGTAACCTTCATAACACTCTCTTCAGTGGTCGAATTTAGACTATTTTGAGCTCATTGGAATGGTAACTCGACAAGCTTCCTATTGGGACCAGAATTGGCTAATTCTGAGACCGTTCGATATCCCAAAAGCACATTGGAACTCTTCGATCGTCATTTTGCAAATTGGATTGTTAATCTTTTGAAATCACGCGATCCAATGGAGATGCTCATAACTCCCTCATTTGATGTCGGATTGGGCCGATTTTTGGTCATATGAAAGGTACTTTAATGCTGTTTCATTCCTGACTTGAATCTTTGTATTCCGAGAACATTTGCACATCCGTTAGTGGGATCGCAATCGTCGGTCTTGAATTTTTCTTTCATCTCCTTGTCCAAAAGTTACTTTCATAACTCACCCTTCAGTGGTCGAATTTAGACTATTTTAAGCTCATTGGAAACGTAACTCAACTAGCTTCATATTGAGACCAGAATTGTCTAATTCTGAACCATTCAACATCCCAAAAGCATGTTGGAACTCTTCGATCGTCATTTTGCAATTTGGAATGTTAATCTTTCCAAATCGTGCAATCTAACGGAGATGCACATGACTCCCTCGTTTGATGTCAAATTTGGTCGATTTTTGGTCATCTGAAAGGTACTTTAGTGCTCTTTCATTCCTGACTTGAATCGTCGTATTCTGAGACCATTTGTGCATCTGTAGGGGGGATCGCAGTCGTCGATCCTAAATTTTTCCTTCATCACCTTGTATAATAGTAACCTTTATAACAATCTCTTCAATGGTTGAGTTTAGACTATTTTGAGCTCATTGGAATGGTAACTCGACAAGCTTCCTATTGGGACCAAAATTGGCTAATTCTGAGACCGTTCGATATCCCAAAAGCACATTGGAACTCTTCGATCGTCATTTTGTAATTTGGATTGTTAATCTTCCGAAATCGCGCGATCCAATAAAGATGCTCATAACTCCCTCATTTGATGTCGGATTGGGTCGATTTTTGGTCATATGAAAGGTACTTTAATGATGTTTCATTCCTGACTTGAATTTCGTATTTCGAGACCGTTTGCGCATCCGTTAGTGGGATCGCAGTCGTCAGTCCAGAATTTTTCCTTAATCTCCTTATCCATTAGTTACTTTCATAACTCTCTCTTCAGTGGTCGAATTTAGACTATTTGGAGCTCATTGGCTAGGTAACTCAACTAGCTTCACAATGAGACCAGAATTGTCTAATTCTGAGACTGTTCGACATCCCAAAAGCCTGTTGGAACTCTTTGATCAACATTTTGCTATTTGGATTGTTAATCTTTTCAAATTGCGCGATCCAACAGAGATGCTCATAACTCCCTCATTTGATGTCGGATTGGATCGATTTTTGGTCATCTAAAAGGTACTTTAATGTTCATTCATTCTTGACTTCAATCTTTGTATTCCAAGACCATTTACGCATCCGTTTGTGGGATTACAGTCGTCGGTCCTAAATTTTTCCTTCATCTCCTTGTCCATTAGTAACCTTCATAACTCTCTCTTTAGTGGTCGAATTTAGACTATTTTGAGCTCATTGGAATGTTAACTCGACAAGCTTCCTAATGAGACTAGAATTAGCTAATTCTGATACCATTCGATATCCCAAAAGCACGTTGGAACTCTTCGATCGTCATTTTGCAATTTGGATTGTTAATCTTTCTAAATAGCACAATCAAACGGAGATGCACATAACTCCCTCGTTTGATGTCGGACTGGGTTAATTTTTGGTCATCTGAAAGGTAATTTAGTGCTCTTTCAATCCTGACTTGAATCATCGTATCCTGAGACCATTTGCGCATCCGTAAGTGGGATCGCAGCGGTCGGTCCTAAATATTTCCTTCATCTCCTTGTCCAATAGTAACCTTCATAACTCTCTCTTCAGTGGTCGAATTTAGATTATTTTGAGCTCATTGGAATGGTAACTCGACAAGCTTCCTAATTAGACCAGAATTGTCTAATTCTGAGACAGTTCGACATCCCAAAAGCCTGTTGGAACTCTACGATCGTCATTTTGCAATTTGGATTGTTAATCTTTCCAAATCGTGTGATCCCACGGAGATGCTCATAACTCCCTCATTTGATGTCGGATTGGGTTAATTTTTGGTCATCTGAAAGGTACTTTAATGCTGTTTCATTCCTGACTTGAATCTTCGTATTCCGAGACCATTTGCGCATCCGTTAGTGGAATCGCAGTCGTCGGTCCTGAATTTTTCCTTCATCTCCTTATCCATTAGTTACTTTCATAACTCTCTCTTCAGTGGTCGAATTTAGACTATTTTGAGCTCATTGGAAAGGTAACTCAACTAGCTTCATAATGAGACCAGAATTGTCTAATTCTGAGACCGTTCGACATCCCAAAAGCCTGTTGGAACTCTTCGATCGTCATTTTGCAATTTGGATTGTTAATCTTTCCAAATCGTGCAATCCAACGGAGATGCACATAACTCCCTCGTTTGATGTCGAATTGGGTCGATTTTTGGTCATCTGAAAGGTACTTTAGTGCTCTTTCATTCCTGACTTGAATCGTCGTATTCTGAGACCATTTGCGCATCCGTAAGTGGGATCGCAGTCGTCGATCCTGAATTTTTCCTTCATCTCCTTGTCCAATAGTAACCTTCATAACTCTCTCTTTAGTGGTCGAATTTAGACTATTTTGAGCTCATTGGAATGGTAACTCGACAAGCTTCCTAATGGGACTAGAATTGGCTAATTCTGATACCATTCGATATCCCAAAAGCACGTTGGAACTCTTCGATCATCATTTTGCAATTTGGATTGTTAATCTTTCCAAATCATGCAATCCAATGGAGATGCTCATAACTCCCTCGTTTGATGTCGGATTGGGTCAATTTTTGGTCATCTGAAAGGTACTTTAGTGCTCTTTCATTCCTGACTTGAATCATCGTATACCGAGACCATTTGTGCATCTGTAGGTGGGATCGCAGTCGTCGATCCTGAATTTTTCCTTCATCTCCTTGTCCAATAGTAACCTTCATAACACTCTCTTCAATGGTCGAATTTAGACTATTTTGAGCTCATTGGAATGGTAACTCGACAAGCTTCCTATTGGGACCAGAATTGGCTAATCCTAAGGCCATTCGATATCCCAAAAGTACATTGGAACTCTTTGATCTTCATTTTGCAATTTGGATTCTTAATCTTTCAAAATTGCGCGATCCAATGGAGATGCTCATAACTCCCTCATTTAATGTCGGATTGGGTAGATTTTTGGTCATATGAAAGCTACTTTAATGCTGTTTCATTCCTAACTTGAATTTCGTATTCCGAGACCATTTGCGCACCCGTTAGTGGGATCGCAGTCGTCGGTCCAGAATTTTTCTTTCATCTCCTTATCCATTAGTTACTTTCATAACTCTCTCTTCAGTGGTCAAATTTTGACTATTTTGAGCTCATTGGAAAGGTAACTCAACTACCTTCATAATGAGACCCGAATTGTCTAATTCTGAGACTGTTCGACATCCCAAAAGCCTGTTGGAACTCTTCGATCGTCATTTTGCAATTTGGATTGTTAATCCTTCCAAATCCTGCAATCCAATGGAGATGCACATAACTACCTCGTTTAATGTCGAATTGGGTCGATTTTTGGTCATTTAAAAGGTACTTTAGTGGTCTTTCATTTCGGACTTGAGTCATCGTATTCTGAGACCATTTGCGCATCCATAAGTGGGATCGCAGTCGTCGATTCTGAAATTTTCCTTCATCTCCTTGTCCAATAGTAACCTTCATAACTCTCTCTTGAGTGGTTGAATTTAGACTATTTTGAGCTCATTGGAATGGTAACTCGACAAGCTTCCTAATGGGACTAGAATTGGCTAATTTTGATACCAGTCGATATCCCAAAAGCACGTTGGAACTCTTCGATCGTCATTTTGCAATTTGGATTGTTAATCTTTACAAATCGCGCAATCCAATGGAGATGCTCATAACTCCCTCGTTTGATGTCGGATTGGGTCGATTTTTGGTCATCTGAAAGGTACTTTAGTGCTCTTTCATTCCTGACTTGAATCGTCGTATACAGAGACCATTTGTGCATCTGTAGGTGGGATCACAGTCGTCGATCCTGAATTTTTCTTTCATCTCCTTGTCCAATAGTAACCTTCATAACACTCTCTTCAGTGGTCGAATTTAGACTATTTTGAGCTCATTGGAATGGTAACTCGACAAGCTTCCTATTGGGACCAGAATTGGCTAATTCTGAGACCGTTCGATATCCCAAAAGCACATTGGAACTCTTCGATCGTCATTTTGCAATTTGGATTGTTAATTTTTCGAAATCACCCGATCTAATAGAGATGCTCATAACTCCCTCATTTGATGTCGGATTGGGTAGATTTTTGGTCATATGAAAGGTAATTTAGTGCTCTTTAATTCTTCAATTGAATCGTAAAATTCCCATACCATTTACACATCTGTAAGTGGGATCGCAGTTGTCGGTCTTGAATTTTTCCTTCATCTCCTTGTCCAATAGTTACTTTCATAACTCACTCTTCAGTGGTCAAATTTAGACTATTTTGAGCTCATTGGATTGGTAACTTGACTAGCTTCATAATGAGACCAAAATTGTCTAATTCTGAGACCGTTCGACATCCCAAAAGCCTGTTGGAACTCTTCAATCATCATTTTGCAATTTGGATTATTAATCTTTCTAAATAGCACAATCCAATGGAGATGCACATAACTCCCTTGTTTTATGTTGGACTGGGTCAATTTTTGGTCATCTGAAAGGTAATTTAGTGCTCTTTCATTCCTGACTTGAATCATCGTATCCCGAGACCATTTGCGCATCCGTAAGTGGGATGGCAGTCGTCGGTCCTAAATATTTCCTTCATCTCCTTGTCCAGTAGTAACCTTCATAACTCTCACATCAGTGGTCGAATTTAGACTATTTTGAGCTCATTGGAATGGTAACTCGACAAGCTTCCTAAGGGGATCAGAATTGGCTAATTCTGAGACCGTTCGATATCCCAAAAGTACGTTGGAACTCCTCGATCGTCATTTTGCAATTTGGTTTGTTAATCTTTCGAGATCGCATGATGCAATGGAGGTGCTCATTACTCCCTCGTTTAATTTCAGATTGTGTCAATTTTTGGCCATCTGAAAGGTACTTTAGTGCTCTTTCATTCCTGACTTGTATCATCGTATTCCAAGACCATTTGCGCATCCGTAAGTCATATCCCAGTTGTCGGACCTGAATTTCTCCTTCATCTCCTTGTCTAATAGTAACCTTCATAACTCTCTCTTCAGTGGTCGAATATAGATTATTTTGAGCTCATTGGAATGGTAACTTGACAAGTTTCCTAATTAGACCAGAATTGTCTAATTCAGAGATAGTTTGACATCCCAAAGGCCTATTGGAACTCTACGATCGTCATTTTGCAATTTGGATTGTTAAACTTTCCAAATCGCGTGACCCAATGAAGATGCTCATAACTCCCTCATTTGATGTCGGATTAGGTCAATTTTAGGTCATCTAAAAGGTACTTTAATGCTGTTTCATTCCTAACTTGAATCTTCGTATTCTGAGACCATTTGCGCATCCGTTAGTGGAATCGTAGTCGTCGGTCCTGAATTTTTCCTTCATCTCCTTTTTCATTAGTTACTTTCATAGCTCTCTCTTCAGTGGTCGAATTTAGACTATTTTGAGCTCATTGGAATGGTAACTTGACTAGCTTCATAATGAGACCAAAATTGTCTAATTCTGAGACCGTCCAACATCCCAGAAGCCTATTGGAACTCTTCAATCGTCATTTTGCAATTTGGATTATTAATCTTTCTAAATACCGCAATCTAACGGAGATGCACATAACTCCCTTGTTTGATGTCGGACTAGGTCGATTTTTGGTCATCCGAATGGTAATTTAGTGCTCTTTCATTCCTGACTTGAATCATCGTATCCCAAGACCGTTTGCGTATCCATAAGTGGGATCGCAGTCGTCGATCCTGAATTTTTCCTTCATCTCCTTGTCCAATAGTAACCTTCATAACACTCTCTTCAATGGTCAAATTTAGACTATTTTGAGCTCATTGGAATGGTAACTCGACAAGCTTCCTATTGGGACCAAAATTGGCTAATCCTGAGACTGTTTGATATCCCAAAAGCACATTGGAACTCTTTGATTGTCATTTTGCAATTTGGATTGTTAATCTTTCGAAATTGCGTGATCCAATGGAGATGCTCATAACTCCCTCATTTGATGTCGGATTGGGTCGATTTTTGGTCATATGAAAGGTACTTTAATGCTGTTTCATTCCTCACTTGACTATTTTGAGCTCATTGGAAAGGTAACTCAACTACCTTCATAATGAGACCCGAATTGTCTAATTCTGAGACTGTTCGACATCCTAAAAGCCTGTTGGAACTCTTCGATCGTCATTTTGCAATTTGGATTGTTAATCTTTCCAAATCCTGCAATCCAATGGAGATGCACATAACTACCTCGTTTGATTCGAATTGGGTTGACATTTGGTCATCAAAAAGGTACTTTAGTGGTCTTTCATTCCGGACTTGAATCGTCATATTCTGAGACCATTTACGCATCCATAAGTGGGATCGCAATCGTCAATCCAGAATTTTTCCTTCATCTCCTTGTCCAATAGTAACCTCCATAACTCCTTCTTGAGTGGTTGAATTTAGACTATTTTGAGCTCATTGGAATGGTAACTCGACAAGCTTCCTAATGGGACTAGAATTGGCGAATTTTGATACCAGTCGATATCCCAAAAGCACGTTGGAACTCTTCGATCGTCATTTTGCAATTTGGATGGCTAATCTTTACAAATCGCCCAATCTAATGCAGATGCTCATAACTCCCTCGTTTGATGTCGGATTGGGTCAATTTTTGGTCATCTGAAAGGTACTTTAGTGCTCTTTCATTCCTGACTTGAATCGTCGTATACCGAGACCATTTGTGCATCTGTAGGTGGGATCGCAGTCGTCGATCCTGAATTTTTCTTTCATCTCCTTGTCCAATAGTAACCTTCATAACACTCTCTTCAGTGGTCGAATTTAGACTATTTTGAGCTCATTGGAATGGTAACTCGACAAGCTTCCTATTGGGACCAGAATTGGCTAATTCTGAGACCGTTCGATATCCCACAAGCACATTGGAACTCTTCGAACGTCATTTTGCAATTTGGATTGTTAATCTTTCGAAATCGCGCGATCCAATGGAGATGCTCATAACTCCCTCATTTGATGTCAGATTGGGTCAATTTTTGGTCATATGAAAGGTACTTTAATGCTGTTTCATTCCTGACTTGAATCTTCATATTCCAAGACCATTTGCGCATCCGTTAGTGGGATCAGAGTCGTCGGTCCTGAATTTTTCCTTCATCTCCTTATCCATTAGTTACTTTCATAAGTCTCTCTTCAGTTGTCGAATTTAGACTATTTTGAGCTCATTGGAAAGGTAACTCAACTAGCTTCATAATGAGACTAGAATTGTCTAATTCTGAGACCGTTCGACATCCCAAAAGCCTGTTGGAACTCTTCGATCGTCATTTTGCAATTTGGATTGTTAATCTTTCCAAATCGTGCAATCCAATGGAGATGCACATAACTCCCTCGTTTGATGTCGAATTGGGTCAATTTTTAGTCATCTGAAAGGTACTTTAGTGCTCTTTCATTCCTGACTTGAATCGTCATATTCTGAGACCATTTGCGCATCCGTAAGTGGGATCGCAGTCATCGATCCTGAATTTTTCCTTCATCTCCTTGTCCAATAGTAACCTTCATAACTCTCTCTTTAGTGGTCGAATTTAGACTATTTTGAGCTCATTGGAATGGTAACTCGACAAGCTTCATAATGAGACTAAAATTGTCTAATTCTGAAACCATTCGACATCCCAAAAGCCTGTTGGGACTCTTTAATTGTCATTTTGCAATTTGGATTATTAATCTTTCTAAATAGCGCGATCCAACGGAGATGCACATAACTCCCTTGTTTGATGTCGGACTAGGTCAATTTTTGGTCATCTGAAAGGTAATTTAGTGCTCCTTCATTCCTGACTTGAATCATCGTATCCCGAGACCATTTACGCATCCCTAAGTGGGATCACAGTCGTCAGTCCTAAATATTTCCTTCATCTCCTTGCCCAGTAGTAACCTTCATAACTCTCACATCAGTGGTTGAATTTAGACTGTTTTGAGCTTTTTGGAATGGTAACTCGACAAGCTTCCTATTGGGACCAGAATTGGCTAATTCTGAGACCGTTTGATATCCCAAAAGCACATTGGAACTCTTCAATCGTCATTTTGCAATTTGGATTGTTAATTTTTGGAAATTACGCGATCCAATAGAGATGCTCATAACTCCCTCATTTGACGTCGGATTGGGTCGATTTTTGGTCATATGAAAGGTAATTTAGTGCTCTTTCATTCTTGACTTGAATCGTTACATTCCCATACCATTTACACATCCATAAGTGGGATTGCTGTCGTCGGTCTTGAATATTTCCTTCATCCCCTTGTCCAGTTGTTACTTTCATAACTCACTCTTCAGTGGTCAAATTTAGACTATTTTGAGCTCATTGGATTCGTAACTCCACTATCTTCATAATAAGACCAAAATTGGCTAATTCTAAGACCGTTCGACATCTCAAAAGCCTGTTGCAACTCTTCAATCGTTATTTTACAATTTGGATTATTAATCTTTCTAAAGAGCTCAATCCAACGGAGATGCACATAACTCCCTTGTTATGTTGGACTAGGTCGATTTTTGGTCATCTGAAAGGTATTTCATTCCTGACTTGAATCATTGTATCCCGAGACCATTTGTGCATCCATAAGTGGGACCGCAGTCGTCGGTCCTAAATATTTCCTTCATCTCCTTATCCAATAGTAACCTTCATAACTCTCACATCAGTGGTCAAATTTAGACTATTTTGAGCTCATTGGAATGGTAACTCGACAAGCTTCCTAAGGGGATCAGAATTGGCTAATTCTGAGACCGTTCGATATCCCAAAAGTACGTTGGAACTCCTCGATCGTCATTTTGCAATTTGGTTTGTTAATCTTTCGAGATTGCGCGATGCAATGGAGGTGCTCATTACTCCCTCGTTTAATGTCGGATTGGGTCGATGTTTGGCCATCTAAAAGGCACTTTAGTGCTCTTTCATTCCTGACTTGTATCATCGTATTCCGAGACCATTTGCGCATCCATAAGTCAGATCCCAGTCGTCGAACTTGAATTTTTCCTTCATCTCCTTGTCCAATAGTAACCTTCATAACTCTCTCTTTAGTCGTCGAATTTAGATTATTTTGAGCTCATTGGAATGGTAACTCGACAAGCTTCCTAATGGGACTAGAATTGGCTAATTCTGATACCATTTGATATCCCAAAAGCACGTTGGAACTCTTCGATCGTCATTTTGCAATTTGGATTGTTAATCTTTCCAAATCGCGCGATCCAATGGAGATGCTCATAACTCCCTCGTTTGATGTCGGATTGGGTCAATTTTTGGTCATTTGAAAGGTACTTTAGTGCTCTTTCATTCCTGACTTGAATCTTCATATTCCAAGACCATTTGTGCATCTGTCGGTGGGATCACAGTCGTCGATCCTGAATTTTTCTTTCATCTCCTTGTCCAATAGTAGCCTTCATAACACTCTCTTCAGTGGTCGAATTTAGACTATTTTGAGCTAATTGGAATGGTAACTCAACAAGCTTCCTATTGGGACCAGAGTTAGCTAATTCTGAGACTGTTTGATATCCCAAATCCACATTGGAACTCTTTGATCGTCATTTTGCAACTTGGATTGTTAATTTTTTGAAATTGCATGATCCAATAGAGATGCACATAACTCCCTCATTTGATGTCGAATTGGGTCGATTTTTGGTCATATGAAAGGTAATTTAGTGTTCTTTCATTCTTCACTTGAATCGTTACATTCCCATGCCATTTACACATCTGTAAGTGGGATCGCAGTCATCGGTCTTGCATATTTCCTTCATCTCCTTGCCCAATAGTTACTTTCATAACTCACCCTTCAGTGGTCAAATTTAGACTATTTTGAGCTCATTGGAATGGTAACTCGACTAGCTTCATAATGAGACCAAAATTGTCTAATTCTGAGACCGTCCGACATCCCAAAAGCCTGTTGGAACTCTTCAATCGTCATTTTGCAATTTGGATTATTAATCTTTCTAAATAGCGCAATCCAACAGAGATTCACATAACTCCCTTGTTTGATGTCGGACCGGGTCAATTTTTGGTCATCTGAATGGTAATTAAGTGGTCTTTCATTCGTGACTTGAATCATCGTATCCCGAGACCATTTACGCATCCATAAGTGGGATGGCAGTCGTCGATCCTAAATATTTCCTTCATCTCCTTGTCCAGTAGTAACCTTTATAACAATCTCTTCAATGGTTGAATTTAGACTATTTTGAGCTCATTGGAATGGCAACTCGACAAGCTTCCTATTGGGACCAAAATTGGCTAATTCTGAGACCATTCGATATTCCAAAAGCACATTGGAACTCTTCGATCGTCATTTTGCAATTTGGATTGTTAATCTTTCGAAATCACGCGATCCAATAGAGATGCCCATAACTCCCTCATTTGATGTCGGATTGGGTCGATTTTTGGTCATATGAAAGATACTTTAATGCTGTTTCATTCCTGACTTGAATTTCGTATTTCGAGACCATTTGCGCATCTGTTAGTGGGATCGCAGTCGTCGGTCCTAAATTTTTCCTTCATCTCCTTATCCATTAGTTACTTTCATAACTCCCTCTTCAGTGGTCGAATTTAGAGTATTTTGAGCTCACTGGAAAGGTAACTCAACTAGCTTATTAATGAGACCAAAATTGTCTAATTCTGAGACTTTCGATGTCCCAAAAGCCTGTTGGAACTCTTCGATCGTCATTTTACAATTTGGATTGTTAATCTTTCCAAAACGTGCAATCCAACGGAGATGCACATAACTCCATTGTTTGATGTCGAATTGGGTCAATTTTTCGTCATCTGAAAGGTACTTTAGTGCTCTTTCATTCCTGACTTGAATCGTCGTATTTTGAGACCATTTGCGCATCCGTAAGTGGGATCGCAATCGTCGATTCTGAATTTTTCCTTCATCTCCTTGTCCAATAGTAACCTTCATAACTCTCTCTTTAGTGGTTGAATTTAGACTATTTTGAGCTCATTGGAATGGTAACTCGACAAGCTTCCTAATGGGACTAGAATTGGCTAATTCTGACACCATTCGATATCCCAAAAGCACGTTGGAACTCTTCGATCGTCATTTTGCAATTTGGATTGTTAATCTTTCCAAATCACGTGATCCAATGACGATGCTCATAACTCTCTTGTTTGATGTCGGATTGGGTCGATTTTTGGTCATCTGAAAGGTACTTTAGTGGTCTTTCATTCCTGACTTGAACCGTCGTATACCGAGACCATTCGTGCATTTGTAGGTGGGATCGCAGTCGTCGATCCTAAATTTTTCTTTCATCTCCTTGTCTAATAGTAACCTTCATAACACTCTCTTCACTGGTCGAATTTAGACTATTTTGAGCTCATTGGAATGCTAACTCGACGAGCTTCCTATTGGGACCAGAATTAGCTAATTCTGAGACCGTTCGATATCCCAAAAGCACATTGGAACTCTTCGATCATCATTTTACAATTAGGATTGTTAATTTTTTGAAATCGCTCGATCCAATAGAGATGCTCATAACTCCCTCATTTGATGTCGTATTGGGTCGATTTTTGGTCATATGAAAGCTAATTTAGTGCTCTTTCTTTCTTGACTTGAATCGTTACATTCTCATATCATTTACACATCCGTAAGTGGGATCGCAGTTGTCAATCTTGAATTTTTCCTTCATCTCCTTGTCCAATAGTTACTTTCATAACTCACTCTTCAGTGGTCAAATTTTGACTATTTTGAGCTCATTGGAATGGTAACTTGACTAGCTTCATAATGAGACCAAAATTGCCTAATTCTGAGCCCGTTCGACATCCCAAAAGCTTGTTGGAACTCTTCAATCGTCATTTTGCAATTTAGATTATTGATGTTTCTAAATAGCGCAATCCAATGGAGATTCACATAACTCCCTTGTTTGATGTCAGACTGGGTCGATTTTTGGTCATCTGAAAGGTAATTTAGTGCTCTTTCATTCCTGACTTGAATCATCGTATCCCGAGACCATTTGCGCATCCGTAAGTGGGATCGCAGTCGTCGGTCCTAAATATTTCCTTCATCTCCTTGTCCAGTAGTAACCTTCATAACTCTCACATCAGTGGTCGAATTTAGACTATTTTGAGCTCATTGGAATGGTAACTCGACAAGCTTCCTAAGGGGATCAGAATTGGCTAATTCTGAGACCGTTCGATATCCCAAAAGTACGTTGGAACTCCTCGATCGTCATTTTGCAATTTGGTTTGTTAATCTTTCGAGATCGTGCGATGCAATGGAGGTGCTCATTACTCCCTCGTTTAATGTTGGATTCGGTCAATTTTTGGCCATCTCAAAGGTACTTTAGTGCTCTTTCATTCCTGACTTGTATCATCGTATTCCGAGACCATTTCCGCATCCATTAGTCAGATCCCAGTCGTCGGACCTGAATTTTTCCTTCATCTCCTTGTCCAATAGTAACCTTCATAACTCTCTCTTCAGTGGTCGACTTTAGATTATTTTGAGCTCATTGGAATGGTAACTTGACGAGCTTCACAATGAGATCATAATTAGAGACCGTTCGACATCCCAAAAGCCTGTTGGAACTCTTCAATCGTCATTTTGCAATTTGGATTGTTAATCTTTCCAAATCGTGCAATCCAACGGAGATGCACATAACTCCCTCGTTTGATGTCGAATTGGGTCGATTTTAGGTCAACTAAAAGGTACTTTAGTGCTCTTTCATTCCTGACTTGAATCGTCCTATTCTGAGACCATTTGCGCATCCGTAAGTGGGATCGTAGTCATCGATCCTGAATTTTTCCTTCATCTCCTTGTCCAATAGTAACCTTCATAACTCTCTCTTTAGTGGTTGAATTTAGACTATTTTGAGCTCATTGGAATGGTAACTCGACAAGCTTCCTAGTGGGACTAGAATTGGCTAATTCTTATACCATTCGATATCCCAAAAGCACATTGGAACTCTTCAATCGTCATTTTAAAATTTGGATTGCGCGATCCAATGGAGATGCTCATAACTCCATCGTTTGATGTCAGATTAGGTCGATTTTTGGTCATCTGAAAGGTACTTTAGTGCTCTTTCATTCCTGACTTGAATCATCATATACCGAGACCATTTGTGCATCTGTAGGTGGGATCACAGTCGTCGATCCTGAATTTTTCCTTCATCTCCTTGTCCAATAGTAACCTTCATAACTCTCTCTTTAGTGGTCGAATTTAGACTATTTTGAGGTCATTAGAATGGTAACTCGACAAGCTTCCTAATGGGACTAGAATTGGCTAATTCTTATACCATTCCATATCCCAAAAGCAGGTTGGAACTCTTCGATCGTCATTTTGCAATTTGGATTGTTAATCTTTCCAAATTGCATGATCTAATGGAGATGCTCATAACTCTCTCGTTTGATGTCGGATTGGGTCGATTTTTGGTCATCTGAAAGGTACTTTAGTGCTCTTTCATTCCCAACTTGAATCGTCGTATACCGAGACCATTTGTGCATCTGTAGGTGGGATTGGAGTCGTCGATCCTGAATTTTTCTTTCATCTCCTTGTCCAATAGTAACCTTCATAACACTCTCTTCAGTGGACGAATTTAGACTATTTCGAGCTCATTGGAATGCTAACTCAACAAGCTTCCTATTAGGACTAGAATTGGCTAATTCTGAGACTGATCGATATCCTAAAAGCACATTGGAACTCTTCGATCGTCATTTTGCAATTTGGATTGTTAATTTTTTGAAATTGCGGGATCCAATGGAGATGCACATAAATCCCTCATTTGATGTCGGATTGGGTCGATTTTTGGTCATATGAAAGGTAATTTAGTGCTCTTTCATTCTTGACTTGAATCGTTACATCACCATAACATTTACAAATCCGGAAGTGGGATCACAGTCGACGGTCTTGAATTTTTCCTTCATCTCCTTGTCCAATAGTTACTTTCATAACTCACTCTTTAGTGGTTGAATTTATACTATTTTGAGCTTTTTGGAACTCTTCAATCGTCATTTTGCACTTTGGCTTATTAATCTTTCTAAATATCGCAATCCAACGGAGATGCACATAACTCCCTTGTTTGATGTCGGACAAGGTCGATTTTTGCTCATCTGAATGGTAATTTAGTGCTCTTTCATTCCTGACTTGTATCATCGTATTCCGAGACCATTTGCGTATCCATAAGTCAGATCCCAGTTGTCGGACCTAAATTTTTCCTTCATCTCCTTGTCCAATAGTAACCTTCATAACTCTCTCTTCAGTGGTCGAATTTAGATTATTTTGAGCTCATTGGAATGGTAACTCGACAAACTTTCCTAATTAGACTAGAATTATCTAATTTTGAGGCAGTTCGACATCCCAAAAGCTTGTTGTAACTCTACGATCGTAATTTTGCAATTTGGATTGTTAATCTTTCCAAATCGCGTGATCCAACAGAGATGCTCATCACTCTCTCATTTGATGTCAGATTGGGTCAATTTTTGGTCATCTGAAAGGTACTTTAATGCTGTTTCATTCGTGACTTGAATCTTTGTATTCCGAGACCATTTGCGCATCCGTTAGTGGAATCGCAGTCGTCGGTCCGGAATTTTTCCTTCATCCCCTTATCCATTAGTTACTTTCATAACTCTCTCTTCAGTCGTTGAATTTAGACTATTTTGAGCTCATTGGAAAGGTAAGTTAACTAGGTTCATAATGAGACCAGAATTGTTTAATTCTAAGATCGTTCGACATCCCAAAAGCCTGTTGGAACTCTTCGATCATCATTTTGCAATATGGATTGTTAATCTTTCCAAATCGTACAATCCAACGGAGATGCACATAACTCCCTCATTTGATGTCGAATTGGGTCGATTTTAGGTCATCTAAAAGGTACATTAGTGCTCTTTCATTCCTAACTTGAATCGTCGTATTCTGAGACCATTTGCACATCCATAAGTGAGATCGCAGTTGTCGATCCTGAATTTTTCCTTCATCTCCTTGTCCAATAGTCACCTTCATAACTCTCTCTTTAGTGGTCGAATTTAGACTATTTTGAGCTCATTGGAATGGTAACTCAACAAGCTTCCTAATGGGACTAGAATTGGCTAATTCTGATACCATTCGATATCCCAAAAGCATGTTGGAACTCTTCGATCGTCATTTTGCAATTTGGATTGTTAATCTTTCCAAATCCCGCGATCCAATGGAGATGCTCATAACTCCCTCGTTTGATGTCGGATTGGGTTAATTTTTGGTCATCTGAAAGGTACTTTAGTGCTTTTCATTCCTGACTTGAATCGTCATATACTGAGACCATTTGTGCATCTGTAGGTGGGATCGCAGTCGTCGATCCTGAATTTTTCTTTCATCTCCTTGTCCAATAGTAACCTTCATAACACTCTCTTTAGTGGTCAAATTTAGACTATTTTGAGCTCATTGGAATGGTAACTCGACAAGCTTCCTATTGGGACCAGAATTGGCTAATTCTGAGACCGTTCGATATCCCAAAAGCACATTGGAACTCTTCGATCGTCATTTTGCAATTTGGATTGTTAATCTTTTGAAATCGCGCGATCCAATAGAGATGCTCATAACTCCCTCATTTGATGTCGGATTGGGTCGATTTTTGGTCATATGAAAGGTAATTTTGTGCTCTTTCATTCTTGACTTGAATCGTTACATTCCCATACCATTTACACATCCGTAAGTGGGATCGCAGTCGTCGGTCTTGAATTTTTCCTTCATCTCCTTGTCCAATAGTTACTTTCATAACTCACTCTTCAGTGGTCGAATTTAGACTATTTTGAGCTCATTGGAATGGTAACTCGACTAGCTTCATAATGAGACCAAAATTGTCTAATTCTGAGACCGTTCGACATCCCAAAAGCCTGTTGGAACTCTTCAATCGTCATTTTGCAATTTGGATTATTAATCTTTCTAAATAGCGCAATCCAACGGAGATGCACATAACTCCCTTGTTTGATGTCGGACTGGGTCGATTTTTGGTCATCTGAAAGGTAATTTAGTGCTCTTTCATTCCTGACTTGAATCATCGTATCCCGAGACCATTTGCGCATCCGTAAGTGGTATCGCAGTCGTCGGTCCTAAATATTTCCTTCATCTCCTTGTCCAGTAGTAACCTTCATAGCTCTCACATCAGTGGTCGAATATTTTGAGCTCATTGGAATGGTAACTCGACAAGCTTCCTAAGGGGATCAGAATTGGCTAATTCTGAGACCGTTCGATATCCGAAAAGTACATTGGGACTCCTTGATCGTCATTTTGCAATTTGGTTTGTTAATCTTTCGAGATCGCGTGATGCAATGGAGGTGCTCATTACTCCCTCGTTTAATGTCGGATTGGGTCAATTTTTGGCCATCTGAAAGGTACTTTAGTGCTCTTTCATTCCTGACTTGTATCATCGTATTCCGAGACCATTTGCGCATCCGTAAGTCAGATCCCAGTTGTCGGACCTGAATTTTTCCTTCATCTCCTTGTCCAATAGTAACCTTCATAACTCTCTCTTCAGTGGTCGAATTTAGATTATTTTGAGCTCATTGGAATGGTAACTCGACAAGCTTCCTAATTAGACCAGAATTGTCTAATTCTGAGACAGTTCGACATCCCAAAAGCCTGTTGGAACTCTACGATCGTCATTTTGCAATTTGGATTGTTAATCTTTCCAAATCGCGTGATCCCACGGAGATGCTCATAACTCCCTCATTTGATGTCGGATTGGGTCAATTTTTGGTCATCTGAAAGGTACTTTAATGCTGTTTCATTCCTGACTTGAATCTTCATATTCCGAGACCATTTGCGCATCCGTTAGTGGAATCGCAGTCGTCGGTCCTGAATTTTTCCTTCATCTCCTTGTCCAATAGTAACCTTCATAACTCTCTCTTTAGTGGTTGAATTTAGACTATTTTGAGCTCATTGGAATGGTAACTCGACAAGCTTCCTATTGGGACTAGAATTGGCTAATTCTGAGACCGTTCGATATCGCAAAAGCACATTAGAACTCTTTGATCGTCATTTTGCAATTGGGATTGTTAATTTTTTGAAATCACGCGATCCAATAGAGATGCTCATAACACCATCATTTGATGTAGTATTGGGTCGATTTTTGGTCATATGAAAGCTAATTTAGTGCTCTTTCTTTCTTGACTTGAATCGTTACATTCCCATACGATTTACACATCCGTAAGTGGGATCGCAGTTGTCGGTCCTGAATTTTTCCTTCATCTCCTTGTCCAATAGTTACTTTCATAACTCACTCTTCAATGGTCGAATTTAGACTATTTTGAGCTCATTGGAATGGTAACTCGTCAAGCTTCCTAGTGGGATTAGACTTGGCTAATTCTGATACCATTCGATATCCAAAAAGCACATTGGAACTCTTCAATCGTCATTTTGCAATTTGGATTGTTAATCGTTCCAAATCGTGCGATCCAATGGAGATGCTCATAACTCCCTTGTTTGATGTTGGACGGGGTTGATTTGTGGTCATCTGAAAGGTAATTTAGTGCTCTTTCATTCTTGACTTGAATCATCATATCCCGAGACCATTTACGCATCCGTAAGTGGGAATGCAGTCATCGGTCCTAAATATTTCCTTCATCTCCTTGTCCAGTAGTAACCTTCATAACTCTCACATCAGTGGTCGAATTTAGACTATTTTGAGCTCATTGGAATGGTAACTCGACAAGCTAACTAAGGGTAGCAGTTTTGGGTAATTCTGAGACCGTTCGATATCCCAAAAGTATGTTGGAACTCCTCGATCGTCATTTTGCAATTTCGTTTGTTAATATTTTGGGATCGCGTGATGCAATGGAGGTGCTCATTACTCCCTCGTTTAATGTTGGATTGGGTCAATTTTTGGCCATCTGAAAGGTACTTTAGTGCTCTTTCATTCCTGACTTGTATCATCAAATTCCGAGACCATTCACGCATCCGTAATTCAGAGCCCAGTCGTCGGACCTGAATTTTTCCTTCATCTCCTTGTCTAATAGTAACCTTCATAACTCTCTCTTCAACGGTCGAATTTAGATTATTTTGAGCTCATTGGAATGGTAACTTGACTAGCTTCATAATGACACCAAAATTGTATAATTCTGAGACCGTTCGACATCCCAAAAGCTATTGGAACTCTTCGATCGTCATTTTGCAATTTGGATTGTTAATCTTTCCAAATCGTGCAATCCAACGGAGATGCACATAACTCCCTCGTTTGATGTCGAATTGGGTCGATTTTAGGTCATCTAAAAGGTACTTCAGTGCTCTTTCATTCCTGACTTGAATCGTCGTATTCTGAGACCATTTACGCATCCGTAAGTGGGATCGCAGTCGTCGATCCTGAATTTTTCCTTCATCTCCTTGTCCAATAGTAACCTTCATAACTCTCTCTTTAGTGGTCGAATTTAGACTATTTTGAGCTCATTGGAATGGTAACTCGTCAAGCTTCCTAGTGGGATTAGACTTGGCTAATTCTGATACCATTCGATATCCAAAAAGCACATTGGAACTCTTCAATCGTCATTTTGCAATTTGGATTGTTAATCGTTCCAAATTGTGCGATCCAATGGAGATGCTCATAACTCCATCGTTTGATGTCAGATTGGGTCAATTTTTGGTCATTTGAAAGGTACTTTAGTGCTCTTTCGTTCCTGACTTGAATCATCATATACCGAGACCATTTGTGCATCTGTAGGTGGGATCGCAGTCGTCGATCCTAAATTTTTCCTTCATCTCCTTGTCCAATAGTAACCTTCATAACTCTCTCTTTAGTGGTCGAATTTAGACTATTTTGAGCTCATTGGAATGGTAACTCGACAAGCTTCCTAATGGGACTAGAATTGGCTAATTCTGATACCATTCGATATCCCAAAAGCACGTTGGAACTCTTCGATCGTCATTTTGCAATTTGGATTGTTAATCTTTCCAAATCGCATGATCCAATGGAGATGCTCATAACTCCCTCGTTTGATGTTGTATTGGGTCAATTTTGGTCATCTGAAAGGTACTTTAGTGCTCTTTCATTCCTGACTTGAATCATCGTATACCGAGACCATTTGTGCATCTGTAGGTGGGATCGCAGTCGTCGATCCTGAATTTTTCTTTCATCTCCTTGTCCAATAGTAACCTTCATAACACTCTCTTCAGTGGTCGAATTTAGACTATTTTGAGCTCATTGGAATGGTAACTCGACAAGCTTCCTATTGGGACCAGAATTGGCTAATTCTGAGACCGTTCGATATCCCAAAAGCACATTGGAACTCTTCGATCGTCATTTTGCAATTTGGATTGTTAATTTTTCAAAATTGCGCGTTCCAATAGAGATGCTCATAACTCCCTCATTTGATGTCGGATTGGGTCAATTTTTGGTCATATGAAAGGTAATTTAGTGCTCTTTCATTCTTGACTTGAATCGTTACATTCCCATACCATTTACACATCCGTAAGTGGGATCGCAGTCGTCGGTCTTGAATTTTTCCTTCATCTCCTTGTCCAATAGTTACTTTCATAACTCACTCTTCAGTGGTCGAATTTAGACTATTTTGAGCTCATTGGAACTCTTCAATCATCATTTTGCAATTTGGATTATTAATCTTTCTAAATAGCGCAATCCAACGGAGATGCACATAACTCCCTTGTTTGATGTCGGACATGGTCGATTTTTGGTCATCTGAATGGTAATTTAGTGCTCTTTCATTCCTGACTTGTATCATCGTATTCCGAGACCTTTTGCGCATCCGTAAGTCATATCCCAGTTGTCGAACCTGAATTTTTCCTTCATCTCCATGTCCAATAGTAACCTTCATAACTCTCTCTTCAGTAGTCGAATTTAGATTATTTTGAGCTCATTGGAATGGTAACTCGACAAGCTTTCCTAATTTGACTAGAATTATCTAATTTTGAGACAGTTCGACATCTCAAAAGCCTGTTGGAACTCTACGATCGTCATTTTGCAATTTGGAATACATGAATTGATATTAACAAAATCCAAGCATTTCGACAGTTGCTTCAGTCATCTCCCTAGGAGGAATGTCGTGTTGATGAACTCATCCTCTTTTGAGCATGTCCTTTATATAAAGGAGGGCTTGTAAAGGTAGTGCTGGATGATTTCGGTAGCATCTTGTTCCCTTTTGGAACTGGCCACATAATGACCTAGTTATGCGTCCCGCGCAACTAGCTTGTTTGTTGCGCGATCTGCGCAACTGATCTGTCGGTTGCGTGACCCGCGCAACCACTCTTACTTCTCTTCT
The DNA here is from genome assembly GCF_029962835.1 of Magnolia sinica. Lineage (NCBI taxonomy): Eukaryota > Viridiplantae > Streptophyta > Magnoliopsida > Magnoliales > Magnoliaceae > Magnolia > Magnolia sinica. The sequence continues at coordinate 28,431,231 of NC_080589.1, forward strand.
CACCTTCAGTCTTCCTTCAGAGCTCTACTTCTCTTACAAAATTCTTCTATTCTGTCAAATGAGAGGGGGAGTAAGGTATTTATAGGACTCCACACGTGCCAACCCTCGATTTTTGTGCCATGGGGCCCACCTTGCATCAGATCTGACCGTTCATCAAAATTTGTTCTATGCCCTTGTTTGTGCCATCTGCGCAATAGTGAATTTGGTTGTGTGATCCGCGCAATGATGCAAACAGTTGCGCAATCCATGCAATAACTGAAGTCCTTCACACAATCCAATAACTTAGGTTAACTGGTCTTCTTGTGTAACGACCATAGGTTGAGTGACCCGCGCAATGTCCATAGGTTATGTGACCCACGCAACATCCATAGGTTGCGCGACCCGCACAACTATTAAATAAAAACACTTTGATCTTCTTCTTTCTCATTTCTTCACTTCATGTCTAGCTCTTGATCTTCAATCTTTCTTCATGATTTTTTTATGCTCCAATAGATGCCCCCTTGATCCATTCTTTGTTCCCCTTGAATCAAAGAATCAGGATCAATCTTTCCAGATTTCTACATTACGTGAGGTCGTTGCGCGACCCGCGCAACGGGCGCCTGAGTTTGTACTCGACCCCTTCTTTTATAAATAGTCAATCGGATCTCATTTCTTCACTTCTTCATTTCACAGTAAAACTCTGTCCTTCTGATTTTACCCCGCGCAACCAACGCCGATTGCACGACTCGCGTAACGATTTTTTACCCATGCAAGACTTCGAATAGCTACGCTGCCCACGCAACATAGAACTTGTTACGCAACTCACGCAACCGCTACTTAGGTGAATTTCCTAGTTTTAGCCTATGGCTCGTTCTCAAGCTTCCTCTTCTAGAAGAAAGTACTGTCCATCCTCTTCTAGACTGAAACAAACTCTTTTTTATTCTTAGAAACATGTGGAGATAAATGAAGAAACTTTAGTTCTCCATAACCCTTTCACCAGTAATTAAACCATCATCCCTATCAATTTACCGCATCACTGGTCGATTTTACACAGCGAACCCTTTGACTAACAAAATATCTTTGTCTTAGCGAATGACTGGGTCACAAGAGAGCTAAGAATTCTGATAGGATATTTGGAAGAAAACAGGCTTTGTCAAAGAGCGGGTAGAATTCACAGGATGAGATTTTTGCGCCCGCACTATCATACTTCTTCCTGTGTCACTATTCTCGTCGTGGGAATAGATCCATGCAACCCGGTCCTTGACAGCTGCGACCCTTTAGGGTGTTAGTTTCTTTCATTCACATCAACAGTCACTAAGGGTGCAGCCATTTGGGTAACATTGTGTACGAGAGTTGCTAAGGCTTCTCTGAGATTTCTACATTCTTCCATTTGTGCTCTTTGTACTTTCGCCATTTCATTTACATGATCCTCTGTAGTTGGCGTATTTTCCTGATTTGTTCCGGCCATGTGTACCGCGGCTTCTCCACTCTTCGATGAAGCTGTAGTTAGAGTGGGATAAGAATAAGTTGACGTAATAGGGCTCACAAAAAGAGGAGAGGATGGGATTTCATTCGACTTCTCTGTGCCTCTGTTTCCATTGATTGATCGGGGCGAAACAGACGCCTGTGAACTTACTAGTAGTGTTTTGCCCTTTTGTTTTTTCGTCCATCTGGCCCTCGGGGTCATCAAAGCTGAGAAATCACACAACGTCAACTGAAGAACTGTTCGCTTGGGGTATATCGCAGGAGGGGTGAGTTTAGGATTTTTTCTTGCTGCATTTTGTGTTTTGGGCCCCATAACTCTTATCAGTGGTGAGTTTGTTCTTGTTGCAGTTATATACTGAGTCATTGTCCTTCTGTGAGTGACAACGATCCATCATCTCTTTCTCCTTATGGTACTAGCAAAGCAGTCATGACTGTAACAGCTGCCTGTGATTCTCTTTGCTTGTTTGTTACTTCTTTACCTTTACTACATCCAATTTGTTTATCAGCATATTCCACAATAAATCCTGTCGTGGTGAAGTAAAAAATTGTATTTCCTTGAACGACTGCCATTAATTGGTTGGTTGTAATATTCTTCCTCTCCGGTTGTTCATATTTACGAAGTAAAAAAAAAAAAAAAGAAATTAGTATTTATATTAAGTCGTTTTCTATTTTGGAGATGAAAGGTAGAATGTTACCATTCATATGACCAAAAATTGACCCAATCTGACATCAAAGGATGGAGTTATAGGCGTCATTGTTGGATCGTGCAATTTGGAAAGATTAACAATCCATATTGAAAAATGATGATCGAAGAGCTCCAACATGCTTTTAGGATATCGAACGGTCTTTGAATTAAGCAATTCTGGTCCCATTTGGAAGCTTGACAAGTTACCATTCCAATGACTTGAAATAGTCTACATTCAACCTTTGAAGAGAGAGTTATGAGGGTTACTATTGGACAAGGAGATGATGGAAACATTCAGGACCGAAGACTGCAATCCCACTGACGGATGCCCAAATGGTCTCCGAATACGACAATTCCAGTCAGGAATGAAAGTGCACTAAAGTATCATTCAAATGACCAAAAATCAACCCAATCCGACATCAAAGGATGGAGTTATAGGTGTCTCCGTTGGATCATGGAATTTGGAAAGATTAACAATCCATATTGAAAAATGACGATCGAAGAGTTCCAATGTGCTTCTGGGATATCGAACGGTCTCTGAATTAGGCACTTATTATCCCATTTGGAAGCTTGACAAGTTACCATTCCAATGACCTGAAATAGTCAAAATTTGACCTCTAAAGAGAGAGTTATGAGGGTTACTATTGGACAAGGAGATGAAGGAAACATTCAGGACCGACAACTGCGATCCCAATTACGGAAGCCTAAACGGTCTTGGAATATGACGATTCCAGTTAGGTATGAAAAAGCACTAAAGTACCATTCAGATGACCAAAAATTGACCCAATCCGACATCAAAGGATGGAGTTATAGGAGTCTCCGTTGGATCACACAATTTGGAAAGATTAACAATCCATATTGAAAAATGACGATCGAAGAGTACCAACGTGCTTTTGGGATATCGAGCGGTCTCTGAATTAGGCACTTATGGTACCATTTCGAAGCTTGACAAGTTACCATTCCAATGGCCTGAAATAGTCAAAATTCGACCTCTGAAGAGAGAGTTATGACGGTTACTACTGGATAAGGAGATGAAGGAAACATTGAGGACCGATGACTGTGATCCCAATTACAGAAGCCCAAATGGTCTTGGAATACGACAATTCCAGTCTGGTATGCAAGAGCACTAAAGTACCATTCAGATGACCAAAAATCAACCCAATCCGACATCAAAGGATGGACTTATAGGCATCTCCGTTGGATCACTCAATTTGCAAAGCTTAACAATCCATATTGAAAAATGACGATCGAAGAGTTCCAATGAGCTTGTAGGATATCGAACGGTCTTTGAATTAAGTAATTCTGGTCTCATTTGGAAGCTTGACAAGTTACCTGCCCAATGACCTGAAATAGTCAAAATTCGACATCTGTAGAGAGAGTTATGAGGGTTATTATTGGACAAGGAGGTGAAGGAAACATTCAGAACCGATGACTGCGATCCCACTTACGGATGCCCAAATGGTCTTGAAATATGACGATTCCAGTCAGGAATGAAAGAGACTAAAGTACCATTCAGATGACCAGAAATCAACCCATTCCGACATCAAAGGATGGAGTTATAGGCGTCTCTATTGGATCCCTCAATTTGGAAAGATTAACAATCTATATTGAAAAATGATGATCGAAGAGTTCCAACTTGCTTTTTGGGATATTTAACAGTCTCTGAATTAAGCAATTCCGGTCCCATTAGGAAGCTTGACAAGTTACTGTTCCACTTGCCTAAAATTGTATAAATATGACCTCACAATAGAGAGTTATGATGGTTACTATTGAAAAAGGAGATGTAAAAAACATTCAGGATCCACGACTGTAATCTAACTTACTAAAACCCAAATGGTCTCGAAATACGACGATTCCAGTCAAGTATGAAAGAGCACTAAAGTACCATTCAGATGATCAAAAATTGACCCAATCCGACATCAAAGGTGGAGTCATAGGCGTCACCATTGGATCGCGCAATTTGGAAAGATTAACAATCCTTATTGAAAAAGGACGATTGAAGAGTACCAACGTGCTTTTGGGATATCGAACGGTCTCTGAATTTGCCAATTCTGGTACCATTTGGAAGGATGACAAGTTACCATTCCAACGTCCTCAAATAGTCTAAATTCGACCTCTGAAGAGAGAGTTATGAAGATTACTACTGGACAAGGAGATGAAGGAAACATTCACGACTGACAACTGTGATCCCACTTACAGATGCGCAAATGGTCTCGGAATACGACGACTCCAGTCAGGAATGAAAGAGCACTAAAGTACCATTTAGATGACCAAAAATTGACCCAATCCAACATTAAAGGATGAAGTTATAAGCGTCTCTATTGGATCGCGCAATTTGGAAAGATTAACAATCTATATTGAAAAATGACGATCAAAGAGTTCCAAGTGCCAATGGGATATCGAACGGTCTTTGAATTAAGTAATTCTGGTCCCATTTGGAAGCTTGACAAGTTACCATTCCAATGACCTGAAATAGTCAAAATTTGACCTTTGAAGAGAGAGTTATGAGGGTTACTATTGGACAAGGAGATGAAGGAAACATTCAGTATCGACGACTGCAATCCCACTTACGGAGGAGTCATGAATGATAGAGTAATAAAGTACCATTCAGATGACCAAAAATCGACCTTATCCGACATCAAAGGATGGAGTTATAGGCATCCCCGTTGGATCGCGCAATTTAGAAATCTTAACAATCCATATTGAAAAATGGTTATCGAAGAGTTCCAACGTGTTTTTTGGGATATCGAATGGCATCTGAATTAGGCAATTCTGGTCCCTTTTGGAAACTTGACAAGTTACCATTCCAATGACCTAAAACAACCCAAATTCGACCTCTAAAGAGAGAGTTATGAGGGTTACTATTAGACAAGGAGACGAAGGAAACATTCAGGACCGACAACTGCGATCCCACTTATGGATGCCCAAATGGTCTCCAAATACGGCGATTCCAGTAACGAATGAAAGAGCACTAAAGTACCATTTAGATGACCAAAAATCGACCCAATCCAACATCAAAGGATGGAGTTATAGGCATCTTCGTTGGATCACACAATTTAGAAAGATTAACAATCCATATTGAAAAATGACGATCCAAGAGTTCCAACATGCTTTTGGAATATCGAACGGTCTCTGAATTAGGCACTTATGGTCCCATTTCGAAGCTTGACAAGTTACCATTCCAATGACCTAAAATAGTCAAAATTTGACCTCTGAAGAGAGAGTTATGAGGGTTACTATTGGACAAGGAGACAAAGGAAACATTGAGGACCGACGACTGTGATCCCAATTACGGAAGCCTAAATGGTCTTGGAATACGATGATTCTAGTCTGGTATGAAAGAGCACTAAAGTACCATTCAGATGATAAAAAATCAACCCAATCCGACATCAAAGGATGGAGTTATAAGCGTCTCCGCTCGATCGCTCAATTTGGAAAGATTAAAAATCCATATTGAAAAATGACAATAGAAGAGTTCCAATGTGCTTTTAGGATATCAAACGGTCTTTGAATTAAGTAATTATGGTCTCATTTGGAAGCTTGACAAGTTACCAGTCCAATGACCTGAAATAGTCAAAATTTGACCTTTGTAGAGAGAGTTATGAGGGTTACTATTGGACAAGAAGATGAAGGAAACATTCAGAACCGACGACTGCGATCCCACTTACGGATGCCCATATGGTCTCGGAATCTGACGATTCCAATCAGGAAAGAAAGAGCACTAAAGTACCATTCAGATGACCAAAAATTGACCTAATCTGACATCAAAGGATGGAGTTATAGGCATCTCCGTTAGATTGTGCAATTTGGAATTCTTAACAATCCATATTGACAAATGACGATCAAAGAGTTCCAACGTGCTTTTTGGGATATCGAACAGTCTTTGAATTAAGCAATTCTAGTCCAATTTGGAAGCTTGACAAGTTAACATTCCAATGTCCTGAAATTGTATAAGTATGAGCTCTGAATAAAGAGTTATGATGGTTACTATTGAAAAAGGAGATGTCGAAAACATTCAGGACCCACGACTGCAATCCAACTTACGGAAGCTCAAATGGTCTCGGAATACGACGATTCCAGTCAGGTATGAAAGAGCACTAAAGTACCATTCAGATGACAAAAAATTAACCAATCTGACATCAAAGGATGGATTCATAAGCGTCACCATTGGATCAAGCAATTTGGAAAGATTAACAATCCTTATTGAAAAAGGATGATCGAAGAGTACAACGTGCTTTTGGGATATCGAACGATCTTTGAATTAAGCAATTCTAGTACCATTTGGAAGCTTGACAAGTTACCATTCCAACATCCTCAAATAGTCTAAATTCGACCTCTAAAGAGAGAGTCATGAAGGTTACTACTGGACAAGGAGATGAAGGAAACATTCATGACTAACAACTGCGATCCCACTTACAGATGCCCAAATGGTCTCAGAATACGACGACTCTAGAGAGGAATGAAAGAGCACTAAAGTACCATTCAGATGACCAAAAATTGACCCAATTCGACATCAAAGGATGGAGTTATAAGCGTCGCTGTTGGATCGCGCAATTTGGAAAGATTATCAATCCATATTGAAAAATGACGATCAAGGAGTTCCAATGTGCTAATGGGATATCGAACGGTCTTTGAATTAAGTAATTCTAGTTCCATTTGGAAGCTTGACAAAGTTACCATTCCAATGACCTGAAATAGTCAAAATTTGACCTCCAAGAGAGAGTTATGAGGGTTACAATTGGACAAGGAGATGAAGGAAACATTCAGGACCAATGACTGTGATCCCACTTACGGATGCCCAAATGGTCTCGGAATATGATGCTTCAAGTCAGGAATGATAGAGCACTAAAGTACCATTCAGATGTCTAAAAATTGACCCAATCTGACATCAAAGGATGGAGTTATGGGCATCCCCGTTGGATCACACAATTTGGAAAGATTAGCAATCTATATTGAAAAGTGATGATCGAAGAGTTCCAACTTGCTTTTAAGAAATCATACGGTCTTGGAATTAAGTAATTTTGGTCTCATTTGGAAGCTTGACAAGTTACCAGTCCAATGACCTGAAATAGTCAAAATTTGACCTCTGTAGAGAGAGTTACGAGGGTTACTATTGGACAAGGAGATGAAGGAAACATTCAGAATCGACAACTGCAATCCCACTTACGGATGCCCAAATGGTCTCAGAATCTGACGATTCTAGTCAGGAATGAAAGAGCACTAAAGTACCATTCAGATGACCAAAAATTGACCCAATCTGACATCAAAGGATGGAGTTATGGGCATCTCCGTTGGATTGCGCAATTTAGAATTCTTAACAATCCATATTGACAAATGACGATCAAAGAGTTCCAACGTGCTTTTTAGGATATCAAACAATCTCTGAATTAAGCAATTCTGGTCCCATTTGGAAGCTTGACAAGTTACCGTTCCAATGTCTTAAAATTATATAAATATGACCACTGAATAGAGAGTTATGATGGTTACTATTGAAAAAGGAGATGTCAAAAACATTCAGGACCCACGGTTGCGATCCAACTTATAAAAGCCCAAATGGTCTCAGAATATGACGATTCCAGTCAGGTATGAAAGAGCACTAAAGTACCATTCAGATGACCAAAAATTGACCCAATCTGAAGTCAAAGGATGGGGTCATAGGCGTCACCATTGGATCGTGCAATTTGGAAAGATTAACAATCCTTATTGAAAAAGGACGATCGAAGAGTACCAACGTGCTTTTGGGTAATCGAACGGTCTCTGAATTAAGCAATTCTGGTACCATTTGGAAACTTGACAAGTTACCATTCCAATGTCCTCAAATAGTGTAAATTCGACTTCTGAAGAGAGAGTTATGAAGGTTACTACTGGACAAGGAGATGAAGGAAACATTCACGACTAACGACTGCGATCCCACTTACAGATGCCTAAATGGTCTCGGAATACGATGACTCTAGTAAGGAATGAAAGAGCACTAAAGTACCATTCAGATGACCAAAAATTGACCCAATCTGGCATCAGAGGATGGAGTTATAAGCATCTCTGTTGGACCGTGCAATTTTGAAAGATTAACAATCCATATTGAAAAATGACGATCAAAGAGTTCCAACGTACTAATGGATATTGAACAGTCTTTTGAATTAAGTAATTCTGGTCCCATTGGAAGCATGACAAGTTACCATTCCAATGACCTGAAATAGTCAAAATTCGACCTCTGAAGAGAGAGTTATGAGGGTTACTATTGGACAAGGAGATGAAGGAAACATTCATGACCGACGATTGCGATCTCACTTATAGATACACAAATGGTCTCGGAATATGACGATTCCATTCAAGAATGAAAGAACATTAAAGTACCATTCAGATGACCAAAAATTGACCCAATCTGACATCAAAGAATGGTGTTATAGGTGTCTCCGTTGGATCGCTCAATTTGGAAAGATTTACAATCCATATTGAAAAATGACAATCAAAGAGTTCCAACGTGCTTTTAGGATATTGAACGGTCTTTGAATTAAGTAATTCTGGTGTTATTTGGAAGCTTGACAAGTTACTAGTCCAATGACCTGAAATTGTCAAAATTTGACCTCTGAAGAGAGAGTTATGAGTGTTACTATTGGACAGTGAGATGAAGGAAACATTCAGGTCCAACGACTGCGATCCCATTTACGGATGCCCAAATGGTCTAAAAAAGTGATGATTCCAGTCAGGAGTAAAAGAGCACTAAAGTACCATTCAGATAACCAAAAATCAATCCAATCTCACATCAAAGGATGGAGTTAAAGGCATCTCCATTGGATCACTCAATATGGAATTCTTAACAATCCATATTGAAAAATGATGATCGAAGAGTTCCAACGTGCTTTTTGGGATATCGAACGGTCTCTGAATTAAGCAATTCTGGACCCATTTGGAAGCTTGACAAGTTACCATTCTAATGTCCTGAAATTGTATAAATTCGACCTCTGAATAGAGAGTTATGAGGGTTACTATATTGAACAAGGAGATGAAGGAAACATTCAAGACCGATGATTGCGATCCCAATTATGAAAGCCCAAATGGTTTCGGAATATGACGATTCTAGTTAGGTATGAAAGAGCACTAAAGTACCATTCAGATGACCAAAAATTGACCCAATCCAACATCAAAGGATGGAGTTATAGGCGTCTCCATTGGATCACGCAATTTGGAAAGATTAACAATCCATAGTGAAAAAGGCTGATCGAAGAGTACCTACATTCTTTTGGGATATCGAACGGCCTTTTAATTATGCAATTCTGGTCCCATTTGGAAGCTTGAAAAGTTACTATTTCGACAAGAAAACAAATGTGTTTGATTTAGGAGATTATCTTATTTAAACATAACAGAAAGAAAGTATTTAAAACGATCATCACACTTTATTGATACTGAGTTCATTTACATCCTTCTACTATCCCTTGATTCTAAGATAGATTACTCGGAATAAAGGAATTATTATGAGTTCAACTATTATAGTCAAATATTAAATTCGGCAGCATTTCGTCAGTGATTTTAGTCATCTCCTAGGATTTAGGAGGAATATGCTCTTCCTCTGATTATTCTCCTTTAGACTTGAACAGAAGGAACTTGAAGACTTCAACCATTTCGGTAGCATAACAACGCTTTATCTTCACAAACTACAGGGCAATCTGGTTGCACGGACCTGCGCAACGGATGTCGGTTGCGCGGACTCGCGTAAACTACCGTAGCCTTCTCTCTCTCACCTTCGATCTTCCTCCTTGCTCCGCTTCCTCTCGAAAATCTTCAATCCCCCCAAATGGAGGGGAGGGGGTATTTATAGGCTATCGCACATGTGGTACCTCAATTTTGGCACCATGGGATCTGCCTTTCAGTGTTTAAGATCTTTTTGTGAAGAATCACCCCAGGAACTTATTGCGCGGACCTATGCAACGCCTATTTTAGTTGTGCAGTCTCGCGCAACGGATATCTATTGCGCGGACCCACGCAAACTACCCTCAAGTCACTTCATTCTTCTTTTTCTTTAATTCACTTTCTCAATTTCAATCTTCCTTTACTTCAGCCCTCCATCATTTTTATCCCTCAACAGATGCCCCCTTGATCCTTTCTTTGTTTTCCTCAAAAATCAAAGAAAAAGGATCAAAATAATCCCCTTTTATAAGGTTTACATGGACCTGCAGAATGAAAACCCGTGCACTATACCTGGCCTCTGAACATATAAATACTTCGAATTCTGTTTCATTTGCACACTGTCTCCATCCACAGCAAACCTTCATTTCTCTGATTCTTCTCGTGCAATGAATATCTGTTGCACGGACTCGCGCAGTGACTTTCTTTGTTTGCGCAAGTTTCTCAGCAGTTGCGCCATTCCGCTCAAGAGACTTTGGTTGCATGGACCCGCGCAACCCAGGACTTGGTTATTTTTCCTGCTTTCAGTCTTTTCTGCAGAACTTCGAAAAATTTTCAATCTTTATGTAAATCTCTCCTTCCATTACCCTCAAGTTTGCAATTCCTTGCTCATCATGGCCCATACCAAATGAACATATCACGCTGTGGACCCCCCTAATGACCAAACTTCTCATCAAGACCTACCAGATTCATCTTCCTTCCACCCCTCTCCTTCTTCGAATCAACCACCTACCAAACACACTAAAACCACAGCCCGCAATCCCACATATTTCAAAGAACCAATGCTTCCAACTTTTGATTTTACTGACTGAATTGAATCACTACCATCTCCCATTCATTAGGCTATTGCGAGGGGAAACTTAGAGCGGCCTCTGAAGTACGATCGTGAGTATGATTGGGATGAATGGTTGAAGACAACAGCTCACATCCGCACAGATAGCCAAAGGCCCCCTCCCCAAGAAGATACTCCTCCTCCTGCTTCACGCTCGAAGAAGACTCGCCGAAACAAGGCAAAGAAATTTGAAGACAAGATCAAGGAGCACAATAAGAAGAAGCTCCAAAACTCATGGGACTCGATTCGAGTCATTAAGGGTATTATGAAGTTTGACAACCCTCAGAAGTTATGACAGCGATTCCCATCAATGTGCACCATCATCAATCCATCCTTGACTGCGAGCCGAAGGATTACATAGATGGAGAAAAGCTGATGCACACTACTTCGTGGGTGAAGAGAGAACGATGCATCCTCAAAGGGAGATTACAAGCGCACAAGCTACGACAAAGCATTGAGGAAGTCTACCCATAATCTTTTTGACCCCTTTTCATAGTCCGCATAACCTCTTCCCTACATATTTTTACGAGACCATCAAACAGCGCTTCAGAGATCGCGATTAACTCTGGGGACCGGAAGCTTTCCAAACAAGAGGCCTGTTGATTTCTCGATGCTATTATTCCGATTGGGCAGAAGCCATCTTAAAGAAGCATGCAAGTACACTTGTCAAGGTTAGCCTGTATGATGCTATAGAAGTTACATCTAAATACTTCTATAAGGAGCCCACCGTGATCAAGGGCTTTCTTGAATACTAGTCGCCTACTACCAACTCTTTCCACCTACCATTTGGGGAGATGAGCATCACACTTTAGGATTTGCATCAAATAGCAGGCCTTCCTTTAACAGGAAAATTCTATGATGAATTTACTCAGTAAAATAGAGAACTGGCATTTGTATCTTCCCCCGATCGCAAACCCTCTATTTTTGAAACTACCATTGAGCTTTTTAGAGAGATGGGGAAATTTCCCAATTTCCATAAGCTTTCTCTTTTGTGGTGGCTGGCGCACTTCTCCAGAATGCTCAAGTATTTTCAAACCCAGAAATCAACTTTCCTTTTTCTATTACACACTCCCTTGCACCAACCATTTATCTTTTCCTACAGATTCCGTAACTGCAATTGCAAGGAGCTAATGGAACTTCGTGATGACATGAAGGAGAGCAGATTATAGTTCTTTTGGGGAACTCATAGCTTTTCTAGCTTATTGGCTAAGCATCGTAGCACTTCCAAGTTCCAAATGGGCAGATGCTATTCGTCTCACAGTCTTTGTTGTTGCCGGTGCTTTGGCAGAGGGGCAAAAGTATTCCCTTGCACCTCCAGTGCTATGCTCTATCTACAAAGCCTTTAGAGAAATAGCCACACATATCAAGAACCCCACCATTGGATCTTCCTTGGCATATACTTCATGGCACTATTTCACCTGCTGGTTAGGAGTTTACTTCCCCTGGACCTTTGAAGCACCAGAGAAGGCATATGTTCATCCTATGCATCTCCTACTCTGGTTCTTTTAGCAGAGGGCTATGGCCAAAAGGTCATACGAATGGGTGGCCAATAAAATTTGAGATGATTATCAAATAGACTTCTTCCAATTCCGTCTCCATCGCTACATTGAGGACACTGACATGGTGGATCAGGGAACACTTATTGTAGCAAAAAGAGCTTTCTTTCTCTTAGCCGCTTTGATCGCCAATTAGGCTATGACCAAGCTGTGCCAGAAGACTGCAGATTGGTCACCAAAAAGATGCATTGCTATAGAACTGGTCCTATCAATTGGAACATGATATGGAAGCAATTACTAGGAGGTCGCGTTAATTCTTCCTTCATAATTCCCAATTGCGACTGCATAGTTCGCACGTCATATAGCTAGATGCGATGGTGGGATCATCAGTCGTAGTCAACAAATGTTGAGCAGTGGACTCTCCTATCTTTCTTCATCCACCCAGGCTAAGGGGCAGAAAATTTAAGGGCGGAATTGGCTTTATTCCGGAGAAGGGTCGTGCATCTCATCACGGTGAGATTTGCAGAAAAATATCGATAGAAGAGCCGATCCGTGAGAAGAAGCCCATTAATACCCTAGATAGTTGGTTCAGTCACAGGGTCTTGATAGAATTTAAGCAAGTCCATCGTGACTTTGGCGGCTGGGTCACAGAAGATGTTGAAGGAACATCTTCTCCTATTCCTGCAGAAACCGCAACAGCTCAGGAAGGACCAGCTCAGGATGAACCAGCTCCCCCTGCATAGTCTACTCCTCCTAGCTCATCGTCTCCTATGACCAGGTCACAAACACGCTTGCAGGCGTCACCATCTATTCCTCGGGAAGGCGGTAGGTAAACATCTACATCCCCTTCAGTTCCTGCTGAGAGAGAGCCTCAACCAGCAAGTAGCCAGGCTGCTTCTTATAAGGGAAAGCAAGTCATAATTGAAGAAGTGGATGAAGAGAGCTTAGAGGACAAAAGCTCGACCTCTTCATCAAAGGGTACCGCCTCTACAAAATATGAGGATGATGAAGATGACGTGAGCAATGAGGACAGAGATGATGATTTCGAGGAAGGAGAAGTCAATATAGACGAGGAGGAGGATGTAATTGCTGAAAATCTTAAAAAAGAACACCCTCCTATGGCTTCCGAAATCCTTCCCAGTACCAACATTCCTGCAAAGTCTCCTGCAATAATTGAGGAAGAAGAAGAACCCTTAGATTATGGAGAATATGGATATTCACCTGGTAAGGGATTTTTTTAGTTCTCTAGATATTTATATGCATATTTAACGGTAATTATCTTATCATCATTACCGTATCTTTATTTCAGGCGCTCATGTTGTGAATATTGAAACGGGCAATACTCCTTCCTTTATCCCTCCTCCAACTGCACCAGTGACTTCGCCAAGGGTCCCTCCAGTTCCATTGACAGCACCAAAAAGGGTAGCCCATGAAATTATCTTTCTTATAGAAGCTGCTGATCTACCTACTCCTACTAGAGGTTCAAGCACAGAGGCCAGAGCGCCTTCCTTCGCTGACATGTTAGGAGTCGGCCCCTCTATAGTCCAAGAAATCCCTCTTCTCGCTAGTCATATTTCTACGGCAGGTATATATATATATATATATATATATATATATATATATATATATATATAGATATATATATATATATATATATATATATATATATATTGATTTTTAGGAACTGTACATCTTCTAACTTGTATTGCTTATCTTATCTTTCTTCCTTCTTCATACTACAGGGGCTCCTCCTTGCAGTGGAGCGGCAAGTTCTGAGTCCGTGGCCACTGCTTCGGAGTTGTCATCTCTTGCGAAGATTCCTGCCCATAAGATGCTTTTAATGAGAAATTCCTTGTCAGTGATAGTTCACATTTTTAAAGATCCTGAACAGTGGTCGGACCTGGACATTGCCATTGAAATTCTGGAAAGTTCTGCGAGAATGGCAAAAATTAACATCTTTGCCCTACACGACTCCCTTCTCAAATTTCATGATTCAATAATCTCTTTAGCATCGGTGGAGAATGTTACAATTGCTCTTAAGATTTTGGAGTACGTGAAGTAGTTAACTTTGTTTAAGGAAAAGGCTTCTCTCATTGCTTCCACTATCTATGAATTCGATCAGGAACAACTAGCTCTTCAAGAACAACTGAAGATCTATACTGATGACAGAGTGATTATACAAAATCGCATCACTGCTCTGAAGGAAGAGATTTTGCAACTAGAATTAAAAGGGCATGAGAAGGAACTATCCATAAAGGAGTTTGAGAAAAAGATTCAAATCAATATTCAGTCTGTCGACACTAAGAAGTCCGAGCTGCTCAAGATCGAAGAGATGATTGCATCCTTGGAAGATAAACTGGCTGGTCTTCCTGACCAAGCAAAGATCATACTTGAGGAAAAGTCAAAGCACGTTGCGGCTCAGATGCAATTAAAAAAAGACTTACAAAAGTATATGAGGATAGTGGGAATTATAGAAGAACATTAAGCATGTAATTCCTTTTATATATATGCTTTTTTGAACAAGTAATCTCTTTTTGATTTTCAGTGATGATTTTTAGTAATCTCTTTCATGTATTTCTACATCACACATTATTTTGAACATATTGTCTATACAGTAATCTTAGCATAATTACTGACTAATGGATTAATATAAACACTAGTATTTTATACTTTTTGTGCAGGATTTCCTAAGTGATTTCATTTATTTATATATTTTTTCACTGGTGGCGCTAGATTTTAATTCAGTTAGTTACGCACAGTTTAAGCTCTTGAGTAGTGGAGTCGGGTCTCACGTGATGGCCTTTGTAACTCTTAGGAGTTCACTGGACTTCTCATAGCATAGGGACTTCACAAACTGCGATCCATCAGAGGGGCCCAGTGAAGCTACCGGGGCCATGAACTCGGTTGGAATTACGCACAGGGTTGGCTGCAGTAACTCTCTAGAGTTCATGGGGCACACAAGGCGACCTCTGGGGTACCAAATCTAGGGCCGCCAGTCCATCGATGAGTAGGTTTAAGCCCTTCCTCATGAGTTAGTACTAAAATCAAATCGTAGATCTGAGGGGTCTTACGCATGGTTGGCCTATCTAAAGCTCACACTGCGGCCCTCATTTTCTTCGTCTGTAAGGTCGAGCCCATTCATAGGAGGGCATTTTCCTTCATTCCCCGTGACGCTGCCGAAAAGCTATACAGACGGCATGGGGTTACATGTGATTGGCCGTTTGAGGACTTTTAGCCTTTTTAGAACTTTAGTCACTGGCTCCATCAGCTGCCCGCATGGGTATGCGTACGATGGCTTCACGGGCTTTTTAGGGCCGCTGGCTTCTCACCATTGCCCGAATGGTGATCTTGATAGGCCTTATGCGCGATTGGCCATTGGCTTGATTAGGCTGCCTTAAAATGTCTTGGAAAATAATGATAGATATGATTAGTTGTTGTGAGAATGATAGACATCTCTGTCTGAAATTGATACATAATCACTTCTATTGATATCTTTAATTATACCCGTCTGTCCGTCTGTGTTGTTCATAATATACCAGCTTGGTGATGGTGTCAATTTCAGACAGAATTTTGTAGGGCTCGCTTGATGATGGTGATGTTCGCTTTGATATGCTCATGAATTTCTTCTTTATTCATTCATCAGATGATACATGGCCATGATCTATTCTTGCCCCCTTTTGATTCAGAATCATTATTCTGATGATATTCTAGATTAAAATTAGTAATGTCTTCAGGAATGATATCTTTTGACAAAGCAAGCATTGATCGATATACGATTCTGTTTGCCCTATTGGAATATACTTCTTTTATGATGTACAACCTGTCCTATTTAGACTTGAATTTGCCCCCTGATATGATTGTGATTACTGTTGGGCAGTCAAGTATTTCTTATTGAACAAATCCAACTCTTCCAGGCTTATCTTCACATTTTCATCATCTCGGTATATTTGAATCAGGATCCATGATTATTTCGAACTGTTGTACTGATGTTACTTTTGTTTCAATCAGGATCCATGATTATTTCGAACTGCTGTACTGATATTACTTTTGTTTCAATCAGGATCCATGATTATTTCGAACTGTTGTACTGATGTTACTTTTATTTCAATCAGGATCCATGATTATTTCGAACTGCTGTACTGATGTTACTTTTGTTTCAATCAGGATCCATGATTATGCGCCATAGGATTAATGTGGCACACTCAGTATATTTGACCCCCCTAATAAATTCGAGCTGTATCAACTTATTCACTGCTTCTTCTATCAAGGGAACCGAGTTCGTGCGGAATTGCCTTTGCGTTTGTTTAATCAACTCTTTCTCTTTAGAGACATTGAAGCAATGCATTGCCGTAGAAGACTGCGCGGCTATAATCATATTCACTGATGAGTCTACCCCCAGTCCTTGAAATTTTCTTCGCTTATCTTGACTGATCCCAATAGGGATTTGGATTCCCTTCCCGTGATTTAAGCCGGTGGGTTCTTCATGATCGAAACCCATGTTTTTCATAATCTTCTTACTCCGACTATATTTTTTAAGATCTTGTGGCGTCAGCCTACCATCGTACACATTATTCTCGGTTCCTTCTCTTATCTTTGTGTATTTTATACTTGCCTTAACCTGAAATCTCCCTGGAGCGGCCAAAAATGGTTTATTCCTTTTAACATACGGCAGTGGCAATGTGTAATTAGACTATAAAATGTTTAACTATTCGGATGACAACAAGGTTAATGGCGGTTGCCTTGGCTGCCTTTGATGTTTCGGCACAAAGTAGAATTTCTTCTTTGCTTCTACAGTTTCGAATGATTCCGCCCTTTCTGTTTTTTCTTTAATCACATTCACTTGAATGTCCTTTAGGACCTTGCTTTCATCATTCTTTCTCTCCACTATAACAAATCCTGGCATTTGCAAAGAAGGATTCAGCTTTTGTATAAGGCTTTGTGTCGGCCATTACTTTATGCTGTATCCGTCTTCACAGTATTTGAAGCACTGATGCAGAGTAGAGGGTATAATGCTATACTAATGTATCCATGGCCTTCCTAGGAGAAGATCGTATGTTGTTACTGCATTTATAACATGACACATGACATCAGTAATCAATTCTCCTATATCCAGTGCTACTGTAATCTTACCAAGTGCGCATTGCCCATCTTGATTAAAGCCCTGTATCATCATTCCACTAGGACGTAGATCTAAACGACGGTAATCCAATTTACTCAACATCGAGAGTGGGAAAGGTTCACCACAGATCCATTGTCTATCATGATCCGCTTGACTTTCTTCCCACGGATATGACCTTCTATCATCAACGGCTTGTTATACTCCACTTCACAAATCAAATCGTCATCAGAGAAGGAAACGATTGGTAGACAGTTTTCTTGTTCATCGTATTCTTCATGCTCCAATTCTACCAGTAAAGTTTCTCTAATGTTGTGATCGAACAATGCTCGAACCAAGCTCTGTCGAAATTCTTCTGATAGCTTAAGTGCATCGTAAACACTTAATCGAGCCGGTATACCCTTCAAATGACTCACTACATCATAAGTCACTTTCGTCACTTCGCTCTTCTTTTCTTTTTCGCCATCATTGTTCTACTTTTCAATGACTTCTTTCCCAGTAATTTCTGGTTTCTTCTTCATAGAACTTGTTATCTTCTTACCCAATTGTAATGTAATCACTGCTACCTTCTTCAGTGTTTTACAATCTCCCTTCTTATTCGCATCTCGAGCTTTTCCTCGAATTGTAAGCACATTCACTATCGCCATGGTATCCCTTTCCTTTTCTTTACCAAGTACTATTTCACCCCTATCTATCATTCGCTGTATTATACATTTCAGTGTATAGTAATCTCTGTTGGATGTCCCACCAAGTGGTAATAGCGGCAAAAATCTCTTTCCTTAGTTTTTGTCAAATCATCAAGGCGTTTGGGCTCTGGTAATTCTATCGTGTTGGCTTTTAACAGTTGGTTCATCATAGGGATGACATCTTCCTTGTCAAACACGAATCCCTCATGAGAATTGAGCATCTTGGTTCTATTTTCACTATATCTATTCCTTGACTGGCTCCATTCTTCTCTTCGATCTAGCCTCTTTTCCCTTGAGTCCCTTGTATCTTTGCCTCTTTTATCACGATTAATAGCATTCATGGCCATTCTGCTGGATACCATCCTAGCTGTCTCATGGTGGAACACTGGCATCTTACGAGTCATCAATTCTAAAGCATGAGACTTAGTAGCCAGGTCACGAAAAGTTCTGATATAGGCGTTGGTGAGCCCAAACGCGATTCCCGTCCCCATAGAATTCAGACACATTTTGACCTACTCCTTTTCTTCCTGTAACTGCCTGTATGAGGCTCCTAATGTTTTCCATATGTCTATAAACTTTTCTATCGATTCTCCTTCTCTCTGTCGTACGGAAGCCAACTCCGTAATACTGACATCGCGCTCTTAAGAGAAAAAGTTTGACATGAAAACCTCTTGCATTTGTTCCCAAGTACGTATCGATCCTGGTGCCAAATTGGAATACCATCGAAATGCTTTGTGTGTTAGTGACGACCCAAACAATCGTAAGCAATATTGTGATATTGTAGAAAAAATTTCCATGCTAGTGATGAAATGCATTAAATGTTCCTCTGGAGATCCTTCC